>NC_072382.2:106338750-106980000 GCF_028885625.2 Pongo pygmaeus | reverse complement strand
TTGTAATTTGAATCTTCCAATTTGCTGCAAATATACAGCAAGAAGGAAGTGATTGATACATTATTAAATATTGCTTAAAAACCATCAACACCACAAAACCATGTAGTAATATAGCAATAAAACTATTTGATATATTAAGTCCAAAATGCACTATATTTACAAAATGATTATAATAATGTAAAATAAATACAGAATAATAAAATGGGAGAACACATTAACACATCAGCATGCTGACATTATGCAAGTAGAGAGATTGGAATGTTGTTTTTCCTTTATTTTGTTTATCTAAAATGTTTTAATAATAGAATAATTTTCTCATACTTTCTTTTATGAAAATGGAAACCATTTGATTAAAAAATAAGGATTGATGGTGCTTTTTCAGGAATTTACCACAAATTTCAATATAAAGTTTACCCTAAAGAAACATACGTAAGCTTTAATGATTTCACAGAATCTGGCTTCAGTGAACTTAAAATTCATACAATTTAGATTTTAATCTAATGCTTATTTCTCCTAGAGTCCTCTCTATATCTCTTTCTAACTGGACTTACAGCTTTAGCACATCTCATTATAAAAGTTATCTTCTCTGTTTTTTGGTCATTCCACTTTTCAAAGCAGTGAAAATGTTCTTTATTCTGTTGATTTAAATCAGTTTCTTTATAGATTACATTCCCATGTTTTGAGGTCTAATCCCTGTTTTACATGCTGTCTTCCAAAAGTATAGACTCTAATCATGCAAAAACAATGCAAAACAAATAGAAACCAAACAACAAAATACACAGATTTCCATTTACCTGGCATTGAGTCTCCTCAGTATTTTAGTCACACTATTCTTAATGCATTTGAAATTTATCTTTAATCTTCCTTAAAGTTTATCACTGAGATTTGAGTACATTTCTGTAGTTTTGATCTCACTAGCCCAGAGCAGGAAGAGATCATCACCTTTTTTCCATTCCATTAATGAATCTTAAAATATAATTAGCTACTTTTGGCTTCATAGGGAAAATGTTTTTAAAGGGGCATAGTTTATAAGCAGAGATTACTTTTGAGCTTTAAGCTTGATCATAACTGGCTTTGTAATAAAAAAATCAATTTCTATGTTTCCATCCTCTCAGCTTTCTAGAAATCAATAAGACTACCAAAAACACCCCACAAAACATGCATTCAACTCAATAAGGTGTTAGTGAATCAATGCAAGCAAAGAAAAATCATTTTATGGGAACAAAAACTTACACTCTATGAAATTTAACTGCTTAATCATATACCACGCAGTACATTTCAAATATGTCTTGAGAGAATAGGAACTATATCAAAAGATTTTCTTTACTTTGCTTTTATATATTTCTTATAGCAAAGAGTATTCATCTATTTAAGACACATTTAAAAAAATTTCCTGACCCAAAGATATATTATTGATTGATTGAGACATATGAGTTTTATTCAACCTATTCCTTCTTTACTTAAGATGCTTCCTTGAATTATAGTTGACATAAATTGATTTGAGGACTTCAAGAACTGGCTTCTTTCAATTCTTTTTAAGATTTCATTGATTATTTTTTCTTGGATTGAATCTTTGGAATACCACGTGCAGTGTATTCCTGTTTTTCATGCACATTAATAAATTAATAGTATTCTATGCTTACTAAAGCCTAGTTTTCTGAGAATTTTTAAAATGAAGACACTTTTATTTTAGATCCAAGTCATTAGGTTGGTCACTTTATCTTTATACATAAAATAGCTTGAAAAGTCCTGGCAAGGATGTTGTATTCTTTCCCTAAATTTGAATACATAGTACTCTTACCTGTGCAAAAAGACCATTGGGTGCAGGAACTTGTGTTTCCTTACAGTTTATCAACAGATAGGTTGCAGAACAGTGATGACTGCTTCGAAGCACAACTTTAAAGTGTGGTTTCAAATTGGGCAATCATTAATAATAGAATTCTCAACTTGGAGCTTTAAACACAGTGTACAAAAGCAAATAAATGGGCTTGAAAATCCATTATGGAGGGGAAGCATATTATATTGAAATGAACAAAATATATTAGCACCACTTGAAGCACTATGTAGTAGGCAGATATTTTTCATATAAACAGGTGAGGCAGTAGCCTGTCTTCACTCTGCAGTATAGAATACATGGCATTAACAAACTCTCAAACACTTTTTTCTTGAGGTTGTTAACTAAAATATACATACATATTTCTTATGGCGTTTTGCCCCAACGTTCTATTCTATTGCTCAAATTTTTATGATTACATGAAAATGTGGTTCATTTAGACCTTTTGGCTAAGAGCAACACTTACTAATGTCTCAATTCTTTTGGTCTACAGAAAAGGCCTTATCTCAACATTTGGCATCATGAAGAGATTCCGTTGTGATAAAAAACTAATCATAGGATGGAATACTTACCACTTAAAGAAAATTGGTATACTCTTTGACAGTATCATCCACCATATGCACACTCTCACACATGCACACAACCCACGTTATATTTCTTAATATCAAAAACAAAAATTATATTATTATTTTTAGGTTATTTATTTCTGCCTCTCCAAATAGAATACACACACAAAAAAGTTTTTATTGGTTCAACTGCTGGAGCCACAGTGTCCAGTAGAGTGCCTTCATCGCAGTAGGTACTCTTATTTTTTATTAAATAATCTAGTTAGGCCGGAAGCAGTGGCTCACTCCTGTAATCCCAGCACTTTGGGAGGCTGAAGTGGGTGGATCACGAGGTCAGGAGATCGAGACCAGCTTGGCCAACATGGTGAAACCCCATCTCTACTAAAAATACAAAAAAAAAAAATTAGCTGGGCGTAGTGGCACATGCCTGTAGTCCCAGCTACTCTGGAGACTGAAGCAG
Organism: Pongo pygmaeus; assembly: GCF_028885625.2. Taxonomy (NCBI): domain Eukaryota; kingdom Metazoa; phylum Chordata; class Mammalia; order Primates; family Hominidae; genus Pongo; species Pongo pygmaeus. The sequence goes on along the minus strand of NC_072382.2, from coordinate 106,977,140 downwards.
GAGAATAGCTTAAACCCACCATCACACTACTGTACTCCAGCCTGGGCGACAGACTGAGACTCCATCTCAAAAAAAAAAAAAAAAACAAAAAAAAACTAATTAAAGACATTATATAGAAATACTTAATAGGTAAGTAAATAAATATCGAATGTATAAGTAATTCAATAAATGAAAAATAATTGTAATAGTAGGACCTTTGTCTTCATTTAAAAACATAGAAACAACAGGGCTTACTTAAAATTTAAAATAAGATGCTACAAAGAAAACATTGGTCCAATAGTTATATATTTTATGGTATTTTTGGATGAGTGATTAAAAAAATGGAAACTTTCATAATGGCAATTAGTTTACCGGCATTAACTTCTTAGCAGTGAATATGAAGTAGCAATGGGAAAATCTAAAGAAAACTATCTTTGAGAATTCGGAAATGCAGTCCTAATGAAAATAAAATGTAAAAGTTCAAAATTGTGACCATTTGTATAGATGAACTTTTAGAAGTTATCGGAGTGCTTATATTCACAGAGTCAATTCAAGGGTTGATTTTTTGGAGGTTTAATATGGATATATTTAATAGCATATAGCCAGGTAATAGTGGAAATTTCCATCAGTTTTTCTGGCTGCTGTCCCTAATTATAGACTCTTGAACATAATCTCAAATGTCATTGGTCTTCTCCTATTGAACTCAACTTCTTCATTTAGTTTTCCCTTTAGACTTTATCTTTTGGGTTTCAGCCTAAAGCTACTGTTATAGACACATAAGGATGTATACTTAATATATATATATATATATAGAGAGAGAGAGAGACATATATATAACATATGTATATTTACATATTTATATTTTATATTTCTCGGGAACTATCTCTGCACATGTGCTTTATTCACATTGAGACCCATGTTGCCCTGCATTAAAAAAAATGCCAGAGCCCAACTAAAATTTCCATATGCTACTTTAATTTCATCATTTCCTTTTCAGGGATGATTCAACAATGTTTAACTCAACAAATATGTGTTGAGCACTTTCTATGGGACAGGTACTCTAAATCCTACAAGTATAATACTTAACAAAACAGACAAAGGTGTCCTCATAGGACTAAAGTCCTTGTAAGGAGTAACATGTAACAAACAACAGACCTACTGAATAAGCTAACAATGTGGTTTAGTAGAAGCTAGAAGCTGATAAAAGCTGATGGGAAAGACAAAGGTGAGCAGGTGATAGGAGAATCAGAAGTATGGAAAATAAGTGTCAGCAACAATTTTACATTATTAGAGCTGTGGTTATTAAGGGTATAGAATGTGAGTACAAGTATAAAGACTTACTTTGATAAACTGCAATATATGTAAAATAATGTGGAGGTAGAAGTGACTGAGGCAGAGAGATCGATAAGGGGGAAATCATGATTGCTCATTTTAATGGGCATCAGGTAGTGCATTATTCAGAGACATTTTGTATTGGAGATATTTAATGGAATAAACCTTAAGATATTCAACCAACAGTTTGGAATTCAAGTGCAGCACTTTGCAGAGAATTTGAGATTGTAGGTGACTTTTTTTTTCTGCGTCTGACCACCTTTTCTATGTTTGGGGTATCCCTTTACATTATGGGGTAGTTTCTTACTCTAGAAACAAAAAGATGCCAGGGAAAATTTTCCTAGCCCTCCTTGCAGCTGTAGTCCAGATTCACAATCAAGGCTCTAATAATACAATTTATCTATGTGGATTTTAAAACAGAAAGCTAGTACGTGAAAAAGCAAGGGTAATACATACTCCCATTTTTAAGGGGGTAGAAAAGTGCCACTTACATCAGTTTTCAGAGTTATTAATAGATGCACTTAGACAATGGTGGAGCGACAAGGTCTGTTCCTGGTTCTGTTTTCATGTTACCATTTCTATGACATTTTGTGAGAGTTGTTTCCGACTGTCTATCCTCCAAACCAAGCTCCAAAGCCCTTCCCCCAAATTCTGTGTTTAGCAAAACATCCTTCAATAAATTTGTTTTCTGACTGATTCAGGCAGAGTTACAATTGTTTAGGAATACAAAACAAAACAAAACTACTGACAGTGGGACCAAAGGCATATATGAAGGCGTCATATATGAATACATGTAATAATTGAAATTAAAGCATAAAGAGTACAAATAAAGTAATTGAGAACTAAAGAAAATAAAAAGAATTCAGTGGGAATATTTGATGGAATATACTTGGAAGGAGAAAGAAGAATCTAAATAGGAGTAGTCTTAATATGGGAGAAAAACCACTAAATGCTTTGTAAATAATAAGATTAGAGAGTATTTCAGGGAAGCCTCAAATAGAGATCATTGAAAATTTTATTCAGAATTTTTAAGAGCTTTTTTTAGTAACGAGATTATTTAGTGACATTCTTACAAACTCACAGCTACCTAAATTAAGAAAGCACCATGAGGTAATCACATTAGTAATCTAACTAGTAATGTCCTTTGCATCAATTCAACCACATTCACCACCATCAGCACCGCATAATTTAGTGCTTAATTCCTTCAATTGTACATACATATATATATGTGTATATATATATATATATATATATATACACATATATATGTGTAAATTTGTCATGCTTGCCAGGTAACAACTTCCAAGGGAGTATGCAATATTATTTATATTTTCCTTATGTCCTAGTCTAAGATATTGCACTGGAATGTTCTCCAAACTATCTAGAGGCTGTCTGTGTTTCTTGGTATCTGTGATATCCCTACTTACTTCTGCTGCCTTAGCCTGTTTCTTGACACATGCAATTTTCCATTCTGCATTTCACGGCCGAGTAGACTCTCAGTTATGTCACCATAATTTTATTTTCAATTCAGATCTTTGGTTCATGAGTTGAACATCTTCTCTGCACTTTGTTGTGTACATCTGCGCGTTTTCTCAACGCCCAAGGGAAGAATACACAGAAGTGTGTGATTCTAGCACTTGCCCACCACTGAGGTCTGGAAGTGGAGCATAGCTCCTTTAGCAATCTCAGCAAAACCTTTTGGGGTTCCACTGATTCAGTTGCTAAGAAACTTGTTATTCAGAAATTTTGAGAATAGCTTTGGGTTCTTCCACTGACCTCCCTCTTGTAGATGAGGTTCTTGAACCACTTTGAGTGCTGAATATCAGCTTCCTATACTGGTATTGAATACAATTGAAACCTCTGCTTACTGCTGTCTCCTCCATGGACACATACTTGATTTCCAGAAATTTGTTCTGGTTATTTTAATTAAGGATAACAAAAAGCTGTTGCCTGTCACCTGTCATCATCTCAAGCGAACCTGACTCTTAACAGAAGCTCCAGAAGTAAACTCTCCTAGAAGTTTGTCTTCATCATCTGTGACACAGGCTTTTCTGCTCATTAATTATTTTGAGAGTGTTCATTAATAAAGTAAAATCATTGAGCAGCAAAATTACAAGATGTAGTCCCAAAATTTCAATTTTAGATATTTCAGAAAAAAACATGACTTGCAACCTTCTTTACTGGCAATTTCTTATCCGCAGAGTGACTAGATTAAAGAGTACCTTTGGAAGTTAGATATAACATATCACATTTTTTCTGTTAACAGCATTGTCCTTAGACCTGAGCAGGGGGGCAGCTGCTTTACACTCCACATATGTAGTCTGTGGCAACATGCCACAGACACACTAAAAGGCTATGAAATAAATTAAGTGCAACTATAAAATTATTCTAATCAAATCCAGAACTTGAACAGTTCAGATGAAATACCTGGACTGCCTTAGTCTTTACTAAACAAACATTTAATTATGATCAATATAATAAGAATATAAAAAGGCAATTATTTCTATCAAATTCAGATCTCAGAAGCAACAAATGCAACTCTGATCTATTAGAAAGGTAATATATATTCAGAAAATTAGCAAATTCTATGAAAACTCATGAAAATATTCATCACATCTTTCTGGCATTATAAAAATATTTCTATCAAAACAGCTTCTGATTCAGTTTAATTATATAAAATTACTTTGGGTTACATGGCAGAAATTTCAGTATTTTATTTTGAATCATTTTTAAAATGGAAAAAAGAAAATGTAGTAATTAGCTTTTAAATACTAACTTAAAATGCAATGTATTTTGCTTCTACTATTACATGTACTACAAGTTAGTTTCACATTTAGTTTTTCCAATTAAATTATCTGTGGCTAGAAACATTTGATACTCTATTAAAAGACCACAAATCCACTTGGAAACAAAACATTTCATATCTAATTGTAGAACTGAAGAACAAAGCTAACTAAATTAAAAATATCAACAGTATTGAATCAAGACAAATACATTAGAAAACAGAACATTAGTATAATATTATTAAAAGGATGGTATCTTGTATCTACATGTAATCCCACATAATCGTGTACATGTTTTGGTCTTTACTAGCATAGTGTGTACTAGAAAAAAAAATAAACATTTCTGAATTTATTAAGTATGATATTAAAATTTGATCTATAATGAACAAATTCATATGAAGGATAAAAATAATTTAATGACAGAAATAATCACTATGTAGGATGGAAAATTTAAGCTAATATTATTAATCAGATGCATAATACATTTAGAGATCCTGTAATATTTAAAATAAATAATTAGGAAAAATATGACTTCTGGAATGGTAGCATGGTAAGTTCTACAAACCTTCTTTCCAGAAAATGATCGTATTGAAGAAACTATTTTAAAGAAGTCTTTGGAAATTGTTTCATAGCAAATAAAGAAATATTTTTTTCAAGAAAATCTTCTAAATTGTGATATCAAGAGCCAGCCTGTGTCACTTAGCCATGACTTGCTTTCTCCTTCTCCCTCCCATCTCAACATTTATTTTATTTCCTTTTTTTTTTTTTCAGACTCTCCAATCTGAGTGAGTAGGGCCAAGAAAATGAGGCTCTCTCTCTCTCCTCATCTCAGTTAAAGGATATGTTATCTCACCAGGAGGGGCAGGTTGCCAGCTTTTCTCATACCTCTCAGCAATAGCTAAATTCCTAACATTTGAAGCTAAGAAGTTGGGGTTTTTCTTCATTCGCTCAACCCCGTCTAGTAGAGTGGAGGCTCACTCCTAGTCATGGCAAGCCAAAAACAATTGAGGAAGTGAGCATCCCTCTCCAGCTCCCTCACAGGGTGGAAGATACATGTGGGGGAGGCAACCTGCGAAGATGAGCAGTTACCTTCCCTACCAACATGATAAGCCCTTGGAGATGCCTGTAGGCACAGGCTCTGAACGTCATCCCTAATTTGCCCTGCGCCCCCTGCTGGTCCTCAAAGGCACCCTACCCAGGGGCACTGGGCGGGACTTAACTGAGGAGGAGCTGGTGTGTTTCTGTCACTCTGGAAAAATTACACCACTCTTCTTGGTCTCACTCTAGAGCAGAGGTTCCAATATTTTGCCATGGTAAAGAGGCAGTCCATAAATACAGAGCACTCCAAAGCTCTCTATAAAGCAACTAACTTAATTGGAAACTGACTGTTGGGAAATTCAAGCTAAGAGTTGCTCAGAAACAAAGGCTGTTTTGATGATAAGCAATTATGAGCAACATGCTAAAATATAGACCGGAAACTTTACCAGAGACAATCAGATGAAGAGACAACTAACAATACCCCTCCTGTGTTCAGAACAAACCACAAAACTTGCCTCGAAAACTAGCTCTGCAATTGGCCTTGGTTGAATTGGATCAGACTGTGGGAGCAATTTATACTTTAGGGTATCACGGAAAACAACAGACCAGTCAGCCTTCCATTAGTGGAGGCTAAAATCTGGGTGTGCTATATGCAGAGGCAGACAGCTTAACGGAGAGAGCAGGGAGAGAGATAGTCCAATAGAATCTTGCTAAAACCACTGTTATTCTAAGGTGATTATCCTCTGCCTGAGGCTATGTCCTCTGAGAACATCTATGGCTTCACACTGAAGGAGAAACAGACTTTACTAAAATGGTACAGCCAAGTCAATAAACAAGAAGAAAACAAAGTTGAAATTTATAAATATCTCATTGCTTCTTGTAAGAAGTGGATACACTAAGTGTAGAACTAAAAAAGATAACTATTTTCAAATTTACACAGTGATTTTAAAGCTTGTCAAAGTCATGTTGGAAATATTCATGGTTACATGACTGATAAAGAAAAAAAAATACAAGCCAGAATTTTGGCTGAATATCTAGAAGCATTCCTTTTTCATATATGATAAATTGGTTGAATTTGTCTCTAGAAAAAGTCCTCAAAGATGTTGAAGTAATAATATTTCTTGGAGCAACTCTAAGACTATATATGATATTTTCTGAATCTGCCAAAATATTTGAGAACCACACTCAGGCACAATATGGGAATGCAGACTAAATGTTGTTAAAGTGATTGTTTTAATGTAGAGAAAAATGTAAGATCACTAGAGGTAGTAAGCAAAATAACAGAAAATCCTTCAAGGATCATGCAAGAAAAAACACTAAATTTGTACTATTCACAATTATTTGGAATAAATTATTGCTTACTAAAATTGCTATGTTAGCAATAGCTTACAAAAAATCAAACAGATCTACAGTATGCTATTTTATTTTTACTATGATTAAATTTATTTGATTTGTTAATCAAAATAAACCACATTGAAATATTCAATATGTAGAATTTCAACAAAATAAGGAAATTGGAATAAAAACTAAAAACATTTACATGATTATGAAATAAAATAGTCACATACAAATAATACTGCAATTAATATCTGCAGAATTTATATTCTGGCCATTATAAATCAAGGTATGTCCCTGATGGAAAAATAAATAAATAAAATAAACAACAGAAACAGAATAAAAACTATTCTGACTCAGAATCCTATGTTATTTTTTCCTTTTTGTGGTGTGTGTGTAATTAACAGTGAGTTTTCTGAAGAGGTCTTATTGCTAGCCACTTGGAATACTGTTGTTACCTGGTTAGAAAATATAGCATTAAACATCTGATTTATATGGAAGCATAAGTCCACATGCTAGGTCACATTTACTCATCTTCAAACATAAGGAATTATCAAAAACGGTTTGAAAGTCTTTGGACCATTCAAAAACTAGTTGAACATCTTTACGTTTCATAGATAGAACAGAAAACTCAGATTAAGAAGGGGTTAAAGTCAATGAAATGAAGTTCTCTAGGGAAGAAAGCAGAAGAGATATCCAGGAATTGAAACTTTAAAGGAAAATGGAATGAAATCACATTACAAATTGTAGAGTGACCAGAACCTAATCTATGAAAACGGATAGGGCTGTGATCTGTATTGAGTTATTGCTCAGGAGGACAAGATTAATCAGAAATAGCCAAGCAACCAGGACCTAGGCTGAGACAGCAATGTGCATGAACTGCCAATAGACGACCTGATTCTGAACGCTATAGTCATATGGGTCAGGGAGAAATAATCAGAATCTATCAATCAGACCAAAAAGAATGAAGAAAAGGAGATTACAAAGGCAGAATAAAAAAAGAATTTTTTCATAAATTCCTTCTTACACTAAAAAGAACGTCAAACTACAAAAAACCATTAAATAATTAAGAAAGCCAATTCGCTCAACAGAAGATTTTGCCACTTTCAATCTTCATATAATCAAGAAATCTATTGTAAAAAAAAACTATAAGAAGTACATATAACAGTATTATAAAGGGAAGAAAAATATGCATAAAAATTAATGAATTACTACAAAGAAAAATGGCCACAATAATAAAGGATAGTTGAAGATTAAAATAACCAATTATAAATAATAGAAATTTTAAAATGTTATTAAAAGAGAGAAACAAGAGACAAGATAAATTCCAGACTTTCTAAAAGGGAGTAATTATTTCAAAATAATCTTGGAATTCACCCATAAATCAGCACACCACCATATGGAGGTTGATATAATGAAAAATATGCTAAAAACATTAAATTTAAGATAAAAATGTCAAATCATATTTTTACAGAAACAAAACAAATATATTAGAAAGCATGAGGGAGACACAATCTTTAAAAACATGATTGAGAATTTTCCTGAAATAAAGAACAAAGAATCTTAAAACTTTTTTTTTTTTTTTTGAGACGGAGTCTCACTCTGTCGCCCAGGCTGGAGTGCAGTGGCGTGATCTCAGCTCACTGCAAGCTCCGCCTCCTGGGTTCACACCATTCACCTGTCTCAGCGTCCCGAGTAGCTGGGACTATAGGCACCAGCCATTACACCCAGTTAATGTTTTGTATTTTTAGTAGAGACGGGGTTTCACCGTGTTAGCCAGGATGGTCTCAATCTCCTGACCTTGTGATCCACCCGCCTCAGCCTCCCAAAGTGCTAGGATTACAGGCATGAGCCTCTGCACCCGGCCTCTTCACATAAAGTTTTATCTAAAGTGCCAAATAGGAAAAGTAAAACTATGCACATAAGTTTATGTACATATATAGTAAAACCCTGTGACATCAAATACTTAAGAGAAAAAAATTAAAACAACTGATGAAAGAATGGCAAATTATCCACAATGGAATGTTAATTGTCTTGACAGCAGCAATATCTCATTAGCAATAGTAATTGATTAAAAGGTTGTGACATAGTAAGACACATATTTGGTCTCTGCCTTCACTTTCTGACACTGAGCTTCTGAAACACTTGTAATTTCCTAAATGATAAGATGATGGGAGCGTCTTCTGTTATATTAGGTCTCAATCCTTGGTTCCTGACATAAGAACTTCTAAGAACCTTGAAATTTTCAGGATAATGAGTATCTCTGGTATGCTAATGAGATGACTGGTGGCTGGAGTCTCTAGACAGCTTTATAATTGGAAAGAGCAAAACATGATTAAGAATTGGCACTGCCAATTTAATCAATAATGCGTATGTAATGGAGCATCTACAAAAACACTAACAAGGGGGTTAGGGGAGCTTCCAGGTTAGTGAACACATACACGTGACAGGAGGGTGGCTCCACCAAACTCCACCAGGACAGAAGTGTCCTGAATTCAGGACCCTTCTGGATCTCACCTATGTACCTCCTGATCTTGCTGTTCATCCGTATCTTTTATAATAAACTGGTATTAGTAAGTAAAGTATTTCTCCGATTTCTGTCAGCTGTTGAAGGAAGTTATCCAAACTGAGAATGGGTTCATGGGAACCCCCAATTCATACACAAATTAGACAGAAGTGTAGGTAGCCTAAGAACTCACTACTTGAAATTGGCCTCAGTCGTTCAGAACTGAGCCCCTTTGTGAGGTCCATCCTGTAATAATTCCAGGTAGCTAGTGTCAGAATTGAATTAAATTGTAAGACACTCAGAATTGCTTGGTGCAGAATATCCACACGTATGTCAAATGGTCAAATAGAGATAAAATACGATGAAAATAACAAGAAAAAAAGGTATAAATACAATGAATAGAACAGACAAACATTAGTGATGAACATGAGCAGAAATGGTTATCTAAGCTAAAATAAGTATTCTGAAAAGATTAATAGCCAAACGACACTGGTGATGATGAAACAATAGGCACAAATGAACTTAAAAGGAGAAGGCGAATGGGATAGTTTTCTGTAAAGTAATAAATTGTCAAATTGGCTCAAATAGAAGTAGAAAATCTAATAAGTTCACAAACCATAATAGTCATCATTTTAAAGTGTACAGCTCAGTGGGTTTTAATATATTCACAAATTGTGTAACCACAATTACAAATTCCAGAATATTTTCATCAACCCAGAAGAAACCCATTACCCATTCACAGTTATTTCTGATTCCCATGTCCCACAGCCTCTGGCATCCATTGATCTATTGTTTCTTTTGACAGATTTGTCTATTCTGAACATTTTATATAAATAGATCATAAACTAAGTGGCCTCTTGTGTCTGGTTTATTTCATTTAGCATAATGTTTTCAAGGTGCATTTATGTTGTGGCATGTTTCAGTGCTTAATTTCTTACCATTGCTGAGTAATAACCGATTGTATGCATGTTGTAATTTAAAAATCCAGTTCGACATAGGTGGCACGTGCCCATAGTCCCAGCTACATGGCAAGCTGAGGCAGGAGGATTGCTTAAGCCCAGAAGTTCTGGGCTGTACTGCACTATGCCAACTGGGTGTCTGCACTAAGTTTGGCATCAATATGTTGACCTCTCAGGAACAGGGGACCACCAGATTGGCCTAAGGAAGATTGAACTGGCCCAGGACAGCAATGGAGTAGGCCAAAACTCCCGTGTTGATCAGTCTGGCATCATGTTTGTGAACAGCCACTGCATTCTAGCCTGAGTAACATAGCCGTATGCTGTCTCTAAAAAAATATAAAAATAAAAATAAGTCCATTCATGTGTTAATGGACACTTTGTTTCTATCTATTGGCTATTGTGGACAATTCGATAATAGTCATCAGTGTTCAGTGATCTGAGTTCCTGTTTTCGATTTTTAAAGTAAATACCTATAAGTAGAGCATATGTTAATTTTATAGTTATCATTTTGAGGAACCACCAAATTGTTCCACAGCAGCTGTGCCACCAGCAATGCATGAGGTTTCCAATTTCTCCATTACCTTGACAACACTTCTTAATTTCTATTTTTTGATATCCTAGTAGGTATGAAGTGGTGTGTCATTGTGGTTTTAATTTGCATTCTCCTGATGGCTAATAATGTCAAGTATTATTATGGGATTTTTTTGACATTAGTGTATCGTGTTTGGAGAAATGTCTATTAAAGTTTTTTGCTGATTTTTTTATTGAGTTGCCTTTTTTGTGGAGTTTTGTGAGCTCTTAATATGTTCTGAATATTGAACCTTTAGCAGGCAAATAATTTGCAAATATATTCTACCATTCTGTAGTATTTTGACTTTCTTGATGGTCTTTAATACTCAGAAGTTTTTTAATTTGAATGAAGTCTTATTTATTTATTTATTTATTTATTTATTTATTTTCATGCTTTGGTGTCCTGTTTGAGAATTCATTGTTAAATTCGAGGTTAAATTACTAAATCTGGTGTTAAATTATGAACACGTATCACCTATTTTAAGAATTTGATGGCTTTATCTCTTATATTAATTTCGTTAATCAGCTTTTAGTTAATTTGTGTATATGAAGGGAGGTAGGAATCCACTTTATTTCTTTGCACAATGGAAATCTAGTTGTAATAACACCATGTGTTGAAGACACCACTGTTTTTTACCCCACTGAATGGACTTGGTGCCCTTGTTGTAAATGAATTCTACATAAATGTGTGAATTTAACTCTGGGCTCTCCTTTTGATTACATTGGTCTATAGGTCTATCATTATACTGGTATTACAATATTTTGATGACCTTAGCTTTGATAACTAGTGAGCTTTAAAACAGGAAATTATGAATTCACTATGTTGTTATTTTGGCTATTCAGGGATACTGGAGCAAAGGCGACTCTTGTTATACTTTAGCAAGGAGACTGGCAGCATTTTTCCCCTGCCCTAGAGATATGTGGAACTTTGAACTTGAGGGAGATGATTTAGGGTATCTGGTGAATAAATTTCTAAGCGGCAAAGCATTCAAGAGGTGACTTGGTTGCTGTTAAAAGCATTCAGTTTTAAAAGGGAAACAAAGCATAAAAGTTGCAAAAGGAAAAGTTGCAGCCTGATGATGAGATAGAAGAGAAAAACCCATTTTCTGAGAAGAAATTAAGCTGGGTGCAGAAATCTGCATAAGTAACAAGGGGCCAAATGTTAATCACCAAGACCATGCAGAAAATGTCTCCAGGACATGTCAGAGACCTTTGCCACAGCCGCTCCCATTTTAGGCCTCGAGGCCTAGGAGGAAAAACTGGTTTCCTGGCCTCCCTGCTTTGTGCAGCCCTAGAGACTTGGTGCCTTGCGTCCCAGCTACTCTAGCCATGGCTAAAAGTTGCCAAGGTGCAGCTTGAGCTGTGGTTTCAGAGGCTGCAAGCTCCAAAACCTTGGCAGCTTCCATGTGGTATTGAGCCTGTGGGTACACAGAAGTCAAGAACTGAGGTTTGGGAACCTCCACCTAGATTTCAGAGGATGTATGGAAATGTCAGATGTCCAAGTAGAAATTTGCTGCAAAGGTGGGGCCCTCATGGAGATTCTCTGCTACAGCAGTGCAGAAGGGAAATGTGAAGTTGAAGCCCCAACACAGAGTCCTCACTGGCACACTGCCTACTCAGTGGAGCTGTGAGAAGAGGGCCACCATACTCCAGACCCCAAAATGGTAGATCCACTGACAGCTTGCACCTTGTGCCTGGAAAAGCCACCGACATTCAACCCCAGCCCATGCAAACTGCTGGGAGGGAGGCTGTACCCTGCAAAGCCACAGGGGTGGAGCTGCCCAAGACCATGGGAACCCACTTCTTGCATCAGTGTGACCTGGATGTGAGACATGGAGTCAAAGGAGATCATTTTGGAGCTTTAAGATTTGACTGACCTGCTGTATTTCGGACTTGCATGGGGCCTACAGTCCCTGTGTTTTGGCCAATTTCTCCCATTTGGAATGGCTGTATTTACCCAATGCCTGTACCCGTGTTGTATCTAGGAAGTAACTAACTTGTTTTTGATTTTACAGGCTCATAGGTGAAAGGGATTGCCTTATCTCAGATGAGACTTTGGACTGTGAACTTTTGAGTTAATGCTGAAATGAGTTAAGACTTTGGGGGACTGTTAGCAAAGCGTGATTTGTTTTTAAATTTGAGGATATGAGATTTGGGAGGGTCTAGAAGTGAAATGATATGGTTTGGCTGTGTCCCACCCAAATCTCATCTTGAATTGTAGCTCCAATAATTCCCAAGTGTTGTGGAAGAGATCTTGAGGGAGGTGCTTAAATCATGGGGGCTGTTCCCCCCATACTGTTATTTAGGTAGTGAATAAGTCTCACAAGATCTGATGATTTTTAAAGGGGAAACCCCTTTCACTTGGCTCTCATTCTGTCTTGCCTAGTGCCATGTAAGACATGACTTTGCTCCTCTTCACCTTCTGCCATGATTGTAAGGCCTCCCTAGCCATGTGGAACTGAGAGTCCATTAAACTTTTTCTGTATAAATTACCCAGTGTCAGGTATGTGTTTATTAGCAGTGTGAGAATAGACTAATACACTTTTAAGTGAAATTGCTTTCCTAAATGTCCTTTTTGAATTTTTCATTGCAGGTGTATGACATCAAAACTAAAGTTTTTGTATTAATTTTATACCTTGTAACTTTGCTGAATTTATTTGTAGCTCTAGGAGTTTTCTTTGGATTTTCTAGAATTTTCTATATATGAGATCATCTCATCTTCCAATGGAGGAATTTTATTTCTTATTTTCTAATTTAGACATCCTTTATTTCTTTTTCTTGTCTAATTGCTCTGGGCAGATCTTTCAGTACAATAACAAATAATAGTAGTGAAAGTGAACATTCTTGTCTTTTTCTTCATATTAGGAAGAAAGCTTTCAGTCTTTACCATTGATTAAAATATTAATAATAGCTGTGGATTTTTCATAAATGTCTTTTATCATCTCTTTTGTTCCTAGCTTTCCAAGTATCTTATCATGAAAGGGTGTTGTATTTTGCCAAACGTCTTTTCTTCAAAAATTAAGATGATTTTTTCTTTAAAATGGGTTCTATTATTAAGGTGTATTACCTAGCCTAATTTTTTTTATGTTAAGCTGCTCTTGCATCCCTGGAATAAATCTTACTTGGTTGTGGTGTATAATCACTTACTATGCTATTGGATTCAGTTTGCTAATATTTTATTGAGGACTTTTCTTGTCAATATCCATAAGGCATATTGGTTTGTAATTTTTTATGATGTCTTTACTGGCTTTGGTATCAGGGTAATGCTGGCCTCTAGAATGAATTCGGAAGCGCTTTGTCCTCTTGGTTTTTTGGAACTATTTAAGAAAGATTGAGATTAGTTTTTTATTTTTTATTTATTTTATTTTATTTTATTTTATTTAAATATTTGGTAGAATTCACCAGTGAAGTCATTTTTTCCTAGAATTTATTTTTAAAAGGATATTCATTACTCATACATCACTTTACTCATTATAGGTCTATTGAGTCTTATTTTTATTTTTATTTGTTTTTATGTAGTGTATTGGGGTCCTCCAGAGGAACAGAATCAATAGTTATGGATATAGATACAGATATAGATCATTGTGGTATCTCCTGGTGGAAGCATTCCTACTTTTGGAATTAAAACCTCTGGATCAACACAGCATAACATCACAGTTATATAAAGCAAAAGATTTGCTAGTGTATCACTAAGGGTAATAATGACCGATGGTGCTCCCATTTCCACCCCTTAATCCTGGATTGTGAATCCTGACTGTGGAAGAAATGGCATTATATATTGGATGCTAATTTAGAATATTATACAGATTTCTGGAGAAACTTGCCATAGCCATGCAAGGTATTTACATCTAGCTGGTACTGTGACTGTTCTTCAGTAAATAGGCCATTCCACTATTCTATCAAGCCAGCTGTTTTAGGATGATGGACGACATGATAACACCAGTGAACTCCATGAGCACAAGCCCATTGTTGCACTTCATTTGCTGTGAAGTAAGTTACTTCGTCAAAACAATGTTGTGTAGAGTACCATGACAGGGGATAAGATGTTCTAAACATCCACCAATGTTAGTTTTCATATGCACTGTTTGCAGAGAAGGCAAATCCATACCCAGAGTCTTTTCCAGTAAGTACAAAACACTTTTCCTTCCATGATGAAAATGATTCAATGCAATCAGCCACCAGGTGCTGGCTGATCACCCTGGAGAATGTTGTGATTTTGGAGACTCATTGTTGATCTCAGCTTCTAGCATATTAAGCTCTTCGGAGTGGCTGTAACCAGGAAGGTCTAAGTGAGTATAAGTCCATGTTGCTGATCTCACGTATACTCCCCATCCCTGCCACCATGGCCATTTTGTTCTCGAGTAATTGGGCATTGACAAGAGTGGTTGGAAAAGGAGACTGACTTGCATCCACTGAAAGGATCATCCTTTTCACTTTATTTTTAAAATCCTTCTCTGCTGAGGTCACACTTTGGTGAGCATGCACATGAAAAGGGAGGACTTACTTCTGCCATTTTGCTAATTGTTATCTATATGTCTAATAACTTTTGTTCATCTTTTCTCTATTATTGTCTTCTTTTGTGTTTAATTGAATTATTTGTAGTGACACATGTTGATTTCCTTTTCATTTCCTTTTGTGTATTTATTAATATACTTTTGTGGCTACCACTTGGATTACAGTTAACATACTAAATTTATAACATCTAGTTCAAATTGATACAAACTTAACTTAAATAATATATACAAACTCTGGTCCTTTACAGCTCCATCTCATGGTCTCTCTTTATATTGTTGGTTATAGATATTTTATGTGTTGTATGCCCAATAAACTTATAATTTTTATTCATTTATCTTTTAAATCCTATGGAAAATAAAAAGTAAAATTATAAACCAAAAATAATATTATATTGGCTTTTATATTTGGCTGCGTATTTATCATTACTGGAGAGATTTGTTCAAACAATTTTGAATTACTGCCTATTTTTTTCTATTTTGTCCTTAATGAATTCCTTTAGCATTTCTTGTAGGGCAGATCTAGTGGTAATAAACACACTCAACCTTTGATTTTTGGAAATGTCTTAAATTCTTTCTCATTTCTGAAGGACAGTTTGTCAGATGTAAAATTCTTATTTGATAGTTTTCTTTTAGCACTTTGTCATTCCACTGACTTTTAGCATCCATGATTTCTGAAGAAAAATTGCCTATTGATCATACTCTGGATTTCTTAAATGCATGATTCGTTACATGCCTTTTGCTGCTTTTGAGACATTATCTTTGACTTTTAACAGTTTGATTAAAATCTGTTTTGGTGTGTATCTCCTTTAGGGTTTTAAACTTGAAATTAATTGAGCTTTTTGGATTTGTAGATTCATATCTTAATCAAGGTTAAAATATTTTCAGCCATTATTCTTTAAAATATTATTTCTGCCTTTTTTTTCCTCTTCTTTTACAATATGCATATGTTGATCTGCTTGATGGTGTCCTACATGTCACTTAAGGTTTGTTCATTTTTCTTCATTTTGTTTTCTTCATGCTCTTCAAATTTAATAATCTCAATTGTAATATTTTCAGGTGTGCTTATTCATCCTCCTTCCTGCTCAAATCTGCTGCTGAGATCCATTAGTACATTTTTTGTACCACTTGTGGTTTTAGCATTAGATTTTTCATTTGGCCCTTGTAAAAAATTAATTTATATATCTATTGATATTATAATTTTTCATTCATTTATATTTCTGGTGTTATTTAGTTATTTGTCTATGTTTTCCTTTAGCTTCTTGTCCTCATTTAAAACTATTTTTTTAAGTCTCAGTCTATTAATTTTGATATCTGTATTTTATCAGGGATGATGTCTGTCAATTCATTTATTTTACTTTAAATGGACCACACTTTGCTGTTTCTCCACATGCCTTGTAATTATTTGTTAAAAACTGAAGATTTAAACATAATACTGCGATAACTCTAGGTTAGATTCTACCCCTTTCTCAGAATTTTTTAATTTTTGTTTTGTTTTGTTTTTATATTTGAAGTCTGTACTTTTTTATTTATTTAGTGAATTTCCTAAACTTCATTTTTCTTTTTGCGAAGATTATATTATTTGTTGGGTGTGGTTACTGAGGTCTCTATTTTTTAGATTGTGTTTTTCTAGCGTTTGGACAGAGATTACCTTGAGTTCCAAAGACTAAAAAACAATACACAAAGAAAGAAATATCTCTGCTTGGTTTTGAAGATTGGCTCAGTGCCAGGATGCTCATTCAATGCTTAGCCAGAATTGCTAGGAGACTATGGATCAACCAGAGGTTAAAGCTGAGGGTCTCCTCAGGTTTTCTTCTTAGCATGCTTCTTGCTTTGGACATGCACATGTTTTTCTAAATTTTTTCGTATACATTGATGTTTTTGAATATTCTAATTTCCTGAAGATCTCCCCAGCATTTGCTTTCAGGTTCTTAAAGAGTCTAATGTATATGTCAACCATAAACTTTTGCTCCAGGTATCTTGAGTAGTCAGTTTGACATGCAGAGTTTCAAAACAAGGCCAACCCCATTTCTGTCCTGAGTTCTGAGTTAGGCAAAAAGTGACAAGCAACATAAACACTACACACATATTTATTGTAGGAATGACTTCCCATTGCCTTTTGTCATCTGCACACCTACCAACATATAAAACAATATGGTATCATCAATATCTTTGTGCACCAAAATTACTTATTTTTCTCAGGTTTTTAAGCAAAAATCTGTAGATGGGGAGAGTAAACATGGAGAGAGAAAAGGAGAAAATTCACACACTTTTTTTTCTATTTAATATTTTAGGATAAAATGAGGACAAATAGGATTCTTTTCTCATTATGAAAGAAAAAAAATGCTTTCTCCATTAATATGCATAAACATGACAAAATGAATACAAAGAATAATCAAACGGATTGCTATTGTTCTCAAGAAAAGATACCAGGAATTACGTCAAGAGAAATAAGATTGCTAATACTGTGTCACCAAATGCTTTTTAAAAAAATTTTACTTTAAGTTCTGGGATACATTTGCAGAACATGCAGGTTTGTTACAAATGTATACATGTGCCACGGTGGTTGGCTGCACCTATCACCTTGTCATTTAGGTTTTAAGCCCCACATGCATTATATATTTCTCCTAAGGCTCTCCCTCCTCTTGACCCACAGCCCCCTGACAGGCCTCCGTGTGTGATGTTCCCCTCCTTGTGTCGATGTGTTTTCATTGTTCAACTCCCAGTTACGAGTAAGAACGTGAGGTACTTGGTTTTCTATTCCTTTGTTAGTTTGCTGAGAATGATGGCTTCCAGCTTCATCCATGTCCCTGAAAAGGACATGAACTCATCCTTTTTCATGGCTGCACAGTATTCCATGATGTATAGGTGCCATATTTTCTTTATCCAGTCTATCATTGATGGGCATTTGGGTTGGCTCCAAGTCTTTGCTAATGCAAATAGTGTTGCAGCAAACATATGTGTGCATGTGTCTTTATAGTAGAATGAGTTATAACCCTTTGGGTATATACCCAGTAATGGGATTGCTGGGTCAAATGGCATTTCTGGTTATAGATCCTTGAGGAATTGCCACACTGTCTTACCCAGTGGTGGAGCTAATTTACACCCCTAGAAGTGTGAAAGCTTTCCCATTTCTCCACCTCACCAGCATCTGTTGTTTTCTGGCTTTTTAGTGATCACCATTCTAACTGGTGTGAAATGTTATCTCATTGTGGTTTTGATTTGCATTTCTTTAATGACCAGTGATGATGAGCTCTTTTTCATAGGTTTGTTGGCCACATACATGTATTTTTTTGGGAACTGTCTGTATATATCCTTTGCCCACTTTTTGATTGGGTTGTTTGTTTTTATTCTTGTAAATTTGTTTAAGTTCCTTGTAGATTCTGGATATTAGATCTTTGTCAGATGGGTAGATTGCAAAAATTTTTTCCCATTCTGTAGGTTGCCTGTTCACTCTGAAGACAGTTTCTTTTGCTCTGCACAAGCTCTTTAGTTTAATTAGATCCCATTTGTCAATTTTGGCTTTTGTTGCAATTGCTTTTGGTGTTTTAGTCATAAAGTTTTTGCCCATGCCTATGTCCTGAATGATATTGCTTATCTTTTCTTCTAGGATTTTTATGGTTTTAGGTTTTACATTTAAGTCTTTAATCCATCTTGTGTTAATTTTTGTATGTGGTGTAAACAAGGGGTTCAGTTTCAGTTTTCTGCATATAAATAACCAGTTTTTCCAGCACTGTTTATTAAATAGGAAATCCTTTCCCCATTTCTTGTTTTTGCCAGGTTTGTCAAAGATCAGATGGTTGTAGATGTGTGGTGTTATTTCTGAGGCCCCTGTTCTGTTTCATTGGTCTATATATCTGTTTTGGTACCAATACCAAGCTGTTTTGGTTACTGTATCCTTGTAGCATAGTTTGAAGTCAGGTAGTGTGAAGCCTCCAGCTTTGTTCTTTTTGCTTAGGATTGTCTTGGCTACACGGGCTCTACTTCTATGCAAATAAACTAAAAAATCTAGAAGAAATATATAAATTCTTGGACATATACACTCTTCCAAGACTAAACCAGGAAGAAGCCAAATCTCTGAATAGACCAGTAACAAGTTCTAAAATTAAGGCAGTAATTAATAGCCTACCAACCAAAAACAAGTCCAAGACCAGAAGGATTCACAGCCAAATTCTACCAGATGTATAAATAGGAGCTTGTACCATTCCTTCTGAAACCATTTCAAACAGTAGAAAAAGAGGGACTCCTCCCTAACTCATTTTATGAGGCAAGCAACATCTTGATACCAAAATCTGGCAGAGACACAACATGAAAAAGAAAATGCCAATATCCCTGATGAACATAGATGTGACAATCTTCAATAAAATAGTGGTAAGCCAAATCCAGCGACACATCAAAAAGCTTATCAACCACGATGAAGTTGGCTTCATCCCTGGGATACAAGGCTGGTTCAACATATGCAAATCAATAAATGTAATTCATCACATAAACAGAACCAATGACAAAAACCACATGATTATCTCAATAGATGCAGAAAAGGCCTTCAGTAAAATTCAACATACCTTCATGCTAAAAACTCTCAATAAACTAGGTATTGATGGAATATATCTCAAAATAATAAGAGCTATTTATGACAAACCCATAGCCAGTATCATACTGAATGGGTAAAAGCTGGAAGCATTCCCTTAGAAAACAGGCATAAGACAAGGATGCCCTTTCTTACCCCTCCTATTCAACATCATATTGGAAGTTCTGGCTGGGACAATCAGGCAAGATAAAGAAATAGAGCCTATTGAAATAAGAAGAGAGAAAGTCAAATTATCTCTCTTTGCAGATGACATGATTGTATATTTAGAAAACCCCACTGTC
Source organism: Pongo pygmaeus (assembly GCF_028885625.2). NCBI lineage: Eukaryota > Metazoa > Chordata > Mammalia > Primates > Hominidae > Pongo > Pongo pygmaeus. The sequence goes on along the minus strand of NC_072382.2, from coordinate 106,957,258 downwards.
TCAGCCCAAAAACTCCTTAGGCTGATAAGTAACTTCAGAAATGTCTCAAGATAAAAAATCAATGTGAAAAAATCACAAACATTTATTTACAGCAATAATAGGCAAACAGAGAGCCAAATCATCAGTGAACTCACATTCACAATTGCTATAAAAAGAATAAAATACCTAGTCCTCAAGGAGAAATACAAACCATTCTTCCAGGAAATAAGAGAAGACACAAACAAATGGAAAAAAGTTTCTTGCTCATGTATAAGAAGAATCAAAATCATGAACATGGCCAAACTGCCCGATGTAATTTATAGATTCAATGCTATTCCCATCAAGCTACCATTGGATTTCTTCACAGAATTAGAGAAAAACTGCTTTTTATACCTATACTAGATGTAGGAATTTAGGGAGAAGGAAGAGTGCCTGACTAAGGTTTCCTTCTTAGGCAATTTGTTGAACTCTGTTATTCAATTATTAAGGTAAGAAACTCAGGATGAGAGTAAGCTTGAGCCGAATAGTCTGAGATGCTCATGGGGGATAATAAAAAAGCATCAAATGTGATTTAACAACTTTATAGTGGTACTTAAAATCGTGAGCTCAAGTCACCTGAGTAAAAATCTTATTGCACAGTGTTAGCAAATGGTAATCTCAGATCTTTTGAATTCTGAACACTAGTCCAGTGGGTCTATTAGTAAGAAGGGAAACATAGGAAGACCCATTGAGAACATCAGAGGAACATAAGTCTTCAAGATTTGATTCTTAATGGCTCCACTAATGGGGAAAGCTTACATAATATTTATGAAGAATATCTTGACTGTCTTGGACCAATAGGAAGCAGGGTTGGAGGATGCATATTCTGCTGTAAAATTGGCAAATAGAGAAATTATAGGGAAAAAAGATGTAGGAACCATATAGCATGAATTAAACCATGCTTATGCAAAAACAGCTTTTTCACATTTTCTAATTCAAAAATTTATAGAGGACTTATATTTAAGTGTAAAATAAATAATAGTTTGACTTCACAGACCTTTTAATTGAACAAGAAGTGTATGCATTATTTTAGTCATAATGAGAAAAGATTACTGGTCATTAATGATTTTTTGCACACTGCCTATTTATTTATTTATTTACTAATCTTTTAGATTTGGCATAATAGAACCCAAATTCCTTCATGATAATTAAAATTTTAATAATTTATTTTAGCCAAGTGAAACTTAGTGAAAATAAATATATTTGATACTTCTCTGGAGGAGGAAAAGAAGATCTTCAGAAAGCCAGGAGTACTTTTCAAGAAAGAGAGTTTACTACTTTAAAGAATAAAGGTCAAAAATACAGTTTTGTGCATGGTTTAGAGAAGGATCCACATAGTTTGGCTTATCTATTTATCTGCTAGTGTTATTGCTGTTTTATATTTTCTAGGCATGAAAGTCCAAACAAGAAAGTCTTTGTTCATAACCTTGCTTTCTGTGTATAGCCTATTTTATGACTCCATTGTCAAATTAAACTAGCTGATGATTACATTGGTAATGGTAGATAACTGTGATTTTGGTCCTGATTATAGTATCTTGTTTTACTGATATAAAAAATTTGTTTTCTTGGTGACTTATTTGTGCTATATTCCTGTGAGGTATGCTGCTTTGTGATAGAATAATCTGAAGGTGTGACCAATGGTTCTGGTAGCATGGTCCTGTAATATAATTTAATTTATTCCCAGGCTTTTAATGCAGTCAGGTGCTTTCAGATGAACATTTTGAGTTCTTCTATTGCTCCATTGACGTAACTCAAGTTCTGCAATACTATTCCCACTTTTTTTGGTGGGTTTCTCTCACCTCAGTTTCTTATTTAAAATGTGGCATTGGAACCCTTTTGCTAATATCCACTTACCAAAAAAAATTCATGAATGACATTCTCTGGGACTTACACTCTATTATCTTTCTCTTTATTCAGTATGGTGGGGGGGGGTGTGTGTGTGTGTGTGTGTGTGAATCTCAATTATTAACCAAAAATGTGTGTGTGAATCTCAATTATTACTAAAAAATGTGAGATAGTGTCATAATTTTACTAAATTTCAAATAAATTCTTAGTAAGAATACATGTGGCAACTTCTAATTTGTGAAACTGCAAACTAGAATTATTCAACTTTCACTATATAATTACTACCTCTGAGAATAGAGAAGAAGAAAAACTAACATATTCATGTCTCTAATGAATATTAAATATTATGCTCTGATGGTGTAACAAGAATCCTCTCATAACAGACTTTGTTTACATCACTGGCAGATGTTTGTGTTTACTTAGATGCAATTTATAATGGCATGTTGTGGTGAAGTCCAAAGTTCATTTCTCTGTTATTTTATAATAAATTATAATGTGGTCTTGCATATATATATTTTAAAAATCAACCTTCTTAAATCTGGTGGCCTATAATGTTTCTTTTTTTCTGTCACATTTAGATAAAAAGTAATATTGTTTGACAATAGAAGGTGTTGTATTCAAATGTTCATTTAATGCAAGAATCTCCTGTCTACATACGCTTTCTTAGAAATAAAATTCAGTGTTATAAAGGGTGGTCCATCCAAATCATAAACCAGCTCAAATGGTGAGGATGTTTTATTTAGTTTTTATTTTCTTTCACACTAAAATATTTTGATTACTCCAATTAGTCCTCATACATTACCCTTTCTACATCTTTACACCTTGGTAATTCTTTATTTTATCTTAATTTTTTTTTAATTTTAAGTTCTGAGGTAAATGTGCAGAAGTGCAGGATGTGCAGGTTTGTTACATAGGTAAACATGTGCCATGGTGGTTTACTTCATCTATCAATCCACCACCTAAGAAAGCCCAGCATGCATTAGTTATTTTTCCTAATGCTTTCCCTCCCACTCCCCGCCCCCCAGCAACAGGCCCCAGTGTGTGTTGTTCCCCTCACTGTGTCTATGTGTTCTCATTGTTTAGCTCCCACTGATAAGTGAGACTATGTGGTGTTTGGTTTTCTGTTCTTACGTTAGTTTGCCGAAGATAATGGCTTTCAGCTACATCCATGTCCCCCCAAAGGACATGATCTCATTTCTTTTTATGGCTGCATAGTATTCCATGGTGTATATGTACCACATTTTCTTTATCCAGTCTATCATTGATGGGCATTTGTGTTCATTCCATATCTTTGCTATTGTGAATAGTGCTGCATTGAACATCTTTGCTATTGTGAATAGTGCTGCATTGAACATGCACATGCACATGCATGTATCTTTATAATAGAATTATTTATATTCCTTTGGGTATATACCCAGTAATGGGATTGCTAGGCCAAAAGGTATTTCTGGTTGTATGTCTTTGAGGAATTGTCACACTGCCTTCAACAATGGTTGAACTAATTTTCATTCCCAACAGTATAAAAGTATTCCCTTTTCTCTGCAGCCTCACCAAATCTGTTGTTTCTTGACCTTTTGATAATTGCCATTCTGATTGGCATGAGATGGTATCTCATTGTGATTTTGATTTGCATTCCTCTAATAATCAGTGATGTTGAACATTTTTTTAATGTTTTTTAGCTGAATAAATGTCTTCTTTTGAGAAGTGTATGTTCATGTCCTTTGCCCACTTTCTAATGGGGTTGCTTGTTTCTTTCTTGCAAATTTGTTTAAGTTCCTTGTAGTCTCTGGATATTAGACCTTTGTCAGATGAATAGGTTGTAAAAATGTTCTCCCATTCTGTAGGTTGTCAGTTCCCTCTAATGATACTTTATTCTGCTGTGCAGAAGCACTTTAGTTTAATTAGATCCCATTTGTCAATTTTTGCTTTTGTTGCAATTGCTTTCGCCATTTTTGTCACAAAATCTTTACCCATCCCTAAGTCCTGAATGGTATTGCCTAGATTTTTCTTCTAGGGTTCTTATAGTTTTTGGTTTTATATTTAAGTTTTTAACCCATCTTGAGTTGATTTTTTATAAGGTAATAAGTAAGGGGTCTAGGTTCAATTTTCTGCACATGTCTAGCATGTCCTCCCAACACCATTTATTAAATAGGGAATTCTTTCCTCATTGCTTGTTTTTGTTAAGTTTGTCAAAGATCAGATGGTTGTACACGTGCAGTCTTATTTCTAAGTTTTCTACTCTGTTCCATTGGTCTATGTGCTTGTTTTTGTACCAGTACTATGCTGTTTTGGTTACTGTAGCCTTGTAGTATAGTTTGAAGTCATGCACCATGATGCCTCCAGCTTTGTTATTTTGGCTTAGAATTGTTCTGGCTATATGAGCTCTTTTTTATTTCCATATAAATTTTAAAATAGTTTTTTTCTAATTCTGTGAAGAATGTCAACGGTAGTTTGATGGAAATAGCATTGAATCCATAAATTTCTTTGTGCAGCATGGCCATTTTCATGATATTGATTCTTCCTATCCATGAGCATGGAAAGGTTTTCCATTTGTTTGTATTCTCTCTGATTTCCTTGAGCAGTGCTTTGTATTTCTCCTTGAAGAGTTCCTTCACTTCCCCTGTTAGCTGTATTTCTAGGTATTTTATTCCCTTTGTAGCAGTTGAGAAGGGTATTCATTTGTGATTTAGCTGTCTGCCTGTCTGTTGTTGCTGTATAGGAATGCTTATGATTTTTGCACACTGATTTTGTATTCTGAGGCTTTGATGAAGTTGCTTGTCAGTTTAAGAAGCTTTTGGTATGAGACAATAGGGTTTTCTAGATATAGGATCATAGGTTTTTCTAGATATAGGATCATGTCGCCTGCAAACAAGACAGTTTGACATCCTCTCTTTCTATTTGAATATGCTTTATTTATTTCTCTTGCCTAATTGCCTTGGCCAGTACTTCCAATACTATATTGAATAGGAATGGTGAGAAAGGGCATCCATCTCTTGTGCTGATTTTCAAGGGGAATACTTCCATCTTTTGCCCATTTAGTAAGATATTGGCTGTCATTATTATTCTGAGACAGGTTCCTTTAATTCCTAGGTTATTGAGAATTTTTAACATGAAGGGATGTTGATTTTTACTGAAGGCCTTTTCTGCATCTATTGAGATAATCATGTGGTTTTTGTCTTTAGTTCTGTTTATGTGATTAATTACATGTTTCATTTGCGTATATTGAACCAGTCTAGCATCCTGAGGATGGAGCTGAATTGATTGTGGTGGACAAGCTTTTTGATGTGCTGCTGGGATTTGGTTTACCAGTACTTTATTGAGCATTTTTGCATCAGTGTTCATTGGGGATATTGGCCTGAAGTTTTCTTATTTTGTTGTAGCTCTGCCAGGTTTTTGTATCAAAATGATGCTGGCCTCATCAAATGAATCAGGGAGTAGTCCCTCCCTTTCAATAGTTTAAGACGAAATGGAACTAGCTCCTCTTTGCACCTCTGGTAGAATTCAGCTGTAAATCCATCTGGCCCTGATAGGCTATTTATTATTGCCTCAATTTCAGAACTCATTATTTGTCTATTCAGGGATTCATCTTCTTCCTGGTTCAGTCTTGGGAGGGTTTATGTGTCCAGGAATTTACCCGTTTCTTCTAGGTTTTGTAGTTTATTTTCATAGAGATGTTTATAGTATTCTCTGATGGTTGCTTTTATTTCTGTGGGGTCAGTGGTAACAGCCCCTTTATCAGTTTTTAATCATGCCTATTTGATTCTTCTCTCTTTTTTTCTTTATTAATCTCGCTAGTGGTCTATCTATTTTATTAATTTTTTCAAAAAACCAGCTCTATCATGTCTCTGTCTCCTTCAGTTCTGCTCTGATCTTGGTTATTTCTTGTCTTCTGCTGGCTTGGGGGTTTGTTGGTTCTTCGTTCTCTAGTTATTTTAGTTGTGCTGTTAAGGTATCGATTTGAGATCTCTCTGTCTTTTCATTGTGGGTATTTAGTGCTAGAAATTTCCCTCTTAACACTGCTTTAGCTGTGTCCCAGAGATTCTGGTATGTTGTCTCTTTGTTCTCATTAGTTTCAAAGAACTTCTTGACTTCTGCCTAAATTGCATCACTCACCTTGGAGTCTTTTAGAAGCAGGCTGTTCAATTTCCATGTAGTTGTGTGGGTTTGAGTTTCTTTATCTTGAGTTCTAATTTAATTGCTCTGTGGTCTGAGAGACTGTTCATTATGATTTCAGTTCTTTTGCATTTGCTGAAGAATGTTTCATTCCAGTTATGTGATCAATTTTAGATTAATTGCCATGTGGTGCCAAGAAGAATGTATATTCGGTTGGTTTTTGGTGAAGAGTTCTGTAGATGTCTCTCATGCCTACTTGATCCAGAACTGAATTCAAGTCCTGAATATCTTTGTTAATTTTCTGTCTCAATTATCTGTCTAATATTGACAGTGGGCTCTTGAAGTCTCCCACTATTATTGTGTGGGAGTCTAAGTCTCTTTGTAGGCTTCTAAGAACTTGTTTTATGAATCTGGGTACTCCTGTATTGCATGTATATATATTTAGGATAGTTAGCTCTTCTTACTGAGTTGAACCCTTTATCATTATGCAATGCCCTTGTCTTTTTTTGATCTTTGTTGGTTTAAAGTCTGTTTTGTCAGAAACTAGGATTGTTACTCCTGTTTTCCATTTGCTTGGTAAATTTTCTTTCATCTCTTTATTTTGAGCCTATGTGTGTATTTGCATGTGAGATGGGTCTCTTTAATACAGTCTACTGATGGGCCTTGGCTCTATTCAGCTTGCCAGTCTGTCTTTTGATTGTGGCATTTAGCTCTTTTTCATTTAAGGTTAATATTGTTATATGTGAATTCGGTCTTGTCATCATGATGATCGTTCATTTTTTGCACACTTGTTAATTAGTTGCTTCATAGTATCATTGGTCTGTGTATTTCAGTGTGTTTTTGTAGTGGCTGGTAATGGTTTTTCCTTTCCATATTCAGTGCTTCCAGCAGGAGCTGTTGGGTAGTGATGAATTCAGCATTTGCTTGCCCAAAAAGGACTTTATTTCTCCTTTGCTTATGAAGCTTACTTTGTTTGGATATGAAATTCTAGTTTGGAAATTCTTTTCTTTAAGAATGTTGAATATCGGCTCTCCGATCTCTTCTGGCTTGTAGGGTTTCCACTGAGAGTTCCGTTGTTAGTTTGATGGGCTTCCCTTTGTGGGTGCTCTGGTCTTTCTCTCTGGCTGCCCTTTACATTTTTTCCTTCATTTTGACCTGGAAAATCTGACAATTATGTGCCTTGGGGTTGTTCTTCTCACTGAGTGTCTTACTGGGGTTCTCTGGATTTCCTGAATCAGAATGCTAGCCTATCTTACTAGGTTGGGGAAGTTCTCGACGATATCCTGAAGTATGGTTTCCAATTTGATTCCATTGTCCCTGTCTCTTTCAGGTACCCCAGTCAGTCATAGGTTTGGTCTTCTTACACAATCCCATCATTCTTGAATGTTTTGTTCATTCCTTTTCATTCTTATTTTTCTAATCTTGTCTACCTGTCTTATTTCAGCAAGATAATCTTCAAGCTCTGAGATTCTCTTCTCTGCTTGGTCTATTTGGCTATTGATACTTGTGGTTGCATTGTGAAGTTCTTGTGTTGTGTTTTTCACCTCCATCAGGTCATTTGTGTTCCTCTCTAAACTGGTTATTCTGGTTAGCAAATTCTCTAATGTTTTATCATGGTTCTTAGCTTCTCTGTATTGGGTTAGAACAGACTCCTTTAGTTCAACAAAGTTTGTTATTACCCACTTTTTGAAGCCTACTTCTGTCAATTCATCCATCTCAGCCTCAGCCCAGTTCTGTTCCCTTGCTGGAGAAATGTTGTGATCACTTCAAAGAGAAGAGGCACTCTGGTGTTTGACTTTTCAGCATTTTCGTATTGATTTTATTCTCATCTTTGTGGGTTTATTTACCTCTGATTTTTGAGGCTGCTTACCTTTGAGGTTTTTGTAGGGTCTTTTTGTTGATGTTGTTGTTGTTGCTTTCTGTTTGCTTGATTTTCTTTTAACAGTCAGACCCATCTTCTGCAGGGCTGCTGTGGTTTGCTGGGGTTCCTCTCCAGACCCTATTCACCTGGGTCTCTCCCGCACCTGGTGGTATCATCAGTGGAGGCTGCAGAACAGCAAAGATGGTTACCTGCTGCTGCTTCTGGGAGCTCTGTCCCAGAGGGGTACTTACCTGATGCTGGCCAGAACTCCCCTCTGTGAAGTGTCTGGCAACTCCTGTTGGGAGGTCTCACCCAGTCAGGAGGCACGGGATCAGGGACCCACTTAAAGAAGCATTCTGGCTGCTCCTTGGCAGAGCAGGTGTGCTGCACTGGAGGGAATCCCACTCATCTGGACTGTCCAGATTCCTCAGAACCAGCAGGTGGGAAAGACTAAGTCCACTGAACCAAAGACCATGGCCACCCCTCTCCCCAGGGGCTCCATCCTGGGGGATCAGAGTTCTGCCCATAAACTCCTGACTGGAGTTGCTGAAATTCCCACAGGGAGGCTGTGCCCAGTGAAGAGGGATTGATCTGAGTCTCACCTAAGGAAACAGTCTGGCCAGGATCTATCATAGCCACTGTGCTGCACTGTGGGGAGTTCCTCCTGGTCCAAACTGCCCAGTCTCCCCGACACTGACAGGGGAAAATAGCTGACTGGAGCAGCAGTGATGGCAGCTGCCCCTCTGCACAGGAACTCGGTCATCTCAGGCCACCTTCAGCGTTCTGCCACTGGCTGCAACATGAGTGGCTGCCAAGAGTCTGCACAGTTCTGTGCTGGGGACCAAAGGCCCTGGTGACATGACCTCATGAGGAAATCTGATCCACGGGTTGCACAGATCCTTGGGAAAAGTGTGATTTCCCTGGAGGGGGTAGCACAGTCACTCACTGCCTCCCTTGGCTTGGGATGGGAGTTCCCCTTACCCCGTGTGGCTCCTGGGTGGGCTGCCCCTCTACCCTGCTTTTCCTCGCTCTCTTTGGGTCGCACCAACTGCCTAGCCAGTTCCAATGAGACAATCTGGATACCTCAGCTGAAGGCGCGGGGTTCACTTGCCATATTTGTTCTTTTCGGCGAGAGCTGCAGACCGGAGCCTTTTCTCGTCAGCCATCTTGGCCCCTCCCTCCCGATAGTTCTTATAATAAGCCTGGTTTGTAAACACTCGTCTTAAACTTTACTACGCTTTTGACAATACAAGTGAAACAAGCAAACAAAAATGCTACTTAATTCTGTAAAGTAAAAGTAATAATGAAAAAAAGTTAATCCTTGCGATGTTCTTTTTTTATTTAATAAAATGAACTTTTAATTTCGGAATCGTTTCAAATTTAGAGAGAAATCTTGAAGTGCACAGATAATTCCTATGACTAACACCTAAATCCTGCTTTTATTAATATTTTCCATTGGTATGGTACATTTGTCACAATTAATGGGCCAAGACTGATAAATTATTAACTAAACTCCATATCTCATTCAGATTTTTTTGGTGTTATAGGTAGAATAATTGTCCTTATATTAGTCTTCTTAGATTTCTAAAATTACCACAGGTTAGGTGGACTGAGTGGCTTAATCAACAGGTGTTCATTTTCTCACAGTTCTGGAATTTCGAAGTCCATGATGGCAGTGTCCACAGATTCAGTATTTGGTGAGTTCTCTTCTGGGTTTAAAGATAGCCATCTCCTCGCTGGGTCCTCACGTGGCCTTTCCTCGGTGCACGCATGTTGGGAAAGAGAGAGCAAAAGTGAGATCTTCGATATCTCTCCTTATATGGCACTAATCTTATCAGATCAGGCTCCACCCCTATTACCTCTTGTAGCTTTACTTACTTCCTCAGAGGCTCCATCTTCCAACCATGCAGGGTAAGGCTTTGACATGTGAAAATTGGAGGGCACAGTTATTCAGTTCTGAATTCTCTCGTGAGCCCAGCATAATCACAAAGTCTCTTAAATGTGGAAAAGGAAGGCAGATGAAAGGGTTAGAATGATGCAATGTGAGAATTCAACTTACGGCTTCTGGCTTGGAAGATAGAAGGAGGATCACAAACCATGAGGAGTTGGCAATCTTTAAAACCTAGAAAGGACAATAAAAAAGATTATTCCCTAGAGTCTCTAGAAAAGAATGCAGCTTTGCCAAAATCATAATTTTAGTTCAGTTCGATTAATTTTGGAATTATGGATTACAGAATTATAAGAAAATAAATTAATGCATTCTTAAGACACTAAATTAATGGTTATTTCTTACAGCAGCCACGGGAATAATATACTTAGTTTTTAACCTACAGGCCTTTTTCTCTTCCAGGATACGTTATATTTAGTTGTCATGTCTCCCAACTTTTCTACCATTTTTCTTTTTGTTCACAAAGGTCAGAACTTCTTTCCATTTTCTCTCAAAGCCTTTCTCACTAATACTTATCTATCATGTCTAATCCCATCTTGGTGCCTGATTTACGGAAGACATGAGCTAATCCAGCTATCCACCCTACTTTAAAACATACTTCCTCTCTCCCCACAGATAGTCGATAGCTAAGGACTAACTTATGGCAGTCTCTCTTGTTTTAAGTGGTTATATTTATGTTTCAGATTCCAACTGAGAACACATGCTTACTTACAAACTTATCCTTGTAAGGAAGGAACATCTTTCTTTACAAATAAAGGATGCTCTATCATACAGCCTTTATTTTCATTCTTCTGAGAGTACTCCCTCAATAAATCATAGGTACCTGAAACCCTGTCTTCAAGATCCCATAGCTAGTAAATCTTATCTAACTCAAGGCCCAGCCAGGTTTTGGTGAGTAAAATAACATATCTCTGCACTCAAGGATCTCAGAGTATACTGCAGAAGAAAATATAAAGAGATCATTTTAAGATATAAATTTAAAATCCTGATAAACGTGAACATACTTGTTTGGTTTCTAGTATACTTCTTGGTGAGTGCTGCTGAAGGACAGTGGAGCTGTTTCAGGGAGACACATTTCAAAAGAGAAAAGAGTACACTGCAAAGAGTGTCAAATAAAAGAAAAAGAGAACATTTAGGCAGAGATAGAAGTTTTTGTAATTGTTAAGTAGAGTTTAAAAGCCCATGCAAACATCCAGAAAAAATAAGATGGCAACAAATATTCTTGACCTGAAACATTGACTAGGCCAATTCTAGTGAGAGAACGTTTGCTATCTGGTGTATGAGAAGAAAATGACATTGAGAGATACATTTATATTTGCTCAACGCACTATACTTTTCATACTTTTTAGATATTTTAGCAATTTACTTAATAAATTTACCCATTGATAAATGGCTTGTGTGTGAGAAGAAAATGACATTGAGAGATACATTTATATTTGCTCAATGCACTATACTTTTCACATTTATTAGATATTTTAACAATTTACTTAATAAATTTAGCCATTGATACTTGTTAGATGCAAGTTTGATTTTATTTGGCCAGAAGTTTTCATTATAACACTTTCCACATATTGGATATGTTCAAGTTACCCAAAAATGGCTCAAGTGCTGACCACTGAGTCACAGTGACTGTCAAGAGCCCTCCTCCCATTGCCTTTAGTTAAAAAAAATTACTTTTATAGTATATCTTTAGCTTACTAATGATATTTTAGAAATATTTTTCAATGGTGGATAACTCTATCTTTTGAAGATTTATTCTAAATACATATCCAATGCTATTAGTCAATGAAAATGATCACTGGAGCTTAATATCTATAATTCAATTTTTGTCATGTGAACATCAAACTGAATTTAAAATAAAGGCAAAAGTAAACATTTGGTCATAAATCAATTCTTATGATGACATAAAAACTTTATATTTTTTAATGATTGCCATTCTAACTGGTGTGAGATGGTATCTCATTGTGGTTTTGATTTGCATTTCTCTGATGGCCAGTGATGGTGAGCATTTTTTCATGTGGTTTTTGGCTGCATAAATGTCTTCTTTTGAGAAGTGTCTGTTCATGTCCTTCACCCACTTTTTGATGGGGTTGTTTGTTTGTTTCTTGTAAATTTGTTGGAGTTCATTGTAGATTCTGGATATTAGCCCTTTGTCAGATGAGTAGGTTGCGAAAATTTTCTCCCATTTTGTAGGTTGCCTGTTCACTCTGATGGTAGTTTCCTTTGCTGTGCAGAAGCTCTTTAGTTTAATTAGATCCCATTTGTCAATTTTGGCTTTTGTTGCCATTGCTTTTGGTGTTTTAGACATGAAGTCCTTGCCCATGCCTATGTCCTGAATGGTAATGCCTAGGTTAGAATGGCAATCATTAAAAAGTCAGGAAACAACAGGTGCTGGAGAGGATGTGGAGAAATAGGAACAATTTTACACTGTTGGTGGGACTGTAAACTAATTCAACCCTTGTGGAAGTTAGTGTGGCGATTCCTCAGGGATCTAGAACTAGAAATTCCATTTGACCCAGCCATCCCATTACTGAGTATATACCCAAAGGACTATAAATCATGCTGCTATAAAGACACATGCACACGTATGTTTATTGCAGCATTATTCACAATAGCAAAGACTTGGAACCAACCCACATGTCCAACAATGATAGACTGGATTAAGAAAATGTGGCACATATACACCATGGGATACTATGCAGCCATCAAAAATGATGAGTTCATGTCCTTTGTAGGGACATGGATGAAATTGGAAATCATCATTCTCAGTAAACTATCGCAAGAACAAAAAACCAAACACCGCATATTCTCACTCATAGGTGGGAATTGAACAATGAGAACACATGGACACAGGAAGGGGAACATCACACTTCGGGGACGGTTGTGGGGTGGGGGGAGGGGGGAGGGATAGCATTGGGAGATATACCTAATGCTAGATGACGAGTTGGTGGGTGCAGCGCACCAGCATGGCACATGTATACATATGTAACTTACCTGCACGTTGCGCACATGTACCATAGAGCCTAAAGTATAATAATAATAATAATAAAACAAACAAACAAACAAACAAAAAAAGCTTTATATTTATCTTAATGTTAGCATTCTAGAATCTGATCACAAGCTAATAATGAATAATGGCAAAGTATTGGTGAAGAATAGCTACTTTTTTTCATGGAATACAAAATTTGCTTATTAATTCATTTGAGTTAGTCGTGTATATAGATGCTGGAATTTTAAGTGTTAACAGTTTCAATACAGCTAATGTTACTTGAGCACATACTCTAGATAGAATTATGGGTGAAATAATGACAAATAAGACAGAGTTTCTATAATTCAAGGCATAAATAATATTGAAAAGAAAGGCATAAAATTTTTTAGGGAATATTGTGAAGTGTTACAATAGAGCAAAAGAAAAATTGTGTTATTGATAACAGGAAAGATATAAATTAATTCCAGTGTAAAAGGGTAAAGCATCCTAGCCTATTCCCTAGAATAATAAACAAAATCCCTTTTTTTTTGTCTTTGGGTAATATTATTCTTCTTTTCTAAATTTATTTATACTCCCCCTTTAATATCCTGTAACTTAAATCCTGATACACACACACATCTGCACATGCATGCATGCACACACAACACACGCATGCATGCACACACACACACATGCACCTTCCATTTTGAGAGCTCAATGTTGATCTTTGCTGTTGGCACATATAAAGTTAACTCTTACGAACACATTTTATGTCAGATGATAAGGAGAAGAGTGAGAATAAACAAAATATTTGATAGAAACATATCAATATGAAAGTTTTAAGAAGTCATAATCCTCATTTCTGCAGCTGGTCACATGTTTGTAGCTATTTTTATAACTACTTTTTTCCCACTACCCATTCCATATTTCCATTGGTTTCAGCAAGCATCTGAGCTTGTTGTAATTCTTTACCTGGTCAGGTAATTTAGACTTTTATTTCCGAATGTTCTGGGTCAATAGTAGACCTGCCTGACTTGTTTAGATGTGTTTAGTGTTATTTAGTTTTCTATTCCTTTTATTACAGGACATAGGATAGATAAGAGACATGTTACAAGATGTTCTACACTCCAACTTACTCTTCCTTAGTTCCATTGATTGTGTAGTATAAACTTAATTTCAATCTGATAGGATCAATGATCCCAGATCTCTGGCTAGCCTGTTTTTTGTTTGTGTATTTGTTTTTGTTTTTGTTTTTTTTGAGGCAGAGTTTCACTTTTGTTGCCCAGGCTGGAGTGCAATGGTGCAATCTCAGCTCACCACAACTTCTGCCTCCTGGGTTCAAGCGATTCTCCCGCCTCAGCCTCCCGAGTAGCTGCGATTACAGTTGTGCCCCACCAGGCCCGGCTACCGTTAGCCTGTTAATTCAGTGGCATAAGAAGCTTAAAGTGCTTGGGTGGCAGTCTCAGCTTTCACCAGAAAGCAAAATTACCGATCACTGGGGGAAATAAGAACAGGTACCATTCCATTTTTATCCCTTAATTCCCTCAGTTGCGAATACTTTTATGGAAAAACACTAAAAGCTGACTTACAGCATATACCACATCCTAGAGGGCAGGATTGCAACTTTGAAAGATGGTATCTGTCCCCTATCTCTTGCCATACCATGAAGCCAGTCCCTCCTGATGATGAGAGACATGGTAAAGGCCGTGAATTCTGTGAGTATAGGCCTATTGCTACATTTCTTTTGCTGTGAAATTAGTTTATTGTTCTTGATTAGCACTAATGCTGTGTGGAATACCATGCTAGTGGAGAAAAAAATTTATAATTTCTAAGATGCTGATTTTAGCAGAAATACTACAATCCAGGAGGCAGATTTTGTCAGAGTAAAGGTATTTTCCTGTAAGAATAAAACACTGTCCCTTCCGAGATGAAAACAGTCCAATGTACTCCACTTGCCACCAGGTAACTGGCTGATCCACCTTGGGAGTGGTGCCATTTTGGAAGCTCAGTGCTAATCTTGCTGTTGGCATATTGGGCACTCAGCAGAGACTATACACAGACCTGCTTGTATAGTGGAAGTTCATGATTGTTGGGCCCATGCTTAATTTTTATTTCTGTTGCCATGGCCATGGCCAATTTGTTCATCAGCCCATTGAACAATAGCAGGACTGGCTTGAAAAGAAGTTGACTGACACCCATAGATTGTGTCATTTCATCTACTTTATAGTGAAAATCCTCCTCTGCTGAGGCTACTCTTTGGTAAAGATTCCCATGGGACACAAATATCTTCCCCTTCTGTTTCCCTTCAAAGAGATTTACCCACTGACCTCTTTTCTAGTACTCCTTCTTATCAATTTTGCAATTATATTTCTTCCAAGCCTTGATCAGCCAGCTAAACTAGTTTGTCACAGCTCATGAACTGATGAGACCTGCACCTCTGGTCATCTGTCCTTCCAGGAAAAAGGATCAGCTAAGTGCACTGCTAGAAGTTTTTCCATTGTGAAGATTTCCTTTATCACTATCTTTCAGAGCTGTCCCAGAGTGGGGTTGCAGGGCTGTCACCATCCACTTTTGAGGGGTGCCTGTGTGTCAGTATGTCATGCAGGATCACCTGTAAACCAAGACTGTGTTTTCCATTCTCCTTTCAATTGGTTATTGGAAACTTCCCATTAGCCTATAAATGCAAGTAGAGGGAGAAGGCAAAATGCCATGGGTAATGACCATGGATGTCTGAGCTACTTTCTTGTTCAGCTTGCTTGTGCCTTTAGGACCTGCTCAAGCCTGATCCCCTTTATACCATTTCCATTTGATGAAAATGTTACTATTTAATTTCCAACTTTGGTTTCTTGGGCAACATAACACTTAGTTCATGATGAATATCTCAGGTTGCGTGGTAACTGAGAAAGGTTATAGTTGAAGGCACGAAGTCCTTGTAAAAGAAAAAAAAAAAAAGAAAAGCATTTGATCCAGAATTTAAGTGAATAGCTTAGCCCTCAGTCAGGGCAAGGTACATTTTTCCTTAGTAACCAGAAAGAAAGCTGAGAGTGTAGCTTCATATTATGCAATTTTGATTGTGGAAAGATGAGGAAATTTTAGTTTGTCAGCTTCCAATTTTGCCAAGAAGTTCAAGGCTGTGTCAAAACTTTTTTTTTTCTTTCAAAAGTTATAAACTCAGATAACACCTTTACCAAAAAACTGTAATTGACCCCTTGGTCTGGCTAAGCTAAAGATTTCATTGATTGTAAAGTAGCCTATTTTCACTTCTATTATGGCTTGGACCATATTATAATGTAATATTTTGTCTATCTGTCCATATGTATATGATATCCATTGAGGGTCTGTCAATGTTTTTATGTTTCCAGCACTTTCCATAATGTAGCATAGTTGCCCATGTTTATTGGATAAGTAAATAAATAGGAAATGTAAAGCAAGCATTATAGTGGGGATTAACAATTGTGCCACGCTAAGTTCACGTTTATAGGCACCAGAAACATATCTCAGGATAATCGAAACTGGCCCATATAATCAGAAAATTACTTTATGTGTTTTGAGAAATCATAAAGACTTGTGAAAAGATCAGACATTAGCAAAAATTGTTATTCTATTTAACATATTTTGCAATAATAGTGTCCAAGTCATAGTAAATAAAATACATGTATATGTGTGTGTGTATATATATATTTTATATATATATATATATCTGTGTGTATATATATGTGTGTGTATAGATAGATAGATATGTTTAAATAAGTGGAAAATATAATGATCTGGATGTCCAAATCTAATCAGGTTTCTTTTTAATTGGCCAATTTAAAGTGTACAATTCAGTAACATTTAGGACAGTCACAATGTTGCACAACCATCACCTCTATCTAGTTTCAAATATTTTCATTACCCACAAGGAAACTATTAGCAGCCACTCCTCCTTCTTTCTCTTCCTAGCCTCTGGCAACTACGGCATTCCCCATTCTGGATATTTCCTATAAATAAAATCATACAACATGTAGACTTCTGTGTCTGACTTTTTCATTTAGCATAATGTTTTCAACATTCATCCATTTTGTAGCATGAATCAGTATTTCATTCCTCTTGATGGTTAAAAAATATTCTATTTTGTGTATATATCATATTCAGCAGATTTGGTCACCTGTTGATAGTCTTTTTGGCTATTGTGAATAATTCTTCTAAACACCTACTGTCTTTTATGCAAACATTACCTTCTGATTCAGTTTAAGTCCAACATCTAGGATTTCTGGTACACCTTGAGCCCTAGCCATAGGGTGGCTTCACTCTTAATCCCCTGATTGATTGGTCTGCTGAAGCCAGAAGGGGAAAGCCTGGGAGAGTCAGAGAGCAAAGGGAACAGATCTTGAGCCTGATATGCTCCAGCCACTGTGCTTATCTCTGCATATTTTACGTGGTTTAATCTCCATCCAGAGGGAAGTATGGATTGAAAGTGATGCTTTTATTGCCAGCTTGAAGCACCTCTTTTCCATTATTTTTATCCCTTCCTCCTCTCCTTGGGGCAAGTTTATGATAGCTGCTGTATGTCCTTGGGCTGTGTGCTCTAAACCCCACTGTTCTCATCTGTAAAATAGGCATTATAATTCCTGTTGTACAGGTTTGTTGTGAGAAACCTATGAATGCTTGCTTTTTTTCCTTGTAAGAATTTGGAACAGCTAAGTTGGAGACTAGCTTGAAGGGGCATCCACATGAAATATTATTTCTGTCGAGTCCTTCTTGATGAAGGAGTTCATCAAGCAGTGCCTTTAGGGGCCTGCTTAGGAAGGAATGAAGCTGAGGTTTTTCTTATTACCATGTCTAACTGTCACTGTTAGAAAGTTGTCCCCGACAACTTCCCTATTCTGCAGGTAACTTTGGTGCTCAGTGTATAAATCTATGGAAACTGGTCTCTTCCCATCTCACCCCAGGCACAACTAGGCTTTGAGGTAATCTTAAAATAGTTAACTTCCTGTTAACTGTATTCTTTAAAATAGTATTTATGAAGTAACCACTGTGCCAAGTATCTTGCAGGTATTGTTTACAAGTTTTTTTTGTTTGTTTGTTTTACTTTTATTTTTTATCTGTGGTTAGTGAAAGAGTTTAGGAGCTTGGCAGACCTGGACTTTTATATCCTGGCTGTCTACCCCAGTGACTGGTTCTGTGACTCTGGATGACAAATCATTGGTCCTTAGGTTTCTTCATCTGTAAAAATGAGGGTTAATGTAAAAATTAGTTAGCTTTCTTTGTTGTGTCAACTAGTATGTTTTTTGGGTTGTAAATAATAGGCAATTTGAAATAATCACAGTAACATACTAAAGGGTGTTTTATCTTCCCAGGCAAGAGGTCTGGAGGTAGAAGGCTCTAGAGTTGGTTAATTCAGTAGCTTAAAGATCCAGATGATTTTCTGTCTTTCCTCTCAGCCATCTTTAGCAGGTACATGTTTTCTCTCCTCCGTGTCACAGAGTGGCTGCAGCAGATCTAGGCATCACAGACAGACTCCATGAAGTCCAGCAAAGTAGAGTCATATTTTTCCCGTGCATCTTTTTATTATTATTAGTAGTAGTAGTAAGGTAGCTCTTCCTCAGGAACTCCTTGGCTGACTCATAGGTCCTCCTGCCCTATGTCTTCGTCAGGGTCCTTTAAGTTCATTGAGTTCTGAGGCAAGTGCATACACACTATTCACAGAAAGGTGAGGATAAGGGGGAAAAGGTGGACAAGTCCAGGAAAGATGTGAAGCCGTGTGCTGGAGTGTGTTTTTGCAATGGCCACTGATTTATGATAAGCCTCGAAAAGACATAGGTTAGATTGTTTGCATGGCACATAGGGCCTTTGACAAGGTTGCAAGGAGAAACCCTATTTGCATTTGTCAAGGAGTATTTTTCTCTGCTTGCTGAATTATTTGGAAGATAGATAGAAGGAAGGAGCACACTTGGTCGTATCTTTTGAAACGAATTTCTAAATCTTCCCTAAATCCTAGTACATTTCATTTCACTTGCTTTATACTGAGAATGTAATATAGCTAGTGTTTAAATATGAACTACGGAATCCAAATACCTGGGTTCAAGTCTACACACTGCAGCTCAACAGCTTATTAGTGTCTTCTGCAAACCTTCTAAGATTGTTTAGCACATTAAATGAGTTAATATTTGAAAGCTCTTAGAACAGTGCCTGGCAGAGTCAGTGCTCTGTGTGCATCTGATTAAATGCATTAAGAATACAGACTCAAAGCTACGATTTTTAATCTTCCAGAAACTTGCTTTTTTTCCTCCAAGATGTGATTTTTACCCTTTTTTTCTAGAACTCAGAGCTCTTTGACATGTTGTCCCATGTAATGATCATCAACCTATGAACCTTTTTTTTTTTTTTTTTGAGACGGAGTCTCGCTCTGCAAGCTCCGCCTCCCGGGTTCACGCCATTCTTCTGCCTCAGCCTCCCGAGTAGCTGGGACTACAGGCTCCTGCCACCTCTCCTGGCTACTTTTTTGTATTTTTAGTAGAGTTGAGGTTTCACCGTGTTAGCCAGGATGGTCTCGATCTCCTGACCTCGTGATCCGCCTGCCTCGGCCTCCCAAAGTGCTGGGATTACAGGCGTGAGCCACCGCGGCCAGCCAACCTATGAATCTTTATCAAGTCTGTGACTCTAAGGGACACAGACTGAAATGCACACTCTTTACCTTCACGTACACACATTTCTGCTTCCCTTAACAAATGGTATCTACCCCAGTGGGTACCATTAATCTGTCCTCTTGTGGTTTGGTTTACCTGTCATCCTTTTTCTCAATAACACGGAGCCTGCCTGCTTTAACTCAAGCACTTTAATGGAGTGTTTCCCTGATGCAGATGCTTGAGAATTGCCTGTTAAATGAGTTGTCAGTGCTTCCTATCTCAAATTACTCATTTGCAGACATGTCTTATTTCCCTCACTTCTCTGTAAAGAGCATGAGGGCAGGACCTAAATCTTTATTAGCAATGTTGAAATAAAAATCTTACTGAAGTTTTTGAGTAATTTGTTATAACAGGAGTAGTGATGGGATCCTGATTTATATATTGGCCTATTTTAATTTTTGCTGTGAGACATAGCTCATGTGAAGCTTTTATATACACAATTCATGCAAAGTATTTTTTACTAAATTTTACATAAATATACTTTTGTTCAATACAGCAAAATAAAAATTTCTTACACATAGAATCAAGTACTCTTCACTGTAGTCCCCAATTATTTAATATATAGCCCGAGAAACATTATTTTTGCATGTATATGCATATTTATATTTATTAGCACAGTAGTTTTTCTACCTTTATATTAAAATGCACACCTATGAGAGAATTAAACTGTTTAATTTTTTAAATTACTTATGCCTATTTAATTATATACACTCAAAATTTAATGTTTCAATTTAGTGAAACATTATTAATTTTACTAATTGATCTGGGTTTTAAACATTTATTTTCTGAGAATTGTTAAAGGTAGTAACATGCTGTGAATTCCTTTGTGTCATATTGAATATATTACTGTGTTTCAGGAACAAAATGGTATCTTTATTGTCTTACAAAGGTTATCTTCAATTGTACATTGCTAGAGCTGATATAATAGTCTATTTTGAAACACACATTTAAAGGCACAGTAGAGAAAAAGATCATTATTTTAGTTCCTTTAACAAATAATCTCAAATATGAGTTCTAGGAACATAAAGAATGGTAAGAAAAAAACAGATGTATGGATAGAAACTCATTTCATGATGAGTTAGGCATATCTCTTTTCTAAAGAGGGATGTTTCTTGGAAAAGACTCAAAATATATATTAAACATCTCTCTTAGATTAGGCTTCATGATCTGTAAAATAGGGACAGTAATAGTAAGCTTAATATGATTCACTTAAAATTGAATACGTAATGTATGCAGTAGCACAATGCCTGGTGAAAGCAAGCAGTCATTTTAAGTTAGCTACTTTATTATGATCTATACAAATAGAGGAAAGGGCAATGTCAGGCATCAATTTCTCCCCATTATCTTACTTAAGATAGAAGGAATCTTTAACAGTCACTTTTTTCTTGCCATAGTATTAAAATAGTATGAGACTTTGACATTTTCCAGCCCTGGGTAAAAAAAAATGACTTGGAAAACAGTTCATTAATCAAATTGCCATGGTTGATTGTTTGTCTGAATATACATAATAGATAATAAAGTGTTTGAACGTTGAGCTGCACATAAAATTGAACCATGTATGAATCAGAATGAATATTCTGAGATCTTAATTTATTAAGGGTTGTGGCAGGCAGAATTCTAAGATAGCTCCAGAGATTATTGGACTATTAAGATTGTCTGGTATAATCGCCTCCATAAATTCAGGTGGGCCTTACCAAATCAGGTGATCCTTTTTTTAAAAAAAGAATCTATATATGAGAGACAAGAAATTAGAGAGATTCAAAGTACAAGAGACAAGCCTATGTGGCCTGACATTATGAGCAGTTTCTGAGAGCTGAGGAGAGATCCCAGCCAACAGAGCAAGAACATAAGGACCTCTGTCATCTCCCTGCAAGGAAATACATTTTTCACTAATTTAAGGGAGCTTGGAAGTTGATCTTTCCCTAACTGAATTTCCAGGATAAGGATGTACTGAGTCAACATTGTGATTTCAGCCTCACAAGAACCTGAGCTGAGGACCCAGCTAAATTATGCAGAATTTCTGACCCACAGAAACAGTAAGATAATAAATGTTTGTTATTTTAGGGTAACTTTGTGCAATTTTAAGCTAACTTTGTGCATAGCAACATAAAATAGACACAAGTGGTTCTTTTAGTTTAACATATAACTCGAGGGTATCTTGTATGTATCAGGCACTGTGATAGATAATGATGTCACAAAGGTGAAGAAGACATGTCGGTTTGTGAAAATGTTAACTAAATAAATCTTGTGCACTAATGGTATGGTAGAAAATACGTGAAAAGGAGCGGGTAAGTGAGGCTTTGGAAGCTGGATGTTCTCACAAACTATTTTCCCAGGAACAGGTGCCAGAGGAAGGGGGCATTCCAAGAGAAGACCTCATAGAAAGATCTGCACTTGATCTCATATATTCGTCTGTTGGAAACCAATTTTAAACTGGGTACAACTAACAGCTTTCCCACTGTGTCGAGATCTGCAATGTGCTATCTATATATCTGTCAGTGTCTATCTATATAATCATCTAATATATCTATATTAAAAGTGAATATATATATTATTTAATATATATTGAATTATTGGATTAAAGAGTGCATATATCTATATTAAAAAGTGAATATTATACATAATTAATCCAATAATTCAATATCTTTCAGAGTGTGGTCCATGCTCTCCACACCCAGCTCTTTTGCTTTTCTTGACGAGGAAGTAGAGAAATTAACTAAATAGAAATGTTGTAGAGGGTCAAATATCTTTTAAGAAATTACAAAGACCAGGAAAGTTATTTATATTAACAGCAGCAGTTGTCAATACTAACAATAGCAGAATGAGTTTTGCAAGATACTGCTATGGTGTTGGTTCTCTAATTAATGTGGAAAAGAATCTATCAAGAACTTGATAATAATAAAACTTTTCTGAGCCCCAAACTAGACCTACTGAATCAAAATTTTAGGAAGTGGAACCTAGTAAATTCATTGTTTTAAAGCTTGCCAGTGATAATTTGCCACACAAAATTAGAGAACCAGTGCTATCTTTTAAATGTCATTCCATTTTTGCTAATGTAGATAACTTTCTAGGTCTCTATTATTCCTTGAGAATTTTACACATGTCCACTCAGCTAATTTCCCTGTTTCCTTTCCAGCGAGAGATAGATTCCTGAACTCCTATTTTCAATAAGACCTGACTTAGATCTGCTAAATGTTTCTGTCAGATGTCATTGAGTCAGACCAAAATTGCTTTGGTCTCCTGAGGAATGACCATTGCACACGTATCAATGTACATGCTTAGTTTGACAGGACAACATTTATTAACTCATGTCATAGGGCAATAAAGGACGATGACAATAGAGTCCCAAGGGAGAAAGATGAATATATTAACAATAGGGCTTAGCTCTACGAGAGAGAAAGGGAGAAACTCCCCAGACCCAAAGGTGACAAAGCATAAAAAGAAAAACAGAGGAGCTGTTGGAAATACGCAGAACATTGATTATGTTCCACTGTTTCTGTTTACTTCATAGAGAGCAGTATTGCATGTAACTCTCAGCCTTGCATCAAGAACAATTTCCTCTTAGGTTTCTGTCAACCAAGTGTCTTTGTTCAGTGTTTCCTCATGATTGGACCTAAGTCCAATCATGAGGAAATATCCTCCAGAATATCACAGAAGTGATACTGTGTTCTTTCACTGCATCCTACCAGGTGCCAGATAATGTTGATGCATCCCATTACTAGTAGTCTTACTTTCATCATTCAATCATTAAGATGAAACCTGATAGACTATAAAGTTACATTTCCCCATGTGTAATAAACATGTTTTCACTTTGTAATATTTTCTATTACAACATATTAATTAGTAATAAATGTAAAGAAACATTTTCAGGCTATATACAATCCTGTTCTTATCCCACTGTCTCCCAGCATTTTAGCATCTATTGATTTTTTTTTCCTTGCTTAAACTTTTTATATCGTTTCCCAATAGTGACCATTTGATTCTGCCATTTAGTTATAATTGTTAGCTGGCTTTTATTGTCAGAAAGAGTATTTGCCCCTCTTCTGGTTATTTATTTACTTATTTGTGGATTCCTCATTTATTTGAGATTATAATCCCCTCTTATCATTACATGTTTTCTCCTGAAATTACTTTACAATTGGCTGTTTGAGCTTCTTTCATGTAACTCCTGTGTCTTTTTGTCATGTCTCCATCATTTTTTAGTGTTTCTCACTGATGGAGTTCTGTGTTCATCTTTTACTTTTCCTGTCCAATCCCTGGATCAACCATTTTTCAAAAAGTTCTGGATTCTTTCAGGGGAGAATATAATTAACAACCAAGATCTATATTCCAGGTGTGCTCATTACTACTGATGTGTTGCTCTTCAGGTGCCTTCACAAAGTACAGGACTGGAATAAATATATATTTGTATGTGCACATATTTACATCTATAAACATCCATCTCTCTATCCATATCCATATTTCTATCTTTATAAAGTTAAACCCATGTGATTATACCAGTAACTCTATTTGTAGTGCAACAATGCAGAGTTCATTCTAGATGTGCCTCTTCACCTATTTATACTTCTCTTTTCCAAGGGTAAGAAGCCTGGATCCCATTGTGCTCAATATAGCTTTTTTTTTTTTTTTTGGCTTAGCCACCCTATTTGTAGCAACAAGGCCATCAACAGGTTTTGTGGGGTCCCAGAAAAATATTTTCGTGGCTTTTGTCTTTATAAATATTTTGATTAAAATGATTTAGAAACTTACAGATTCATGTTAAGTATGGAGGCATATCAATAAATGTCTGGAAAAATGAGTAGAAGCATATATGTATTTGTTTATTGTCACATCAGTACATGTGAATATTCATGATGTCTAGACACTATCGCTTTCTGTACAGATCCAGAAACCAGCTTTTTCTATTTTGTATTGTCAAATGTACCATTCCTGGTTAATATCTCCCCGAAAATAACAGCAGTGCTGTTATTACTTGTAATGCCTTCTGAACCTATCTGTATTGAAATGATATTTAATAATCTTCCTCCTGCTGTCTCTTAATAACAATTATTTATTGCTGATTACATTATTTCTCATGACACTGCATCATCCACCTTGCAGTCCATGAACTTTGCCTTCCAGTGACTCTTTCAAAATTTTTCATTACTATGTTTCATTGATAGTGACTATAAATGCGAGTTTTGCCTGCAGTATTCAGACAAAATGTGAATGATAGTTCATTTTCTGATTATGTTGACTTTAACATACATAATTTTATAGTAAAGATGTCAGACAACACATCCTTCAACGTATCTTCTCTTGAACTCTGTTATCATTGCAATGACAGAATATAATCTCTTTCAATTTTGACCACATTCCCTACCTTCCTACCCTCAGGCAATAGTACTAGGTGGTAGAGTAGGCAAGAGTTCCTAGGCAGAGCTAAAAGAGTGATTTCATTTGCACAGAGAATATTTATCTTTCCTTTGGTATGGCTTAGACTCATAGAAAAAAGCATATCATTGGCAAATCAGTGGTAATGGAGCATATTGATTGAAATAAGCTGTAGATGGTCATGTAAAGCCTCCAAGGATAAGCTGAGACACACCTTGAGGGTTGCCTGACATATGATGGGGAACCTGTGAAGAGTACCAGTGGTAGTATACTCCCCAGGAACAGGATGACTACTGCCATCTTCTCAGCCTTCAGGACCTGCAGACCACAGGCAGCACAGCAACGGGATAGCAAAAGGGCAAGAGTAGGCATGCTGGTCACACATTTGGCTATAGCCTGTGAACTGTGCCAGTTGCCCAAAGTCCTGAACTCTCCTCTGTTGAAAAGAAAGAACTCAGCATGTCAGCATCTTTCCTCCACACCAATCTTCTGCTCTGTTAAAAGAAATACAGTCCCTGCCAGTGGGAGTGATCCTTGCCAGTCATCTTTCTGAAACCATGAAGAAGTTATGGGGCCAGAAACCATCCCATATGCATGAGTCTTCGTGGTCCTCCGGGCATTAACTCAATCTCTTGTGGGATTGGGAAGGCATAAAAGGTTAGAGTGTCTCCAAGGGGAGAAACAGGAACAGGCTTACACAGTTGCTGGCCTAGGGCCACAGATCCTGTCTTTCCATGCAAAAAAAAATTCCAATGTGCAGGGCCCCTGAAATGTGTGCCCAAGGCAGGGACCCTGCCAGCCCAGGTCTAGGTGTTCTGTGGAGCTTAGCTCCTGCTGCCCCAGGTCACTCACTGCAAGATGCCCTCCTGGCCCAAGCAGGGTCTCCAATGGGCTACTTCCACCTGTGTGCTTTCTTTTTGACCTGGGTTGCCTTCCTGACTCTAAATCAATTTTTAATCATTTAAAATGTCTAATATCCTGGTTATTTTCTTTTTATTATTATTATTATTATTATACTTTAAGTTTTAGGGTACATGTGCACAATGTGCAGGTTAGTTACATATGTATACATGTGCCATGCTGGTGTGCTGCACCCATTAACTCGTCATTTAGCATTAGGTGTATCTCCTAAAGCTATCCTTCCGCCCTCCCCCCACCCCACAACAGTCCCCAGAGTGTGATGTTCCCCTTCCTGTGTCCATGTGTTCTCATTGTTCAATTCCCATCTATGAGTGAGAACATGCGGTGTTTGGTTTTTTGTCCTTGCGATAGTTTACTGAGAATGATGATTTCCAATTTCATCCATGTCCCTACAAAGGACATGAACTCATCATTTTTGATGGCTGCATAGTATTCCATGGTGTATATGTGCCACATTTTCTTAATCCAGTCTATCATTGTTGGACATTTGCGTTGGTTCCAAGACTTTGCTATTGTGAAAAGTGCCACAATAAACATACGTGTGCATGTGTCTTTATAGCAGCATGATTTATAGTCCTTTGGGTATATACCCAGTAATGGGATGGCTGGGTCAAATGGTATTTCTAGTTCTAGATCCCTGAGGAATCGCCACACCGACTTCCACAATGGTTGAACTAGTTTACAGTCCCACCGACAATGTAAAATTGTTCCTGTTTCTCCACATCCTCTCCAGTACCTGTTGTTTCCTGACTTTTTAATGATCGCCATTCTAACTGGTGTGAGATGGTATCTCATTGTGGTTTTGATTTGCATTTCTCTGATGGCCAGTGATGATGAGCATTTTTTCATGTGTCTTTTGGCAGCATAAATGTCTTCTTTTGAGAAGTGTCTGTTCATATCCTTTGCCCACTTTTTGATGGGGTTGTTTGTTTTTTTCTTGTAAATTTGTTGGAGTTCATTGTAAATTCTGGATATTAGCCCTTTGTCAGATTAGTAGGTTTCGCAACCTATCCTGGTTTTCAAAATTGTTGTTATAAACACTGTATATTAAACTGAATATTATCTTTCACAGATCTTGCAGCCACCACTGATTATTTTCTTATTGTACTTTCCTGGAAGTGGGGTTTTTATGTCAAAACATGAGCTGTAAAGACATCGGTAAATATTAAAGAGGGCTTGCAGAGTAGCTATGAGGATTCACTCAAAAGAGAAAGCATTTTTACATTCAATATACATATCTTAATTTTACTTTCCACTATTATTCAAGAAAATAATATTTTCCTTTACTTTTATGTATGGTTATTTTTGTGTCTTATTTATTTTTAATAAATTCATATTTCTGCTTGCTTTTTTTTAGAAATGTTAGTACTACTAGTTTTGTGTCAAATTCTAAAGAAAAGACTAAACCAAATGCCATGTGAGCTATTAAATCTTCTGTAAAATGACTTTGTATCCACGTTAAGGGGAACCATATAAGAGCTTGAAACTCATAGGTGGTCCTATTTATAATAATCTCGAAAAGCTTGGTGGAAAAAATTAGTCACTATAAGAATTGGTGAAAAAACAATAGCTTAGAATCCTACATAGTTCACTATTGCATTTAAATATTTAAAACAAAATATATCTCTGTGTACATATTACATGTGGGAGAAATGAGCATGTCAGTTTGAATCTTTTTTCAAACCTGAAATTAATGTTTTATATTTCTAGTTACCGATGTTATAATAAAATCTATACTGTATCTTTTATAAGAACTTGATTTATTGGATTCTTTTTTATTAAAACTGAATTATTCAACTGTAAGATATTGAGTGGTTTATTGCTCATTTAAAAATTACCTCACGTCATCTTTTTATCACCAGGTAAAATTCATTGAGTGTTTTTTGGGCTTGGGTTTCTTTTTCTGGTCTATTACCACCAGAGTTTTTTTTGTCTCTAGTCCTATTTTGTTTAATATCTAGTTAAAATCACATTTCTTTTACAATCCACTGGATTGTATTTGTCTGAGGTTGGAATCTATTTTGCTTTTTGGCTTCAGTTCATATTTCTTCAGCTTCTATTTAGAAATAATGCATATCACTTAATTTAGTTTCAACAGTTAATTATGTTCTTTGGTTTTTAATTAATTTGATATTAAAAATTTAAACATTTGCCAAATCAATAAAATTAGTTCAATCCTTTATTAACTTACATATATAATTTCTCACTGAATTTTATTTTTCCTCATGAATTATTAATTAACATTTCAAAATAAAGCATAGTTTCATAGATCATACACTTGCACCCACACACACAAACCAGTTATACATCCATGTTTGTAAACTTCTTAGTCAGTAGACTTTGTGTTATTATTTATTTTGAAATATTTGAGAATTTCGTTGCTGTGGAGGCACTTACATGACTGACATGTGTGGACACTTTACATTCAGTAAAAATTAAGCAAAATATTTATACACAGACATATAAATAAAACTTTCATAGGCAATTAATTCCAAACTCCTTTCAACCATAATAACCTAGATATGCTGGACAAAAGTGAATTTAGAGGTTGAGGTCAACATTTAATCAACCTTGCAATAAAGAAAATGAAATTCTCAGGTATCTGAAAAGAAAAGGGTACATTTAGTACCATAAACTCTGCATTTAATGGGAGTGGGGTGTGTTTTAAAATGCACAGAACAAGGTTTTAAATACTAGTGACTTGTACTTTAACACACCCCAAAGGGTTAGGATGCTCAAATGAGCAAGTCAGAAAGTAGGAAATTTTAAAAATTGAATAAAGTCTGAAATATTTAATTTCCAATAAAAATCTTACCAGTTCAGGGAGAAAAGAAGAAACTTGTTTATTTCAATGGATTTGGATGGGGAATGTATTCTCCTATGAGGAAGTGGTACACAAAGCCTTTTATTTGTCCTGGTTAGTGGCTAGAATTTAATCAACTTAAAAGGAGTAGGACAAAGGAAGCCAATCAGAGAAGACTGGTAGTGTCTGAACACAGCACAGTGCAAGGTGTGGGAAACCATACCAGACTCCATCTGAACAAAACCCAGGAAACACGTGAATGTATTTCTGAATATAGAATATAGAATCTCCTTGTTAAACTTGCCTTGTAGACAGAAGAATCATGATCAGATTTGGAAAATAGTGGACCTTGGTTGATGTATTTACACCCTGCCTTCAATCCCTATTGATAGGACTTCCATTTATGGTCAATTTAGAGTAATGAAGAACAGCTGTACTCTCCCCTGAAACAACTGAGAACAGACAAAATACATAAAGTAATAGTGTACAAAATATTAGGCATCACGTGATGAAGACAATGATCCTTAAGACATGGGAAACAACTAAAGTCAATTGGTTGAATGCTAATTTTACTGCATTGAGTAAGTTCCCATACTGTGCTGCAGAGAAGGGAAAGTTGAGACAGAGCTTGGTGAGCTCTGTGAGTGAAGAATATGGACATGGCAGTCCAGAGAGACTAAGACTGCCAGAATTTGAAGGACAGAGCACCAGAAAGGAGAGAGAACTCCACAGAAGGAGAACTCCAGAGATCTGTAGAGGGCCCCCTTAAGTATTCTGCTATGTAATGATCAGTATTACCTGTATGGGGAAACTAGCTGAGGCTAGGAAAGTAAACACTCGAAAGGCTTATAGAGGAGTATCTGGCGCTCACATAAGGCTGGACTGTGGTCTATTCCCACCTGCCATGATGGAAAACCTCATGATTCACAGAGCGTCATGTGGAGTACACAGAAGAATCTTTTTTCAGTAGTGGGGAAAGATTACCCTGAGACTGAGCTCTACTCTTGTTCTCCCTTACAAATCCTAAGAGCAAGGTCAGATAAGATCAAACTATGTCCAAATTTCTCAATTTTATCCTAGAATAAAGCTGAAAAATATGAATAGGATATTATATATATTATATACTATAGGATCTGTGGAGTATATATATATATAGTATATAATGTATACACTATAGGAATAATATACTATACATATTAGAGGATTGTATATATATGTACACGCTCTATATATATATACTCAAGGATCATTTTCTTTATCACATGATGACAAATATTTTTGTACACTATTACTTTACATATTGTATATATATAGTGTATATATGTGTATATGTATACATATTTGTGTATATATGTGTATATATAGTGTATATATATATAGTGTATGTATATATATAGTGTCTGTATATTCTTGAGCTGTATTCTAGTTAAGATATTGTAATATGTGTATATATGTGTATATACATGTGATATTATAATATGTGTATATCTATATATGGCACATACATATATATTACAATATCTTAAGTAGAATACAGCCCGAGAATATATAGACAAAGACATACACATGCCCTTACACACACATATATGCTTGAGGTTTTTTATATGAAATATAAAGTACTAATTAAAGATACTTAATACAAAAATATCCTTCAACAAACAAAGTAAAAATGCCAATGTCTGGCAATGCTAACCAAAAAATTATCTGGTTTTCAAAGAGGCAAGATAATATGATCCCTAAGGAGTAGAAAAATCAATCGAAAGTAAGGCTTAATGGATACAGATGTTAAATTAAAAGACAGCTATATTAAAATAGTTCTGATAACTCTATTGCATATGTATGAAAAGTTAAATAGAGCCATGGCAGACAAAAAGGGACCCAAAGTATATTTCTGTCAAAACTGTAAATCGTGAGCTCAAAAATTCAAAAAATGAGATTAATGGCAGATGGGACATTGCAGAAGAAAAGATTAGTAAACTTGAAGGCATAGCAATTGAATCTATCCAAAATGCCACACAAAGAGAACAAAAAACTAAGGATAATAAACAGGGCATTGGAGAGCTGTGGGGCAACTTCAAGAAATGTAATATATGTGCAATTGTGTTCCCTGAAAAAGAGAGACAGAGAAAATATTTGAGCAAATAATGGCCAAAATTATTCCAAATTTGTTTTAAACAACTATAGCTCCACAGAACCAAAAAGCTCAATGAAATAAAAGCATAAGGAACATGAATAAAACAACATCAAGATACAGCATAATAAAACATTTTCAAAATCATCAATAAAGAGAAAATCTTAAAAGTATCCCGAGGAATGAAAGACATATTACGTATTGAAAGACAATAATGATAACGACCTCAGATTTCCTGTAAAAAATATATGTAATATACTTGACACAATTCAGAGTACTGATTGTATAGCCATAAACAATATAAATAAGCTTCAGACCTTGTAAAGCTTACATCTGCATAGTGAAATCTTACAACAGAGATAAGCAAATGTTATAAATGATAAACTGTCAGACAGACAATGACAGTGCAAGGGAACAGAGAATAAAAGGATGCTACTCTTTAAGGATTGTCAAGGAAGATACAGTCAGACTTTTGAATATTTAAGGAAGAACACTTCAGGTGTAGGGACTATTGTAGCCCAGGGATTGGAATAGGCTTGATGTTGAATGTAGTTGGCATTCAAATGAATGAATGAATGAATGAAGAACACAATTCATTCATGCTTTGATGTTAAGAATTTTTAACTTTTATTGATCATCTGTAAAGACACTCAACTGTGCACTATAGTTATTCCTAGGATTATTTTGATTAACTGAGTGTCTATCATATGCCAGCTTCTTTAACAAATTCTTGAAATTTCTGTCATCAATTTACAACTTAGGTATTATGCTCCTTCCCTTTTAATGAAAAGAGTCTGAAAAATACCACCAGCCGTTGTATAATTCCCAAATTCAAATTTAGGTCATATGTCTTTCTGGTTTGAAACTCTTCATATTACATCAATGTTTCATGACTAATGAAGGTGCAAATATTTATTATGTGTGGATTCATAAAATAAAAAATGTACATAATCTTTTTCTACAAAAGAAAATAGTGTATTAAAATTTTGATATGTGTAATTTTTATTCAGAGATTACCAAAGACTTAGTATTTCAAATATGCTATTTCTAATGTAGAGATCTAAAAATATGTTTGTTCCCTGAGGAATTGCCACAGTTACAGTTACTGCTTATTGTATATTTGTGGTTAGCAGATAACTTTATAAAATCATTTAGAAGAATATTTAAATTTGAGACTTTACAGAGACATGAAACACCTTTTAAAGAAATAATTATGTCCACATACAATCATGCTAAAAAATATATATTATACTCGTGTCCAAAGTACTATACATATATTTACAAACATTTCTGAATGAATTAATTAATAAATTATGCCCTTGTAATTAAATACCCTTTCATAATATTTTAAAAGGGTAGAATGTTGTGACATGTTTAGGAATGTATTTTAGCTTATTTTTCTAATTTTTAAAAATTTTTTGCCATTTCAAAACAGTTAAACTTTCTTCTGTATAAATGTTATTGCCAATATCTATGTGTCTTTTTAGGATTAAAAAAATTCCCATTATTATGTCATTTACTGTTTTTAATACAGAAGATTCTTTGGATAAATGTTCATATCTGTAGTAACCTTGAGGATGGTAAAGATCAAGACTTCCTAGTTCACTTGCAATCATTTGAGCTGGCACTGGTGCCAGGCACATACAGCACGATCAATTAACGTAACTTTATTTTTCAAAATCATGGGTTTTTGGAGTAAGCAACATCTGGGTCAAATAAAAATACAAACTGCTTGATCCGGGATAAGTTCTTAATCTACATAATAAAATAAATGTTTAGGCTGTTTCAATTATTAAGTGTTATCTCACATATAAACTGATAAGCCTGGTGCTTGACTAACTAATGAGTGAATAGCAGCTACAATTACAACTAAAGGATGCAAATTCATTTAAAAATGTGACAGATTTTCAAGTTTCTGTTTTCTTCACTTTATGAACACCAGGGATTAAAATCACACAAAAAAACAGACTCTTAGATAAGTTTATCAAGATGATATAATAGAGAAAATTATAGCAAATTTCTGTCACTAGTACATGCAGGTGTGAAATATAAAAGGAGTTACTTGTGGTGTCCATTTTACCTATATTATTAAAAATTATATTAGGGACATATCTTCAAGCTACAGCACTAGATTATTTAATTAACACTTAATGAGACTACTTCTATACAGTAATAGCTATTAAAAACAATTATAGGCTGGGCGTGGTGACTCATGCCTGTAATCTCAGCACTTTGGGAAGCCAAGGCTGGAGGACCACTTAAAGCCAGGAGTTTAAGACCAGCCTGGGCCACATAGCAGGACCCTGTCTCTACAAAAAATTTTAAAAGTTAGCTACATGCAGTGGCACACACCTGTAGTCTCAGCTACTTAGGAGGCTGAGATGGGAGAATTGTTTGACTCTAGGAGTTCAAGGCTGCAGTGAGCATAATGCTACTACTGTATTCCAGTCAAGGCAATAGAGCAAGACTCTGTCTCAAAAAAATTAGAATTCAAAACTTATATGTACTTCAAATGTTCTATAACTACCTCTAAATAATGTTTCTAATAACAATATAGCTATTTATTACTGATCTTAAAAGTTAAGCCTCAAAATTTACCGGTTTACTTCATCAGTAAAGTGGTGACAGCAAGACTAAGAAATATCGAGAATTATTTTTTAATGCAAATCTTATTATGTTTTTTCTTTAATGAAGTCTCAGGTGTAATGAGGAAAGGCATAAATATGGATGTGCAGGAGTGTTCCTTGTACTGTTGGCTGCTAGTTATAATAAAGCTATCCTTGCCTTTTTCCACCAAGTGTTTGTCAATGGTATTCAGAAATCAGTTTAAGAAGAGTTGCCATAATGTGATTAGGCTGCCTGTGTTCTGACAACATATTCAAGAGCCAAAATTATAAAGCGTGGTGAAACTGAGCATTGGAAAAATTATGCCTTAATATTGGCTTTCTATTTAAAAACAGTGAGACATTCAATACATATCTTCACTTTGGCATGCCTCAATATCCTCATCTGTAAAACAATGAGTTTTTAACTAGATGATGTATCAAGCCCATTTCAGCTGTTAATATGTGAAAATATTTTGGCCACATTGCCAAAGAGTTCATATTCTTTGATTTTTTAAAAAATTTTAAAAGTACTAGTGAACAGCGTTATACATATATTTTAATTGGAAAGTAAAGATCACCCACATTAAATGTATGCATTTATCAGATAGCTAAAAACGTGTAGAGATTCCACCTACTAGATTCTCAGGAGTGCTAGAAAGCTTGGTGAGTCTGGTGCTGCATCACTTAAGTTATAAGCTTTCCTCTAGGAGGAGTGAAAACAAATCCGAGACCAAGACCTAGGTGTTTCTGGGTTTATTTCATATTTAAGCAATTTTCTTCTTTAAATGACTGTATTTTGTGCTATGAACTTGACAATATGTGTGTTTTGCCAGATTATTCGTTACTTGGTACATTGAGTTGGATCGGTTTCTCAGGAGCCCTGTGAGGTCAAAGGAGAAAAAGGGTTAATTGGACACAAGTGTTTGAAGGAGATAGGTACTGAACTCTTACTTAACTGAATAGAAAGATGGAACAGGGGTGAGCTGGGCAGCATGGCCAAAATGCTGCTAGACAGGAGTTGGGATTGCCAAGAAAAGCAGAGTAAGGAATAAGGTTGAAAGGAGACAAAAGAAAGGAGACAGAGTATGTCTAGTTTCAACATTTTGAAGGTAACATTGAGAAGCGGTATTTGATCTGAGGGCAAAGGAGACTCACTGAAATAGAGAGATGACAGTTTCAAGAGATTGACACAAAAGTGATTTAGCAATAGTGTGTTACAAACTTAGAGAAGAAAGCAGAATTTAGAAGGCCACCACGTTGTGTTTTATATCTTAGGTAACTAGGAATCCTACAAAAAAAGATTCTGTGGCCTAGAAAACAAAGAATAGAAAAATTAAAACCATGTCCTAGAAAATAAGGTTATTAGGCTTTACAATAGTAAAGAATAGAGAGGTGGCAACACTTTGGAGTTAGAATTAACATCAGAGATTGTCTCTTAGTTTGTGAGAAAGCTGAAACATAGAGAAGCTAAGAGAAATACTCAGATATTTAGCTAGTTTTTTATAGAACAAGAAATGTTAATATTTTTTCCGACATCAAGTTTAATTTTATTTTTGCTGTGTCTTGACCCCCTTTCTTAGATATTGAATATTATTAAAGGACGTGAATATATAAAGAGAAAGAAAAGATCATACTATTTCCTATGTTGTTGCAACAATAGACAATGAAAACAATTGGGTGGAGAAGTTTCATTTTTACCAAATAAACTTGGAGACAGCAGAAATAATTTCATATATTATTAATTTATTCATTAACAATATGTTTAAATCAAGTGTCGTTCTAAAATCTGGGGTTAAAAACGTGAGAAATACTTTGTTCCTAATCTCAAGGCATTTATTGACAAGTAGGTGCAGATAAATGCGGCAACTTATAATGTTAACAGGAAGTCCTAAGTTCCGTGATAGAATTTTGCCCAGAATGCTATGTGAACCCAGAAAAAGAGCAAACTGGCATACTTTTGTTTAGTTAGAGAACCCTTTCTGGAGTCGAAAAATATTTGGTCATGAAGGGACAACAGTGATTCAGCCTAGGAGACAGGGGAGAAATAAATGTCTTAGGGTAAAGACAGACCTAGGATGAACATGTATCACTGTGGTAAATCACAAGTTCTGTAGGACTGGATATTGGTGGTGGGAGAGTTGGGTTTGGAAGCTGAAGACAAAGGGAAGGATCAGGTCATGAAGAGTTTCATATGCAATGCTACTAAGTTTAAAATTCATATGAGCAGTATATGGCAAGCTAATAAATGGTGATGAGTAAGGGAATGATGATCAGACTTGTGTTTGAAGATGCTCAGTCTAGTAGTAATACAAAGAGTTTTCAGAGTCTGGAAACTAGGTAGGAAGCAATTTCAGAACTCTAAAAGAAAAAACAAAAGAGCTTTAACTAGAGAAATTACGGAGACGAAGGATAACATAGGAGGAACTCAAGACATATTTAGAAAGAGTTTCAAACATTGCCTGCTATGAAATTACATTCTTAAAGTGGGAGGGGTAGAGGCTATTTGTCTATCAGGGCTCTAAGTTGGATGACTGGGTGGTGGCAGTGCTATTAAGAGAGATTATTTGTTCAACAGCGGCTAATGGAAGAGTAGTGTAGTATCAAGGTGAAGAACAGGAACTAATAAGGAGTGAATACCTAATAAGTCCTAAGCACTGTACTAGAGACTTTGTAAAGCTCATCTCTTTAATAATGATAATTTGGGTAAGTAGGATCAGAAAGATTATATATATTCTGCCCATTTTTCGTACATTTTAGAAGCATTTGTGGGATTCAAACTTACATATTTACTAGTGAAAATTTCATGCTCCTTCCACTTATCATTCTAAGTGAGTCTCAGTAGGGCTGCATCTTAGCCCTAGTTATTCCATATAACAGTTAGTATGCTTTAGAAAAAAAATCACCTAAAATTTCTAACATTTAGTGTCCATAACTGTAAGAATGATTTAAAAAATGCTATCTCCTTCACAGCAATAACTATTCAGGAGAAATATTACATGAAGTTTATTTGTAAATTGTGATGTGATAAATGTTCATTACGACTGTATCAGCATTGTTATTAAGATTTATTGTGAAGAAACAAATTTCTCTTTTTAAGTCAGGTCAATTGAGATATAATATAGAGCACAGTAAAGTTTGCCCTTTTAATATGTAGACTGATGAAACTGACAGATATATACAGCATGTACTCACTATAAATTAGATATATAGAATATTTCCATCAGCTGCAAAGTCTCCTCATGCCATTTTGCAGCCTATCCCCTATCCATACTTCTTTCAAAAACTGCTGATCTGATTTCTGTTTCTATAGTTTTGCTTTATCTAGAATGTATATAATTGGAGTCATACAATATGTAGATGTTTGTTTCTGGCATTTTTCATTTAGCATAATGCTTATAAGAATTATCAATGTTGTTGTATATTCAGGTAGTTTTTTCTCTTTAATGTGCAGTAGTTTTTCATTCTGTGGATGCAGTACAATTTGTTTATATATTCACCAGCTGATGGGCATTTGAATTGTTTTTACATTTAAGCTGTTATGAATAAAGCTGCTATGAATATTCAAATATATCTGCTTTCATTTTTAATACCTAAGAGTGGGATTTTAAGTCATGTGATCTATTTATGTTTAACTTCACACTTTGAAACTTTTTCAAAGTATATTCCCATCAGCACTATATGAAAATTTCAGTTGCTCTACCTCTTCAAGAGCATTTAATAGTGTCAGTCTTTAATTTAACCAATATAGTAGGCATACAGAGGTGTCTCATTATGTTTTTATACCTTTCCCTAATGACTTACTATGTTTAACATATTTCATGTGATAATTTTCCTTACTTTCTTATGTATGTAAAAGATGTATTTAATTTTTTTCAAATTTTTATAAACTTTTTGTCTCCTTATTGTTGAGTTGTAAAAATTCTTTATACAAAAATTTCTGGGTGCAAGATCTGCATGAGATCTTGTAACTATGCAAATAATTTCACAAAATTTGTAGCTTGTCTTCTCATTTTCTTAAGAGGATCATTCTAAGAACAACAGTATTTAATTTTGTTGAAGTACAATTTATCTTTTTAAAAATGTTATGAATCATGCATCTTTGCTTAAACTGTCACAAAGACTTTGCCTCACGTTTTCTTATAGAAATGCTATGCCCTTACCTTACACTTAGGGATATAATATATTTCAAATTCAATTTTATATTTGGTGTGAAGTATGGTTAATGTTATTATTGTTTTTTTGGCACATGGATATCAGATTGTTCTGACAATATTGATTGAAAAACACAATCCCTTTTTCAATTAATTACCGAGGAACCTCTGTGGATAACCAGTTAACCATGTGTATGTGAGTTTATTTCTAGTTTCTCTCTTCTTTTCTCTTTGTATGC
The DNA here is from genome assembly GCF_028885625.2 of Pongo pygmaeus. Classification (NCBI taxonomy): domain Eukaryota; kingdom Metazoa; phylum Chordata; class Mammalia; order Primates; family Hominidae; genus Pongo; species Pongo pygmaeus. The sequence continues at coordinate 106,919,613 of NC_072382.2, read as the reverse complement.
CTATATGTCTATTGATTTGTATATTTATCCTTATGCCAGTGCCACACTTTTTTGATTGCTGTACCTTTGAATACCTATGGAGATTAGACAATGTGAATTTTCCAACTTCAGTCTTTGAGTTTCTTACAGACATTTGTTTGATAGGAAAACCTCTGCTTTTCAATTGCATAAAGGTACAAAGAAGAAAATGCAAACTACACATAAGCCTCTCAACAAGAACTTTTTGAAAATATAGTTTTCAGTTTTATGGTGTTTAAAGAATTATTATGTTAATATATAAAAACATGCAATGTTTTAATTGTGTTGTATAACATCATGGCATAAACAATTTATCATGTGTGTAATTATTTTATTTGTAATTATTATTTTAATGAATATTTCATTGTACAGAACTATCACAAGTTAGGATACCAATATTGGACATTTGTGTTGATTTCAGGTTTTGGTAATTTAATATTAATGTAATGAGATATTTTTCCGTAATTCTTTGCTTCTATGGTTATTTTCTACAGCTTAATTTCTGCCAGTGAAAATATCGGGTCAATGATTATGAGCACTTTTAAGAGCTTAAAATTTCTACCCGTAGACAAAAATATAAATAGTAACATAGAAATTATTTCACACTGTCTGCCAAATTTATGCTTTTTTAGCCAAAAACATTTCATAAACAAGTTTGTGTCATTGGATTCTCTGTGCATTTTGTCATTTTCTAATAATTAAAATTTAGTATGTTTGTCTTTTCTTACCTGCTCCCAACCCTCTTCAGATTCACCTGTTGGGTAAAAAATTTCCCCAAGCTTTGCAATGAAAAACTATAACATGTAACCAAATTGAATAGTTAGACAAAACAGAAACAATCTACTAAAAGTTTATGTTTGCTAAGTCAATTTGCAGGATATAGAAAAGGATTTTAGAAAACTTTAGTTCACATAAACAATAAATACCTAGTTATTCATTTGGGTGGATTAGATTGAATTTCAATTTTTTTTTTTTTTTTTTTTTTTTTTTGAGATGGAGTCTCCTTCTGTCGCCCAGGCTGGAGTGCAGTGGCGCGATCTCGGCTCACTGCAAGCTCCGCCTCCTGGGTTCACGCCATTCTCCTGCCTCAGCCTCCTGAGTAGCTGGGACTACAGGTGCCTGCCACCACGCCTGGCTAATTTTTATATATTTTTTTTAGAGACGGTGTTTCACCGTGTTAGCCAGGATGGTCTCGATCTCCTGACCTCGTGATCCGCCCTCCTCGGCCTCCCAAAGTGCTGGGATTACAGGCGTTTGAGCCACCGCGCCCGGCCTTGAATTTCAAATTTAATCATTTTAAAGTATTATTACTAATGAGTATTGCAAGCACATCACTATATAGGTAATTCTTGTATATAAATATCGGAAATTATTGTATGCTAGGCAATGTACTAGGCATGTTGCATTCATTCCTTCATTAAATCCTAATAACAAACCTGCAAGATGGGATGGTCACATTCATTTTACCTAGGAGAAAGTGGAAGCTCAGAGCAATTCAATACCGTTGCATAGTTGAAATATCACAGAGGAAATGTCTACATCAAAGGTAGCCTGTCTCCAAAATCCATGGTATTTATTCTACACCATAATGTAATTGGTAGGATTTAAATGGTTTATTGCTGTACTCTTTGGCATTCCATTTTCTTCCATCTATTCACAAAATATACTAAATTCTTCCAACATATTGAGCACTCTTCTGGGTGTTGGGAATACAGAATACAGGGGAATATAACAGACAAAGTCTCTGAATTCATGAAGTTGTCAGTTAAGTAAGGATATATGGCACACACATTATCTCGTAAATAAATACACAGTATTTATAAAATCATATGTATTATAAATTATTAAGGAAGAATAAAGGGTGTAATGATCACAAAACAAATGGACCTTGTTTACATTTGGAACTGGTGCTCTCAGTAAAAGTATTTATTAAGAAATTAATATTAAAGATAAGTCCCATGTGATGGGTTTAACAGATGAAGGATAGGGAACAGCATTCTGGGCGGAAGGATCAACATGTTAGCAGGCTCTGTTCTGAAGTCATGCTGGATCTCGTTGTGCAAGAAGACAGCAGGAGCTATGCGATGTAGAGCCTTGCGGGCTTTGTTAAGAACTCTGCTTTTTTATCTCTCTTCTCTGTTCCTTTCCAGATTTTGATGAGGTATATTCTACTTCATAAAATATTTATGCCCTCTCACACCTATATTAATATCTCCTTTCTTTGACTCTTTGCGCATATATTATCATATGCTGCTAACAAAACTGTTTGCATATGTGACATTATAACTCCTTAAGAGCAGAAATAAAGACACATACTCCTTATCACATAGATGAGATGAGTAAATACTCTCTAATTTTAAAGGTATACTTAAATTTTGTGGTAGACCCCCCCATAATGGGAGAAATAAATACAGTTAATAGTAACGCTTTTTACTAGAAATCAAATATCATTTGTATGACATCAGTGGCTGTGGCTCCATTAGCATATCAAAATGTCTGAAGTGAAAATATGTGGAATAAGTAATATTAAATGCTATGTAAATGTAAGACATTATATTAAGGATAAAGCTAAAGATATATTTTTATGGAGTAATGAGAGTTAATAAAAGACACTAGTATCATATTCTTTTGAAATCAATGTGCAAATAGAGTATGCTTCAATAAAATCACATTCATGCTGTAAAGACTGAGAAGTACACCGAATTTTAGATCTTCCTTTATATGAAAACAACTCTCAGAAGAGCAAAGACACAAATAAGTGACTTGGGTCAAACTTAGAAGGTTTGTCTTCACAAAAATGATTTCTAATACATAGAGAAAATCACGGTTATAAAAGCTTTTCATGGTTAGGGAAATAATAGAAAATAAACTTTTTGTATCCTTTTGTTTCTCTGCCTAATTTTGTCTGATGACAGGTAAATTGACCAAGAAAAAGCCTCCCAACTTGAAATCTGTACTAAAAAATATTAATGGAAATTATAGTAGTGCTTTTCCTTCCTACAAATTATTCTAGATATTTTGTATTTCCTAGTTCCATTGACAACAAACTCACTAGAGGAAATTAGAAAATAATTTATCATATATTTGCTCCTGTATCTATGAATCCTTAAACACGGACTGTCTTTTAGCTCTTTTTCAAGTAAGTAGAAATCTTTTGACTACAGCTGGTTTATAAAAGCTTATTTAGTAACTTGAAAAATGTACTAACTGTCACTTACGTAGTCACGGTAATTCTGAGCTTACCATTTCTTTTTGGTTAATTTAGTAAATTTATCAGCATATTATAAAGAGTATTATGATGCAAAGTTATAATTTATGACAAGCCAGAAGATTCTATCAAATTGGATATAACAGTTTGACACCCTTCCCTTCCCCTCCTAAAATAGTAATGCATTGTAATTTAACAGTATTATTTTCTATAGTTATTCTTGAGGGTCTTCTGAGTTGAAAGGCATAGAATGAAACATGTTCTTGTTTTTGGTCCTGTCATTTTTGGATTACAGTAACTGTTTTAATTCTGAAATGCTATAAAAATATAAATGAGCAAGACACTGTCTATTATTTAAAATTAAATTCATTATTTAACTGAGAGGTAATTTTATGGCAGGCATCATTTCCCAAAGTTGGAAAGAGGTTGAGATTCCTCTTCACAGGTTTCTGTAATCGCCTCTTTACAAATAAGCCTTCCCCAAGCCCAGCCTTCATTGTGCTAATGGTGAATAAAACTTTATTTCACTTCATATAAATATTTTTCTGGCTGTCTGAATTATCATTCTGCAAGATGGCTTAAATCTAGTGCTTATGACTACTTAACTGTTTCACTGTTGGGATAGTAATATCAGGTCTCTGTCAAACTCGATTAAATGTGTATGACATTCATTCAACATCATTGACTGAGCATCTTCTATGTATAGGGACTGCATTAATCACTGTGGGTAAAACATGGCTTCTGTCATCTCAAAACTTATGACTTACTAGGAAACAGAGACAAATATATCAAGGCACACAGGACAATGGCAGATGCTATGGGAAAGAAAGATAAGAAAGACAAAGGTGCAATAAGGGCAGAAAAGAAGGGCATTTAAATTAGACTGGAATAGCCAGGAACACTTCTCAGAAGTAATTATTGAGTTTTATCATGTCTAAAAAATATAATTTGTTTCAATGAGGGCATGATGAGAGGTTACCACTTTAAGCAGAACATACAGTTTTGTCTTCTATTAGCATAGCCAATTAAGAATTGATGGATTGAATACATTTTGAATATATTTTAATCTATGTGGTAAGAAATATTATTATAAGCTATTCCACTGAATATTTTATATTATCGAGTGAAAATAAATATGTAGCTGGACATCACATGGCCATTGTCTGCGAGCTGAACTGACACTAAAGCTAAGACTTTTAATATTGTTCTTGAGCTGACTTTAGCCTCTATTAGAGACTCAGCAAGCAAAGTGAATTGACATGGACCCTAGGAGATGAGGATGGAAGTGCCATAAATCATACTTATCTTTTCTGACCATATCCATTGTTCTTCCCTAGATCTTGGTCATTTTCTATAGTCTGTTTTCAGGAGGTGAGCTTGAAAGATTAATTGTCTGAGGTAGAGACATAAGGAGAGATGGAAAATGCTGCTTAAAGACAGGATTGAATAACTGCAGAGCTCTCCTTTTGCTTCATGGAATACAGATGCCATTCATCTTTACATTTAATACATTCACTCATCAAACATTTATGGAATGTCTGCTATGTGGTAAAATTCTCTGCTGGGATTCACAGATGAATCAGACTTACTTTATACCTCACTGAAACTCATGACTTAGCAGAGACTGACCTGTATGCACATAAATGAGTGGAATAGACTGGAATTGGCCTATTGATTAATGCATGCATGGGCCAGATGAGCAGAAGCACACAAAGAAGACCTGGCTCCCAGCAGGAAATGATGACTAAGCTGCTTCTAGAAAAGCTAGAAAGTAAGTGTGCAACAGACTAATGAGGACATTTCAGGCAGTGGCAAAGCATGAGGTGTGTGGCAGACTTGGTTATAGGGTTCGTATAAGAGTTGGGTGGTGTTGCACAAAAAGAGCTAGTAGTAGCAGCAGAGTCTAGAAAGGCATAAGGAGGCTGACATCACACTTAGAGAAGAGCTTAGTCTTATTATAGAAGGTGAAAGGGGTCATTAAAATGATAACAGCTTGTTTGAATATAGCTTTGTACATGAATATCCATGGCAGGATTATTTGCAACAGTAAAAAGGTAGAAACAACCCAAATGTCCATCAATTGATTAATGGATAAACAAAATGTGATGTGTGCATGCAACAAAACATGGTGTGTGCACTGTGGGTGAGTGTGCACATGCACACATACACATATGCACAGTGGAATATTTCTGTCACAAAAACATGGATGAAGAATGAAAACAGTAGGCTAAGTGAAAGAAGCTAAATTCAATGGCCACATATTGTATGATTTCATTTACATAAAAATCTAAAGTATACAAAGCAGATTGTACACAAAGTATACAAAGCCAGGAAGTATACAAAGCAGATTGGTAGTTACCAGTGACTGAGACAAGAAAGAACAATAAAGTCCTGCGTAATGAGTACATAGTTCACTTTGGGATGAGGATGTTCTTGAAGTAGGTATTGGTGGTGATTACACAACATTGTGAATGTATTAAATGTCACCAAAGTTTATATTTTCAAATTGTTAAAATCATAAATGTTATATTATGGCTGTTTTATCATAATAGAAAAAAATAAATACATTAACAGCTTAAAACTAGGGAAGATAACAGGAATAGTGGTACCAAAGAACCATAAAATGACTGATGAACAGTCACTTTGTTAGAAGCATCACACAATTGCATGTGCAGGATTCTGGGGGAGATGCCTGATTTGCAAAGCTGACCAGCAAAATGTTTCTAATGGGACCTCTCCCAGAACATGGAGGTCATTTTTATCCCCTTTGTATTATTTGCCCTTTGTTAGTACAGCCATGCAGATACCTCTTTGAATATGGGAGCTATGTCTATTATTCTGGCACTAAAGGTAATGCTAGAATCACAGTAGCCATTTAAGAAAGTGACTTCATGATTATGTCAAAACAGGGTTTTAGTGTTAATGTGACCTTAAAATCAGTATAGTGTAAACCCCTAAGAGGACAGTTTTCTTACGTGGGCCTTCCTCATTCTCTTTAGAGGCTATTCTTCATTTCCCAATTAAAACATGTTTACTTTCCTTTTCAAATTACTAAACAGTATACCTTTGTAGCTTGCATCATAGTTTGCTTTTTCTTCAAGGTGAATACTTTGAATAGTAATTTCTTTCATGTTGTCTGCCTTCTATTCCAATTGCAAAAGAATTTATATAACCTGGGTGAACCATGCTAACCGAATGTTATCAACATATATCAATCTAGTGAGCTGATCAAATACATATTAACCTTGGATTTTAAAATCAGAAAATTAAGGCTCAAGGTAATTAAGTGGCATGGCGTAAATCATAGAGGTCAGAGCCTGCACTAGGACTTGGGACTTCACTTTCGAATTGGCAATGAGAGGCACTCAGTCTAGACCTGACAGAGACTAATCCAGGGTCCTTCATTCCAGTAGGCTGAGGTCTGTCAGCCAGTTTTAAGCTTGACCTTGTAGAGTGACTTTAAACTTCACCTAATGCTTCTTCCTCATAATCCTCCTGCCTGTACTGCTAACACTCTGAAGGGAAATTTAGGCCATCCTTTTCTACCTTCCTCAAAAGCCTTATTCTTAGTCTTCTCTTTTGAGTGATCTCAAGCTTTGGGCACAAGTATTCAGAGTACAAGAAAGTTTGGAACTCATTTTATGGCCTCACTGGATTTTAAGAAATATCTGTGACCTTGGATGTGATGCAGTGCCTTCATGGTATCGGAATGTACAGCACTAATGATCTCACTGATCGCAATGGATAATGAAATCCATGCATTACAGGAATCCATGCATTACAAAAATAATGATCTCATGTGTTGCAATGAATTTTTTATCCCAAACACTTCTTATAGGACTGAGTTGCTATGCCTACAATGAAATCCCTCTCACTTTGGGCTTATTACATTTTAAATGACCTCATTATTATTTTTTTTTGTTACTTTAATTTCTGGGATACATGTGCAGAACATGCAGGTGTGTTACATAGGTATACGTGTGCCATGGTGGTTTGCTGCACCTATCAACCTGTCACCTAGGTTTTAAGCCCCACATGCATTAGTTATTTGTGCTGATGCTCTCCTTCCCCTCGATACCCGCCCCTGAAATGCCCTGGTGTGGGTGTTTTCCCCTTCCTGTTTCCATCTGTGTCCATGTTTTCTCATTGTTCAACTCCCACTTGTGAGTGAGAACATGTGGTGTTTGCTTTTCTGTTACTGGGTTAGTTTGCTGAGGATGACGGTTTCCAGCTTCATCCATGTCCCTGCAAACGACAAGATCTTATTCCTTTTTATGGCTGTATAGTATTCCATGGTGTATATGTACCACATTTTCTTTATCCAGTCTATCATTTATGGACATTTGGGTTGGTTCCATGTCTTCGCTATTGTGAATTAGACATTTAGGAGATTACATTAAATAACTACTTAAGAGTTAATACAAATTACTTTTTAGACTATCTGAATGGCACATCTGTATTATCATTGGTACATGGTACTCGGTCATCTATACATTAACTTTGGTTTTAAATGTGATTAAATCAAATCAACCATTTAGTATATTTTTAATCATAGGTTCTGGCATTCATAAACCAGTCAAGATTTTAGTCCAGCTAGCCTCTGCATTTTATCTATATTCAATTCTATGAATCTTACTGTTTGGTCCCACAATAGCAATAATTTTGCTTCTATTATTAGTTTTAATAGAGACAATTTAATGAGTATACACACATATATTTTGTGCAAACCACTGTTACATACATTACTTTATTAAATCCTTGAAGCAACACTTTGAGGTAGGTATTTTGCCATTTTTATAAATAATTTAATAGTATTCAGAAAAATTACCAAGTAAATAAATTAAAAAAAAACAGATTGGGAGCCTAGATTTTTCTAACTCTGAAGCCCATTTACTTAACCATTTTCCATATAAGTATTCTTATATTTCATATTCTAAGTAGGTATAGTCCATATTTTACATAAGAATATAATTATAGAATTAATCAACAACATTATGAAACATTATTTGAAGGCTGACTGATGGAGTGCTGCTCTGGCCACTCACCAATTCACATATTTTTAGTATTGTGTGTCTTTGGCTATGTCCTGTCCCAGGGGTCAGGTAAAGCTTCTCTCCTGAACAGAGTTGTGAGAGTTGACACTTTTATTTTTTCTGTGTACATGACTTGAATCTAGGTAGAGTTTAAGATCCCAAAGGATGAATCATAGCACATCCCAAAGGCCAGGACTCCTCTGTGAAGCAGAGAGCAGGGGAGAACATAACTTCAGAGTAAAATGCCACTGCACAGGCCCATTCATCCTCTCCACCAAACTCCCCTGGGGGCTAGTGAACTCTCCAGATAGTGGCCATGCTCTCAATGATCTGCAAGCCTTTGAGTCTTATGAAGAACTCTTGTAGTCAGGCCTTGTATTCAACCCTGGGAGAAATCCTGTGGTCTGAAGTGTCTGCTTACTGGACTTCACAGCTGCTAATCCAGCTGCCATTGGTGGGATTCCTTCATTCTTGTCTTCCCTCAGTGACAGCACTCCACCTGGGCAGCCTGCAAATCCACTCAGCGTTCTCCTCACAGCTTCTCTCTAATCCTTGTGGGAAAGTAATGATCAGCTTCAGATCTTACGTCTGTGCCTGTCATCTTCTGCAGAGAGATATGCTGAGGCCTGGCCTTCATCTGAGTCTTCATAGCATTGCCCCATGTGATAGTTCCAACTATCTCTTCTACTTCCTCAGCTAGGGCCTCTGTGTTCAGCCCACATCTGTGATTAAGCAGCCCTAAATGTTGTTACCACAAAGATATGCTTTTCTTTGATTTATACAGTTTTGATTCGATCTAACAAACAGTTCTAGGATCTTGGTCCCTGACCTTTTTCACCTTAGCATATTGAAAGTCCACTTATGCAAGGACATAAATATTTGAATATTTACTTAAGGAAGAGTAGAGATTCCCTACCCCCAATTTAATGAATTCATTAAAATATTCTCATTAGTATAATAGTAGTTTTCAAATTTTTTTTCCTTATGCTTTTCTGCAGTATTTGTATCTAATTTTAGAAATGTTATTTTTGTAATTTTAAAGTAATAATTTTGCTTCTGGGCTTATTTTATTCTCATTAGTTTTGAATTTAAAAATTTTATAGTGAATATTTATTACTTTTCTTAAAAGAAATTACACACAAAACAGGGAACATTTTTGTCATTTGTATTAATTGATCTGGATTTTTCTTTTTCAGATTGAAGGTCTCATTAGAGGGTTAAATCTAAGTAAGAAAACTAAGACAAATCTCTCTGGGGTATGAGCCACTTTTAAGTTATAAAACAAAGATGCTTTTAAGATCTCTTTATCATCCCCTGGTCTTCTCAGAATTTTTCAGCTGATCTCTGAGTCACTGCTCACAAAAATACCAGTGAATACTATTATCTCTGTAGAGAGTAATTTTTCCCTGACACCTTTTCAAAAACATGATTTTGACTAATTTTCTAACATGAATAATAATGAGGTAGAAAAGTTCATATAAATCATCTTATCTGAACTTCATTTTATAGGTCTGTTTTTAAAATAATTTTCACACATCATAATAGGAGAGGACTAAATGGAAATCAAGAAATGTTAGGTTTCTATCTTTCACATCTTTAAACTATCATAAATTAATATTGAGATATATTTGTTATTGCATCCCACTATGTAGATGAATTTATATTCAAAACTGAAATTAGAGCTTTGTGAGACAAGTGCCTTTTCATGGGCAACACACTAATATTTATTCTATTTTATTTTTATTTTTCTCACTGTCTATGAACACATAAATTTACTTTGTAACCCGCTAATTGGGACGTATTACTTGAGTAATACTCTTATAGTACATTTCTCTTATTTGTCAAGTGAAAGCCCACAGATAATCGTTAAGAATTTTAAAATAGGGTCCGATGGCAAGATGGCTGAATAGGAACAGCTCTGGTCTGCAGCTCTCAGCGAGACCAACGCAGAAGGTGGGTAATTTCTGCATTTCCAACTGAGGTACCCTGTTCATCTCATTGGGACTGGGTAGGCAGTGGGTGCAGCCCACAGAGCAGGAGTAGAAGCAGGGTGGGGCGTCGCCTCACCCAGGAAGCACAAGAGGTTGGGAACTCCCTCCCCTAGCCAAGGGAAGCCCTGAGGGACTGTGCCATGAGGGACTGTGCTATCTGGCCCAGATACTGCACTTCTCCCAAGGTTTTTGCAATCCACAGACCAGGAGATTCCCTCGTGTGCCTACACCACCAGGGCCCTGGGTTTCAAGCAGAAAACTGGACAGCTGTTTGGGCAGAGACCAAGCTAGCTGCAGGAGTTTTTTTTTTTTTTTTTTTCTTGCACCGCAGTGGTGCCTGGAACGCCAATGAGACAGAACTGTTCACTCTCCTGGAAAGGGGGCTGAAGCCAGGGAGCCTAGTGGTCTTGCTCAGCGGGTCCCATTCCCACGGAGCCTAGCAAGCTAAGAACCACTGGCTTGAAATTCCCTTGTCGGCTTAGTAGTCTGAAGTCGACCTAGGATGACTGAGCTTGTTGCGGGGAGGGGCGTCCGCTATTACTGAGACTTGATTAGGTGCTTTCCCTTGACCCTGCTAACCACTGGGCAGAACCCATCACAGCACAGCAAAGTGGCTGTAGGCAGACTGCCTCACTAGATTCCTCTTAACTGGGCAGGACATCTCAGAAAGGCAGCAGCCCCAGTCAGGGACTTATAAATAAAACCCCCATCCCCTTGGGACAGAGCACCTGTGGGAAGGGATGGCTGTGGGTACAGATTCAGAGGACTTAAACGTTCGTGCCTGCTGGCTCTGAAGAGAGCAGTGGATCCTGACCAGAAGGGTTCTGCCAGCACAGCACTCGACCTCTGCTAAGGGACAGATTGCCTCCTCAAGTTGGTCCCTGACCCCCATGCCTCCTGACTGGGAGACACCTCCCAACAGGAGTTGACAGACACCTCATACAGGAGAGCTCCAACTGGCATCAGGCTGGTGCCCCTCTGGGATGAAGCTTCCAGAGGAAGAAGAAGGCAGCAATCTTGCTGTTCTGCCGCCTCTGCTGGGGATACCCAGGGAAAGGGTTCTGGAGTGGACCTCCAAAAAACTGCAGCAAACCCGCAGAAGAGGAGCCTGAGTGTTAGAAGAAAAACTAACAGAAAGAAATAACATCAACATCAACAAAAAGGACCCCCAAGCACAGAAACCCCATCCAAAAGTCATCAGCCTCAAAGATAAAAGGTAGATAAATCCTCGAAGATGAGGAAAAAACAGTGCAAAAATTCTGAAATTCCAGAAGCCAGAATGCCTCTTCTCCTCCAAATGATTGCAACTCCTCTCCAGCAAGGGCACAAAACTGGACAGAGAATGAGTTTGACCAATTGACAGAAGTAGGCTTCAGAAAGTGGGTAATAACAAACTCCTCCGAGGTAAAGGAGCATGTTGTAACCCAATGCAAGGAAGCTAAAAACCTTGACAAAAGGTTACAGGAACTGCTAACCAGAATAACTAGTTTAAAGATGAACATAAATGACCTGACAAAACAGACTTTAAACCAACGATGATCAGAAAAGACAAAGAAGGGCATTACATAGTGGTAAAGGGATCAATGCAACAAGAAGAGCTAACTATCCTAAATATATATACACCCAATACAGGAGCACCCAGATTCATCAAACAAGTTCTTAGAGACCTACAAAGAGACTTAGACTCCCACACAATAATAGTGGGAGACTTTAACACCCCACTATCAATATTAGACAGATCAACGAGACAGGAAATTAACAAGGATATTCAGGACTTGAACTAAGCTCTGGACCAAGCAGACCTGATAGGTATCTACAGAACTCTCTACTCCAAATCAACAGAATATATATTCTTCTCAGCACCACATAGCACTTACTCTAAAATCGAACACATAATTGGAAGTAAAACACTCCTCAGCAAATGCAAAACACCAGAAATCATAAAAAACAGCCTCTCAGACCACAGTGCAATCAAATTAGAACTCAGGATTAAGAAACTTACTCAAAACCACACAACTACATGGAAACTGAACAACCTACTCCTGAATGACTACTGAGTAAATAACAAAATTAAGGCAGAAATAAATAAGTTCTTTGAAACCAATGAGAACGAAGATACAATGTACCAGAATCTCTGGGACTCAGTTAAATCAGTATTTAGAGGGAAATTTATAGCAATAAATGCCCACATCAGAAAGCAGGACAGATCTAAAACTGACACCCTAACATCACAATTAAAAGAACTAGAGAAGCAAGAGCAAACAAATTAAAAAGCTAGCAGAAGACAAGAAATAACTAAGATCAGAGCAGAGCTACTGAAGGAGATAGAGACAAACAAAACTCTTCAAAAAATCAATGAATCCAGGAGCCAGTTTTTTGAAAAGATTAACAAAATAGATAAACCACTAGCCAGACTAATAAAGAAGAAAAGACAGAAGAATCAAATAGACACAATGAAAAATGATAAAGGGGATATCACCACTGATCGCACAGAAATACAAACTCACATCAAAAAATAGTATAAACACCTCTGTGCAAATTAACTAGAAAATCTTGAAGAAATGGATAAATTCCTAGACACATATACCCTCTGAAGACTAAAAACCAGGAAGAAGTCGAATCCCTGAATAGACCAATAACAAGTTCTGAAATTGAGGCAGTAATTAATAGCCTACCAACCAAAAAAGCCCAGGACTAGACGGATTCACAGCCAAATTCTACCAGAGGTACAAAGAGGAGCTGGTATATTTCTTTCTGAAATTATTCCAAACAATAGAAAAAGAGGGACTCCTCCCTAACTCATTTTATGAGGCCAGCAACATCCTAATTCCAAAACCTGGCAGAGACACAAGAAGAAAAGAAAATTTCAGGCTAATATCCCTGATGAACATCAATGTGAAAATCCTCAATAAAATACTGGCAAACCGAATCCAGCAACACATCAAAAACCTTATTCACCATGATCAAGTTAGCTTCCTCTCTGGGATGCAACATATGCAAATCAATAAATGTAATTTATCACATAAACAGAACCAATGACAAAAACCATATGAATATCTAAATAGGTGCAGAAAAGGCCTTCAATAAAATTAAACACCCTTCATGATAAAAACTCTCAATAAACTAGTTGATAGAACATAACTCAAAATAATAAGAGATATTTATGACAAACCCATAGGCAATATTATGCTGAATGGGGAAAAGTTGGAAGCATTACCTTTGAAAACCGGCACAAGTCAAGGATGCCCTCTCTCACCACTCCTATTCAACATAGTATTGGAAGTTCTGGCCAGAGAAATCAGGCAAGAGAAAGAAATAAAGGGTATTCAAATAGGAAGAGAGGAAGTCAAATTGTCTCTGTTTGCAGATGAAATGATTGTATATTTAGAAAACCCCATTGTCCCAGCCCCAAAACTCCTTAAGCTAATAAGCGACTTCAGCAAAGTCTCAGGATACACAATAAATGTGGAAAAATCACAAGCATTCTGATACACCAATGATAGACAGCCAAATCATGAGTGAACTCCCATTCACAATTGCTACAAAGAGAATAAAATATCTAGGAATACAACTTACAAGGGACGTGAAGGACTTCTTCAAGGAGAACTACAAATAACTGCTCAAGGAAATAAGAGAGGACATAAACAAATAGAAAAACGTTTTCTGCTCATGGATAGGATAACAGTTGCACATATGCATGAAGTACATGTGATATTTTAATACATGCATACAATGTGTAATGATCAAATCAGGGTAATCAGGATGTGTATCACCTCAAACATTCATTATTGTTTTGTGCTGGGAACATTCCAAATCCACTCTTCTAGTTATTTTGAAATATACAATAAATTATTGTTAACTCTAGTCACCCTTTTGTGCTATTGCACACTAGATCTTATTGCTTATATCTAACTATATTTTTGTAACCATTAACCAACTGTCTTTATGCCCCACTCTCTCCTATCCTTCCTGGCCTCTGGTGCCCACCTTTCCACTCTCTACCCTCATGAGATCATTTTTTCAAAGCTCCCACAGAAGAGTGAGAACATGTGATTATTTGTCTTCCTATGCCTGGCTTATTTCACTTAATGTAACGTCTTCCAGTTCTATAGATGACATTGCAAATGACAGGATTTCATTTCCTTTTATGGCTGAATAATATTTCATTGTGTATATGTACCACTTTTAAATTTTTAATTTATTTTATTATTATTATTTTTATTATGAGATGGAGTTTCGCTCTTGTTGCTCAGGCTGAAGTTCAATGGCGTGATCTCGGCTCACTGCAACCTCCGCCTCTCCGGTTCAAGCCATTCCCCTGCCTCAGCCTCCCGAGTAGCTGGGCCTACAGGCATGTGCCACCACGCCCAGATAATTTTTTTGTATTTTAGTAGAAATGAGGTTTCACCTTGTTCTCCAGGATGATCTCTATCTCCTGACCTCGTGATCTGCCTGCCTCAGCCTTCTAAAGTGCTGGGATTATAGGCATGGGATTACATACCTGACCCGTACCGCATTTTTTAAATGCATTCATTCATTGATGAACACTTAGGTTGATTCCATATCTTAACTATTGTGAATAGTGCTGCAATAAACATAAGAAAACAGATAGCTCTCTCATATACTGATTTACTTTCTTTTTTATATATACCCAGCAGTGGGATCAGTGGATCATATGGTAGTTTTATTTTTATTTTCTTGAGGAAGCTCCATACTCTTTTCCATAGTAGCTGTACTAATTTAAATTTCACCAACATTATCCAAGTGTTCGCCTTTCTCTCTATCTTCACTAGCATCCATTATTTCCTTGTCAATTTGATAAAAGCCATTTAACTAGTGTGAGATAGTAACTCATTGTGGTTTTTATTTGCATTTATCTGATGACTAGTAATGCTGAACACTTTTTCGTATACCTGTTGACCATTTGTGTATGTTCCTTTGAGAAACGTCTGTTCAGATCTTTTGTCCATTTTTAAATTTGATTATTTTATCTCTTGCTCTTGAGTTGTTTAAGTTCCTTATATATTCTAGTTATTAATCCGTTACCTGTTTGAACAGTTTGCAAATGTTTTCTCCCATTCTACAGGTAATCTCTTCATTTTCTGATTGTGCCCTTGGCTGTGCAGAAATTTTTAAATTAATGTGATCTCTTTTGTCAATTGTTGCTTTGGTTGTGCTTTAGAGAACTTACACAAAAAAATCTTTGCTCAGACCAATGTCCTGAAACATTTCCCCAAAGTTTTTTTCTAGGGATTTGCTAGTTTCAGGGCTTATATTCAAATATTTAACCCATTTTGATTTAATTTTTGTCTATGGTGAGAGATAGGGGTCTAGTTTCATTCTTCTGCATATGCATATTCAGTTTTCTCAGCACCATTTGTAGAAGAGACTGTCCTTTCCCCAATGTATATTATTGGTGCCTTTGTCAAAAATGAGTTGACTATAAGTGTATTTATTCCCGTGTTCTCTACTCTGTTCCACTGGTCTATGTGCTTGTTTTTATGGCAGTGCCATGCTATTTTGGTTACTATAGCTTTGTAATAATATTTGAAGTCAGGTAATGTGATGTCTCCAGCTTTGATCTTTTCGCTCAGGATTACTTTGGCTATTCTGGGTCATTTGTAGTTTAATACAAATGTTAGCATTTGCTCTTTCTATTTTTGTGAAGAAAGTCATTGGTATTTTCATAAGGATAACATTAAATCTCTAGATTTCTTAGAGTAGTAAGACTATTTTAATAATAACAGATCTTTATTTAAAAAAATGTTGATTCTTTAATATGTCTTTTCATTTTTGTGTGTCCTCTTCAATTTCTTTCATCAATATTTTATAGTTTTCATTGTACAGATCTTATGCTTTAAGTGAGCTATCCTAAGAGCTAATAAACTTCTTAATTGAAGTTTATTCTTAAGTATTATTTTATTTGTAGCTACCACAAATAAGATTGTTTCTTTGGTTTCTTTTTCATAGAAAAGATAGTGTTAGCCTATACAAACACTACTGATTTTTGTTGATTTTGTATCTCTTTTTGTATTTTATTGAACTCATTTATCAGTTATAATATGATTTGGTTGTCTCCCCACCCAAATCTCATCTTGAATTATAGTTCCCATAATTCCCACATGTTGTGGGAGGAACTCAGTGGGAGATAATTGAATCATGGGAGCAATTTTCCTCATACTGTTCTCATGGCAGTGAATACGTCTCATGAGATCTGATGGTTTTATAAGGGGCATCTCCTTTCACTTGGTTTTCATTCTCTTTTTGCCTGTCGCCATGTAAGACATGTCTTTCGCCTTCTGCCATGATTGTGAAGCCTCCCCAGCCACGTGGAACTGTGAGTCCGTTAAACCTCTTTTTCTTTATAAATTACCCAGTCTCAGGTATGTCTTTGTCAACAACATGAGAACAGACTAATACAAGTTCTACTAGTCTTTTGGTGGAGTCGTTAGGTTTTTCTAAATGTAAGATCACATCATCTGCAAGCAAGGATAGTTTGACTTCTTCCTTTCCAATTTGAGTGCCCTTTCTTTCTTTCTTTTTTTCTAATTACTCTGGCTAGGAGTTTCAGTACTATGTTCAATAAAAGTGTTGAAACTGGGAATCCTTCTCCTTTTCCAGATCTTACAGGGAAGGCTTTCAGTTTTTCACTGTTCAATATCATGTTGTGGGTTTGTTGTATTTGGCCTTTATCCTGTTGAGGTTCATTCTTTTTATAACAAGTTTGTTTATTTTTTTATCATGAAAGAATACTGAATATTATTTAATGCTTTTTTGGCTTCTATTGAAATCATCATATATTTTTGGTCCTTCATTCTGTTGATGTGAATTTTGAGATAATTTTGGTACAAAGTATGAGACTTAGGTGCAAAATTATTTATTTGCAGATGGATATGCAATTGCTTCCTCATTATTTGTTGAAAAGGTTATTAATTTTCCACTAAATTGTTTTCACATCTTTGACAAAAATTGATTAGCCATATTTTTGTAAATCTATTTATGAACTCTATATTTAGTTCCACTGATTTTTTGCAAAATACTGTTATAGTAACTGTTTTAATTCCCTTGTCTGCTAATCTAATATTTGTGGGTTAGTTTTGATCAATTAATATTTCTTCTCATTCTGGATCACAATTTCTGACTTCTTTGTATTGCTAGAAATATTTCATTGAATACTAGACATTATGAAATATAGTTTGTGTGATGTTGGATATTTTTATTCTCCTATAAATGTTCTTGAATTTTTTCTGTGACCAAGTCGAATTAAAAATAGTTTGATTTTTCAGATCTTGCTTTTATGATATGTTTGGCAGGGCTTGATGAGTATTTACTCTAAGGCTAATTATTCCACATTCCTGAGGCAAGGTCCTTCTAACTAATCTATCCAATGTCCTACAAATGATAAACATTTCCAATCTGGCTGAGAACATATAGTTTTACCCCCTCTGTAGAAAAGAGAAATTGATCCTTGTAATCCATCAGACAATTCATCCCTTGGCTTCATACACTTTCTTTACTTGCAAGTGATGATCAGCATTCAGCTGAATACTCAAGAGAACCTTTGCAGATCTTCATGGTTCTTTCTGTGCATTCCTCTTCTCTCCAGCGTTCTGTCCTTCACACTTCAACTAACTTGTTCTCCAGTGACTCTGAGCTATGTCCTTCGACTCAGAGAACTTCCCTGGCTCTGGTTATGCACCTCTTCCCTCTGCTGTGGCAAGGAACCTCTTTCAGTGCAGTAAGCTGAGGCAATCATAGAGTTTACCTCATTTGTTTCTCATGTCTCAGGATCACAGTGCATCATTGGTTGTTTTTTGGAGTTTTGAATATCATCCCTTCATATATTTTCTCTGTATTTTTTTCCATAGTTTCAGGTGGGAAAGTAAATCCAGTTCCTGTCATTCCATCAAATGAGAAGTTTAGATTTTAAAGTAATGATATAAATCTTTTATTTGAATGAAACTGTGTCATATTTTGAGAAAAATTGAGAAGACTTTACTCATATTAACATACATAATAATATGACTTTTAATTACAACAACATTTGTGGTAAAATGGGACACTTCCTTCTCCTGGGACTGATTTTTAGATATTGGTTAAAAATTTGATTTTAATCTATGTTGAAATTAGGTAATTTGCACACGTTTGGATAAATATGAATTCCTTTCTTACTCTCTTCTCAATACTCAATATAATAATGACTAATTAAGTCACTTATCAGAATACTTAAATAAACTTCAACAATTTATCTTAGTTTTTGAAGCAAATAAATGAAGGTCTTGCCTAAAAGTATGAAGCAAAAAAAGAAAAAAAACAGAATTAGACTATTTAGAGAATGAAACAAGATTTTTTTGAACAGTGTTTTATAATATGGCAAGGTTCAGTCAGTTGGCACTTTTTTTCTTACCTGTACCCATAATAGAATAACATCTGAAGTGTAAAAAGAAAATCTTCAAAATAAGTTAAACAGCACTTAGTACTGCCACCTTAGCCTTTTAAAATTGCTCTTTAATTTATTTTTGCTTTGCTTATATAACTTGAATAAAACATGGTAAGCTGAGGAGAAATTCCATAGAGAAATGTTTGGAATCCTGGAGAAGATGCACAGTCCTGTTGTCTTTAAGTCCACAAGTTTAGGGGAATTTGTGAAAGTGCTTTGCATTACATGAGGAATCTGATATTTCTGCCAAGTTTAAGCAACAACAATAACAATCAAAAAAGACAGAAAAGAAAAAAGATACTATAATAGTGACAAGGAATAGGCAAATAATACAGTTTATATTTTTCTTAAAATAAAATAACATTTAGATATTTCTCATATTAGAACTTCTCTTTCAATTCAGGGTTGCTCTAAGAACTGTGGAACGTACGTTACACATTAAGAGACAACAGCTGCAATCATTTTTATCAGGTCAGATAATTGTGTTTCCAACCCTAGAGATACCATTTGACCCACTTTCCTGGTTCTCCCTGAACCCAGCCTGAGTCACTTTCAGAATCTCCATGGTGCCATGCAGAAGATAAGTTAGCTCACTTTAAATGGGCTTCAAAAAGACTGACATATAAATATTAAATAATAAAGAGATTATTTTAACCATGCTTACATTTTGTCGGGTAAATAAGATAGTAATTCAATAAAACAAAAGGTAAGTTTATTAATTTTATGATAAATTAATTAGTAATGACAATTATGGTTCTTTTCCCTTCTAATAATCACAAATCTTCTTTGGCTGTTTAAAAATATAGGGACATCTTATCATCTTCAAGCATATATTTGCAAAATAGCTCACTACAAAGTATTATATAGTGTGGGAATATTACCAGTTTTATGTATTTGTTAATCTTTGGATAGATAGTATTTGCCAAATGGAAGAGACCCCAGAAGATTTTGAGCATAACTTTATTTAGAAACAATGTAATGTGCTTTTGTTTGAAAATCTGCTCTATAAAGCAGGGTATAAATTTGTTTCTCTTTCTCAAAGTTTACAAAATCATCTCAATATTTTCTGAAAGTCTTCTCACATTTTTAATATAGCTGTTTTCTGACATATTTTACATGGTTTTCAGTAACATGACAACAGATGCAGACAAATATTAATAATAAGGAGAAAATTAATCAGCCCATATATGCAAATAAACAAATTAAAGAAAATTAAAAAATAGTAAAATCTTCTTTATAAATGCTAGAGACAACAGCAAAACCAGAAGAGTTCCAAGCTAAACCAGTCATTACATTCTAGAAAGAATAATGTGCTGCTTGAATTTCAAATATCTTCAGGCTATTTGATATTTACTACTATCTAATAAATTAATTATGTCAGTACCTTGACAAACACTATAACTGTTCTAGGAAGAAAAGGAAGAGATTTCAGAAATTATGGACTGTTCTATATGTATTGTTAATGTGGCTCTACAGATATCTCTCTACTATGATATTCTGTCCCCAAATTATGCAGAATTTCTACTTCTTCAAGACATTATGAAATTCTTTGGAGGTTTTCCTTTGTTGGCTCTCTAATCTGATAGATATTTCAATGTCTTAACTCTAAATTTTATTGCACTTATATTTTAAAATAATCACTTATTTAAAACGACAGCATTAATCTTTAAAAAAATTGTAAATATGTATAATTTTCACAGTGAAAAGTGTTTTAACAGAATATATAATTTAGAAGATTAAAAAGATGAAAAAAAGAAGTTGATACCAGCAGATTAAATTGAGAGTCTATTGTTTGGCTTTCTTTTCTCCAATCATAGGAAGAATTGATGCATCAAAAGCAAATGATATGTATTAGATAATGTATATCTTAAAACGTTAATAATAATACACTCTAAATAACCTAAAATAGAAACTTTGAAATGTAGTCAGTAGTGATTGCAAAACTGTTGACATAATAAATGCATATGCTAGCTAGTAAGCATGCAAACTTTTATTGGTATATTTGTGATATGGTTTGGCTGTGTCCCCACCCAAATCTCAACTTGAATTGTATCTCCCAGAATTCCCATGTGTTGTGGCAGGGACCCAGGGGGAGGTAATTGAATCATGGAGGCTGTTCTTTTGGTGCTGTTCTAGTGATAGTGAATAAGTCTCATGAGATCTGATGGGTTTATCAGGGGGCTCCTCTTTTGCTTTTTTCTCATTTTCTCTTGCCACCACCAGGTATGAAGTGTCTTTCACCTCCCACCGTGATTCTGAGGCCTTCCCAGTCATGTGGAACCGTAAGTCAAATGAAACCTCTTTTTTTCCCACTCTCAGGTATGTCTTTATCAGCAGCGTGAAAATGGACTAAGACAATTTGCTTTACATTTTCATTTTTATAAAAGTAATTCTGACACTATGTATTTATTTATTTATTTATTTATTTTATTTTTATTTTTTTTTTGAGATGGAGTCTTGTTCTGTTGCCAGGCTGTAGTGCAGTGGCAATCTTCGCTCACTGCAACCTCCAACTCCTGGGTTCAAGTGATTCTCCTGCCTCAGCCTCCCAAGTAGCTGGGATTACAGGCGCATGCCCCTACGCCCAGCTAATTTTTGTAATTTTAGTAGAGACGGGGTTTCACCGTGTTGGCCAGGATGTTCTCGATCTCCTGACCTCGTGATCCGCCCGCCTCGGCCTCCCAAAGTGCTGGGATTACAGGCGTAAGCCACCGCGCCCGGCCTATTTATTTATTATTATTATTATTATTTACTTTGAGACAGTTTCCCTCTTGTTGCCCAGGCTGGAGTGCAGTGGAGCGATCACGGCTCACTGCAACTTCTGCCTCCTGGGTTCAAGCAATTCTCCTGCCTCAGCCTCCTGAGTAGCTGGGATTACAGGCATGTGGCACCATGCCTGGCTAATTTTATATTTTTAGTAGAGATGGGGTTTCTCCATGTTGGTCAGGCTGGTCTCAAACTCCCATCCTCAGGTGATCTGCCCACTTTGGCCTCTCAAAGTGCTGGGATTACAGGCTTGAGTCACCACACCCGGCCCTGACGCTAATTTTTGATTGCCTTATAGTGTTATTTTAAGATGTATTTAAAAATTCTCATGTAAAATTAAATTCATATTTATTCCATTAATGTGTATGTATAATGTCCATATATCTGTACATATATATATGAATGATACACACACACATACACACACCATATGTATTATAAATATTTACCAAAAAGATTAGAAAGTTAGAAACGTGAGAGATTTACCAAAATTAAAAAAAAAATCAAAGAAACAAAACAACAAAAAATCCTAAAAAAAGTGAATATATTGTTTTATGTGAGAAAAAGTTGTCAGTAAATTAAAAATTAATATCCATTTATTTATACATAAATCCGTATCAGTATATTTCTAACGCATATATATAAAAAAGTATATATACAGTGAGATGAAAGAAGCAAAGAACTAAAGAATTGCTAAATTGTGTAGTTAGAACGTAATACAAAGACAACACATATTTATCACAAATATAATGATTAATGCACTACAGTATTTACTGTGGTTCAAAAGATAGCCATTGAGGCTTGAAATGGCTCATTTGTTTTAAGTAAAGTAGAAAAAAGTGAGCATAGAGTATAACTACTGTGAGTTAAAACAAGCAATTTGAAGGCAATTATTTGGAAATGCATGATTTATATGCACTAATTTTAAGCCAACATACTGAATTCACGTTCATGTTTGCTATTGTTGTGTACTTTGTGGGATGACTTATATCTACTCGTGATTTCTTTCCTTGCTACACAAACCAGTTGTGTATGCTAAATATGAAAACACTGTACTCTTTGCTACTATTCCACCTTCTCTCCCCGCCAAATATCTCCTCTCCTTGTTCAACTCTACTGCATATATTCAGGTTAGGAGAAGGGGAGTAGAAAGTTTCAATGATATAGAACATTCAATAATAACTTACCTTTGCGTGTATCATTGTTCCTACGGTTACTCAAGGAATTGGTAAGGCCCTCTAAACCTTAGAACACCCCAAAAGGTGGCTGGCAGTTATAGTTATCTTTAGGTTTTTACTTGGGGAAACAATTTGATCAAGGTCAAGGGAAGAAATAGTTGCCAAAAATCTCAGTCTCCTCATGAATTATTTCCACAATGTGTTGTTCTCTATGTTAAGTACTATAGGATGACTATCTGAGGGCAACTGAATAACATCCTGATAATGAAGGCGGAGAAGGACTTACAATTTACATATTTTTAAAAGAGTTTTGCTAGTAATTATCAAACCTAATGGGCCTAAAAACTTCTATCAGCCTGCAAAGTTGTATTAATTCTTAACATTTTTTCAAGTAGCAGCATGTGACTATTCTTACCGTCTTCAATTTCTTTACCTTTCCTCTGGAGGTAAAGTCATTGCCATATGCTTCTTGGAAAAACATAATAACCTTGACTAATGGTTAATGATATCCTTCTTGAATACTGGAGAGGTAGAGGAAAAGGAAAACAGGAAATTTACTAATAAAATAAACCAACATAGATTTCCAGGTGTTTAGTAATAATTGAAATTTTGAAATCCTGAATATAAAATCAGAATACTTTATAAAAAACAGTGACAACAAATGTTAACTTACTGCAAGTTTAATGTATGTCAGTCGTGGACCTAAGCCTGTATGTAACATGATATACTTCTTAGAAATACCCTAAGGTTGTTACTTGATCTTTATTTATTAGTACACAAATCTGAGACACAGAGAGTTTATTTTCTGAAGGTCACCATGCACTACTTGGGCCATCAAAATGTATTTTAATATGTGGAACCTAGATGGTATTTTAAATATTACCTTACACAGAATGGCATTCTCTAAAATAGTAGTATTGCCTCAAAAGTCTATATATCACAAATGAACTGAAGTCCTGTAAATAATCTGATTACTTGTGCCTATACAGAGTTATTTGAAGTTAATAATATTCATAATACAAAAGTCTCATTAACTTAATTATTGTTGAATTGCAAATGAATCTAAGTTATTTTACAATTTAAAGTTGTCTGTAACTTGCATATTTTGGATATTCTTGAATTTGAGCATCTGTTTAATAATAGGGATCTTTCTGTGGAAATTTTTGGTTATATTTCAGATAATATTCTCTTAGATATGAAGGTACAAATTATATAGCAAACAATAGGAATGCTTTTAAGAGTGGATCAATGTGTTCTTTGAAATGTTCCAGAAATCATTTGCAGTTCAGAAAAAAATAAACATTTTTATGTGTGCTGAATATTTATCTAATTATTAAGCAACATTTTTTGGCAAACATCTGTTATGGATAAACTATGCACTAGGATATGGGTTCAGCATTATTGATAAGAGTGATTCATATAGCTTGATTTTTGCCCTTAAGAAGCTTACAATATGTCCATATACATATATATATGTGTATATATGCCCATGTGGTGAATTAAGTTCATAAAGTCTCCACGATGAGTTACCACTATGAAGAAATCATCTGAAATTCATTCAAAATGCTGTCCTGCTTCCATTGCCTTTGAAGATTGTTGAGAAAAAGACATCTATACAGCAATACACTGTTTCAATACATACAAGCTATTTTTCTGGAGAACCCAGTCCTGGACAGTTCTGGTATACCTGCCTGGAAGACTGCCTATTTCCCCCACTTTCTGGAGATAACCAGTGAAGGGGAGGGTAAGAAACTTCTTTGGGGGATAGTGAAGCTGATGCTCCAGAAAAAATTGTACCTTTGTTTTATCCCTAAACCCCCACCCCAACATTTTATTTTTCCCACTCTGAGCCCAATGAGTAGTTTATGAAGTTGATTGTCTAATTCTTTGACATCACCTTTAAGCCACAAAAAGTAACTCCCCGAGAAAGGACTGGAAAGGGCTGAGTTAGTGAGGACTTAAGAGGTTTGATAAAACCAACACAGCTAAGGCACAGGTATTTGGCCACCATTCCACCATGATTCACTGAGAAAGTGGGTACAATTAACATTTTTGAGAGATTAAAAAAAACACACACAAAAATCAGCATTAATTATGGTTGTGTGAATCCCTGAAGAGAAATGATAAATAGGTACCTTCAACACAAAATGGTAATAATTATATTAATTACATCCAACATTGGTGGTTCAATAGCACCACTGTTATTTTCCACATGACTTTTAGGTATTAGGCACTGTGCTTGGTGTGAAAAATGCACACACAAGCAAAGAGAAAGGTATAGGCTAAGTTATTGAATAGTTTTGATGACATGAATAGTTTTCTTTAGTGCGGTTGATCCTTATACAACAAGGGTTTGAAATGCTTGTGTCCACTTACATGCAATATTTTTTTTCAATAAAAGTTACACCAAATGTGCCTGGCTCTCAACTTCCATTTCCTCCAACTTCTCTACCTCTGCCACCTCACAGCAAGACCAATCCCCCTCTTCCTCCTTCTCTTCAGCCTACTCAGTGTTAAGACAAAAAGGATAAAGAGCTTTGTGATGATCCAATTCCACTTAATAAGGAAAATATATTTGCTCTTCCTCTGTGATTTTGTTAATAACATTTTCTTTTCTCTAGCTTACTTTATTGTAATAATACAATACGTAATACATATAAAATACAAAATATGTGTTAATCAACTATGTTATCAGCAAGGCTTCTAGTCAACAGTAGGCTGCTAGTAGTTAAGTTTTGGGGGAGTCAAAAATTATACATGGATTTTTTACTGTGTTGGGGACATCAATGACCCTAACCCTCACATTGGTCAAGGGTCAACTATAACTGACAGAATCATTACATCTCAGTGGGGGGTCTCCAAGATCACGTTACTTACCACTTACTCAGTGACAACTTCATCTTTGTGATTTCTTTGACTGAAGTTTGAGTTTCTGTTTAAACCCCATGATACAAGGATATTTCAAAAGTAATTTGGAAAATGTGTATACTATAGAGCCATATTCAGCATTTGTCCTAGTCCATTATTAATTTTAGGATCTTGTTCCCATGGTCGAATTTCGGCCTCAAATTTTTCACCTATGATAGGGAGAATATTAATAAAAATAACTTCTCTACTTAACTCACAGGGTTATCATAAACCTGAAACAAAATAATATGTGTAAAATTATTCTGCAAATGTTAAAACTCTAGGCAAATAATAGCAAATGTTTATGTTTTGCTGTTAGAACCAACAAGACACCACTGTTTCCAAGAGGGTGATTTATTCACTATTCCCTTAAAAATACCATGTGCATTTTTATCCCTGTATTTCTTCTCCTCTCTTGTCACTGGTTAAAATTATCCTTACTACTGCTGTCTGTGAGTTCAAATCATTTTCTTCTTATTATTATTCTTTCATCTCGAATTCCAATTTCTTCACGAATTCTAGAAAAAAGAATCAGAAACCTGAATTCCAATCTCAACCATTAAGTTATTCAATGTTCTGAGCCTTGGTTTTCTTCCTTATAAAGTATGGAAATTTATTTCTACTATTATTAAAAGAGATTAATAAATACTAATATATGTAAATCACTGGCATGTAAATACAGAATACAATGTGATGTGTTCTTTCTTTCATCTTCCACATCATTCAGCTCCCTAGAATACTGATTTTGAATAGTAGTGGGCCTTTGCTATTGAGTTGCATTTTTTTTTTTTTTTTTTTGAGACAGAGTCTGGCTGTCTCGCCCAGGCTGTAGTGCAGTGGTGCAATCTCCGCTCACTGCAAGCTCTGCCTCCCGGGTTCACGCCATTCTCCTGCCTCAGCCCCCCGAGTAGCTGGGACTACAGGCACCCACAACCACGCCCGGCTAATTTTTTTTTGTATTTTTAGTAGAGACAAGGTTTAACCATGTTAGCCAGGATGGTCTCGATCTCCTGACCTCATGATCTGCCTGCCTCAGCCTCCCAAAGTGCTGGGATTACAGGCGTGAGCCACTGCACCCGGCCGAGTTATTTATATCTTTAACATGCTTAAACCCCTTGAAGGCAGAAACTATGTTTAATACACACTTCTATCTTCAGCAGTTCTGAGCTGCTATGAACTAAATATTTATGTCCCACCCAAGTTCATATATTGATACCTTAGCCCCCAGTGAGGTGGTGTTAGGAAGTGGGGTCTTGGGAGGTAATTAGGTTCTGAGTTTGGAGCCTCCTTAATAAGATTGTTGTCCTTCATAGAAGATGATGAAAGCTCCCCTGTTTATCTCTCTGCCATGTAAGAAGACAATAAATAGACAGTCATTTGTAAACCATGAGGCATCTAGCATAATCCAGCCATGAGAGCACTCTGATCTCAGACTTCTAGCCATCAAAACTGTGAATGAATCAGCAGGGAAACTGAATTGAAACAGTAAGAGAATGCCCAATAAATTACTGATTTTATAAGACTAACAATTCATTCTGATGATGTACTTACAGCTTGACTAAAGTTAAGTGCATAGTGCCAACCTTATTCCCATAGTAAACTTAAGTTTTCTCTGCACCTGAGAAGACTGTGTCACAAATGGAATTTCAGGGGTAATGTGACTTTTGCAGGGGCAAGCCCCAAATAATAGGGAAAAGGTCTGACCATCCTGATGAGACCATTGCATTGGTTGTCTTGAGGACACAGGAGAATTTGGAAGAAAGAAGGAAAGTGACACCTGAATGTGGTGAGACTACTCATCTGAAGAGAAAATATCTGTCAGAAGTATACAGAATAAACATAGGCTTCTATCAATGTGACTTGGCTATCACCAGGGTGACATAAATGCAATAATGGCTTGCTTTTCTCCAGGGTAACCCAATCAGCTGAGTTTACCCCATTTTTAAAAGCCCCTTAACTTTAAACTGTGTACTAGGTGAAAACCTTTCTCATCAATTAGTCACTTACTATTTCAATGATGTGTCTTTCTGCCTCTATTTATCCATGGTAGTGCTGTCTTAAATATAAGAGCCTAAAGGACATAAACAAGCTCTCTGGGATTATTATTTATACTTAGCAATGGCTTTGCTTCATTGGATGCTGCTTAAGTGCTGAGCATGGAGTATCCAAAGCAGGTGCTGATTTTAAACAAAAGGCCTGAAAAAACTTTATTTCTTGGTACCATAATAACACTAGTAGAAAAAAATTCTGTTGGAGCATTTCTTGCAGATAATTTCCAGTGACAAGAAACAGATCAAAGATAGAAGAAATGTCTTTCTGTGCTCTCTGGAGAGATGCTGAAAGTGATTGTGCAGCACTTACAGCTGCTGAAAACAGATTAGAAAGTTAAAGGGCTTGATACGAAACCTGATTTCATTAAAAAGCCTGTGCTTTATTAATCTTGTTATCTGTTATTGTTTAAGTCAGGAGCCATACAGCAGAAGGGTGAGAAAAAGAGAACAGTGAAACAGAAAGGGCTTTTATATTCTCTCTGGAGTCACCATGGAAATTAGGTAAGGTATCAGTGTCCACATGTATATGTAGATGTTCCTATTGCACTTCATCTCCATATATTCATCTGAAATGTCCCCAAAATACATAACATACATTCCAACTCATATGATGCATGTATGTGATCTAAAGACAATGCAACATTTTAATCAAAATAATGGATGATTGCATGTTACCAGAACAAATATATAACTTGATATAACTTTGCTTCTAAGGTAAATATCTTATTAATTTTGCGTGCAGTAACTTTATTAAATGCACAGAGGCAGACACTTGGGTTCCATAATGATTGATAAGAAAAATAAGAAATCTCTCCTCTAAGTCATTTGGCTCACTATGAATGCTTCTCCAGATGCTTCCATCTATAAGTGGAAAGAGACAGCAGAAAATAACACTGGCCTGTGGTTTGGAATATCTGTAGGTAATGTAGAAGCTCTTAAACAGATTACCCAAAGGATGACTTAGGAAACATGTTTATAGCATACCAGCTTGGATTCCTCTCTGATTTGGTTAGTTTGTACAGGGTGAGTTAGGATTACATACTTGGAAAACTCTCTCCAAAGTAATTTTAGTATGTACAGCAATTTAAGAATATGGCAGTAATATAACATTTCTGCTATGTATTGCTGGCAAACATTTAGCCTCTTTGAAAATTAGTGCCCTCATTTGCCGATATCTTGTATTGTCACTACTTGCCTTCAAGGCTTAGGTTCTCCAGTGCACTAAGGTTCTCTAAGTGTATTGGAGAAGATCTCAGACAATGAAACAGCCTTGTTAATATTGTGATTTTTTTATCTGTTGAGTTTTGAAAATACCAAAAAATGATATAATTAGGTGTTTTATTGATCCAGTTATATATAGGGTCGTTAAGATAGCAACTTTATATACTTTGTATAAAAATTAGAAATACTCTAATAGTGTAACATATTAAATTGTCTTTATCATAATTTAAATGTATCATTCAACAACATCAGAACAAGTTTTACCTTACGGCATAGACATATGTCTTTGGCAAGTGGGTTGAAGGGCACAGCTCTATTATGTGCTCTGTCTGAAAATCTGTCACCAACCTCAAGTTTCTACCATTATAAATTCATTCTTTAAGGATATACATAGGTAAATATACATATATAGATTTATTTAAAAGAACTGACTCACCCAATTGTGGGGACTAGCAAGTCAGAGATTTGCAGGTTAGGCCCATAGGCTGAAACACACAGGCTGGAGTTGATGTTGCAAGCTTGAGACCAAATTTCTTTCTTTCAGGGATCTCAAGTTTTGCTCTTAAGGGTTATCAACTGATTGGATAAGTCTATCCGTATTATCAAGAGTAATCTCCTTTAATTAAAATCAGCTGATTGTAAATGTTAAGTATATCCATCAATGCCTTCATAACACCTAGATTAGTATAAATACTGGGTAGTATACTGGGTAGTACAGCCTAGCCAAGTTGACACATAAAATTAAACATCACACTTGTTGATAAAATTTAAATAGGGAATACAAAAGAAAATATTTTGTTGACTTTTTGTCATTGGAAATTTCAAACATATAAACAAATAGAATAGTTTTAGTGTAGTCCATCACATCAACAGGCTAAAAAGGAAAAATTACATGATCATATCAATAGATGTAGCAAGCATTTGACAAAGTTCAACACTCATTTATAATGCGATAAGACAAGGAAACAGAATAAAACTGAAAAAAAATGAAAGCTTCCTTGGAAAGAAAAAAATAAAACTATCTTTGTTTCTAAAGTATATGTTCACGTATACAGGAAATCTCAAAGAATCAATGATAACAACTACAACACAAGTCTCCCAGAACTAATAAATGATTGCAGCAAGTTTGCAGGATATAAGGTTAATATACAAAAGTCAATCACTTTCTTATATATCAGCAATAAACAAGTAAAATTTGAAATCAAAAGCAGAATGCAATTTATATTAGCATTCCCCAAAAATATAACACATAGGCATAAATCTAACGAAATATGTACATGATCCTGATGAGGAAACCTACAAAAATCTCATGAAAGAAATCAAAGAAGAATAAAATAAATGTATGCAATTATGATTTGTCAATTAAATAATATAAATAAATAAATGAGATATTTTATGTTCATAGAGTGGAAAAGAATATGTTTAAGAGGTCAGATCTTTCTAACTTCATCGACAGAATCAATGCAATCCCAATCAATATCTCAGAAAGTTGTTTTGTGGGTACTGAGAAACTAATTCTAAGGTTTATATGCAGAGGCAAAAGACCAAGAATAGGCCACACAGCGATGAAGAAAAACAAAATTGGCGGATTGACACTATCTGATTTCAAGATTTACTACAAAGCTACAGTAATTGAGACAGTGTGGTATTGAGGAATGAACAGGTAAGTAGATTGATGGAACAGAATAAAGAGCCCAGAAAGAGATCCAAATAGGTATATTCAACTGAGTTTTTACTAAGGAGCAAAGGCAAGACAATGGAGCAAAGATTGTCTTTTAAACAAATGGTGGCAAAACAACTAGGCATCTACATGCAAAAAACCCAAAACAGACTCATACGTTATATGCCTCACAAAAATTAACTTAAAATGGATTATAGACCTAAATATAAAATGCAAAACTATAAAACTCTTGGAAGATTATCAGAGCAGAAAAATTAGATGACCTTGGGTAGCATGATAACTTTTTAGATACAATGTAAAAAGCACAATCTATGATAGAAATAACTGATAGGCTGAATGTTATTAAAATGAAAAACTTCTGGCCGGGCACGGTGGCTCACACCTGTTATCCCAGCACTTTGGGAGGTCGAGGTTGGTGGATCACTTGAGGTCAGGAGTTCAAGACCAGCCTGGCCAAAATGGTGAAACCCTGTCTCTACTAAAAATACAAAAATTAGCCTGGCTTGGTGTCACGTGTCTGTAATCCCAGCTATTCAGAAGGCTGAGGCAGGAGAATCACTTGAACCTGGGAGGTAGAGGTTGCAGTGAGCTGAGATGGCACTGCGGCACCCCAGCCTGGGTGATGGAGCAAGACTCTGTTAAAAAATATATCTATATATATTTATATTATATATATGTATATATAGTCAAGAGGATGAAGATACTAGCAACACACTGGGAGAAAATATTTGCAAAAGACCCGTATGATAAAGGACTATTATTCAAAACATACAAATAACTCTTAAAACTCCATCTCATCAAAGAAGATATATAAATGGCAAATAACCATATGGAAAGATGGTCCAGACCATGTGTCATCATAGAAATGCAAATTAAAATAACAACGAGATACTACTACAAACCTATTAGAATGGCCAAAATATAGAACCCTGACAACACCAAATACTGACAAGGATGTGGAGCAACAGCAACTCTCATTCATTGCGGGTGGAAATGCAAAGTGGTACAGCCACTTTGGAAGACGATTTGGCAGTTTTCTACCAAACTACACACCCTATTACTATAAGATCTAACAATCATTCTACTTGATAACTATTCAAAAGAGTTGAAAACTTATGTCTACACAAAACCTGCACACAGGTGTTTATAGCAGCTTTATTTATAATTGCCAAAACTTAGAATCAACTAAGCTGTCCTTCTGTAGGTTAATTAGTAAACAAATTGTGATATATCCAGGTAATAGAATATTATTCAGCATTAAACAGAAATAAACTATAAAGCCACAAAAAGACATGTAGGAAGCTTAAATACATATTACTAAAGTGAAAGAAACTGATCTATAAAGGCTATATACTATATGATTACAACTATACAACATTTTGGAAAAGACAAAACTATGGAGACAAAAAAAAAATCAGTGGTTGTCCAGGAGTTTAGTTGAGAGAAAGAGATGAACAGGTAGAGCTCAGAAGATTTTTAGGGTAGTGAAAATGCTCTGTGTGATACTATAATTATAGATATGTGTCACTGTACATTTGTCCAAACTCATAGAATGCATATCTCCAAGAGAGAACCCTAAAGTAAACTATGGGTTTTGGGTGATAACGAGGTGTCAGTGTAGGTTCATCAATAGTAACAAATGTATCATGCTGGCGGGGAATGTTGATAATGTATGGGGGCGGGGGCAGGGGGTTTTGGGAAATATCTGTACCTTCCTCTCAACTTCGCTGTGAACTTAACATTGCTCTAAAATAGAAATTTTTAAAACAACAACAACAAACATGAATAATATAGTGGGATCCCATGTTCCCTTCACCTAGTTTTAACAGTTATCAACTCAGACAGTATTATTTCACCCATAATCTCAGTCCATGTTTCCCCTACCCAATGATTTCTTTTAAATTAAGTCCTAAACACCATGTTATTTCATGCATAAATAGTAAATGTTATATTTAAAATCTGATGACTCTCCTAAATAACATAACTAAAACCATAACTAAAACACCATTTGACCTGCAATAATAAAACTGTTAATAATTCTTCAGGTTCATAAAATGCCCCCAAACTGTGTATATTTGATAGAGGAAGTGGATGTGAGATTATATGGAGAGTGGGACATTGCTCAGAAAAGAAATGCGGGGATTTCATGAATCAATAGAAGTACCTTAAAATTAAGGAGTACAGTGATTTGTGTGGATAAAATGAAGGCTAGAAACAAAAAAAAAAAAGGGGTTGGCAGTAAATTATTTCTTATACTTTATACTTTTTATTTCTGTATAGCTGGCTTGGTTAAATATATGCTAAGTTACTCAGGAGAACTTTACTTTCCACTTTCCACTTTTATTGTCAACTCTGCAGGAAAAAAAAAAATACTTCTTATCTTCTCCAGAAGAGTCCATTAGAAATATAGAGATGTTGCTTGTTAAGAGCCCATTAGATTTGAAACTCCGTGGAGGAAAACTCTATGGAGGATTTGTTCCCTTCTGAAAATGTGCCTAAACCTAGACCTTGGTACGTAACAGGCCAATAAATACTTCTTCTTAAAATCTAAAAAATAAATAAATAAATAAACAAATAAATAACTAGAATATACTGTAAGAAAATGTCACTACAGAGAGCTACTTACTCTATATTAGAGTAGAAAGGAAGCTTTGATATTATTCCATGACAGCGATTTGAAAGCCAGGGCTGGGAGGGAGGAGTGTGAGGGAAGGTTCCAGTTATCAGAAACACCTGTGCAGCAGCGTTATTAACCTACACATGTTCTAACCACACTTGAATTTATGGATCAGAATTTCCAGGATGGGGAGGGACAGTTGTATTTTGATAATACAATCAATCAATAAATAAAGCTACTCAAGTAATTCTAGTAAGTTCATTCTTAGGAAAGAAAAGTAAATGCTGGCCTCCTTCAGATATTATGAAAACGGAAACTGTTCACAGCCTGTTTTGTCTCCATTTTCTAGATTCCATTATGACATTAGTCTCTGGTCACAATTATCAGAAGCCTTGCCAGTAAGGAGTTTACCTTCACCTTCTTTTTCTGTTTAATGTCTTTCCTGGCTAGTCCCTCAAAAGTATGTATTTGTTACCTGGTGTGTAGGGGTACACTGAATAAAGCACTTGGTATTATTCTAGTTATTGAGACAGATGGTTCTCATGTTTGTTTTTCATCTGGATATGACAAATATTTAATGCTGCTACTAAATTATGGGAATAGACAAATTGTTACATACATCACAGACTATGTTAATCTAGTGAGTAGTAAGCAGACATGTTTATATAATTATATCTTACCATAGCTCTATACATCAGAAAAACTGAATCCTGTTATATTCCTTGAAATTAAGAATGATTTCACTATTTCTGTGATACAGTTCCGCCTCCACCATTTATTATTGGAGTTATATAAGCACAGACTAGGAAAAGGTCAAGTTTTAAAATGTTGTAAAGGGAATTTTTCTCCTTTGATAACAGAGGTTTAAATATATTTTTGTTTTTGCCCGTTGTGTAATTATATCTTCCCTTTATCCACAAGTGCATAGAAAGGTGATCCTTTTGTAAACCAAAACCACCACCACCAACAACAAAAAATATTTTTGTTGTCTAGCAGGGAAATAATTCCTGGCTAGATTTCACATAAAACTCGTTCTATCCTAAATCACAGAGGCAAATTACATGGCTCACCACGACGCAGACCAGAAATGAGCAGGATAATTGGGACATAAAAATCAGATGATGCCAGTTACTACTGAAGCCCATAAAACAGAACTCCTTAGAAGTAGTTAGAATGGAAGAAGGAGATAAACATGATATTTAAGGAGTAGTTATTGTGTGCTATGACTTATAGTTACTGCACAAATTCTATAATATTTTGAGAGGTGGGGTACCAGTGGCTGAAAGTGAGGAAGGAGAGACCAGTGAAAAGCTTCTCCTGCAGCACAGAAGGGAAGAAATGCATGAGTGTCCCAGGTTGACACAAGCATCAGGTGCCACAGGAAAAGGAGGTCTTAACTTCCAGGATCAAAGACATAGTAGCGTAAAAAAAAAGTAAACATGCAAACCTGGTGAAGCAAAGAACCAATATAAGAAACAAATTGCTTGTAATCCCAGCACTTTGGGAGGCCAAGGCGGGCAGATCACCTGAGGTCAGGATTTTGAGACCAGCCTGGCCAACAAGTCAAAACCCCATCTCTACCAAAAATACAAAAAAAAAAAAAAAAGAAAGAAAATTAGCTGGGCGTGGTGGTGCATGCCTGTAATCCCAGCTACTTGGGAGGTGGAGGGAGGAGAATTGCTTGAACCCAGGAGGTGGAGGTTGCAGTGAGCCAAGACTGGGCCATTGCACTCCAACCTGGGCAACAGAGCAAGACTCTGTCTCAAAAAAGAAAACAAACAAACAAACAAAAACAAATTAAGCAGAAATAAATACATAAATTTTTGTAATTTTGACCATACCCTAAATAATAATGAGGTTTGAGACATCGACCATCATCAAGAAAGATAGATTCTACAAGAGAAACTGTAGCACATCTCAGTGAGAAGAATTACATAGTACTGCACACTTGGAATATTCTAAGATATTATTAAGAAATGTAAGAAATTTCATCCATATTACCAATAAGGCAATTGAAGAATATAAGTAAAAAAGAAGACCAAATCTAAAAATAAATCTTGAGTTCTACAGACTATGGCTAAAATATTTAACATAAATAATATATATTCATTAGTATTGACAGTGGTCTGAAAATTACTCATGAGAGGCTGGAATGAAATATCCTTTTGGGCAAGGGCCACAGCAGCTTCATTAACCACCCCAGGTGTTCTGGAATATATTAGGTGTCCAATAATGTCTGTCGGATCAAAGAATTCTATAATCTTTTGTACAAAGAATACTAGCCTGAGAGTCAGAAAACCTGGATTAGAGACTTCACTCTTTGGCTTCTCACTTGTGAGCAAATCACTTAATCACCCTGACTCTAGATTTCATTTATTATAAAAGGAGAAATCAGGCTTCATGTATCTTGTGAAATAAATTCCTTACAGATGCAATTAAAATGGAATTTATATAAAATAATTTTCATACTGCAAATACAATATAAATGCACATGGCAATATGACTTCACAGTGACTTTTAAGTGGGGTTACTCCTGTTCTTGGTAGTCCCTATGTATACTTCTCCACACCACTGTACAAAGCTCTGACTCATCTAGGGCACTCCTTTCCTTATAGCCATTGTGGCCACCCAGAACTGACAATGAATTACATTATTCTCTAGCTAAAGTATCCTGTGCCAAATTTTAATGAAAGAACAAAAATTGCCTTATGACAAAAGCTTGCATTTATAAACTCTCCCTTCTGATAAATTCTGAAAATTTAACACCTACTTTGTCTTCAGGGCATGATAAAAGTAAATTTAAATGATTTGGTCTTGCTAATATCAAGCTTATAACAGGATGTGGCAGTTCATGTTGTTACTAATAACCCATTGATGTGTCTAAAATAGATATTGTGGGGAAAAGAAAGAAACACAGACAAAGTATAGAGAAAGAAAAGCGGGCTCAGGGGACCGGTGCTCAGCATATGGAGGACCCGTGCTGGCACCGGTCTCTGAGTTCCCTCAGTATTTATTGATCATTAGCTCTACCATCTCGGAGAGGGGAATGTGGCAGGACAATAGGGTAATAGTGGAGATAGGGTCAGCAGGAAAACATGTGAACAAATGTCTCTGCATCATAAACAAGGTAAAGAAAAAAGTGCTGTGCTTTTGATGTGCATATACATAAACATCTCAATGCCTTAAAGAGCAGTATTGCCACCAGCTTGTCTCACCTCTAGCCCTAAGGTGGTTTTCTCCTATTTCAGTAGACAGAATATACAATCGGGTTTTACACCGAGACATTCCATTGCCCAGGGATGAGCAGGAGACAGATGCCTTCCTCTTATCAACTGCAAAGAGGCCTTCCTCTTTTAGTAATCCTTCTCAGCACAGATCCTTTACGGGTGTCAGGCTGGGAGACGGTCAGGGCTTTCCCTTCCCATGAGGCCATATTTCAGACTATCACATGGGGAGAAACCTTGGACAATACCTGGCTTTCCTAGGCAGAGGTCCCTGTGGCCTTCTGCAGTATTTTGTGTCCCTGGGTACTTGAGATTAGGGAGTGGTGATGACTTTTAACAAGCATGCTGCCTTCAAGCATTGGTTTAACAAAGCACATCCAGCATAGCCCTAAATCCATTAAATCTTGAGTCGACACGGCACATGTTTTCTGCGAGCACAGGGTTGGGGGTAGGGTTACAGATTAACAGCATCTCAAGGAGACGAATTTTTCTTACTACAGAACAAAATGGAGTCTCTTATGTCTACTTCTTTCTACATAGACACAGTAACAGTATGATCTCTCTTTCTTTTCCCCATAGATATGATGATCATGTAAGTGACTGTAGAGAGGATGTGTTCAATAAATAAATATTCACTAAATATTTTCTAAATGCCTAGAGAAATCTAAAAAGAGAAACAGAGCTTTCAGCTAGAGATATCTCAGGATTTTTTGTAGAGAAATGCAATGGTTAGATGTTTAAAAATTCAAACTAGTAAAATGAATATCAGAATAATTGAGAAGTAGTTTACTGATAAACGAAATATAATTTTCTCTGAAATTACTTGGGAAAAGGGTTAACAAGGATAGAGCTTAATTTATTTGTTATATTTTATAGTAGCCAAATTTTTATTTAAATTGTCATGGTTATAGAATTTAAGAAATGATGTTACTATTCTAAAAAACACTGCTTGGAAAAATACTTCAAAAACTTTGAATAGACCCCAATTAGTCCATTGGTAAATAGGCAATATATGTCTCCACATATGCTTATATAAACAAACTGTGACTCTATAACACATACATATTGCAATTCTGGAATCTAACAAAGTTTGAGACTTGGTCGTATTTCTCCTTATATAAACTACTTTTTCCACTTAATGGTCCTCAAGGAATTTGTATTTTTACCCTTTCTATCTAGTTCTACTGAAAACATCCTTAGTTACTATAGGCAGTGTGATGATTAATTTTGTGTCAACTTGGCTGGGTTATGGTGCCCAGATATTTGGTCCATTATTATTTTGGATGTGTTTGTGAAGGTGTACTTATGGATGAGATAAACATTTAAATTGATGAACACGATTAGAGATAATTGCCCTCACTAATGTGGGTGGGCTTCATCCAATCAGTTGAAAGCCCAAATAGAACAAATACAGACCTCCCGTGAGCAAGAGGGAATTCTGCCAGCATGCTGCTTTCAGACTTGAATTGCAGCTCTTCCCTGAGTCTCTTGTTTGCCCACCTTCCTATCAAATTTTAGACTCACCAAGCCTCTACAATCACATGAACCAATGCTTTAAGGTAAATCTCTCTCTCTCTCTCTTTGTCTCTCTCTCTCTCTCTATATATATATGTGTGTGTGTGTGTGTGTGTGTATACACACACACACACACACACACCCTATGTGTATATGTGTATACACACACACACACACACACACACACCCTATTGGTCTTTGATATGGTTTGGCTGTGTCCCCACTCAAATATCATCTTGAATGTAGCTCCCACAATTCCCACGTGTCATAAGAAGAGTCTGGTGGGAGGTAATTGGGTCACGGGGGCGGGTATTTCCTGTGCTGTTTTCATGATAGTGAATAAGTCTCATGAGATCTGATGGTTTTATAAAGGGGAGATCCCATGTACAAGCTCTCCTTGTACGTCTCAAAGACGTCCCTTGCTCTTCCACTATGATTGTGAGGCCTCCCCAGCCATGTGGAACCATGAGGTCATTAAACCTCTTTCCTTTATAAATTACCCAGGCTCAGGTATGTCTTTATTGGCAGCAGGAGAACA
Source organism: Pongo pygmaeus (assembly GCF_028885625.2). Taxonomy (NCBI): domain Eukaryota; kingdom Metazoa; phylum Chordata; class Mammalia; order Primates; family Hominidae; genus Pongo; species Pongo pygmaeus. Next base: position 106,881,225 of record NC_072382.2, on the reverse strand, counting down.
AACTAATGCAGTCTTGTTTCTCTGAATAACCTTAAATGAAAATCTTAGATATGCTTTTGTCTCTTCTCTGATCCCTTGATCTAGTCCATTCCTGAATGAGCTCAACTAGGGTAATCTTAAGGGCTAGGAGAATCTCTAAGCAATGGATTTGCTTCCTAGATTCCTCAGGACCAGGCTCATATCTAGTGAGCGAGCTTCCACATTTCTTCAGTCCACGATCCCTTCCAGATCCCTGCCAAATGAGAAGAGTGGAAGAGATAACGTGGATATGTGAATACATGATTTAATATCTGCATTAACTTCACTACAATAGGAAGGCGAAATAAAACAACAGGTCACTAGAAACTAGAATCTATTTCGTACTGAAATGGCACTCATCCCCATTATAACATCATTTTCTGAAACACAATTTCTACCAAACTCTTCTCTGGACCATTCTCTAAGGTCAAACCAGCTGGACCACACATGTAGCTATAACTCTTATTGAAATTTAGTTAATTTAAATATGGTTAAAGTTTCTCTAATTGACTTTGTTTTTCTTTCTTAACTTTGCCCTTATTATAATGCCATTGCCCATTCTCCCATTACCTGTAAGGTCAGACTTGCATGTCAGAACATGAAGGTGTAATGGATATTTGACTCTGGTTAATTTCCTACAATATTCTTGGCTGCTTATATTTTTGTGGTTTAAATAATTAAAACTTTTTTTTATAATTCTGCCTGTATTCTTTACTTGTTTTACTTCTCTTTACTTCTGCATTGATTGAACTGTTCAGCTACTGACAAGTAGCTTAACATCTTATATTGCTACTAGATAACTTTGATGCTTTTTATTCTTTCTCTATAACATAATACTTTGCTTTCTGATTAATGTTTCCCAGTCAATATATTTTTTTTAGCCACGGTCTTCCTAAAAGCCTGGTTTTACTAGAAATTATATTCATTAATTCATCATTTTTCTCTCTTTCTGACTTTCTCTAGCTAACAAGAAATTACTTCTAGGATATCTGAGTAGAGCAGCTGATTACTTCCACCTCATAAAGACTTAAGGATTAAAAGAAAACCATAGAATATGTATGATTTCATTAATATTTTCTTCATATAAGATTAATATTTTAAGGAACATTTACATTTGTCTTTAGCTATTAGGTGAAGTACCTGCCTATTTTGTGCCTGCAACAAGGCAAGTCCACTGGAGGTGACAAGGCAGGCAGTCTGTAAAAGTGAGCTTTGAGCATGTAGTTTTATTCATATAAATAATTTCCTTCCCTCCCTCCCTCCCTTTTTCCCTCTCTCTCTTTCTCCCTCTCTCCCTCCCTCCCTCCCTCCAGCTCTTTCTTCCCTTTCCTCCCTCCCTCCCTCTCTCCAGCTCTTTCTTCCCTTCCCTCCCTCCCTCCCTTCCTTCCTTCCTTCCACCCTCTCTTCCTCCCTCCCCCTCTGTTCTTCCCTCCCTTCCTCCTGTCCTTCTTCCTTTCTTCATTCCTTCCTTTTTTGTTTTCTTTCCTTCTATTCTTCCAGCTGTTGCTTTGTTCTGACTCCATTCATTTAGCCCCTGTTCAGTTTCATTCTGTTTCTAGACTTTACCTGATTTCTGACATTTTGGATCTCTCTCTCTTTGTCTATCTCCTCTCTCTCTTTCTCAGATACTTCTTTCTGGGAAAAAAAGCATCTGAGAAAGGTTACTGGGGAAAAAAATGGCTTCTTTGGTGTTTAACCTTTAATACTGTCTTAGGTTTGACTTACAACTTTTGCAATGGCACTTCCTTTTCCAGATAACCACTGTAGATAACCCCAGGTGACTTCTTCTTGCATTCATACATTGGAGCAATTTCCCATGAATTCTACTGCAGTTTCTCGAGAAGAAAATCAAACAATGGGTGGTGTATTTTACTAACTGCATTTTAGAGGTGAGAAAATTGAGGCAGAAAAAAAATTATACAATTTCCTTGAGGCCGAATAACATACTAGAAACAGAGAGCTTTAAGGCTTAGTTCTTTCTGATTAACATCACTATTCCATATTTAGTTGCAATTTCTCTAGGAATAGAGATTCAGAAAATAGATTTTACTTCTACAGTGATTAGATTTAAAAGTAAAGTAAGAAATGCTTATTTCACGTTAAGTAGAAATTTATTCACAGAGCTAGATCCAGATGTGGTAAGCTCATTACAGATGTGATAAAGCCCTTTCTAGAAATGGTATGTGAGAAACATAGAGGGGCTTTCACTCGTCCACTGTAAATCATGCATTCATCAAGCCTTTTGTAGGCACCATCTGCGACAGACCCCGAGAGAGGTGATAGAGATACAACTGTGAGCATGTCAGCATCCATGATTTAAATGACTTTATAGACTACCACAGGGCAAAAGTAAAAAAAAGAAAAGAAAATATTTCTGAATCCATTCTTGAGATAATATATGTGATGGCAGTGATTTATATATAAATGGACAGATTATTTCTTTTCCATAAGTCTATAAATGACTTAAAAAGAATGATATGGTGTTAATCATGTAGTCGTAGTGGTGCCCCCATGACAGGGGCATGAAAATTAAAATAAATAAAATAAAATAAAAAATAATTTTTTAATTAAAATAATTAAATTTTGCTCCCAAAAGGAGAAAATTGGTTTTGGGGGAGGAAAAAAATTCCCAGGCATTACAATAATTTGTGTTCCCCACAAAGAGCAACAGTACCTAAAAAGATATTCAATATGTCTGTGGAATTAAAATTTCATTTGGAACTGGGTATGATTAAGAAAAATATGTTTTTAAAATCTCCTTAGGAGGGAAATATGAACAAATGCTGAGAAACACTGGTTAACCTCTTTTGATGTTTGAGCTATTGCCAGTATCTTTATTGGATTATTGGAACTATACAAAATTATTGCAAGTAGCATGGAATATATTTATGATTCCCCTGATTGGAAAGAAATGCACTTTAATATCATAAAAACAGATCACCTAAATTATCCCAGGTATTTTCTTCAGGAGGAGGGACTTCTTTCATAACATGTATTTTTTAGATCTGGTAATGATTTTATTTTGTTCTGTATACAAAAATCAGCAAGTGTTATAGCTATGAAACATTTCTTTCTCATTTTTCGTGTTCTGTGCACTCAACACATACACTGTATAATGTTTGACCTTAAAGGAGTTATTTTCCCCATCAGATTTGCCAGCTTGAATGTCTGTCTTTCTTCGCAATATATTTTTCTATTCTCATGTTGTCAACTTGCACCTGATCTTTTAAAACCGTTATTAATAATGATTGTAGTCTATAAAACAAAAGATGGTCCACAATAGAAAAGATTGATGATATTAATATATAAAATATTCTTTACATATTGAACACAGTCAATAAATAAAGAACTACCTCAAAAATTAACACTCTCCCTTCCACTTAATGTGTCCAAGTTGAGCTAAGTAGATCCTGGACACTCTCTCTGTATTTGTTTTTCACAGTAATATTACAGGTACTTAATAGAATGTCTGTAAAAATTATAAGACCTTAATACATGTGGTGAATGAATTCAGATGTTCTTTATTTCCAGTCATAACTTAAGAGAATAAACTATGAATGCTTTTATCAAATTATTGTCTTTCCCCTTATTCATGGTTTCACTTTCTGCAGTTTCAGTTACTTGTGGTCAATTGTGGTCCAAAAATATTAAATAGAAAATTCCATAAAGAAATAATTAATATATTTTAAATTGTGTTTGTTCTAAACAGGATGCACCATTCCACTTCATCCTGTCTTCATCACGAGGAGAAAAGTGAGTAAAGTACAAAAAGATATTTAGAGAGAAAGAGCAATATCTCATTTATGAAACTTCTATTACGGTGTATTGCTATCATTGTTTTATTTTAGGTTATTGTTGTTAGTCTCTTACTGTACCTAATTTATAAATTAAACTTTGTCATTTATACATATGTATACAAAAAAGCATAGTTTATATAGAAATTTGTACTATCTGCAGTTTCAGTCATCCACTGGGAGTCTCAGAAAATATTTTCCTTGGGTAAGGAGGAACAACTGTGACTTAAAGTTATTACTCTCTGTTTATTTAACTGGCTGTATCTGGAAGACTAAAAGATGAGAATTTGGGGCATCAAATCTCAAGCATTAAAAAAACTTTCTATTTATAAAAAAATATAGTTTACAAAGGTTCTGATTATACAATATTGCCATCAGAGGCAGAAAGTTAATTTCGGTGCCCCTTTACTTGCATAATTTTTCATTCAGGGTTTTGTGTTCTATTTATTAAAGAAGACTCCCTAATTTTCATATAATTCAGTTCTCTGGAAAACCTGGATTAGTTCCACCCCGATGGCAGTAGTGACTGACTCTCAGCTCACTAGTGTTTCATGGCTCAGTCTTCGGGAAATTTCAGCCTACTTGACACAAGTGCCAAATCGATCTTTTCTCTTGCCTTTCCCTCAAAAATCCTCACACTCCTGCCAGATAAAACTTTCTAATGTCTTTTTCTGCCTCTATAACTTTATTTCTCAGACATGTTCAATTCTTTCCCTGGCCCATAAAATTAAGTTCTTGCGCGGTGGTTCACGCCTGTAATCCCAGCACTTTGGGAGGCTGAGGCTGATGGAACACGAGGTCAGGAGATCGAGACCATCCTGGCTAACATGGTGAAACCCCGTCTCTACTAAAAGTTCAAAAAAATTAGCCAGGCGTGGTGGCGGGCCCCTGTAGTTCCAGCTGCTCCGGAGGCTGAGGCAGGAGAATGGCGTGAACCCAGGAGGCGGAGCTTGCAGTGAGCCAAGATCGCGCCACTGCACTCCAGCCTGGGCGACAGAGCGAGACTCCGTCTCAAATTAAAAAAAAAAAAAAAAAGTTCTTACTCTGACTTTCAATGCCACCTACCAAATGGCTGCAATCACCCTTCGTTTATCTTCCTGCTAATCCACTTTATACAACCTACTGTATTAATCAGGGTCCTCTAAAGGGACAGAACTAAGAGGATAGATGTATATATGAAGGGAAACTTATTAAGGAGTATTAACTCACACTATCACAAGGTGAAGTACCACAATAGGTCGTCTGCAAGCTGAGGAGCAGGGAAACCAGTCCGAGTTTCAGAATCTGAAAAGTAGGGAACCCGACAGTGCAGCTTTCAGTCTGGGGCTGAAGGCCCAAGATCGCTGGCAAACCACTATTTTAAGTCTAAGAGTCCAAAAGCTGAAGAACTTGGAGTCTGATGTTCAAGGGCAGGAAGCATCTGACAGGGGAGAAAGATGAAGACCGGGACTCAGCAAGTCAAATCCGTCCACGTTCTTCTGCCTGCTTTATTGTAGCTATGCTGGCAGCTGATTAGATGGTGTCCACCCAGATTGAAGGTGAGAATTTGCACCTCTCAGTCTACTGACTCAAATGTTAATCTCCTTTGGCAGCATCCTCACAGATGCACCCAGGAACAATACTTTGCATCCTTCTATCTCATCAAGTTGACACGTAACCATCACACCTATTAACTGAGTTACTATTTCTCCCCAGTGTGGTGCGTATATCCATGAATTCTTTCTTTTTTTTATTTTTTATTTTCTTGAAATACTTTCTAGGGTGGCTCTAGATAGACCTGAAGTCATATTCTGGGCTGCCCAACAAGAACAGGAGCTGATAAAAGCACGTGGAGTTCCAGCTGCCCCAGGATTCAGCACTGTTAGCCTGCTTCAAAGTAACTCTGTGTCAGCCTGCACCACATTTGCCCATGATTGCTTCATTTTTCTCTTGGTTGGCATGCTCATCTCAGATTTTTTGATCCTGGTTATGAGACAAGAAGTTAAGCATCAGGTCTCTAATATAGCCTGCATTCATGTTATGAACAGATGATCATAAAATTCCAATAATTTCATGAGATTGACACAGATTTTTCTTACTCAAGAATTCAAGTTTGAGTGCAAAAGACGTTTATCTGATTTAGCTATATGGATTATTATTCTGTTTTGTAAAGAGACTACAATTGGGAAAAGATAATGAATTGTTAACTGAAGAAAAATATTTCCTGCGGATGTATACATTTTGTTAAATGTGAAACTTAAGGCATTGTATTGTATGTTTCTTATATGGTGTTCCCAAGGACTGAAATATATCAATTTTATTCAGGCTTTCTTTACCTTCCTTTAGGTTACCCCGAGATCACAAAACAAATACTAAAAATCAAGCACTTCTAACAGCAGCAATGGCCTCCATGTTTCCAAATCTGCCTGTAAAATCCTTCCAACACCTTTGTGCTCATGTCAACACGTTTGGCATGTAGGATTTCCTTAGTCCCCACCTACATGCTACCTTTCACTCATTTGGTCTACACTTCTGCTATCTCATTTTCCCTTTTACATTTAATATTTCTAAAATATTACCCATCAAATTAGCTTTTATGTTATTTGAAGACAGTACTCTCAAACCAGCATTTTGTTCAACACTGTATACTCTGAAGATCTTCTAGGTACAGGTTAAATGTGTAAACAGGTATTTACCGGGGAGGAGCCAAGATGGCCGAATAGGAACAGCTCCGGTCTACACCTCCCAGCGCGAGCGACGCAGAAGACGGGTGATTTCTGCATTTCCATCTCAGGTACCGTGTTCATCTCACTAGGGAGTGCCAGAGAGTGGGCGCAGGTCAGTGGGTGAGTGCACCGTGCGCCAGCCGAAGCAGGGGTGAGGCATTGCCTCACTCGGGAAGCGCAAGGGGTCAGGGAGTTCCCTTTCCAGGGGTGACAAACGGCACCTGGAAAATCGGGCCACTCCCACCCGAATACTGTGCTTTTCCGAGGGGCTTAGGAAACGGTGCCCCAGGAGAATATAGCCCACACCTGGCTCACAGGGTCCTACGCCCACGGAGTCTCGCTGATTGCTAGCACAGCAGTCTGAGATCAAACAGCAAGTCGGCAGCGAGGCTGGGGGAGGGGCGCCCGCCATTGCCCAGGCTCGCTTAGGTAAACAAAGCAGCCTGGAAGCTTGAACTGGGTGGAGCCCACCACAGCTCAAGGAGGCCTGCCTGCCTCTGTAGGCTCCGCCTCTGGGGGCAGGGCACAGACAAACAAAAAGACAGCAGTAACCTCTGCAGACTTAAATGTCCCTGTCTGACAGCTGTGAGGAGAGCAGTGGTTCTCCCAGCACGCAGCTGGAGATCTGAGAACGGGCTGACTGCCTCCTCAAGTGGGTCCCTGACCCCTGACCCCCGAGCAGCCTAACTGGGAGGCACCCCCCAGCAGGGGCAGACTGACACCTCACACGGCTGGCCAGGTACTCCAACAGACCTGCAGCTGAGGGTCCTGTCTGTTAGAAGGAAAACTAACAGAAAGGACACCCACACCAAAAACCCATCTGTACATCACCATCATCAAAGACCAAAAGTAGATAAAACCACAAAGATGGGGAAAAAACAGAGCAGAAAAACTGGAAACTCTAAAAAGCAGAGTACCTCTCCTCCTCCAAAGGAACGCAGTTCCTCACCAGCAACGGAACAAAGCTGGACGGAGAATGACTTTGACGAGCTGAGAGAAGAAGGCTTCAGACGATCAAATTACTCCGAGCTACGGGAGGATATTCAAACCAAAGGCAAAGAAGTTGAAAACTTTGAAAAAAATTTAGAAGAATGTATAACTAGAATAACCAATACAGAGAAGTGCCTAAAGGAGCTGATGGAGCTGAAAACCAAGGCTCGAGAACTACGTGAAGAATGCAGAAGCCTCAGGAGCCGATGCGATCAAATGGAAGAAAGGGTATCAGCCCTGGAAGACGAAATGAATGAAATGAAGCGAGAAGGGAAGTTTAGAGAAAAAAGAATAAAAAGAAACGAGCAAAGCCTCCAAGAAATGTAGGACTATGTGAAAAGACCAAATCTACGTCTGATTGGTGTACCTGAAAGTGACGGGGAGAATGGAAACAAGTTGGAAAACACTCTGCAGGATATTATCCAGGAGAACTTCCCCAATCTAGCAAGGCAGGCCAACATTCAGATTCAGGAAATACAGAGAACGCCACAAAGATACTCCTCGAGAAGAGCAACTCCAAGACACATAATTGTCAGATTCACCAAAGTTGAAATGAAGGAAAAAATGTTAAGGGCAGCCAGAGAGAAAGGTCGGGTTACCATCAAAGGGAAGCCCATCAGACTAACAGCGGATCTCTTGGCAGAAACCCTACAAGCCAGAAGAGAGTGGGGACCAATATTCAACATTCTTAAAGAAAAGAATTTTCAACCCAGAATTTCATATCCTGCCAAACTAAGCTTCATAAGTGACGGAGAAATAAAATACTTTACAGACAAGCAAATGCTGAGAGATTTTGTCACCACCAGGCCTGCCCTAAAAGAGCTCCTGAAGGAAGCGCTAAACATGGAAAGGCACAACCGGTACCAGCCACTGCAAAATCATACCGAAATGTAAAGACCATCGAGACTAGGAAGAGACTGCATCAACTAACGAGCAAAATAACCAGCTAACATCATAATGACAGGATCAAATTCACACATAACAATATTAACTTTAAATGTAAATGGACTAAATGCTCCAATTAAAAGACACAGACTGGCAAATTGGATAAAGACTCAAGACCCATCAGTGTGCTGTATTCAGGAAACCCATCTCACGTGCAGAGACACACATAGGCTCAAAATAAAAGGATGGAGGAAGATCTACCAAGCAAATGGAAAACAAAAAAAGGCAGGGGTTGCAATCCTAGTCTCTGATAAAACAGACTTTAAACCAACAAAGATCAAAAGAGACAAAGAAGGCCATTACGTAATGGTAAAGGGATTAATTCAACAAGAAGAGCTAACTATCCTAAATATATATGCACCCAATACAGGAGCACCCAGATTCATAAAGCAAGTCCTGAGTGACCTACAAAGAGACTTAGACTCCCACACATTAATAATGGGAGACTTTAACACCCCACTGTCAACATTAGACAGATCAACGAGACAGAAAGTCAACAAGGATACCCAGGAATTGAACTCAGCTCTGCACCAAGTGGACCTAATAGACATCTACAGAACTCCCCACCCCAAATCAACAGAATATACATTTTTTTCAGCACCACACCACACCTATTCCAAAATTGACCATATACTTGGAAGTAAAGCTCTCCTCAATAAATGTAAAAGAACAGAAATTATAACAAACTATCTCTCAGATCACAGTGCAATCAAGCTAGAACTCAGGATTAAGAATCTCACTCAAAACCGCTCATCTACATGGAAACTGAACAACCTGCTCCTGAATGACTACTGGGTACATAACGAAATGAAGGCAGAAATAAAGATGTTCTTTGAAACCAATGAGAACCAAGACACAACATACCAGAATCTCTGGGATGCATTCAAAGCAGTGTGTAGAGGGAAATTTATAGCACTAAATGCCCACAAGAGAAAGCAGGAAAGATCCAAAATTGACACCCTAACATCACAATTAAAAGAACTAGAAAAGCAAGAGCAAACACATTCAAAAGCTAGCAGAAGGCAAGAAATAACTAAAATCAGAGCAGAACTGAAGGAAATAGAGACACAAAAAACCCTTCAAAAAATAAATGAATCCAGGAGCTGGTTTTTTGAAAGGATCAACAAAATTGATAGACCGCTAGCAAGACTAATAAAGAAAAAAAGAGAGAAGAATCAAATAGATGCAATAAAAAATGATAAAGGGGATATCACCACCGATCCCACAGAAATACAAACTACCATCAGAGAATACTACAAACACCTCTACGCAAATAAACTAGAAAATCTAGAAGAAATGGATAAATTCTTCAACACATACACCCTCCCAAGACTAAACCAGGAAGAAGTTGAATCTCTGAATAGACCAATAACAGGAGCTGAAATTGTGGCAATAATCAATAGCTTACCAACCAAAAAAAGTCCAGGACCAGATGGGTTCACAGCCGAATTCTACCAGAGGTACAAGGAGGAGCTGGTACCATTCCTTCTGAAACTATTCCAATCAATAGAAAAAGAGGGAATCCTCCCTAACTCATTTTATGAGGCCAGCATCACCCTGATACCAAAGCCTGGCAGAGACACAACAAAAAAAGAGAATTTTAGACCAATATCCTTGATGAACATTGATGCAAAAATCCTCAACAGAATCCAGCAGCACATCAAAAAGCTTATCCACCATGATCAAGTGGGCCTCATCCCTGGGATGCAAGGCTGATTCAATATACGCAAATCAATAAATGTAATCCAGCATATAAACAGAACCAAAGACAAAAACCACATGATTATCTCAATAGATGCAGAAAAGGCCTTTGACAAAATTCAACAACCCTTCATGCTAAAAACTCTCAATAAATTAGGTATTGATGGGACGTATCTCAAAATAATAAGAGCTATTTATGACAAACCCACAGCCAATATCATACTGAATGGGCAAAAACTGGAAGCATTCCCTTTGAAAACTGGCACAAGACAGGGATGCCCTCTCTCACCACTTCTATTCAACATAGTGTTGGAAGTTCTGGCCAGGGCAATTAGGCAGGAGAAGGAAATAAAGGGTATTCAAGTAGGAAAAGAGGAAGTCAAATTGTCCCTGTTTGCAGATGACATGATAGTATATCTAGAAAACCCCATTGTTTCAGCCCAAAATCTCCTTAAGCTGATAAGCAACTTCAGCAAAGTCTCAGGATACAAAATCAATGTACAAAAATCACCAGCATTCTTATACATCAATAACAGACAAACAGAGAGCCAAATCATGAGTGAACTCCCATTCACAATTGCTTCAAAGAGAATAAAATACCTAGGAATCCAACTTACAAGGGATGTGAAGGACCTCTTCAAGGAGAACTACAAACCACTGCTCAAGGAAATAAAAGAGGATACAAACAAATGGAAGAACATTCCATGCTCATGGGTAGGAAGAATCAATATCATGAAAATGGCCATCCTTCCCAAGGTAATTTACAGATTCAATGCCATCCCCATCAAGTTACCAATGACTTTCTTCACAGAATTGGAGAAAACTACTTTAAAGTTCATATGGAACCAAAAAAGAGCCCGCATCGCCAAGTCAATCCTAAGCCAAAAGAACAAAGCTGGAGGCATCACACTACCTGACTTCAAACTATACTACAAGGCTACAGTAACCAAAACAGCATGGTACTGGTACCAAAACAGAGATATAGATCAATGGAACAGAACAGAGCCGTCAGAAATAATGCCGCATATCTACAACTATCTGATCTCTGACAAACCTGACAAAAACAAGAAATGGGGAAAGGATTCCCTATTTAATAAATGGTGCTGGGAAAACTGGCTAGCCATATGTAGAAAGCTGAAACTGGATCCCTTCCTTATACCTTATACAAAAATCAATTCAAGATGGATTAAAGACTTAAATGTTAGACCTAAAACCATAAAAACCCTAGAGGAAAACCTAGGCATTACCATTCAGGACATAGGCATGGGCAAGGACTTCATGTCTAAAACACCAAAAGCAATGGCAACAAAAGCCAAAATTGACAAATGGGATCTAATTAAACTAAAGAGCTTCTGCACAGCAAAGGAAACTACCATCAGAGGGAACAGGCAACCTACAAAATGGGAGAAAATTTTTGCAACCTCCTCATCTGACAAAGGGCTAATATCCAGAATCTACAATGAACTCCAACAAATTTACAAGAAAAAAACAAACAACCCCATCAAAAAGTGGGCGAAGGACATGAACAGACACTTCTCAAAAGAAGACATTTATGCAGCCAAAAAACACATGAAAAAATGCTCACCATCACTGGCCATCAGAGAAATGCAAATCAAAACCACAATGAGATACCATCTCACACCAGTTAGAATGGCAATCATTAAAAAGTCAGGAAACAACAGGTGCTGGAGAGGATGTGGAGAAATAGGAACACTTTTACACTGTTGGTGGGACTGTAAACTAGTTCAACCCTTGTGGAAGTCAGTGTGGCGATTCCTCAGGGATCTAGAATTAGAAATTCCATTTGACCCAGCCATCCCATTACTGGGTATATACCCAAAGGACTATAAATCATGCTACTATAAAGACACATGCACACGTATGTTTATTGCAGCATTATTCACAATAGCAAAGACTTGGAACCAACCCAAATGTCCAACAATGATAGACTGGATTAAGAAAATGTGGCACATATACACCATGGAATACTATGCAGCCATAAAAAATGATGAGTTCATGTCCTTTGTAGGGACATGGATGAAATTGGAAATCATCATTCTCAGTAAACTATCGCAAGAACAAAAAACCAAACACCGCGTATTCTCACTCATAGGTGGGAATTGAACAATGAGAACACATAGTCACAGGAAGGGGAACATCACACTTCGGGGACTGTTGTGGGGTGGGGGGAGGAGGGAGGGATAGCATTGGGAGATATACCTAATGCTAGATGACGAGTTGGTGGGTGCAGCGCACCAGCATGGCACATGTATACATATGTAACTTACCTGCACGTTGCGCACATGTACCATAGAGCCTAAAGTATAATAATAATAATAATAATAATAATAAAAAGGAAAAAAAACAAAAAAAAACAGGTATTTACCATCTTTTCCTTTAAAATATGCTTCTGTTGAGACCTTTCTCCAAAAGGTCTGCTTATCTCTCATTTTATTGTGTTGATTTTAGAGCAGTTAAATGAGTTCTTTATTTCCCAAGTCTCCACATTCTTCAGGGAATTAGATGTTGTATTTCTTATCCTTCATGTCATAGGCAGCTACCTCCTTTGGTCACCTTCCATTTGTCAGTGTCCATAATGCCATAACTTCCTTGATGTACTTCTCCAGACTGAGGCTTGCACACACACACACACACACACACACACACACATATACATACCCCTACACATATATTTATGAGTGTTTGCATATATTGGGAAGTATTGTAAGTACTTTGTAATGGTTTCCTGTTTTTGTGTATTACTAAAACTTGGCATTGCTATTTTCTGTGTATCTTATTCTTCCTCTCCAGATTGTTCAATTGCTCCTTTTCTTACCTGAATCTCAATGTTTGCTCCCACTTTAATTGTCTACCAATATTTCTAAGCTATTTTGTCTCCCTGTTGCGACTTCACAGTCAACAGTGGTGTCAGAAAGACAGTTTCCAATCTGTTATCATCTGTGAATATCATTAGTGTGGTTTTACTTACACCCTCTTTTAGCTCACTAATGAAGATGCTGGGTAGATTGCAGCATGCATCAATTGTCTAGAGACAACACAGAGTAAGTTGTCATTTTCCTTTATCTTTCATTTTTGATCCCTTAATTATATCGTGGCTTATTTACAAGCTTATATCTAAACTTAAGAAGCCGTCATCCTTGGAGTGGATATAATTACATTAATACATAATTTTTAAATTTCATTAACAAAATTGTCATATGTATGTAACAGGATTTTTTTCTTCATGATCCAATGATCTTTTTTTTGAAATGATATTAGTCAAACTTCAGGGGTTGTTTGCCTGAATTCTTTATGTTGTTTGCATAGCATGTGAATTTCATGGGCATAGCAATCACACAGGCAAAATGTCATATTTGTGCTTCTGCCCGTGGGATGAATGGCGGTGCTCTCAAGACACTGCTCTTTACACTCTGTATCTTCACCATTCCATTCCTTTTTCTCTATCTGATCCTCTTTCCTTTGCAGTTGCCAAATTCCTTTCTACTTAGTGCTCATATAACTTCTCCATTTCCCCTAGACAATTATTGGTACTTCTTGTATTTCAACTTGCCCTGTATTCCAGCTATAACTCTGTAATCACACTTGTCATGTAATAGTGTACCTCTTTTTATTTACATATCTATCATTACTCTAGACTATGAACATCTAGAGGGCAGAAATCTTGTCATATTTGTCTTTATTCCATAATGTTTATCATAAAGTAGGCACTCAGTAAATGTTTGCCAATGAGTGAATTAACAGCTTGTTAGGGGACGTCAATAAAAGCCTTAATTTGAATAAATAAACTTTTTATAAGCAATTTACTTTGAAATGGCCCTTCTCCAAATTTGTACTATTTGGTTAACACTTTACTTGAAAATGCCAAGTTACCTTCTCTTCTTTACATAGTTTTAGTGCAGTTAATAGTGTTCATAAAAGAGCAAGTGATGCATAGTCAATTACTGTTATCATTTTGACCACAGAGGCTCTTAGGAAACAGTTATTTCTTTTTTAAGAACAGATGTCAAGGAATGAGCCTCATTAGCCCCCCCTTTTTTTTTGGGTGGAGTCTCGTTCTGTCGCCAGGCTGGAGTGCAGTGACATGATCTCGGCTCACTGCAACCTCCACCTCCCAGGTTCAAGTGATTCTCCTACCTCAGCCTCCTGAGTAGCTGAGACTACAGGTGCATGCAACCACGCCCAGCTAATTTTTTTATGTTTTTAGTAGAGACGGGGTTTCACCATTTTGGCCAAGATGGTCTCGATCTCTTGACCTCATGATCTGCCCACCTCAGCCTCCCAAAGTGCTGGGATTACAGGCGTGAGCCACCGGGCCTGGCCTTATCAGCATATTTTTAAAAAATCATTGTACATTCTGTTTTCATTAAAATGTTAGATTAATCTTCTTTACAGTATAGATTCATAACATTTAAATCTATAGCTATTGTATTGATATTTAGTTGACGAATTTTGGATTTTTTTATTATCAGCTTTCCAATACAAATTAAATTATAGAGTTTTCTAATATATATTAAATTATATTTAGTACATAATACTCGATAGTGTGTATTAATGGGGTTCAAAAAGTATTTTAACACAAAGGTAAAAAGAAAGTTTTTTTTTCAGTTAACAGGAAATGAGTAAGATTTTTCTAACCTTGTATATTCTACATGTTTGCTTATGTTGATTTACAGGTTGGCATTGTTTTATATACTAGGTGCATTCCTGAAGGAAAAAAAAGGAAGAAACACATGATTAACATTATTCCTCTAAACTAGGCATCATGATGATTCCCTGAGGGCAGAGATTTTGATAAACTTGACTTGAATCTTCAATTTTATGGATCATGGAAAATCTCAATAGTTAATACTCATGGAACTTTACTGAAGAATTAAAGGACTATGAGAAAAAAGTAGCAAGTTGAGGGTTGCTTGAAAATAGGCACATTCCATAAATTAGATCATAAAATTATACCTCCACCCTGCCCCCCTGCCAACTACCATTAAGTCAACAGCAATTAAAAATCTTAGTTAAAACTGTGTGGTCTCAGCTATGAAACCTCATCTTCAAGTCAATTTTACCAGCCTCCCCTTCTCATCACATGCCCCTTTTATAGTCAAAACCCCTTCAACACTGTCACAACATAAGGCCTATTCTTTCCTATGGTACTGAGATTCCCTTTTCTTTCTAGCTCGCTTTGTTTTCTCCTTGCTATTTGAAATAGCGATATTCTGACTTCTTTTGTGGTAAGGATGCCTGAGATTTGTCTTAGTCAGGTATGATAAGACACACAGACACAGAAGCGACTGTCATGAAGGAAGAAGTCATATTCACAGATCCGTAGAAACAGGTGCAACACATCATACAGGGTCACATGGGGAAGAACCAGAGTTGGTCAAGAGGCGAAGCAAGTGAGGGGAAAGTGGGCTAGAGACTTTATTGTGTTTTCTATGGGAAGGAAGGGGCAAGGTAGGGTAAGCAGGTTTAGGATTGGTTAGTTAGAATAATTTCAATGGGTTCTGGGGCATAGGAACTGTTCCTAGTGGTCTGATTTCTGGCCTGGGGGTGATTAAGGCAGGTGGAGAGTAGGCCACAGTGTAAGCATACTATGAGTCTGATAAAGAAAGTGGTTGGGGATATAGGCTCTAAATTGATTGGGTTGCATATGAAAAGTGCACTTGTAAGCAAGTCTTCTGCCATATCTAGCACTTAGCTAACCTTGGAAGGGGCAGTCTTTTCAGGGTCAGAAAGGCCCCAGGATATCAAAGCACTAAATACAGAAACTAGAAAATGTGGTTATTACATCTTTTCTTGTCCAATGTGCTGCAATCTGGTCATATCTTCTATTAAGAGCATTTAAAAATTGATTTTTTTCAAACCAACACAACTATTATTTCATGAAGTAATGCATGCCAATTTTGCTGTACATGATGATTAGTAGTCTTTTGTTGGTTTATATTTTATTTTAGTAAGTATCTGTAACCCCTGTAAAGGCTCTATATCTCCTGCCTACCACCTCATTTCAAGTTTGCAATGAAGCAAGTTTATATACGTATAATATATGCACATTACATATAGACAGAGAATATTATTACTCAGTAGGCACAAAGAGAGTCATGTAATCTGCTTTGTAATTTTAAAGAAGTCTCAGCTCTTTGTCGTTTTTAGAACTTTAATAATACCTTTTATGAAAAGTTGACCCTAGGAAAATCAACAAAGTCCTAAAGGTAAGTTGTAGTAACAATATAGAGGATTTCAGAACAAAAGAATCAATTGGGTTAACGGCCAGGCAGAGAACTCTTTATAAATCAACCTTCAAGTGCCACTCTGATATTGGAGTTTCTGTCTCCTGGTGCCTGTTTACTCAAGGACAATTGAATTTTCTCTACAATATTCTTTTTAACTATTCCTCATAGCTTGAATTCCAATATCTCATCAAGAAAAAACATTTCCAACATCAACTGTACTAGTTAATAAACCATGCATTGCTGATCTAAGAAAAACATAGCTACATATCCAAGGCATGCCTCTGGAGTATGGGGGCAGCTAACAACCCCTGAAATAGTTATTCTCAATTATGTGCACTGACCACTCCTGGGTTGTAGATTGGAACTAACAAATGCACACACATATGATATTATGCTCAATGCTTTGAAGGAATTACAGACAAAACAACTTCCCCAATGAACTTCTAGCATCAGCAGCTAATTTGTTTACTCTCTTGGTATGTTCTCCCATGGGATTACAATTTGTGTGCTCAATATGGGTAATGTTAAATAAAAGGAGGATGGGGATTTCAGTGGGTCTGGAAGTGATAGATGGAACAGTCTTTGTGCAGTAAAAATAAATGAAATGTATAAAATAAAAGTAACACTTGCCAAATAAACAAGATGGGAGAAGTACAAATTGAAGTAGGAATTAGGGTGCAGAGTAACAGATTAAAATGAAATCTGAGTTAAATAAAATTTATTTATATTTGTAGTTTTCTTTGACAGCAATTATTGAGTGAATTGAAAGCACAGTTTGCGTCCTCCCCGGATCTTCTGCTTACTGTTTTGGGACATTTCTACGAATATCAATTTCCTTATCAAAAGAGATATAATAATGCATACATCATGGTGTTACTGGCGGGATAAAAAATATCAGGTATGGGACCTAGGAATCTGTAATTTTAATATGTTTCCCAGGTCATTTTGGTGCATGCTAAAATTTGAGGGCCCTGAGATCAAGGGAAAAAATGCAGTTTTATGTGCAGACCAGGCTACATAGGAAATCTGAGGTATTGAACAGTTGTGAACGCTCTACCTTTTCTAGCCCCAAGGCTATGTTTTTGGAAGGAATCATGCTGTTAGAGTATTGCTTAAAAAAAATTTACTAGAAAAAGTGTTACTACTACCCAGGGATAAGATTCCCTGGGAACACGTGTCTGTGTTCTGGTAGGCCTCCCACAGGGGAAACACTGACATTTTCAGATAAGTAAAGAAAGATTGGGAAAGACCTTATAACCTATACCCCTCTGTCAGCCAACATTCTCCCTGCCAATTCCCGAATACATTATTTTCGCATTAATTCACACTGAAACTTCAGTTATCTTTTCACAAGAGAAAAAGAAAACTTAAAAAGACACACCAGGTGTGTTATATTATTTTTCTTTGCTTTATTATGTTTGATAAATAACTTGACATTTTGTTGGCATATTATTATTTTTATTTATATAAACCAGGACAGTTACTGAGTAAAAATGGTCTTACTCAGGTTCAGAAAATGTGTTCACACATATATTGATGTTTTACTATATATATGTCGATAGATAGATGATAGATATAGATACATATTACATATACATCTCTCTCTCTATGTATATATATACACAAACTCATATACACAGCAAACATTGTATATAAACACACACATATGTATTCCTTCACAACACATAATTCTTTATTTTACTTTACTTGTGATGAAGTGTCAAGAAGCTAAATATTTGGCTGGGTGCGGTAGCTCACACCTGTAATCCCATCACTTTGGGAGGCCAAGGCAGGCAGATCACGAGGTCAAGAGATTGAGACCATCCTGGACAACGTGGTAAAACCTTGTCTCTACTAAAAACACAAAAATTAGCTGGGTGTGGTGGTAGGCACCTGTAATCCCAGCTACTTGGGAGGGTGAGGCAGGAGAATCGCTTGAACCTGGGAGGCTGAGGTTGCAGTGAGCTGAGATCGCACCACTACACTCAAACCTGGCGGCAGAGTGAGATTTCATCAAAAAAAAAAAAAAAAAAAAGCAAAATATTCTACTACCTATGAACAGATTAACTAGCTCTGATCTAGATTTTAAATACTACACTGTGTCCAGACTCCTTTAATTTTTGAATGATCATCTTGCTGCTGCTTAGCCTTCCAAAGGTGACTGAACCCTGTGAAACTATTAGTGAGTTCCTTCCAGAGCCTCCTTCAGGCTGGGAGTATCAATAATAGAGGTAGACCAGAAGTCTTAGACTTACCTATTAGATCTCTCAAGTCTCAAAAATAATACTTTTAAATTCAGTACTTATAAAGTAGCACTAGTACCTGCTCTACTGAACAGGGTTTCTTTTAAAAAAAGTAAATTGAGATAATTTGCATAAAATAACTCTGTAAAAAGAAAAAAACTTTTTAAAATGTTTATTATTAATTATAGCCATTTTTCACATTCTACAAATATCTTTAGAAATTTTTGTTTTCAGTCTGATTACTCCTCAACCACCTCTGATAATGTAGGCTATGAGAAGCCTCAATAGATGTGTATGTCTCAATAGATGTGTATTCCACAAATGCTGGTAGAGTTGAACTAAGCCAAAAAGAAAGAGGAAACTGTGTCTTTAAAACCAAAGTATGTTTTATAATCAAATGAGAGAGAATAAATTATCTGAAGTCTGACTAAAATATTCTTAATCCCTATATCATAGTGAAGGAGTATGGCTGACTTTACATCATCTAGTAATTTTATACTGAATTAGCAGATATTCTGTTCAACAGTGTAAAAACCACTACAGATATTGATTCAAGCTTCTAATGAATAGAACAAATGGAAGCTGTAAACTGTTTTTCTTTGAAACTTCTCTAAGCTACCTAATAACTAAATGGCAGATTTTTGGAATAAGAGGCTTATGACTGCTTGTAATTTTAGCTTAGTTCAGTTCAATTTCCATGATACTAGGCATTTTAATAAAAATAAATACCCCAGATTTCTTTTTCTATAGGATTCTAAATATGTGTATTTGAAGACTTCTTAATCATTTCCCCAAATTTTTTAAATTTTTTATTCTTATGTTTGTACTGAATAGATAGAAATCTGATCAAACAGTTGATGGCATTTACAGCAGTGTAACACTGACTGTGGTACTTAGAAGCTTGGATTCACAAGATCGCACCCACAAAAAGCAAACATTTTTCTCTCATTATGTTTATTACCACCAGATGATTAGTGATTCACTGAGTTAAGCTTTTCCTGTGTAAACCTTAAAGAGAAAAGTGAAAAAGAATTATGTGAATGTAGTTTAAAAATTAAAAGTATGTATTAAATATAAAAATAAATATGAGTATGAACATTAACATTAGTAGAAATGCATAATAGGGTCTGGTGCTGAAGAGACCTTGATAAATAAGATAAATATTTCTTGCTGTCAGAGAGGCTAACTTCTAAAATGGAGGATGACAAACAAAATGATTAAATAAATAAATTTAACAATATCGTGTCGGATTTTGAAAAAGATTACAAAGCAAACAGTCAAGGTGATATGACAGGTGTATTGGAAGTCAGGGGTCATTGGGTGGCACTTGACATATTCAGTAGGGGAAGGTGTTTTTGAGTAGGTAAACTGAGTTAAGAACAAAGGGTGAGAAAGGGCCAGCCATGTGAAGAGCTCAGGAAAAGCTTTCAAAGTAAAGGGAACACTACGTGTGAAGAACTTGAGGTGGGGAAAAGTTTAGGTTTTTGATGACCAGAAAGCAAATGAGTTTGCCTAGAGTTGATTGAGCCTGAGGAGAATCATACAAGATGCATTAGGAGAAGTAGGCACAGACTACATGGCAAAACATGTCATTAAAAAGAGTATCAAACTCCTAAGTATATATTTAGTGTTTATTCCATCAAAAATCACAACTAACATTATTTGTAAAATTAGAGTATATTTCTTATTTTGCATTAAGTAGAATTATTTATCTTGTTCTAGCAAATATTTGTTGTGCACTTACTATGTGCTAGACACTGTTCTATGTTCCAGGAATAGAATAATAAATGAGAGACAGCCGTCTGCCCTCTTGGAACTTGCCTTTAATTCTCTTTCTTTGTTTATAGTGTTTTGAGTGCCAAAAGATGACAGCAGTAGCTTCCAGGTTTCGCATTGCAGCTCTGTCCTGTTCCTGGTTCTAATTTGGCTGACAAAAGCCTTATGTAGATTTCAGTAATCCTAGAGATTAACAGCTTCTGTACCCTCACAGGAAAAAAAAAAAAAAAAAAAACAACTTTCCTCCAGTGAAGTCAAATTTTGATTTTATAAGAACATAATTTCTTACTCTCTAAGAGACGACAGAAAATGATAGAATATGAAGCCATTAATTGAGCTAACATCTGAAATGGGATTACTTATGATGATAGCTATCCCCCAAAGTGGACTTCCATTCTCTTTGTAGAGGGGAAGGCATTCATTAATTCCTTGGTGTTACTTAATATGAATGTTTATATGATGCAGAATAAGAATGACTCAGACTTTTTAAATAATCCACCATTTTCTAACTTCCAAATAAATTGAAAAAAAAGTCAAAACAGTTGTAATATATAGACATGGTAGTTTATAACTTTAGAGCCCTTTCTATAGACACCTCTCACCGAGTGAGTTTTTTAAATGACATTTTTATCTCCACATTATATTTAATTTAAATACTACTAGAAGTAGTTAAATTTATATTTAAATATTACTATTATATTTAAATAATACTAGAAGTCTCAAATTGAGCTAATGTTGACAATAATATTTCAATTGTAAAACCAGTTTGATGAACAGGTGTGTTATGAAAATTCGAAAGGGCTATAGATTGAGAGGTTTTCTTTTTTTTTTTTTTTAGTTTTGGTTTATTTTTGATTGACACATAATAACTTTACATATGTACACACTGCAATGACCAAAGTTATCAATAATATATAGTATATTACAAAATAGCTAGAAGAGTATTTTGAATGTTCTCACCACAAAGAAATAATAAATGTTTGTGATGATGAATATGCTAATTATACTAATTTGATTATACATTGTATACATGTATGAAGACATTATTTTCAACAGCTCCCAGAACTAAAACTCTGTGGGAATGCAAGAAAAGTGACTCGAGAAATGATAATTACAGAATGACAGTTGACAATTTAAATAACTATAAATAAATAAGTACAAAAATGAAATTATAATGGGCTTCATGGGTAAAACAATAAAGTGCTATTACCTTTATACAGGAAATGTAAAACTTTACTGAGAGGTTTTCTTTAAAGTACATCACTTTAACTGCCCTAAAAGAGTTTAAGCAAGGTCTGTTATTTTGTTTATAGTTCTAGGTGTAAAGTGAAATAACTTTGATTTAGAGAGTCTGTACTGGGAGAATTTTCATATATATGAAACTTAACTTCGGAAAAGTCAAACATGATGCACTAAATGACTCCAAGTGTAACTCGCAGGAGGAATTTCTCAAATAACTTTAAGTATGATTTATACGTATCATATATATTTGTTTCATAATAGTTTTCATTTTATTTGTTTCTTCATTCCCTGTGGTTATAGAGGGAGATATGAGGTCACAGTGGGTCAAGGGTTTTATAGATGATTTGACAGCAGCTGTTCAATACCAGGAAAATAAACGGAAGTTGAAATCACACATGTATTCATAATTAAAGTCATGCTTCAGCAAGCTGGCTTTAAATATACATCATATAATTCTTTTAAATCAGACTTTCTAAATCCCTGACCGCCGTGTCTTCATGAGGCTGTCCTTCCTCAATCCCCACCTGTTTTAAGGGTTCCACCCATGTTCTTCCTTAGCACCCTGAGTATTTACTCTATTTAAGTATTTGTCATGCTGAATTATGGCATAATAAATAAGGCAACCAATTCTTGAGGTCTTATTATGTTCTAGTGCCGGGCTAAGTAAAATACTATACTATACCATATTATTAAATCCCTAAGACAAAAAAAATCTGAGTTGGATTTTATTATCTCCATTGTATACCAAATGAAACCTTCTTTGAGAAATTAAGAATCTTGTACAAGGTCACATGGCTAGGAAATTCTGGAAATGGGATTAAACATGGGATTAAATCCCATGTCTGATCGGTTTCACTTTAAAGCCTCCTACTTCTATTTATTTGTCTATCTTTCTATTATATTGCAAATTTTTATGAGGTCAAAGGACTTAGACTTTTATCACAGAAATTTCAGCCGCTGTCCCTGAAAGATGAAAAAAAAGTGTAAAGACCAGCAATTAGAATTCTAAAAAATCTATTCCAGTGATTCGGCCCTCTTAGAAATAAATGACACCTTCCTTGCAGTCTTATATTCAAGGAAGCTAATTTTCCTTATCTATTTGAAAAGTAAAGACACTAATATGCCACAGTGAACATAAGATAAGAATGCCACAGACTTTATAATTAGCATCCATTCTTCACAGAGGATAAGCAGGATTAAATTCTAGTTAACAAAATGAATTATATTTCCTGAATGCTTGTAATTTAAATCTATGTGGTTGACTTGTCTTTACAGGAAGCAAGAAAAAAGTAGGTAGCTCCACGGGCAGCTGGTAGAAGGCACCAAAGCTAGATCTATACAACTACATGCCCTTGGGTGTTTTAACCAAACTCTTCAGCTAACCTCTTGGATTACACTATTTTAAACAGATCAAGGAAGTGAGAATCATACATTTGGAAGAAATAATTGCTATCTAAACTATACATGCTTGGACTGCATTCATTCAGGCTTTGTGGAACCTTTATTTGTGCACATTTTAGCAAGCTGCTCAACTTTCTGTGATTTATTGTTTTCACTTACGAATGGGGATAGAGTAGTAACTAGGGTCATCTTAGAAGTTTATCTGCATTAAATAAACCTCCTACCAACATGGTAAGGTAGCAACTAATTATTTTTCTCATTTTACAAATGAGAAAAAGAGGTACAGTGAAATAAAGTAGTATTGAACGTGACAGAGCTCATAAACAATGGAGCTTGGGACCAATGCCAGTTTACCAGACAAGGTATGCTTAACTACCACAGACAGCCACCATAATTACACTATTTCAAAGGTTTCTGTGGGATAAAAAAGTAGTTTCCAAGAAATACTGATGTCTGGCTTCCATCCCCTGTGCATTCTGTTTCATTGGTATGAAGTGTAACTCAGGCTTTGGGATTTTTCAAAGCTCCCCAGGTGATTTTAAGGTTCAAAGTTTGAAGCCAATGATATAAACACTTTAGCAGAGAGCATGACACACAAAGTGAAGGTGATAAATATCATCTCTATTAATACTCTTATTATTATTAATGATATCATTAGAAACTGGTATGAAAGCAAAACGGGTGAATTATTTTTTAAATGACAAAATGTAAGGCAAGGACAAAACAAAATGCAACAACAAATTAAGTGGTATGTGGCCACCATGTTTTCCTGTTAAAAAGCTAAATTTTAAAATTGCTTTTTGTAAAAGATAAACTAAAGAAAAGTGGGTGCTGACAAAACAAACCAATGAAACAGTAATAGACCTGAAACTTGGCTTTTAGTTGAGTTCTACTGGATTCTGTTTTCTGGTTTGAGTCAGAGAAAATCCACTTTGGAGCTTCCCATTTAGCTGGCTATACAGAGACAAAGCCTAAAATATTTACCACGAATACAACCATTTATCTCATGGTTCATATTTTTCATGAGCCTTTGAAGTTTTCTATAGTGATTACTGACTCATTTATAGCTTTGCACAGAAGAAAATTTGCATTCAAGGAGCTCAGACAATATTCAGCAGTTTCCTATCATTATAACCGTCTATAATATTTCTAAACTGTCCCATCTGTAGAAATGGATATAGACTTTTTCAATCTCTCAATATTTATTTCAGCCTTATGATTCTTTTGATAAGATTATACATTAGTAAAACCTAATGCTTAGAATGAATAGACAACTGAAGTTTCTAGGCACAATCTCAAGTTACAGTGAGTTTCTCTCTGTGTCTAGTTTTTCATCCTTCAGCTGTGGCTTGCTTTAGGCAAAGGACGTGTGGTTACTAATTTTAGTTTGTCATTACTTGAGTTTCCTAAGGTCGGCTAGCTGTGGTGACTGGAAGGAAATGCATGTGTGCGTGAGTGTATTAGTCAGAACAAGGGAATTATTTTTACATCAATCTGCAGCCTTTGTTTACTTGTCCTAGGGATGACGTAAAAATATTTTCATACAATCTATTAATTTTAACTTACTTTTACATTTCATGTTTCAAGACTCTGTACATAAAGTAGAAATAATATTGACAGTTTTGACTGTGAAGAAAAAGTGAAAACATTAATATATTTTGCCTTTTTCCCTCTCTCTCTGAGTCCCTATGACAGCTGAAGGGTATATCTAGCCTAATGCTGAAGCTACTGAATTTATTTTCAGGGTATTTTAATACTGTCAGAATATATACAACTACAAAAATACAACTAACTCTATTATCGTAAGTACCATGATTGACATTTCTGTCCACAAAAAGGTACATTATGTATCCATAATGTATTAGACAGAACAAATGTATGAATTTCCCATGCAATTTTGTCATGAACAATATATGACCTAAAAACTAGGTTTCTTCAGTTTGTTACAGTAAATGGATTCTAGCAAATCAGAATTTTCAGAGCATGAATATAATCAATTCGAGCTTAGCTATTCTGGTTTAGAAAAGTCAGCTCAATTATTTCTAGTCATTTAGACATCTCTTAACAAGAAAGCATTTGGTTATTTAAACAGCATCACAATAAATTGTGTATATTATATTACCTGGAAAATATATTTTTAATATCTGATTCTATACACACATATATAGAGTCAGATATACCATGCAAGATAACTTAATTTTCCATATGCAGAAGAAGCACATCAGTAGAAAAGCCAATGATATTTTACTGTTTTACATGTTATGTACATGTTATGAAAAACAACTTTCTCCTTTGAATTCATTGCTAGGACTTTGTACAGTGCTGCCAATTACTTTCAAATGTGAGAGAGGATATATATCTAGTTGGAATTCAACTGTAATGTAGCCTATAAAATACAATCTTACAAATAAACATCAATTGTTGCTGTTTCCACCAGGCTGTAGTTTTCTAAACCGTTAATTGACTTCCTAGTCACCAATGGATTTTTGTGATTTACAAAATTAAAAATAGGCCAGGTGTGGTGGCTCATGCCTGAAATCCCAGCACTTTGGGAGGCCAAAGCAAGAGGTTTGCTTGAGGCCAGGACTTGGAGACCAGCCTGGACAACATAGTGAGATCCCATCTGTACAAAAAATACGAAAATTAGCCTGGTGCTGTGGCTCATGCCTGTAGTCCCAGCTACTTCGGGAGATTGAGGTGGGAGGATTCCTTGAGCCCTGGAGTTGGAGATTACAGTGAGCCGCAATCCTGCAACTGCACTCCAATCTGGGAGACAGAGTGAGACTCTGTCTCTAATGAATGAATGAATGAATGAACAAATGAATAAAAATTTACAATGAATAAAGTAGTAGCATATTTTTCCTATGTTCTGTGTTTAACTACAGAGTCTGCTCTTTAATTTGCCAAGTTTGATCCACATTTATATTAAAATGACTTTTCTTTCTACCAAAGAAAATCTAGCAGAACAATCTTTAAGAGACTCTACCAATTATGAAATAAGTTTTAGTCATTATTTTAAGAGTGATTTGCTATTTGACCAACAAGAATATTAGTAATTCTGGTAGAACGTGGTTCTGATAATCTGCAAGAAGACATAGATGGCCCATTTGTCTTCATGCTTTTCCCTGGCTCAAAGTACCTGGGGTTCCTGAGAGCTGTCATCCTATCTCACTTTCCTTTATATACTATGCTCTTAATCTCAGCCCATGTACCGATGGTAACGGCTATGCTTGCTGACCTCAACAGTGGGAAATTACCAAGTCGGAACCTCTTTCAATTCCTAAAAGCTCTCCTTGTTTTCTTAGTCATTCTAGTATTATCTCACATCAGTGAATTAACTCCTTCGGAAACATGCATATAGGAACCGCCAACCAAAGAAAGGCATTTCACTAGGCACATGAAGAAAGGGGATATTAAAAGTGAAACAACCATATTGGATCAAGCACCTGAAACTTTTATTTTAAAGGTCAAGTAAGTGTTGAGGAAATTGGGATAGTCTTGGAAGGGCTAGGAAAGAAAATTAAGGGTACACATAGAACCTTTCCAGAGTAGGAAGTATTTTATAGGAGAGTTAGTTTTGTTCAAGTGTAGCATAAATTGGAAGCCACCTTGACCCCCAACTGTTTAGCAAAATGGCTGGGCTTTGGGAATATTGGCTGAGCATGTATGTGTCAAGCAAAAAAGACACAAACTGAGAGACCAGGTATGCGAAAACATGATGTATTGTACTGACATCTAGGTAAACCAAATCATTTTATCAATATACAAGCATCTATAGAAAGTGTAGTATCTGTTTTTAACAGAGACATCAATTAGCAGTGACTAAAACAACTGTCTCATTGTGGCCTCCAGTCCACTCTTCACCCAATACAGATGTGTCCCCAGCTCCCTTCTCTTGCATCCCTATCTACACAGTACATATTCCCGGTGGTCCACCATCACAATCATTTGCTTGTCAATACCTCCAAATCCCTTCCTTTTTTCTACATCCATCAGAGTCACAGGGAATGGCTGTAGGTATATTATCTCACAAACTTGCTTGTGGTATCCACTTGAATTATTTTTTAAAATACTTTTTTGTTATTTTAATGGATGAATCATAATTATATACATTTATTGGATACAATGTGATGTTTTGTCTTGATAGCTATACATGCGGTATAGAATAAACAAATCAAGCTAATTAACATATCTCTTACCTTTCTTGTCATTTTTTTGTGGCAAGACATTTGAATTTTACTCTCCTGGTTACTTTGAAATACACAATACGTTATTATTGGGAATTCAATACTTCCTAACAATTCTACTATTTCTTTAGTGTGTTTACTTTCTCCCCTTTTGGAAACAACTGTTTTATACCTAGTTTTCTTTTGTCAAACCAGTAGCATGGTGTCCCAATTCATTCTGGCCTGAAAACCTAACCTCACACTTCACTGATAAAATGGAAGTTAATGGAAACAAACAAAACAACAATAACAACAAAAACGCTACCTCAACTTCTCTTCACCACAGCCTGCACTTCTGTTAAGACAAATGAAGCGTTCCCGCCCTATCATAGTGCAGTCCCTCTTCCTTCAGTTCTTGGCTTCATTTTTTTCTATCTCCTGGACTCACCCTTAACATGCATTCTTTCCTTCTGCATTTCAACAAATCCTGATCTACTCGATATTTTCTGGTCATGTATAGACA
This sequence comes from Pongo pygmaeus, assembly GCF_028885625.2. Classification (NCBI taxonomy): domain Eukaryota; kingdom Metazoa; phylum Chordata; class Mammalia; order Primates; family Hominidae; genus Pongo; species Pongo pygmaeus. Next base: position 106,853,473 of record NC_072382.2, on the reverse strand, counting down.
CATTCAGGAATTATTTATCTTTAAAGTATTTCTCCCATAACCTCATTTCACCTTTCAGCTCCTACTCAATGTCTTGTCTCCCTTAGAGAAAACTCTACACTCTATACTCATTATCTTCATTTTTGTCCACATTGCCAAGTCTCTCCACTCCACTAAAACATCTTTTTCAAGGTTGCCATAGTCATAGTGTTGCTTTATTTGCCATTGGCCACATCCCTGTTTTTTATCTTTATTAAAACTTAGAATTTGAAAAAACTGAATACTCACTCTTTCTTGAAATATTCTGTCTTAGCTATTGGAATCCCCTGCTGCTGTAACGTTTTCTTTTTCCTTTCTTCCTTTACCACCTCAAACTGTTTATTTGCTTTATGTAGTAAAGACTGAACTTCATACAGAGACATACCTGGCCTTTGCCCTATGTTACCTTAAGGTGGTCTGTAGGCCCTTGGAATGTCCTGCCTTGATAAAAATGTCTTTATTTACCAGGTGGCCTTGGCCACTGGATAGTTTAAAAGTGTTATTTATAATGGAGGCTTTGAGACCCAGAGATACCTTCTCTGTCTCTAGAAAGGCTGGAGACTGAAGGTCACCCATATTTGTAGTCAACCATGGATCCCCTCAGTAAAAATTTTGGATACCGAGGCTCAGGTGAGCTTCTGTGGTTGGTAAAACTTCATACGTATCGTCACATATTGATGTGAGGGAACTTTCAGTGAATTCTATGAGTAGTTCTAAAGAATTATCGAGTATAATGGTTGTTTGGGGAAACTCCTAAATATTCAAGTGATATTAGAAGTGAGGGAGGTCTTATGGGCTGTGCTTCTTCAAATTCTGCAGGATCCTTCTCCTCTTTTTTGAATATTGGAGTGTTCTAGGGCTTGGTCCTAGACCCCTTTTCTTTAACTACCAACTCTCCCTATATGATTTCATGGAGTCCTGGATTTTCAAATGCCATCCAAAATCAATATTTCTAGAACCAAATTTTCCCAAGGAGTTCAGGATTTATAATAATTCTCATTTGTAACATGTGCTTTTATGATTATTAGCTGCTCAATTTCACATGCCCCACAGAAAGCTCTTCATTACCCCTTCTCGTTTCTTTTTAGTTAACGTTATCTTAGTTAGTAGCAACTACTTGCTCAAACTAGAACCTAAGACATGTTCTTGATTCATTCTCTAAATTACCTTATGACATAATGAGGTGAATTCAATATCGGGTTGTATTTTAATTAGCACTGATAATTCAGTGCATATGAAAAGGTAAGATTATTCTGTTGGTAAAGGTATGATCATCCTGATTGTTAAAATATTTTACTACCTCTAGACTAGTTTAAAAAACCCATTGCTTGAAGCAAGACTTCATTTATCTTTCACCTTCTGTCCCAGCCTCTTTTGTTGTATACCTAATTATTTTTCCAACTTCCTGGAATCCAGTGACTAAAGGGTTAATGCCTGTCTGGGGAACTTTAGGACTTTGTTCTGGCTCTTACACCAGCTTCCGTTATGGCTGGTGGATGCTTGTGCTAGTTATATTCAAAAGTTCTCCTCTTGAGCAGTTCCCTTGATATCTCTTGGGGCTACTGAGGGCTGATTGTCCCACACTGGCATGTGCCAGTTCTCCACATCTCCCACCAGTTCACTGTTGGTTTCCTGGGAAGGCCTTCTTTCCCAATATCTTCTTGATCTTGAACTCCAGGATGGGAGAAAGAGTGCCTAGTAGCCATGATGGTGCTTCAATGTGCAAATACCCAGTAATCATCTGGCACCTTTCAAATACAACAATATGCTTCTGGCCATTGTTCTCTTGGAATCACTGTTGCTTATGTGACTTCTTATGTGAATTAAAGCCTTCATGGTACCTTTTTCCTATAAGTTCCTGGGAGAAACCTGGAGTCTAGGTAGGTTGATCTAATTAGGGCCACCAAGAGCAGTAGCAGGGCATTGGCCATTCTGCAATCGCTGTGGGTGCTCCATAGAAAGTTGGGGGGCCTGGAGAAATGCATGGAGTTGACAAGTCTGTTTAAAGATAGAGGAGCCCAGAGTAAAGATGTCTGTGTTCACCATTCTCATTGTTGTTTTTTACTGAGATATACTTCAAGCATGAAAACATTCATCCTCTTAAAATACATAACTTAAAAGATTATTAGTATATTCATGGTTATACAACCCTCACCACTATCAGATTACAGGATTTTTTCATCATCTAAAAACAAACAAACAAACAAACAAACAAAACCACGTAACTACTGGCAGTCATTTCCCATTTTCCCCTCCCCGCAAGTTCTGGAAATTACTAATCTACTTTTTGTCTTTATGAATTTGCCTATACTGGACATTTCATATAATTGGAATCACACAATATGTGCCTTTTTGTGTTTGGCTTCTTTCAGTCAGCATACAGTTTTCAAGATACATCCATGTTTTAGCATGTGTCACTACATCACTCCTTTTTATGGATAAATCATAGTCCATTGTAGATATATACCCATTTTGTTTATCCGTTCATCAATTGATGGACTTTTGGTTTGTTTCCACTTTTTGGCTAACATGAATAAAGTTAAAATGACATTTGTGTACATATTTTGTGGAAATACATGTTTTGTGTATCTAACTGTGGGATTGTTCAATCATATGGTGACTCTATATTTAACTTTTTGTGAAATTGTCAAAATGTTTTTCCAATTGGCTGTACCATGTTACGTTCCAATGAGCAAAGTATAAGGATTTTAATTTCTCCACATTTTCACCAACACATGTTATTTTCCATTTTTATTATAGTCATTCTGAATTATAGGAAGCAGTATTTCATTGTGGTTTTGATTTGTAGTTTTCTAATAATGAATAGTGTTGAGCATCTTTTTATGTACTATTGACCATTTGTTTATCTACATTGAAATAATATCTTAATCCTAAGCTCATTTATAATTATTCATCTTTTACTGTTGAAGTGTAAGGATTCTTTTTATATTCTGGATGCTAGATACATATCAAATAAATGATTTGCAAATGTTTTCTCCCATTATCTGAATTTTTTTTACCTTCTTAACAGTGTTATTGAAAAGAAAAATGGGTTTCTTGATTTTGAAAAAGTCCAGTTAATCTATTTTTTCTTTTGTTGGTAAATTCAAAGTCAGTAATATTTATTTCTGTATTTTTCTTCAAAAAGTTTTACAGTTTTAGTTCTTACAGTTAAGTCTTTTATCTATTTTGATTTAATTTTTTTGTATTATGTGAGATGAGTCTAAATTCACTCTTTTGCATGTTGATATCTAGTTGTCCCAGAATCGTTTGTTGAAAAAACTAAAACACCACGTGTTCTCACTCATAAGTGGGAGTTGAACAATAAGAACACATGGACACAGGGCGGAGAACATCACATACCAGGGCCTGTTGGGGACTGGGGGGCTAGGGGAGGGATAGCATTAGGAGAAATACCTAATGTAGATGACGGGTTGATGGGTGCAGCAAACCACTATGGCACGTGTATACCTATGTAACAAACCTGCCTGTTCTGCACGTGTATCTCAGAACTTAAAAGTATACTTCAAAAAATTTTAAAAAAGTAAAGGTAAAAACATTAATAGAGCAGAAAAAAAATCAACTGCATTTCTTCCCAGTAATCTCCTGCCCTACTTTTGTGGACATGATGGAATAACTTGAGACAAATGCCCTGTGTATGGATAGTAGTGTTGTTTCTGCCCAATGGATGAGGGAACATAACAGATGCCCGATAGAGAAGGGGTCGGGAGGAGCCTTGGGAATGTGGAAGGTAAAATACTCTGAGCCTTGGAAATGTGGAAGGGAAAATACTCTGTGATGGAACATTGTTCTCAATATCGTGGGGCCATTTTTAGCTTGGAGCTAGCCTTTTAAGGGAAACACATCTGTCTTATATTTGATCATGAGATTGATTCTTTTTCCTTTAAGTTCTGATGTGAAGTTTGAAAACTGGGATATGAAACCAGGGAAAAAAATCTACATTACTGTAGTTTGCCCTTTCCCCCGTTGATCCTTGCCCCTTTCCCCCTCTACCCTCTCCAGTATTTCCCAGTGTTTATTGTTCCCATTTTCATGTCCATATGTATCCAATGATTAACTCTCACTTATATGTGAGAACATACAATATTCAGTTTTCTGTTTTTTACATTAATTTGCTTAGGGAGATGGCCTCCAGCTGTATTCATGTCACTGCAAAGGACATATTTTCATTTTTTTATGGCTGCATAGAGTTCCTGGGTGTATATGTGCCACATTCTTTATCCACTATACTGTTTATGGGCCCCTAGGTTGATTCCATGTCTTTGCTATTGTGAATAGTGCTGTGATAAACATACAAGTGCATAGGTCTTTTCGGTAGAATGATTTATTTTCCTTTGTGTATATACCCAGTAGAGGGATTGCTAGTCTGAATGATAGCTCTGTTTTAAGTTGTTTGAGAAATCCCTCAACTGCTATCCACAGGGGCTGAACTCATTTACATTCCCACTAACAGTGTATAAGCATTACCTTTTCTCTGCAGCCTTGTCAGCATCTTTTTTATTATTTCCTTGACTTTTTAATAGTAGCCATGGGAGTGATGTAAGTTGGTATCTCACTGTGGTTTTTATTTGCATTTTTCTCATGATTATTGGTATTGAGCATTTTTTTCATATGCTCGTTGGCTGCTTGTAAATCTTTTGAGAAAATGTCTGTTTATATCTCTGTATCTTTTTAATGGGGTTGTTTTTTGTTGAATTGTTTAACTTCCTTATGTATATTGGATATTAGACTTTGTTGGATGTATAGTTTGCAAATATTTCCTCCCATTCCGTGGGTTTTCTTCTTACTGTGTGGATAGTTTCTTTTGCTGTGTATAAGCTCTTTAGTTAATTAGGTTCTACTTGTCAATTTTTGTTTTTGTTGCAATTGCTTTTGGGGACTTAGTCATAAATTATTTACCATAGCCAATGTCCAAAATGGTATTTCCTATCTTTTCTTCTAGGACTTTTATAGTTTAAGGTCTTACATTTAAATCTTTAGCTCATCTTGAGTTAATTTTTTATATAGTAAACTATAGTGATCCAATTTCATTCTTCTACATATGGCTAGCCAGTTATCCCAGCACCATTTATTGAAAAGGGAATCTTTTCCTTATTTATTATTTTTGTTGACCTTGTTGAAGACAAAATGGCTGTAGGTGTGTGGCTTTCTTTCTGGGTTCTGTATTCTATTCCACCGGTCCATGTATTTGTTTTTTGAACCAGTATCATGGTATTTTGGTTATTGTAGCTTTATAGCATAGTTTGAAGACAGGTTATGTGCTGACTCTGGATTTGTTGTTTTTGCTTAGGATTGTTTTGCCTACTTAAGATCTCTTTGGTTCCACATGAATTTTAGAAGAGTTTTTTTTCTGGTCTCTGCAAAATGATATTGGTATTTATAGGAATAGCATTGAATCTGTAGATTTCTTTGGACAGTATGGCCATGTTAACTGCATGAATTATTCCAATCCATGAGCATGGGATGTTTTTTCATTCGTTTGTGTAATTTCTGCTTCATTTCCCTAGTGTTTTGTAGTTTTCCTTGCAGAGATCATTCACCTCCTTGGTTAGATGTATTTCTAGGTACTTCATTATTTTTTGTGGCTATTGTAAATGGGATTGTGATATTATTTGGCTTTCAACTTGAGTGTTATTGATATATACAAATGCTAGTGATTTCTGTATGTTGATTTTTATCCTGCAAACTTACTGAAGTCGTTTACCAATTCTAAGAGTCTTTTGGCAGTCTTTAGGGTTTTTTAGGTACAGAATAATATCATCATGAAGAGAGGTAATTTGACATCTTCCTTTCCTAGTTAGAGATGCCTTTATTTCTTTCTCTCGCCTGATTGTTTTGGCTAGGACATCCAGTACTATGTTAAATAGGATAGGTAAGTGTGGACATCCTTGTGTTGTTCCATTTCTCAAGAAAATGGTTTTGGCTTTTGCCCATTCAGTATGATGTTGGTTATTGGTTTGTCCTAGATGATTCTTATTATTTTGTGGTATGATCTTTCAATGCCTAGTTTGTTGAGGTCAAAATATTTTCTAATGTACCTTTTTATTTCTTATTTGACTCAAAGTCTTTTAAGGATTGTGTTGTTAATTTCCACATATCTTGGAATCACTCAACTGTCTTTTGGTTATTGATTTGTGATTTCATTTCATTATAGTTGGAGAATAGACTTTCTGTAATTTCAATATTTTAAATTGATTGAGACTTGATTTGTAGCATAAACTAGCATGTGATCCAACTTTGAGAAAGTCCACTTCCACTTGTGAAGAATGGGTGGTCTGCTATTGGTGGACTCTCTCAATGTTTAGAACAAAATCTGTATACTAAAATCCCAAACACTGTTTATGTCTACAATGCTCTGTATGCTCAGGATACCATCTACTTCTCTATCTTATATAGAATTCTTCCCTTTCTTCACTAGTGTCTGTTGATATTAGCACCTTATTTCTGTTCCTAAAATAACCCAGATTCCCAGTTCAAGGTCTTATACTTGCTATTCCGTCTACCTAGAATATTAAAAAACACAAATTCATGACATTCCCGTGCTATATGTTTTGATAATAGCATCATGTTTTATTTAAGAAATGATGTTTTATAATTCTCATTTTACACATAAGAAAACTGAGTTCTAAAGGCATTCATGTTTGTTCAATGTCACATACTAAAAATCTCTGAGAAAAACTGAAGAATTAATATATATTATTTCAAAATATGCCTAATGTTTCTTGTGTATGACATCACAGAGTCAGGATTCAAACCATGTGTGTTTGACTCCAGAGTCCAAATTTTTATCAGTGTCCAGTTTTGCTACATTAGTATAAATGCCCAATAAAATGATATATGGAATACCTATTTGTACAATTTAAAGTTTCTTTAGATAGTCTAAATAAGTGATGGATAAATAGGTGGTAAGAAAAAATTGGAAATCATCATTCTCGGTAAACTATCGCAAGGACAAAAAACCAAACACCGCATGTTCTCACTCATAGATGGGAATTGAACAATGAGACCACATGGACACAGGAAGGGGAACATCACACTCTGGGGACTGTTGTGGGGTGGGGGGAGGGGGGAGGGATAGCATTAGGAGATATACCTAATGCTAAATGACAAGTTAATGGGTGCAGCACACCAGCATTGCACATGTATACATATGTAACTAACCTGCACATTGTGCACATGTATCCAAAACTTAAAGTATAAAAAAAAAGAAATATTTTTATTTAACTTCTAATCTTCTGGCTTAAATGTTCTTCTCCTTGAAATTTTTGCACATATATATGTGTGTGTGTGTGTGTGTGTGTGTATCAATGTACTTCTGTTTTACTACATCCTTTGCACACGTTTTTCTCATTGTTTCAAATGTCATTGTAAAAATGGAACAAATCTTTACTCATTCTTCAAGTCTCAGCTCAAATTCCTCTTCTGTGAAGCAGACAGAATCCCATGGATAGATTTAGAACATTTTGTCTGACATTCTTATTACATTCTGTATCCATATCAATAAAAGTATTATAATATAATTGACTGATTAAAAACACAAACTCTGGGAATTGAGTTCAAATTCAAATGCAGCCACTTATTAACTATGTGACTTTGGGCAAGTATCTTAAATATTTTGTGCCTCAGCATTCTCAGCTGCAAAATGTGAGAAATGATAGCATGGATCTCCTTAAGTTGTAAGTAATATGATGCATTTAAAGTTACTTAGAACAGTTCCTGGCAATTGGAAAATATGAAATATTACCTCTCTTTATATATGTTTATTATACACACAGATTATATTAATATATTTATAAATTTTTATTATTGCAACTATATACATGTAAGTGTTCCTACTAGTTTACTTATTTTACTTACTTTTTGAAGGCAAAAATGGTGTTCTGTTTTTTTAAAACCATAGTTCTTCTCTCATTATATGCACACAATAAAAATTAAATATTAATTAAAAAAACTGTTTCTGTCACCAGTTATGCAAAATTAGACAAATGACATGTTTTATATTTATGAAAAGTGTCGTTTTAGAAAAAGTGGTTTCTCTTCTCTTTGCACCTCGAATGTCTCATATAACTTTAAGAACGCTCTTAGGACATCTGCCCCCGAAAATGCACATTCACTAATATGCATATATATGTATGTGCATTTTCAGGGAGATATGTCCTAAGAGCTTGTTGTGTGTGTGTGTGTGTGTGTGTGTAACAAACCACTCATTTCCATAATGCTCATTGTGCTCTGTTTCTCTAAGTAAACACTGGTGATATATTCCCCAAATTTCTAGTACTTCATGATTACATAACCTCCGAAGTTTCTTCATTTATTTCTAATGTACTTTATGTGGTGAAGCCTTGAAGATATTTCACTAAAAATATAGTTCTTTTAAATAAAGTGATTCTACAGAGATGGCATATGGAAGACACGATGAGAAGAAAGGAAATAGGTAATTTCCCCAAATAATAAAATTTTATAGCAGCCTATAATTGAGGAAAATTCTTTGTAAAGTATCTTTTTCCTGTTTCTGGTAAATTTGGTGTGACCTGTAAATGCTGGCTCAAATGTTATCTCCTTTAATTTTTGGAATGCTAATTTCGGCTTGCAAGCATAGACACATTACAGGAATTAGCTAGTAATGGGCTCAACTTGACCTTAGCTAGAATGTTTTAGTTACTGTATGTACTTAATCATATTTAAAAAACAAAGAATCTAGATTAAAATTTAGCTATATTTGCCAATAAAAATGCAATGAATGTGACTTTTTTATATAAACAGACTTTATTTAAAAATTGGCCTTATAATAATGCCTCACATTCAATAGTTGCTGATATCATAAGAATTTGTTCCTTGAAGTGAATAGCAGGATATTTTTCTAAAAACCATTTAGGTGCATTAGCAAAGACTACATATTGCTATTATTTTTTACGTAAAATCAGGTCCATTTTGCCTTGTTTTTCAACTTGCCTGTTAATGAACTCTGAAAGCATTTTCATTTTAGTAATTTGCTTCTAAGATCCTTCCCTCTTGTGACTTTTGTTCTGTTGATCACCTTTGATCTCTGGTTTTCCTGTATTTATCACTACTTGTTTTAAAGGGATTCCAATCATAGAATCTAGAACATAAGCTGATAATGATGAAAGATTATCTAAAACTAGTGTGTTAAAAAGCTGATTAAAAATAGCTCTTGTATTTTACTTGTAATATAAAAAAGCTTATCATTAATGTAAACAGTAGTTACAATATTTATAATTTAATATAAAATATTTGTTGAATATAGTTGTATGAAAAATGAAAACTTTTAAAATAAAACTCGGAATATAATGGCAACAAAATAGAATAGTGGACATGTAGTTTTTCAAATTCTTTCTTTCAAATAATTTTTTAAATTAAAATCTGAATTTTTAATTTTTAAAAATTAAAAATTGTATCTCATCTCAGTGACATGATTTTTGTTCAGCTGTCTTACCTTTTTCTCCAAGTTATATAACTCAATCCCCTATTTTTGACACTGATTGACCATTTTAGGAAAAAACAATTCTAATTACTTCAGAGTTTCTAGTTTGCCTATTTTAGTTATGTCATGTAAGGTATGACTCATGTCTATTTCCAAATGAAAATGACTCATAGAAATTTATTATGTTTCTTCTACTTATTACATAAAATGCTGCCTTCTTGTGCATCTTAATCTTGGAAATTTCACAATTGTTTAATTTTGCTCCTGGATTAAAAAAGAAAATATAGAAACATACATACATCTAAGATGTTATTTAATAACTTAATAAGTCCTACGACATATAAAATTATTCAAAAGATTTATAAAAACTAATTTTCTATGTATGTTTGGTACATGGAATCCTGATTTATCTATATAAATTATAATCAATGCTTTATCAATGGAAAATTTGGATTATGACAAATAATTCCAAAAGAGTTAATGTTGCTTGGATTCTGACAGAAAAACAAATCAAGTATGAATCTAAATTCCAATACTTAAGCCTTCATGTGTGACCCTAGGAAATTACTTAAATTTTTCTAACCTTCCATTTTCTCCACTATAAAATGGAGACCAAGAAAAGAAAAAATAAAATGAAATAATAAATAGAAAATTAATAAATGGTACCTGTTTTGCTATGGCTTCCTTAACAAAACATAACAAAGTGAGTGTCTTAAACAACATAAATTTACTTTCTCACAGTTTTGGAAGCTTGCAGTCTAAGATCAAGGTGTTGACAGGTTTGGTTTCTTCTGTGCCCTTTCTCCTTGATGTACAGATGGCCTCATTTTCACTGTGTCCCTACATGGTCTTTTCTCTGTGTCTGTGTAGCTCTGATGTCTCTTTGTGTTCAAATTTCCTCTTGTTGTAAGGACACGCCAGATTGAACTGCAACCCACATTAATGGCCACATTTAACTTTATTGCCCTTTTGAAGACTCTATCTCCAAATACGGTTTCAACATATGAATGTTGGAGGATACATTTCAACCCATAACAGTATCTAACCAATTGGTTTTTTAATCTTGATAATGTAAGTGTTATCTTAGGAACTGTATAAACATATAGTTTCCTACTTCCATTCAAGCCTGTTAAATCAGAATCTTTGTAATTGGGGCCTGATTTGTTCCTGGCACAGGATAATCATACATATGTATGTCTCTGTGTATGTATGCAATAATTAATTAGTGTTTTTATAGTAGTATTAGTCTTAAATGTAGTGGTTTTGTGGTAGGTGGCAGGATTTTTATTAGTGATGATGGTAGGTATGACTTTTAAAGTTCAACTGAAGTTTAATTGAAGGGGTATCCTCTTCAATTACATAAATGGATAGCGTTGCATGGTGGTTACAGATACAGACTCTCTTTTCTATTGTTGATATAACAAGTTACCACAAACTTAGTAGCTCAAAACAATACCCATTTAATGCATCACAGTTGTGTAGGTCAGAAGTCCAGGTGGACTTGACTGCATTTTCTCTCTATTCATGCTTTCACAAGGCCCAAATCACGGGACAGCCAGGCTGGGCTGTTATCTTAAGACCTGAGTGAAAGAATCTATTTCCAAGATCATTCAAGTGGTTGGCATGATCCATTTCCTTGTGGCTTTAGGTCTCAGGTTGTTGGTCCTTGCTGGCTGTCATCTGGAGGTTAATTTTCTGCTTCTAGAGGCCATCTCCCTCATTCTTTCTCACTCGGTCCCCTCTATCTTTAATCCAGCAACAAAGCACTAAGTCCTTCTCATTTTTATAATCTTCTCTGCCACCAGCTGGAGAAAACATTCTGCTTTTATAGAGACTCATGTGATTAGATCAGGGCCCATCCAGCTCCTCTTACTATATTAAGGTCAAATGTGCCATATAACGCGAAGTAATCACAGGGTGATATTTCATCATATGAACGGGTTCTTAGGATTAGGGTTTAACATCTTTAGGGGACATTTTTTAGATTTCTGCCAACAATACCAACTTTTAAGGCAAACCCTTTTGATCCAATTTTCTAGTTCTTACAGAATCACTTAATAGTTTTGTGACACTGAACTATTTGACTTGTCTCTTCCTGTAATGTTTTATCTATACAATTTTATTTATAATAATAGCAGTTATCATGGATAAATGACATGATACATGCAAATCTTTGGTTTACATAAGACCTGTTAAATAGCCTGTACTAAATAAATTGTCGTAGTTGCTGCCGTTGTTGCTATTCTTACGGGTTTTACTATTGTATATGGTACTCTGGGTGAATTATTCGTCATACTATAGGCATAATGACAGAGGAACTAAGGCTTAAATAAGGCAGAGTTCTTAAATATTTTATTCTACCATTTTTGGTAGGAATTTTAATATAGGGAAATATAGAATATAATAAACATCTGTGTACTCACTAAGTGGAATTAGCAAATGCTAATATATTGTCTTGTTTCTTTAAATGAGTTTTATGAAATAAATTAAATAATGTGGGATTTCTCTTTGTGCCAGTACTTAGGCCTGTTTGCCTCTTTATTGCTTAAGAAAGAACCACAATATGTACACAATGTTCAATATGTTCTTCCCTGGGTATATTTTAATATTTTTACTGGACGTAAGTAGCATGTCTGTGGCATTACATTTTTTTACAAATGTTATTCTACAGTTATCATTTGAAACTTTCTTTTCTACATTAAACATTAGAGTTTTAATGTTTCTCCAAATAGAAGAAATAACTCTAGCAGACAACGCAAAACATTTTAATGACCTGAGTATAAAGAAGCATTTTTTAAGCATGATATTAAAAGCAAAAATAATAAAATATTGGTAAATTAGGCTAAATCTAAAACTATCTTAAAGAACAAAATAACGTTCAGAAATAAGGGTCAGACAAGAAGATATTTGAAACATCTGTAGCAGACAAGGGTTTAGTATAGAAAACACATTCATGAATCAATAAAAACAAATAAAAAACCCAGTAGAAAAATGGGTGAATATATGTACTGGCGATTCTCTCAGGCTTTGGTAATGGAGAGCCTGAGTTTAGTTTGGAGTTGCTGGTCTGAATAATTAGTAGACACTATAATTAGGTCTCCACTGGGGCCTGCTACACTCAGCCCCACTGCAGAAGCCATTCCTTTGGGAAAGGGCCAAGTTTCGCAAACACGAATGTGTATGTGGATCTCCAAGGATATTAGCACCAGTTCATCTAACTAAGCTCAGTGAATGTTTATGTGAACCATTATTATTTAATATGTATTATTGGATAGATTATTTGAAAGCAACATTTTTAGAGAATAGGCCCAAGAAGATACTTTTGTTTTGTTTTGTTTCTACATGGAAAATGAAATCAGGAAAGATATGCTTTTCAGAGACTGTATCTGGAATCAATGTCCTAGCACAGCACTTATTGGGCATAGAGCCTGTTGGATGCTAGGAAGAGACAGAAGGGAGAAGAAAGAAATAATGTCAGGAAAAGATAAGAAGATGTTACAGAAGAGAATCTTGCAATTTAGCTTAAGGCAGGCTCTCTGTAGGGAAAACATTAATTTCTTATCTTTTGCTTCCACTTTTAATTAATTGCTGTTTTTATTATAAAACCATCCTAGTCTCCATCGTAGGCTGGTAGGTGGTTGGGAGTAACATAGGTCATTTCACTTTTTAAAAGTCTAATTTGAGGCAGAAAGCACGCCCGGGTCCAACTATCTCTGTGTTTTAAATAATTATTGGGAGTGGTGAATGATTTTTCCTAGTAACTCCTTGAATGTAAAAGGACATGAAATGACCATCTAATTTACATCTCTAACCTTAGACAGGATGCAGGTCATTGCAAGACGTCACAGGTTGCCTTTAGATCTGCTCCAGTGTCTATCAACCAACCTACATAGATAAATCCTTCCTTATGTTTAATGTACCTCTTTCATTTCATTTTATTCTTTCTGACATCAGTAAAGATGTCAAACCAAAACTATTTTGCTTCTTTCTCACTTGTGTGTGTGTGTGTGTGTGTGTGTAGTAATTGCTTGGTATTCTTTAAGATAATTATTGCCAGCTGAGGTTTGTTCTTGCTATTACTACGGTTTTGTCAAGGAATACATGGATTGTGGCCTAGTGTGACTGGCCCCTAAAGTTTAGTGCTAATGGTATACACTGCCCAGGCAACTAAGCCATGTCTCAGAACACATGGCTCCAATCACCTTCAAGAGAATAATTTGCTACTGTCTCAGAAAAAGCAAATACATTATCAATATCAAATAATTTTATCTGACCTGCAGAATGCAGAAAACCTCTCCATCTAATGACATCAGAATAAGAAAAAAGAAATAGCTCTCTGTTGAAAGATGGTGCATTATTTTAGCCCACTTTCCATTGGAATTATAATTTTGGAAATTAGTCTCTCATTGGTTCTTTCTTTGGACAAAAAATCTAAAAGTCAGGTGAAATTCTGTAGGCAACCACACACAAATTAGAGGCTACCAGGATTCCTCAAGGAATTTCTGTCTTCCTGGAGGCAAAAAGGCTTTGGAAGTCATATCTATATGTTTTATATAATTGACTGATGTGCCCTCTGTATTACAGAAGAGAATGGTGAGAGGTCCTATCATTAAAAAACACAAAGTTACATGCATATGAAATTAAGCAGTTGGTAGAGGGGCATAAACAAATGCTTTCATACCACCCTGCAAACTTATGGCACCTAGTTCTCTAAATATAACTGGGCTGTGTTGACAGATTTTTCTACTTTGGAAGTGAGGACCTGGACGGTCAGCGATGTTTAAACACAGAGACTGCTCAGTTTGCATGTCCTGGTTAAATATCTCTCAAAAGCTTTAGCACCTAGTAGCTATGACTCAGCAGAGAGGTTGTGCTATAATGAGCTGAGATTTATTGCCAGATAACACTAGGGTTGCCTATGTTCATTGAAAAGATAGTGACAGAATACTACACAAAAACTCACAGCTCCAGGAACTGGGCTTAGTTTTTATATGTGTTCCGTTTAACACTTGATCCTGTAAAATTGTAATATACAGATTATTTTTCCAGTTTTATAGAAGATACATGTGAGAGAGACTGACTAACTTTCCAAATTTACATAGCTAGTGAATGGCACTGTTTACATGTAAGAACTATGAAGCTCTTGATGCCATGTTTTAAAGCTCTATATTGCCTATAAATACAGATTGCTACCAAAGTACAGAAGGAGACTAGGACTTAAAGTCTTGGTGGTCAGGGACACTTTCCCAACAGAAGCAATATCTACATTAAGACATCATGAACCATAGTATTTAAGGTAAAAGAGAGAGTAGAAGGAAAAAAAAATACTTAGTGGAGAGAAACATCACATGCTAAATTCCATAGGTGAGCAAGACCATGGGGGTTTATCAGAATTACAAGCACTCATTATATAATTGTATGATACTGGCAAATTAAGCAGTAGCCACATCAGGAGTAGCCTTATGATTCACGTTACATAGTAGGTGGTTTGTTGTGAGAGGAACAGGGACTGCTTAATAGATTTAAAGTGGACATCATTAGGATCAATGCCCAACCACCATGCCAAAAGATGGAAAAGAGCTAGAAGCCTTATAAAAGTGCTTAACTTTATGAAAGTCCCAGGAAGAGGAAGAAGCAGAGCTAGTAGTGGACATGTTTATATTAGCGATCCTGGCAGAGGTCAGATGACTTTTAGGTCAATGACTACAGTAATTAGCATTGGTTCACACTGAAGAGCTGACTTTTCTGGATGCTATGTAACACAAAAATAGCAGCAACAGCAGCTGAGAGAGGGTGCAGAAGATGACTTTTGACAGACATCTCACACCTGGGCTGGTAGGAAGGAAACAGCAGCATAGAGACGGTAGCTCCCAGGCTGGAAAGGAATGGATGGGTGTTAAATGAGATAAGTATTTATACAGGTTTACTGAACACAGACATGAACTAGCTCTGACTGATCATTTGGGAAAGATGCCCACTCAAAGAGTGAATTACTGTGATTTATTATACTATTAGCATAAATGAAGGTATCCTTCACATTGTTTTTCCCCTGGTAAATAAAAAAAATTAGACATATGGAGAAAGGAATAAAGATGATTTTTTAGTGACTTACACAACATGACCTCTTTCATTATACTTGGTTCAACCCTTCTAGAATGATTCAATGACAGATCTATGAAAAGGATTCTTGGAAAGATTATCACAGCTAGGGTATAGAGCAGACTCCAAAGTAGGAGTTTGATCAAAGGGATAGGACACTGGGAACTCTTCTGCATTTTCACAATTGTATTCTAGAAGTTAAGTTGCAAATGACACCATTAATCACATGAACTTTAACTGGCATGGAAATCAGACATAACTTATGTGGGTCATTGACTTGTGAAAAATAATATTTTCTTCATTAAAGCTCATCCAATTGTCATCTCTTTTTCTTTTCTATCAACATTTAACAGCAGTAAAGCAGACTGTTATCACTTATCCCTGACTTACATTGACAACCTCCAAACTTGTCCTTCTCAACTTAATTTTTTCCGCTCTAATCCACACAACAAACATTTATCCTCCCATTCCACCAAATTGCACTTAGCACTCTATAGAAACTTTATTTAATGGCTCCTCCTGGTATACAAGATCGGCTTAAACATAACTTAAATGACATAAATAGGTCTTGACCATGACCTCTACCTACTCCTTGAAATTTATTTCCCATCACTCTTCCAAGAAAATACTCTGCTCTAGTAAAACTAGTTCATGCATTGCTTCTTCACATGTATAGTTATGAAGCAGAGGTTAACGTCTTCACTATCTTGTACACCCATAGCCTTCTTCTGAGCTGTGTCCTCTTCTAAGCAGTGTCCAAAAGAAATGATTGATCCACCGATTTGCCATGGTTTGCCCCATCTGTGAGGCCATTGTGCTTAAGAGCTAAGCACACACAGTGGGTTCAAACCCTGCCTCATCCCCCACCTAGCTGTGTAAACTTTATGACTTTTGCAAGTTCTTTAACCATTTTATACAACTGGTACTAACAATTATCATGGTAATTACTATAAGGTGTTGTTGTAAGGTTTAAATGATTTGCTGTATTTAAAGAGTTTGGCACATAGTAGGTCACCCTTAAATGTTAGCTGCTATCATTATTATATCTATGAAACTACCCAAAAGTCCTGCCTAAGGTTCAGAGATAGGAGGGGCAATTTCTGATTAGGTTGAAGTAGCAAAATTTCATTTAAGAACTAAAGCGAGCCTCCACAGAAAGTTCTTTGAGTCCCAAATAAACTTGAGCCCTAGATGTTGCTAGGCACAATAAAGGGCCCAGAGGACAAATATTGGGCCAGTTTAACTACTTTAACAGGTTTAGTTCTCTTTGAGGAGAAATGCGAGGCACAAGCGAGCAACAGTGCGAGTTCACCCTCTTCTTCAAGAGAGTTACAATACTGTTGAGGCCATAGTATTGTTGAGGGCCTTGGGCTCATATTGGATGACATCCAGATGCCTTGGCATCCCATTTGTGTGAATTAGAACCAGCCAAACACCTAAGGGGCTCCATTTTATAGTCTGACACTTATTCAAAGATTCTATTTTATCCTGAACAGCATAATGTTTAAGATACTAATTAAACTTAATTCTCCCAGGTATTTTTCTACTCCTTTTACTTCTCTCTCTCTCTCCCTTTATAGAAGAAATAATTTGTATATAATAAAAAACCATCAGCTGCCTTAGAGCTTCATATACAGGGCTATTTTATATGCATAGAAGAATATGGTAAGTCTTTAAATCAATAGCTTAAAATTGGTGGTTATGATTTGTTTCAATTGTATACAATAATTATATAAGAAAATAACTTGATTATTTTAAGAACAGTTACAATAAAATCACACTTCATGTTTATGTACGGCTGTCCTCCATAGGAAAGGAGATCAGTGATGCCCTTTCTCCCTGCTCCCCTCCTCGTTTCATGCACAAGGAGGGCTCTGGAGCAAAGGGCTTTACAGCACTGTCTGGAGTTCTCCCATCGAGGTCAGTGGTATTGATGTGATCATAGTCCCTGGATGTAGACCCTCCCTAACCAGGAGGAATATATGTAGAGCTGTACTGAAAAACACAGGCTGAGAGTGGTGGAGTTCAAAATTTAGGTGAGGCCTCAGGGATGAATGGCTTTTCAACCCACTTTTGATGGCTCAAACCATGTACAGCTTAGGCAAAAGGAGTTCTGCCAATGGTTTAGCCCAGCTCATTAAACACTTTCTTTGTGAACAGAACTAATAGGTTGGCAGGATGTCCCACAGCCCTCAGGAGCTGTAGCTGGCCTCCAGGCCCTGACTCACATTCATTCTCTCTCTCTTCCACTGCAGATTGTGCCCCGTGGATGGATTTAAATGTATCTGTGGAATGAGTGATTAGAAGAAGATAGAAACTGGGTAATTATGAGTTTTCTGTCAAATGCTATATTCCTAATATCATCCCATCTTTAGCATTTTACTTAGTTCATGTGAGTTTATTCCAGATAGAGTCTACTCTGGTCCACAAATTAAACAGTGCTTGTTTTTTCCTCAAAGGAAACTTTTGAAGGTTATCTATCAGCCTCCTTAGTGGAGAGTTAGCCTCTTGAATCAAGTGAGCTAAAGTACACAAAATTGACCCTTCAATGTTTTTAGAACTGTCAGTTTTGCAGAACTCCTCACTTACGAGTCATTCTAAGTGACATTTGCTTCACCTTTCTTTGAAGCTCTTATCACATTAACGCTGGTGCTATCAGCTGAGCTATTATGGGGATAACACATTGAAGCTGCAATAATTTCTAGTTTCCATCTTCAAAAACAAAATACATTTGGTCAAGTATGTGTTAGCTTTTTCCTTTCACATACAGATTCTCAGTTTAAAACTCCTTTGTTTCATCTTAGTAGTCTCCCTTTACTCTCTACACATCCGCAGGCACAATAGTTCACTACTCCTATAAATGGAGAGAGATTGTACCTTTTTTATGATATATTAAAAACACAAACTGTGTATTTGTGTGGACGTACAATCAAAGTCTCTCAGTCTGAGAGAAATTCAGGTGTGATAGGCTTTGGAACTTTATGAGGCTCTGCTGGCTTGAAGTATTTTGGGCTATTATAGAGAGAAGCCTATTTTCCAAGGGCTACAATTAGTAGCCAATTACAATATCTGTAACAGTGAAAGATTTCACAATGCAAAGCAATGCAAAGTGAAGTTGGACAAGTAACAACATTAAAAAGACATTGATGTGATCCATTGCAAACTTTGGACATGTCATTCTGTTTAGGTTCTCTTTTTCTGCTTAGCTAGACTTTGCATCCATTTCCCTCATTCTTAACTGCTGAGCTTTTTTGCTCCATTCCTGCCTCCTGAATCTTCCCAGACTCTCCCTCCTGGCTACTTTTCAGTTCAACAAACCTCACATTATACATAACACATTACATTCTGCTGAGTACTGTAAAGAACATTAATAACTTACAAAGCTGTTTTTGAAATATGCATAGTCTTCTAAGGGAGACAAGATTTAACCAACGAACCAATTCAAAAAGTGCTAAATGTGATAGAATCAAGAGGCAACATTCATAGACTATCAATAAAATGGTCAATAAACAATCAAGTTCATGTTATTGTTGGCTGACAATTTGCAAAATGCTTCTCAGTTACTGAACCCAGCAATATAAAGAGGGGAGAGAGCCTGACTGAGCCTATGGCATTTCACAAACTTCATCTCCTGGTTCCTAATCAATATTATATTAAAGAAAAAACAAATCAGAATGATGGAACAGCCTAGCAAAAATTCAGACATGATAGTGTGTCAGAGTGTGCCAAAGAGGTGCATTTGAAGGATCTGGTTCTTGTGGGAAATGGCAGAAGGTAAAGTCATATTGCCTTTTTTTTTTTATTATTATTATTATTGTTATTATTATTATACTTTAGGTTTTATGGTACATGTGCGCAATGTGCAGGTAACTTACATATGTAAACTTGTGCCATGCTGGTGCGCTGCACCCACCAACTCGTCATCTAGCATCAGGTATATCTCTCAATGCTATCCCTCCCCCCTCCCCCCACCCCACAACAGTCCCCGAAGTGTGATGTTCCCCTTCCTGTGTCCATGTGTTCCCATTGTTCAATTCCCACCTATGAGTGAGAATATGCGGTGTTTGGTTTTTTGTTCTTGCGATAGTTTACTGAGAATGATGATTTCCAGTTTCATCCATGTCCCTACAAAGGACATGAACTCATCATTTTTTATGGCTGCATAGTATTCCATGGTGTATATGTGCCACATTTTCTTAATCCAGTCTATCATTGTTGGACATTTGGGTTGGTTCCAAGTCTTTGCTATTGTGAATAATGCGGCAATAAACATACGTGTGCATGTGTCTTTATAGCAGCATGATTTATAGTCCTTTGGGTATATACCCAGTAATGGGATGGCTGGGTCGAATGGAATTTCTAGTTCTAGATCCCTGAGGAATCGCCACACTGACTTCCACAAGGGTTGAACTAGTTTACAATCCCACCAACAGTGTAAAAGTGTTCCTATTTCTCCACATCCTCTCCAGCACCTGTTGTTTCCTGACTTTTTAATGATTGCCATTCTAACTGGTGTGAGATGGTATCTCACTGTGGTTTTGATTTGCATTTCTCTGATGGCCAGTGATGGTGAGCATTTTTTCATGTGTTTTTTGGCTGCATAAATGTCTTCTTTTGAGAAGTGTCTGTTCATGTCCTTCGCCTACCTTTTGATGGGGTTGTTTGTTTTTTTCTTGTAAATTTGTTGGAGTTCATTGTAGATTCTGGATATTAGCCCTTTGTCAGATGAGTAGGTTGCAAAAATTTTCTCCCATTTTGTAGGTTGCCTGTTCACTCTGATGGTAGTTTCTTTTGCTGTGCAGAAGCTCTTGAGCTTAATTAGATCCCATTTGTCAATTTTGGCTTTTGTTGCCATTGCTTTTGGTGTTTTAGACATGAAGTCCTTGCCCATGCCTATGTCCTGAATGGTAATGCCTAGGTTTTCTTCTAGGGCTTTTATGGTTTTAGATCTAACATTTAAGTCTTTAATCCATCTTGAATTGATTTTTGTATAAGGTGTAAGGAAGGGATTCAGTTTCAGCCTTCTACACACGGCTAGCCAGTTTTCCCAGCACCATTTATTAAATAGGGAATCCTTTCCCCATTTCTTGTTTTTGTCAGGTTTGTCAAAGATCAGATACTTGTAGATATGTGGCATTAATAACAGACAGACAGAGAGCCAAATCATGAGTGAACTCCCATTCACAATTGCTTCAAAGAGAATAAAATACCTAGGAATCCAACTTACAAGGGATGTGAAAGACCTCTTCAAGGAGAACTACAAACCACTGCTCAAGGAAATAAAAGAGGATACAAACAAATGGAAGAACATTCCATGCTCATGGGTAGGAAGAATCAATATCATGAAAATGGCCATCCTTCCCAAGGTAATTTACAGATTCAATGCCATCCCCATCAAGCTGCCAATGACTTTCTTCACAGAATTGGAAAAAACTACTTTAAAGTTCATATGGAACCAAAAAAGAGCCCGCATCGCCAAATCAATCCTAAGCCAAAAGAACAAAGCTGGAGGCATCACACTACCTGACTTCAAACTATACTACAAGGCTACAGTAACCAAAACAGCATGGTACTGGTACCAAAACAGAGATATAGATCAATGGAACAGAACAGAGCCGTCAGAAATAATGCCACATATTGCCTTTTTAAACAGCATTTTCTTTTGACCACTAGTCTAGAAATGTAGTATAGCATACCCCTCCTAGAGATTTGCTTGCTCATTAGCGTATTAAAATATCTGGAGCCTTAAATATATTAAGATGTTAACTTTCCTTCAACTCATCATTTTACAAATTTGCTTGACCACAAGCCATTAATGACCCTTATTATGTAAACAATTTCTTATAGGCTATGCTTTAGGAAATGTGGGATTATGTATATCAAGTAGAATATAAGAAATCTAGAATGGCAGCATAGAGTTGATTTTTTTTAATAGGCAAAGTTATTGAGTAGGAAACTTACGTGATCCAGTTTACACATTAAGGACACCCTTCTGTGTGATGACTAGAGAAAATAAAAATCTTGAAATCAAAGACCACTAAGGAGATAATTGCAAGATGTTTGTTTGTTTTATAAATTAGAATAGGTTGATGGAATTTAAAATAAAAAACAAAGAAACAATTCTTTGGGCAAGAGAGATGTGGGCAAAATAAATGGTGTCAACATCAAAATAATACAAGAAGTAACAAAACAAGATCACTGAAAAGAAAGAAGCTGTTGGGGGGAGGGGGGCATGACAGGAGCTAAGCCAGTGGGAATACTATCTTGATATAGGCCATAAAAATAAGGTTGGAATAAACGCGTTTAGACACAGATGGAGAACACACTCAGCCCCAAGAATGCAGTGATGTCAAATAATGAGCCAGGTTTTTATTTTTGTTTGTGTCTTTCTGTATGGCTCTTAGCCATCAGTCTTATTATTTAACAGGCATACACGTTATGATCCCCTAAGGAGAGAAGATGATTACAATAACCTTGTATATTTAAGAAAAAAATTGAAAATGTGGGGTTTGATGTTCTTGATTTTGTTTTCACTATTCTATGATATCAGAAATACCTGAGGTCCATGTTTCAAGTACTAATTAATGGACAGGGACCCAATAATCTGTCATTTTTTAAGCACACTAAAGTGGAGAACAACTGCAGGATCTGCAAAGCTAACATACCTGAAAATTGCTACTCCTTGTGGCAGCTGTGAGAATGTGCCTGGCTGATGTCCCAGGGCAGGAGGTATCAGCCAGCAGCAATAGCCCACAACTGCTGCATTCCAAAATTCAATTTGTCCTGCCTCGGATTGAAGACCGTGCCTGGGCTGCTTCTGGCCAGTGCCTACTGCTGCAAGAATAGTAAGGCAGACTCACTCTGGGGAAAGCAGGAGCCCTTTGAGTGCCAACCATTGGCTTTGTCAAACCTATCTTGGAAGATCTGGCAGGCTGGGAAGGTCTTGAAAACACCTGCCCAGGCTTTCTCTCTTTCTCCTTCAATCATGGAGATGCAGTTCTTTTTGCACCCTGGTCTGATAGCTCAGCCAGTCTTCCTGAATCCCTGACAATTTTGTCATCCAGACAATTTTCCTAATATGGTCCTTGCATTTTTAATTCCTTCTTGTTGTCTGTTGCTTGGAAGACACACTAACACCCTTCTTTGCAGTTTGAATAAACTATGATGAACATAGTTTCTCTATTTGCTAATGACACTTGGTGTACATTCTCATAATACAATTAGATTGCATAGGTTCATTGATTCAGAATCTACACAATAATTTTCTAATAATAATATCACTTTATTGAGAGTTTATGATGGATCAGGTAGTGGCTAAGCCCTTTACATCTATTATTATAATTAGTGCTGTGCTGGTGAACAGCCTTTAAAAATAACAAAAAAATGTATTTTAGCCAATTTATGTGGTTGTAAACACTCCCACTACAGCCAATTTCAAGCCATTAACAGGATTAATAACAAGCTGGTGAAATTTTTGAAAAGTTAGTAGCTGGCTCCTGAAGGTTTGTAGGAGCCTACCTCAGCACACAAGACACGCTGTAGTCCTTTCTATCATTTTTGAGGCAGGGTTTAATCCTAGTTTTACTGTTGAAGACCCACAAAAAAAATTACAGAAGTTAGACAATTTGTCCAAATCACAGGCTTGAGATTTGCATCCAAATCTGAAGGACTATTAATTGAACTACTTCCTAGGTATCTCAAAGACTCTCTGAATCCCAAATCATAGCTAACTTAAGCCAAATAAAAGGAGAGAGAAGGGCTTAGTAAAAAAAAAAACTCAGATATGTCTCATAGAGCTCAAGATCAGGCAGCTACACTTCAGAGACTTATGAAGCCACCTGGATTCTCCTCATTGCTTCCTGGCTCCTTCTGTTCCACCTCAATTTATCTTTATGAGACTACCTTCATGACCTGTTTCTGTGTTTCATGTGGCAGGTAGAAAGAGGCTCCTGAGCTTATGAGCTCATGTTTTAGGTATAAAATAACTCAGAGAAAATTTCTTTCTTTCTACTCTAAGTTTAGAATTCCTAGGAAGGTATTCTTACTGGCCCAGTTTAGATCAGATTTCCACTATGGTTCTATCAACTGCATTTTCCCTGTGGGTATGGTGAGAATTAAAAGAGGAAAGGTTGTAACCTGAACAGGTGTCCCAAATGGAGTCCACAGCATTGTTTTACATGACAAAAATATTGTTACATTTGTAATATAGTAATGTGTGTATGTATGTGTATACATATATATATATTTTAAATAGTACATTATCTCTTTGTCAGTACAAGTACTTAGGCACAATAATCTCTCTGAGTTACTCATTTTTAATTTTTCACTCTTATATTACCCCTAGGTTTTATGAGTCTTATACATTTTTATTTATTTAGCTTATTATTTTTCTTAAGAGACGGGGTCTTACTCTATTGTCCAGGCTGGAGGGCAGTGGTGTGATCATAGCTCACTGTGACCTTGAATTGCTGGGCTCAAGCGATCCTCCCACCTCAACCTCCCAAGTCCTAGTATTATGGTTGTGTGTCATCATGCCAGGCTTGATTTTGAGTCTTGATAAAGTCAAAATCACAACGATTTCTTTACTCCTGACTAAGCCAAGTATCGAGGGTAGATGGGCTCAGACTTTTTGAGTGGCTACCATAGATTTCAAATCCCCTTAAACATGCATATATGTTACACATGCATTTACTAAAAAGCTTATCTTTATACCAGCTGTCATTCTCATGTTACAAACCAATAACTTGCTACATATCAAACAAAACCCCATTGTTCTTCCTTACTTACTGCCCAGGAATGGGAAAGATAGATAACTGATCTCCTCAGCCAGCCACATATATTTAATACTAAGTAAAATAAATTGTGTTTATTACATTGAGAATGGGGGAGGTTAATGTATATTTTAATAGAGCAGAATACAATTTTATAACAAAGTTATAATACGATTTATCCACAGGAAGGATACAAATAAACAGAAACAAGCTGAACAGGTTCTTAAGCTTTAATATAATGGACAGCACCATTTAATAAAATATGTCAGGATTTTTAAGAATCAGAGAAAGTCGTTGTGGAGTTCAAATGCAAAAGACAATCTTGTAAAAAGTCTTTTCTTTTTCAGAATATTTTTGGCTAATTATGAGATACTAGCTCTCCCACATATTTAAATAAATAATAAAGCTACAATAATAAAAGCAGCAGGCTATCAACCAGTAATAGATTAATACCCAATGAAACAGAACAGATAATACAGAAATAGAATCATATAGAGATTGAGCATATGATAAAACTGGCACTTAACATCTATGGGGAAAAGATGGATTATTCAATAAAGCATTTTGTGACAATTAGCCATTTCAGAGGAAAAATAATACTGAATCTCTATTTTTGTTCAAAGATAAAAATAGACTCCAGATGAAAAAATACTGGCAAAACAAGAGGCCAAAAACTACTAGACAAAAACAAGAGTAATTTACATTTTTGATAGTTTTTAAAGGGGCAAAATAATTTTTTAAAACAGGAAACAAAGTCCAGAAGCTTAGAAACATGGCTTAAATATATTTTTAAAAACTCCCTTTTATAATTGAACAATGAGAACACATGGACGTAGGAAGGGGAACATCACACTCTGGGGACTGTTGTGGGGTGGGGGGAGGAGGAGGGATAGCATTAGGAGATGTATCTAATGCTAAATGGCGAGTTAATGGGTGCAGCACACCAGCATGGCACATGTATACATATGTAACTAACCTGCACATTGTGCACATGTACCTAAAACTTAAAGTATAATAATAATAATAATAAACTTAAAAAAAACAACAACTCTCTTTTACAAAAAAAAAAAAAAATCCACAATAAAATTAAAGGATAAGAAAGGGGGTTAAGATTGTTTCTTTTGATTCCTAAATTGCAAGTATTCCCAAGGTGATGCTGTGGCAAGTCCACATGGCTTGAGCACATGACTTGGATACACCAGGTCCTCTCTTCTCCAATTTCCACAGTGGTCCACCATGAGCAAGGCTCTTCTGTTTGTGGAAGACCTGATCTCAGGGAGCATCTCAGACACTTGAGCTGATAACTAGTAAACTGCAACTTCTCACCTGGAATGGGGATTCTCTTACATTGCCTAGTTTTTGCAGGGATTTCCAATAGCCCTTGACCTCAGGGCTCCCTCTCTTAAAATATTTTGCTGTTGTTGTAGTAAATTTTATACTTTAGGTGAATTTCTTTTCTGGAACTCTCTCATAACCCTCCCTATCCTCCCATCAACATGTGCTTTAATTGTTAGTGGGTTTTTTTTTTTTAATTATTTCAAAATCTTGGTTATTCATGGAAGTGAACTATGAAATAATTCTAAAATGAACCTATACTTTATAATTCTCATTCCCAATAAGCAGTATTCATACTAATAAACAATATATTCACAGGTATTTCAAACTGAAATGGAAATTATAATAACTGTGAGCAGATCAGGAAGCCAGGGACTCCAGTGGGGGAGTTGACAATGTACTGCTAAATCCTCTCTGCCATACAAAAGACCAGTTTGAGCAATCTTTCTTACCTTCATTCTCTCTTCTATAAATAAATATAATGGTAGTGCCTTCAAATTTAATTTGTTTTTATGAGCACTAAATAAGATAATCTATGTTTGACAACCTACTACAGTGTTTAGCATCTAATTTCTCAAAAATTACTAGGCTTTTTTTCATTATGCACACTTTTCAAGCAAAATTGCCCAATCAATCACTAAAAATATATTAGTGTAAAGTATTAACATCTATGAAAGGGTGCTATGGTGAGATCCATTGTATAAAAAAATACTTTACAAATTCCTTACCACCACATAGCTGGGTGAAAATCTTCTGCTAAACTCAAAGGATATTTTTAATTTAATCATCAACATTTTTACCAAATAGATTACCTTTTCTTAGAAGGATCTGAAAACAATGGCACTTCTAAACTGATACAGTCTCAATATATTACACCCCAGCATAATTTATCATAAAATAATAATGATTTTTTGCCTTGCCATCGTTAGTTTTATTTAATTAAAAGTGATTTGATTCATATTCCCTCAGGGTAAATAATCATTAATTTGCATGGCTGTTGACTAATTTCTAAACACAGGATTGTCCATTTCAGTATGCACCATTGTGTAGATAACTAAAGACAACTTCTCTGCTAGAGACATTCAGCTTCGCTAGTTTGATCCAGGAAAAGGAGTTAGAAGCATAGCGACAATACATGCAGTCACACTGTCCTTGTGCCCCGTCATTTCCCACTTCTCTCTTTTGTCATGCACTTCCTCACTTTCTCAATCTTCATGAATCAGCCTGTGAGCCAGGAAATTATTTATTTATTTATTTTTTTAACATTTATAACACGCAGATGGCATAGGGAATTCCATGATATGGCCCCATTCTTTGTCCTTTCCCCCAAAAGCAACAACAGAGTCTTGAGAGATCTTTCTCAGGTAGAGAATCATACGTTTTTGCTGACATCTGACATTGAAGTGTAATTCTTAGCTGAAAAAATTCTAGCAAAAATGGTGTCTGTGAGGTAAATTTTAGGCTAATTTCAGCCATCCCTTGTTCACCCAGTTGGCTTCTTCCTGAAAGCATGCCTTTTAAATATGCCATGTCCCACTTCTCTCTCTCTCTTTTTTTTTTTGTTGTGGTTTTTTTTGTTTGTTTGTTTGTTTTGTTTGTTTGTTTTTTGTGAGACAGTCTCACTCTGTCGCCCAGGCTGGAGTGGATTGGCCCGCGGCTCGCCGCAACCTCCGCCTCATGGATTCAAAGAATTATCCTACCTCAGCCTCCTCAGTAGCTGGAATTATAGGCACGCAGCACCACGTCCAGCTAATGTCTGTATTTATAGTAGAGACGGAGTTTCACCATGCTGGCCAGGCTGGACTCAAACTCTTGACCTCAAGAGCTGGGATTACAGGCAAGAGCCACCATGCCTGGCCCCCCACTTCTCTTTATAACCTGACATGGTTTGGACCTGTGTCCCCATCTAAATCTCATGTTGAATTGCAATCCCTAATGTTGGAGGTGGGGCCTGCTGGGAGGCGATAGGTTCATAGAGACGGTTTATCACAAATGGTTTAGTGCCATCCTCTTGGTATTTTCCTCGCAATAGTGAGTGCATTCTAGCGCGACCTAGTGGTTTAAAAGTGTGTAGCACCACCCCCTCCCTCTTTTCTTGCCCCTGCTCTGGCCATGTGAGGTGCTGGCTCCCCCTTTGCCTTCTGCCATGATTGTAAGTTTCCTGAGGCCTCCCCAGAAGCCAAGCAGACGCCAGCATCATACAGTCTGTACAGACTGTGGAACCATGAGTCAATTAAATCTCTTCTTTATAAATTACCCCGTCTCAGGTGTTTCTTTATAGCAATGCAAGAACAGACTAATGCATAATCTTATACTATGAACATTGTAGTCAATATATTCCCTTATCAGGGTTGTTTACATAAATTATGAGCTCAATGAAAGATAAAAATGTGAGGCCTTTTATTCAAAGACTATGGGAAAAAAGTGTAGGTATAAGGCATTAAAATATAAAGTTTTTTGCTGTCTTCTATAGTCTCTCTCTTGCCTTGACATGTCTTTGTTTAATTTGCCACTTCATGTTTTTCTAAGTAATAAAAAAATTTTACATTATTAGGATAAATTTTAATGTTCACCTTATATTATTCAATGCCATTTTAAAAACCAAATATGCTGGTTTTAAAATACCAGATTTAAAAACATCTAATTCTTAACCGTTGAAATGACACAATTTGTATTCGGTAGCTCATACATTTCTCTCTTGAAAGAACAGTGAAAATACTACAGTAGAAAACTACTCATATGTTTTTATTTCATTTCTTCATAGGCACGTATTCTACCAACACTCTCTAACTTCAGCTTACTGATAAGTCAAGAAAGACAGGCAAAAAGGAAAATAAACTATCAGTTGCTCTATCTTTTCCTTTTTTACCTTATTTTTATTTTCAGCATTAATAAGTTTCTGATATAAATAAGTAATATGATGAAGAAAGTGTTTGATATGGATCCTTGGTTGAATCCTGCCATTGCCTTAAGTTTGAAGCAAGTTCTGGTTCCTAGTAAGTTGTGGCCTCTGGGGGTTTCAGAGCCCCCTTTGATGGAACATGTTTAACTTTTACTCCTTTTGATTCTTGTTGAACTCCCACAGACTGTGGACCCATTGAATTCTGTGTTCATGGGGCCAGTGCTCTATGAACACACTTTGGTCATATACATTCTTCATTGTCCCATCAGATTTCACTTGCAAAACACAAGTTAAAAGATAAAATTGTGAAGAATTTTGAGATGCTGCCAACAGAACATTAAAGCAAGCATGGGGTCCTTCTGAATGCAGCATGCTGTATGACTGCAGAGGTCACTCATCCGTGAAACCAGCCTTCATGACTTAGCTTCAATGTTAAAACCCCATGAATTCCTGAGTTACTCTCTATTCTTATTTCCGAATAAATGAAAACGTAAGAGCAGGTAACATTATATTGTAGCTAATAGTTGCTTATTTGGGCCTTCATTCCTGAATTATATTGTTAACTACTTCATCTTTATATCCTAGTCTGGGCATCATAGAAATTATTTAGCTCATTGTAGATGCTTAAAATATTGAGTGAACACATTACTGTAAGAACAAAAGGATTTTTGAGTTTTAAAAGTAAATAAAACATGATTTAGAGTATATTATTCCCAATTGTTTTAAAAAGTTTTATTGTGACTTCAAATAGTATCAAGTTAATAGTAAATGTATTTGTGGTGTTATGGACTGCTTCCAGTATGCTGAAAAAGTTGTATGAAGAGGATATCTCATTAAATCATAGCATGTCTCTGTAAGGAGAAACAAAGAGATCATATATTGATTGTGCACTATGAACCATGTTCTTTTCTAGGCACTTAGCAAGCACTATTTTATTCAATTTTCCTAAAAGTTTTTTAGAAATATGTGAAATGACCCATTTTCCAGATGAAGCTAAAAGTGATTCATAGAAAGTAACTTGTCCAAGGTCACACAGATACTAAGGGTTGACATTTTGACTGTAACTGATTCCAAGTCCAATAGGCATTTTACCAAATTCCAGTGGCTTCACAATACCTCATTATCATTGGAATAAACGAGTCAGAAAAGAAATACTTATCATTAACCCTTATAATGTACTTTACTCCTTCCTTTTAATCGTTCTTTTTCCTCTTGCATTTAACTTAGAAAATATGGATGTGAACCCCTTTTGTTACATAAAATACTCCTGGGACAGTTTGAGAAAAGCAAGCCTAGAGTTGCCTGGACCTGGCCTGGAGTGCCTTCTTTTCACTCTTTCCCTGTTAACTCCTTCCCAGTTCAACTCCTCCCTCTCCATGAAGCTTTTTCAGAGGGTTATCCTTAGGACTCCTTTTTATTTTTTTGTCTGACTCATTATAGTTTAACCTGCAATCCAGCAGGTGCATGACACTTGATTAATTTATTTATTCACATATACTTCCTGAATACCTATCATGTGCTAGATATTATTCCTTGTGCTTGGAAGACATCAGCGAATAAAAGAGGTAGACATCTCAACCCTTATGAAATTAGATCATATTCGAGAGAGCATTGTGAGCTTTTATTTCTCCGCCTTGTTATTTAACTGCTTTCTATGGTGTTTAACATGAGGATCTTTACTTCTCTAGACTTCAAGTTCCTTTGAGTGAGTGAAAATGCTACTTTTATGACATAATGATTTGAATTTTAACACAGCAGTGACCATTTAGTAAATATTTAGTTAGTAATTGGACTTTTGTTAACAGAAAGTGACCAAATTTTAATTAATTTTAGATATTCACATAATAATAATAGGCAGTAGTAGCTTTTTAGCAGTGAAGCAAATTCAAATTTTAAGCCCTAATATGTGCTGTACACTCTAGATATGTTTTCACTTAATTCCCACTAAAGCCCAGTGAAATAATTATTGTTCCCAACTTACAGATAAGGCTTTTGGAGGCTAATTTAGTTGTTTTAGATAAAACATTGTGTAAATGACAGAACTGGGATTAAAACCCAGGTATTTCTAAATCCAGAAGGCACACTGTTTGCAAAATACTATAATTACTGCCCAAATAGGAAGCGATTAGCTTGAGTGGACAGGAGCTGAAGCTAGTCGTCAACATCTCAAACATTTATTCATTAGCTACCTGAGTAACATAAAATGGCTCAGTTTTATTGATAAGTTCATGGAAGATAGAACAGTTTTAATGCTCCTCCCACTGAATCCTAGATGCATACTAAATTAACTAGATATGTAATACATACACATATAACCATAAAAACATTCAGTGAACAGGCTCCTCACATAACCTATTACATTTAAGATGCCATCAATGGCCTAAACCTCCAGGCTCCCAGTATGGTGCTTTAAATCCCATAGAGGCAGCATAAATCAAGGGTTGTGAGACATAAAAATCATTCCATTCAAGAATAATCTGGAGTGATCCATGCCTGTCCATTGTCACATTTGTGACATTTTTGCATATTGGAAAGTATAAGGTTAGAGTCCTCAGCAGGAAGGAAACATGACACTTTTACAGACAGATTCAGTGTGGTGTTTTAAACTATGTAGGCTTAGAGCCAGTCAGATGTACCTTGGTTCAAATATAATCTCAGCTAACTTTAGCTGAATGACTTTGACTGAAATTTAGAACTTTGGTGAATAAAATGGAAATAGTAATCATAATCTTAATAAGGTTAGAAATAATTTGTGAGAAGTACCTGGCACATAGTAGGTGTTCTAATGTCCCAACTCCCTCATGTCATCTAGAAACCCACCTACTTTTCTGACTAGGCAACTTGTTTTCATTCTTTAGAGCCCAGTGCCGATATCCACTCCTCTTTGAATCTAGACTTAGTCACTCAGAGAGAATTGGATGCTCCACCTCTCTGCCCTAACACTTCTTACCTGCCTTGTAAATGCACATACTACACCTTTCATCATGTGCTCTTGCCTGTCCATCATCTTCAAGCCACTGTAGCTCTTGGAGGAATAAACTACATCTGATTCATATATATTTTTTAAATTTTTATTTTTTTCAGGGTACATGTGTAGGATGTGCAGTTTTGTTAATAGGTAAACGTGTGTTATGGTGGTTTGCTGGACCTATCAACCCATCACCTAGGTATTAAGCCTAGCATGCATTAGCTATTTTTTCCTAATCGTCTTCCTCCCCACACCCCAATACCCAGCAGGCTCCTCCCTGTGTCCGTGTGTCATGATTCATATTTCTATCTGCTCTATGGGAGGCCCTAATAAGATTTCTCTGGAATGTATGAGCATGTGACAAACATGATACCCAAAGGCAGGAAATAGGTTTGGGAGTCACTCAGAGGTGGCAGTAGAAAATCCATTTCTTTTCTTTCAATATTCTGCTCCATTCACTCTCAGGGAGCATCACTTTTGATAAATATATAAAGAACAAATTACATCTACGAAAGAAAACCAAAATAAAATGTGTTTTATTTTCTTGATGAATGTTTTACTCTTGGTTTATAGTTACAAACTTTTGGGTTGTAAGAAATATTTTTAAGCAGCTGGTGGACAAATTTCAGGTTATTTGCCCAAGGCTTGTGCTAGACATCTAGGGTTTCTACTCTGTCAAAAGTTTTATTGCCACATGCTGATCCCACACCTTGACAGTGACGCCGTATTTAAGACCAGATGATGGGCAAAACACTAGAAGATTCTGGTGACTCTGGCCCTATGTGAGACAAAAGGTTACTCTGAGTACATTCCTGAATTTTAACAAAAACAAAATAGTTGACTTTAATGAAGCGCTGAAGCTCTGGGAAGTCACAAGATCGATCGTAGAGCTAGAAGGTATCTTAATATCATCTAGCCAAATATCATCATTTTGTGTCTGTGAAAACCGCAATAACTGAGACGTTCAATAACTGACCTAATGGAAATAATGTTAGATACCTGTGCAAAATCCAACTTCTACTGAGAGTCACCCATGGGGCCAATTGTTTCAAAATGTTTCTGCACTTTGTTTACTAAAAGCCATTATTTTCCCCATGGATAATTCTTATTACACATAGCATTTACCTTGACCTTTATAATTACCCTCAAACATGGGGTCAAAATTTGATGTATAACATGGATAAAGAAAGAAATATAAGAGAAGCTGCCTCTTTAATTCTTTATCAGAGAACGTTACTGGCGGAGGCCATGCATGATGCCCATTGTTGACTCTGAACAGTATCCCTTCACCATATTTTACTTCCCTACCCAAACTATTTCAAAATAATTGGGTTTGTTGTAGTTTAGGTTTTTTTAATTGATAAACTATTTTTGAGAGCACTTTTAGATTCATAGTGTAACTGAGCAGAAGACAGAGTTCCTTCTGTTCCTCCCCTTCTGAAACATGTACAGCCTTCCCCACTATCCTGCATGACAGTGTGTGTTTGTTAAAATCAACGAACCTATATTGACAAAACATTATCAACCAATACCCATAGATTATATTAGCTCTCAGTCTTGATGTTGTACAAAATATGGGTTTGGACAAATGTATAATGGCATGTATCCATCATTGTAATATTATGTTTCACTTCCCTAAAAATACTGTCTCCTCCCTAACCCATGGTAACTACTGATCTTTTAATTGTCTCTATAGATTTCCCTCTTACAGAATGTCATATAGTTGGCATGACATGTAGCCTTTTCAGGTGGATTTTTCCTTTAGTGATATGAATTTAAGTTTCCTCCATGTCGTTTTTTGGCTTGATAGCTCATTTCCACTCATCCAAATAATACAATTGTTTGGATGTACCACAGATTACTTACTCATTTACCTACTGAAAGACATCTTGGTTACTTCTAAGTTTTAGCAATTATAAATGAAGCTGCAATAAACATCTGTGGACATCTTTTTGTGTGGACCTGTTTTCAACTCATTAGAGTAAAAACTGAAGAATGTAATTGCTGGGTCATATGGTAAGAGTATGTTTAATTTTGTAAGAAATTATCAAACTGTCTCCCAAAAGGCTGTCTCATTTGTCTCATTCTGCATTTAGATCAGCAATGAATGAGAATTCCTGTTGCTCCACATCCTTTTCAGCATTCGTTGTCGGTATCTGGGGTTTTGGCCATTCTAATAGATGTGTAGTGGTATCTTATTATTGTTTTAATTTGAAATTCCCTAATTATCTAAGTTATGGAGTGAATGTTTGTGTTCCCCTCAAGCTTTACATGTTGAAACCTTAACCCCCAATGTGATAGTATCAGAAGGTGAGGCTTTGGAGAGGTAATTAGATCATGAAGGTGGAGTTTTAATGAATAGAATTAGAGTTATTATAAGAGGATATATAAGAATAATGATTTTTCTCAAATATGTAAGGATGCAATGAGAAGGCCTTCATCTGCAAAGGAATAAAAATGCCCTCACCACGCACTGTATCTGTGACTACCTTGATCTTGAACTTCAAGTGCTTGTTATTTAACCCAACTAGTCTATGATATTATATTGTGGAAGCCCCAAATGACTAAGATAACATACAATGTTAAACATTTCTCATATGTTTATTTGGCATATTTATATACAGAGTTGACTTTTCTGGGTTCTTTACTTTGCATATAAATTTCAAAGCACTTTATTAATATCCACAAAATAATCTGCTGCTATTTTGATTGGGATTGCTTTGGATCTATAAATAAATTTGAGATTAACATTTTTAAAAGTGAATTTTTGTAAGAACAACTATCACCAGATGTTTGGAAATAAGATATTATGGAACATTAGTATTCTTTAACAATTAGATAAGAGAGAGATAAAATGCCTTTAGAAAAGAAGACATTCTCTTTGGTGAAAACATTTCAAAATAAAATTGTATACTAGAAACCTTACATGATAAATTTATTGTAGTTCAACAGGCTGGAGAAAGAAACAAGCCTGCAGGCATTCCATGTAAAAGGAATAAATTTATGAGCATTTACGCTATTAATAATTGCCTTCTCCCCTGTGGCTTCATGGTTTCTGCAAGTCTCATTCATAACACTAACTCACACTGCCTAGAGTTTATGAAGAGATTAAGGAAAAAAGAAAGCCTTTGGGTGAGAATTAGTATCAATGCTCATTTGGCTTAGAGGCAAGTATATTTGCTAGATATTTGATTTAAAACTCTCGTGTCTACTTTATGTTGTTTCTGTCCTATTAAAGATGTTCACCAAATAAGTTGTGAAAGACTCTAAGCACCAAGAGACTTACTCAGTCTCCTAAGATCCTGTAGGGTATCATTGTCAAGAAATGAGGTTATTATATGTAGCTCATTTCAAAAAAGTAAACATTCTTCCTGCTCCTGGAAGGACCCTGGATAAACATCTGGCTAATAGCTGTGATTAGAAGACGCTCATGTTACTGATCCAGATCACAGTAGGACTTGATTTTTTGTTTTTAATTCTTATACTCCTGTCAAAGTGGATTTTGTTGTAGGGGCCTTCAATATGTGCATATTTATAAATGACATACATTTGCATTACCATACCACCATTTTAAGTAAAATTTAAATTGCAAAGTATAAAATTGCAAAGATGAGTTACAAAGCAAATACAAATCGCAACCTGGAGTTGAATGCCAAAATAAACACCTGGAAGAATCAAGAATGTTTGCTTTGGATCCAGCAGAACAAGATCATGGAGAGGAGGTGAGGATTCTTGACATTTTCATTAAAGCTCTTTTGGTGTCATTTGACTTTTTAAACAATTTATGTTATTTTACTGATAAAAATTATGGCTAAAACCACTTTTACCCCTAAAGCTATTGAAATAAAAATAAAAATTTAAGATTTTTTTAAAAAACAATAAACCAAAAATATAACAAAACATTTTTTAAAAGTATGTCTAAACTTCTAATATATTTGTCCTGCACTATAATAGTTTGCCTTAAAGATCTCCTGGTAAGCAAGCACCTCACTTTGAAGACAACTGATCTAAACCACTTTACTATATTTTCCTTGACACAAAGAATAGTAAGTTACATTTCATGTTGAACAGTGACATTTACAAAATAAAAGAGAAATAAAACATGGATAAACAGTTGAGCAAAAGTTCTGAGGTTTATTCCATTTTTACTTGTTTTTATATATTATTAACAAAACATATACTTTACTGTACATTCATATGCCAAACATTAAGCAAGATTCTTGAGACTCAGAAATCAATCATAAGTATGGCTGAAAATGGAAAGATTTGATTCCTTATCCTGTGTTATTAAAATATTTTTAACATTAGCTAAATTACTTAATTTTGAGCTTCTATTTCCAAATATGAAGAAGAAGAAGCACAATGGATCTGCCATATCCACAGAATTGCTTTCAAGACCATACAAGATAACATTTCAGTTATGAGGGTAGCTTTGGGGCCTAAATAAATCCAGACTTTTACTTAAGATATGATAAAAAGGGATCATCATCACAGAGGATAATTGTAAGTGAATATATAAATGGTAAGTATGGATAAGAAGAAAGTACGGTAAAAGTAGTAACATAGGGATAAGAAAAATTAAGAAGTAAAAATGAAATACAAAACTGCAAGGCATATGTTAGGGCAGGTGTTGGCAGAGTGTTAGGAGGTGCCTCAACAGGTCTAAGGCAAATAATTAGGGGCAATATTATTAAGACATGGTGTCTGCTATGCAATTTTTACCACAATGCCTCATATCTTATAGCTGATAATTTTGCACATGAAATTTGGTATTTTATATTATTTTCAATGCCTAACCAACGGTTACTATTTTCAGGGTTAATATTGTAAGTACTTGTCTTTTGATCTAATATAAGGAAGCATCCTGATTATGTTGCTGCTGTGGTTTGAGAGCTGCTTGTCTGTCTTGGGGCTTGGCTTCCACAAAACATACCAAATAGGTCAATAATCTCAACCTACCAGAGAGTCTGGGGTGGGGTAAAAGGAGAATCGTTTGATGTAGAAGGATCATGTGCTTAAGGATGCGGAGTCCAACTTCCTAATATTGTTTGAAAAAATGGTTTTAACCCTATATAAAAATGTACTGTTAACACTGGACTTAAGGGTCATGAAGGTATCAGATAATCATAACTTCAAAACAGAATCTAGCTGGATCTTCTGCTCCATTATATATCTTTTTGCTATGTCATTAAACATTCTGTATCACGGTGTTTATCCAACTGCACAACAATCAATAGCACATGAAGCTTTCCACTCACTTTAATATTTCTTACATTGACTTTTATTGATCAGTGGTAGAACTTCAAAATAAACAATTTTTTGGACTTGTTTTATGTGGCTATGAGAAATTAAAAGAGAACCAAAGTTGACTCAGAGTCTGAGAGGAAAAAAATATAAAGCTCAGGATTTTTAAATATACTCAATGCAACAGATAATTTTCATTAACTACTCTATGCTTGATATTGTCTTTGTTGCCTTAAGGAAGGTAATAATGATAGATTATTCCATTCAAAATAACTCAGCAAATGTTTATTAAAGTAATGCTAACTTTGCATTAGGTACTCATTTAGGTATGTGAGATAAAGAGATGAGCAAAAAACAATTCTTGTGTTTAAGAAGAGTATAGCATTTTTGCAATAAATGCATGTATGTAGTGATTGTTATAACATAATTGAAAAATACTTATCACCATATCAGATCTGTTAAGTGCCATTAGAGAAGGGAAACCAAGCATTAATGGTTTGTAAAGAAGGACAATTAACTCCAGTGAGGCAATCATCAAATCAAATAGATTATGAAGATGGGAATTAGGAGTAAGTGGGGATGAGGGTGAGAGGTGTTTCCCATCAAATGCACAGCTTTTCCGAAAGTAAGGGACATTTAGCAAATGTATTAGTTAGGGTTATCTAGAGAAACAGACCAATAGGAGAAAAAAAATTGCAAGCACACACACACACACACACACACACACACATGCAGAGAGAGAGAGAGAGACTGATTTTAGGGAGTTTTCTCATGTAATTATAGAGGCAAAGTCCCACAATCTGTTGTCTGCAAGCTGGAGAACTAGAAGAGCCAGGGGTGTTGTTCTAGTACCAGTTCAAAGGCCTGAGAATCAGAAGAACCAATGATGCAAATGCCACTTCGGGTGCAGAAGACTGATGTCCTAACTTGAAAATAAGCTGAGAGAGTAAAGTCCCTCTTCTTTTACTTTTTCTTCCATTCAGGCCTCCAATGGATTGGATGAAGCCCATCCACGCTGTGGAGGACAATCTGCTTTACTCAGTCTAATGATTCAAATGTAATTCTCATCCAGAAACACCCTCACAGACAACCCAGAATAATGTTAACCTAGTATCTGGGCACTCTGTCACCCAGTCCATTTGACACATAAAATTAACTTACACAGGAGATAAATTGGAGACATGTAGGAAGCAGATTTAAAGATTTTGCCTGCTTAAGCAGAGACTATTAGTGCCCTGCCAGTAATCCCCTAGCAATTATGTCTACATGCCTAGACTGCTTACTGAGTACACTTGTGATTCTACAGCTGAATGATTTTATTCTAACCAATGGAAACACTGCAAACAGGACAAGCCAGAAGCCCCAGGCAGCTGGGGTCCCGGGACCAGTTCTCGTCCAATGACGGACAATGAGAAGTATCTCAGTGGCAGAGGCTTGAGCAGTACACCTATTCATCAACACGATGGAGTGGTAGAAATGGCCCAGGTCAAGAGACAGACAAACTTCCCTCCACTGTCTTTGCTAATTATTTATTGTCTTAGAAGTAATATGAATAGAAAATGACAGACAAAGAGGTCCAGGAAAGAAGCATGTGATTGGACCTATAGGAATGGACAAAAAGTGTGTAAATCTTTACTTCTCATGGCAATGCCCACCAAAAAATATCTAGTTCAGAGAAGGCATTGAATGACTATTTGAACAAAATTGCTGGGCCAGTGGATTTTAGCCAGTCTCTGGCTCTGATCATGCAAGGGCTTTCACTACTGGGCTTGTTAAAACAGTAGCCGTGGTGAGAAAATGGAGGCTGTGCGTGATTCAATATCACAGCCTCCCTTTCACCAGCGCAGAAGTAGCTAGTGTCACTCCTGAATGTTCAAAGTGTTAGCAGCATAAACTGATGTTCATCTCTGGATGCTATACTGTTCTCTAAGAGATCCACCACTGGCAAGTTGATTATTTTTACCATTTCCACTTTGGAAGGTATAATTATTTCCAGTGATTTTCCTCATTGGAAAGATGTATCTATGAGACCGAATGCATGGAGATTGCCAAAGTTACTCTGGCCTGAGTTCTCAAAAAATATCTGAATTATTGTCATGTTTCATTCCCACTTTATAGCAAAGGAAGTGAGACAATATTTAAATAATCATGTGGTGTATAGTTCTACCATACACCACAGAACCTAGAAACTTCCAGCATGATAAAATATTGAAATGACCTTAAAGGCATAACTTACATGCCACCTTGGTCATCATGCCCTGTGGAATAGGGATTTTAATAAATGTTGCTTTCATCCTGATAGTTAGAATTCATGGGTGAGGGAACCGAGGGTAAAAACTGGGAATGACATATTTTATCACCATTCTCAGTGACCCATTTAGAAATGTTTGCTTCTCATCCTTGAAGTTTTAGATGGACTAGAATTTCTGATTTCTCTATGAGGGAACAGACACAACCAGTGTTCCAGTAAATGTAAGTCTATGACTACACCTGGTTAGCTCTTCAAGCTAACAGGCAAGGGGATCGGTCAATGGGCTGGCAGGGTTAATTGACCCGGATTATCACAAGGCACATGACAAAATGTGACTGAGCTTAAGGATTTTGAAAAGACCATTTTGGTGCTTCTGTGGCCAGTGTTAAACTCGGGTAGAAGCACCCTTATGCAAAAGACGTTCTGGCCAAGGGTATTGAAAATTCTCTGTTGTTTTAAGCCTTTTGTTTTTTTTTAATTTTATTTAGAAATTGTTATAGGCCAGTCTCTTGAAAAATCAGATACAGGTCAGAGTGGAAAAAATGTGAAGCACCAGTGGGCCATGCAAAGAGTAAACTGTACAAATGTTATTAGTGCCCTCCTGACATCCCTTCAGTAGTTCTATGTGCCAAAAACTGTTTGCCGCAACTCTCTGCTTGTAGGATACTTTTTGTCTTTCCAGGAAAGCTTGTTTCTCCATAACTCAGTGTAATTTTGGTAAAATAGTCCATTCCCCAACCACAAGGTTAAGTTCATTATTCTCCTATAACGAGTGAATTATTCTCCTAGCAGAAAGACTGATCTGCGGACAGGCCAAGACACATAACCCAAATATGAAAGTTTTCCTTTGTATCCAACTTTAAATATTCCTTGAATTAACCAAATATCAATTTAATACTATTGCAGAGAAATCTATGAACCCAGCCATAGTTGATACTTAGCATCTTTTTCTGCTCAGTACATCATTTCTATCAGGCTTTTACCAGCACCACACCACCCATCTCATATGGTTGTGGCTAGCCTCTGAATGACAGCAGTAGGCATAGGACTGGGAGTTAATACCATCATGGTATTCCAATATTTTATCTTTAGTAATTGGTTCAAATGATTATCACATAAGCTAAGATGGGACAATTACAGCTTCCACTAAGATTTCAAATGTAGATGCTGGAGAGACAAAATATTGCTGCCTTGTGGATTGTAGGCTGTAAGCACCAAGACCTGAGTAAGCTTCTTTGAGATCTTGTCTAAGGCATGAAAGAATGAGGACATCAAGAGGAGAAATGCAAATACAAATAGAACCACAGGGTGGATAAGCTGATATTATTGTTTAAACTTCTGGATTTAGTCAGGCTTAAATGCAAACATCTCCACCCGTAGACTTTACGGCTGTATGAGCCAATAAATTCCTTTCTACTTAAAAATAAATAAATAAATAAAATAAATAAAACACATTCTTCCCCCAAATGCATGATATTAGGCCTCAGCAGAAGGAGGGCGATATAGAGATGGAGGATGGAGAGTGTGGTAGTCTTGAGGATGATAGCATGCTTTAATAATTTGAAATTATATGTGTATAGACAATAACAACTCATTTTTTTCTGATTTGTTTTAGTTTTGTTTCTGTCAGTTATAATCAGAAAAAAATTATGATCCTACATTTTAAATTGATAAAAAAATATAAATTAAACACACCTCCTTCAAATAATTTGCCCTTATTCCGTTCTACACAAACCGCTACATGGCTGTGAGGTTTTGTGGCATTCACATTTGAAATATCCTGTGGTTGTTTTATGTTTTGTTGTCATTTTGTACATTTTGCTTTCCCATTTAAATTATAAGCACCATGGAAAGCCCTACATCCTTAAATACAATCCAGGTAATTAGAAAAGAGTGCTAGAAATATCGACTAGATGTCCCCCAACATAACTGTAAACGAACAAATATTCTGGTTTATGTATCAGCTTCTTGTGAATTTGGTGTCAATAAACTCCAAAGTCTGGGAACCCTGTTTATAAATTTCAGTCTGTGGACTGGCAAACATGAAGACAAGGTCCCCAGTGTTTCAAAGACAATGCCATCCTTTGAGACTCAGTGTGATTATTATCATCATTTATAATAGTTTACAATTAGATATGTAAGAAACATACTTTTAGAACTTGTATTTCTTTCCCGTTATTAAACTTGGGCTGTAGTGGCGCCATATTTGAGCAATGGTCAGGACCTACACATATCATCTATAGAAGTAGAAAAGGCTGGTGAACATTAGGGAAAATTATTATAATTTGTAGATATATTTCTGAATATTACAGTAGAATTGGACATAGGAATAGACTCATAGCAAAACTCACCTTCATGATTATTGTAATATAGGCTGATGTTCTTTATAGAAGAACTTATCTCACAAAAACAGCAAGCCAGAAAAAATAAATTGTTCAGGGAATAGGAATTTTCTGTAAAAACGTTGTTTTAATAATAAAAAAAAAGTGCATAGCAAGTATACCCTATATTTTTACTGCCAAAATATTCTAATTAATTAAACTAAATCTAGAAGAGTTTTCCCATTTATTAGTGCAAAACAATAACAATAAAAAAAAATGACTTTAACCCTTTACAAGCACTATTTGAATTAAACACTTATTTTTTCTTTTACAAAATAATCATTTTTGTTTAACAAAAACACCATTTATACTGGTCTATTGTATGTATTTAATAACATTTCCAGATGTGTAATAGAATAGTAGATAGTAACTTGAAAAATAGTATCTACTAGGCTGGGCGCGGTGGCTCACGCCTGTAATCCTAGCACTTTGGGAGGCCGAGGTGGGCAGATCACGAGGTCAGGAGATTGAGACCATCCTGGCTAACACGGTGAAACCCCGCCTCTACTGAAAATATAAAAAATTAGCCGGGTGTGGTGGCGGGCGCCTATGGTCCCAGCTACTCAGGAGGCTGAGGCAGGAGAATGGCTTGAACCTGAGAGGTGGAGCTTGCAGTGAGCCCAGATGATGCCACTGCACTCCAGCCCGGGGGACAGAGCGAGGCTTCATCTCAAAAAAAAAAAAAAAAAAAAAAGAAAGAAAAAAATAGTATCTAGTATTATACTATGTTGAAAAATAGACATTTTTGTTTATTTTTAAAATTCTTATTTAAAAATAAACCACCATGAGACCCAGGTTTTTACAAAATAGAATGAAAGTTTCTGTATACTTTAAATTTCTAGTATTATTGGTTTCAGTCTCTCATCTAAACAGATATAAATAGGCACTTTAGAGAGGAAGTCAGGGATGTTTTTGACCTATAGTTCCCATTTTTTCAAGTTAATGCTAACGCAATCATCCTAACACATAGACCCAGCACCGTATGATTGATAAGTCTCAAGTAAGGGCTATATTAAAAACATATATTTTTATCTCTCACTAATTCTGCACAAAATGATTCCCTGTGGTGGCAAAATTTACCCACTTGACTTCTTGGCTCAAAAAATAATATTCAGCAGTGGACCTAACAATGAATTCCAAACTATTAATATATTTAAGCAGACTTAACGAACATACGCGGCCAAGAATCACTCAAAATATTAGCCAACTTGATTGTATGCTAAAGCTTATGATGTAAAATAAAAAGTATACCAAATACATTTAAAAATATTATGCAAAAGAGGCTTAATTATTTACCATTGAACTCAGAAACACGACTTATAGTTATTTAACACTTCAGCATCTTTATTAATTGATCTTTATATTACCCAATGCTCATCATTCTTTTCTTAGAAATTCATAATAATGATTTCCCACTTAAAGGAGGAAGATTGTATATAACCCAAAGGCATGTTGGAAATTGTCATATCGGATGTTATTGGTTGTGTGTATTTTAGAGCACAATTTAAGGATACAGTAAATGCTACCATAAATGGATTTATGATTTCGACTTAGCTAGTTTCAACCACCACTTTATTGTATAATCAGGATTTATCGTGCTACTCTATATTCAGTTCACCTTACCTTCCAGGTATAAGGGAGTTGCACACTCTCAGCTCCCTTGCTGTTAGACAGAGATATAACCTGAAATGGACCAGTAGATTGAGAGCGAAAGTGGAATGGGTCATTATAGCCTGAAGCATTTTCATCTCTTCTTCTGCCATGGGAATGATGAAATTGGATGTTAATATGGAGGTTGCAGGAGATCAAAGCCCTCATGAATTATTGAGCGCTTGCTTGGGGTACAGATACCTTAGAGAATCTCTCTCACCCACAGTGACCATAGCTTAAGCAATAAATAAATTTTGATTATGTTAAGTCACTGAGATTCTGGTGTTTGCAACTGCAGCATAGCCTGAGAATCCTGGCTTATGCCAGAATTTCATCTCCGCATATTAACATTGCAAATGAACTGAGAATTTAGAGAATCACTCGGTAAGTGTAAGGGGATCCTAAATACACTGGACTCCACTTAGAAAGTGGACACAGAGCTGATATCATTGAGGAAGACTGTTTAATACTGTTCTTTGGAAGTAAAAATGAAAAG
The DNA here is from genome assembly GCF_028885625.2 of Pongo pygmaeus. Lineage (NCBI taxonomy): Eukaryota > Metazoa > Chordata > Mammalia > Primates > Hominidae > Pongo > Pongo pygmaeus. Next base: position 106,809,895 of record NC_072382.2, on the reverse strand, counting down.
GGAAAATGTTGATTTTCTCACATTTGTTCAGTATTGACACAAAACTACCTTCAGTATCCTGGAATCATTCATAAAGTGTATAACTCAAAATTCTTGTTTAAAATGATTAATATTAATTATAATAACTAAGATTTGAAGGAATTTCTGCGACATCAAGTGTAATAACCCTGCTGAGAATTGTTACCTGTGTCTATTTTGGGAGCAAATACAGAACTGTATTTTTCTCTTCATGTATGAGATTTTGCTTTTATGAAATACGGAAATAATTTTAGAATGTGCATATATATGGAAAGTAGATATCAGTTTATTATAAAACATGGGTAATAAATGTCTTTTTTATTGTAGATGGGACTTTTATTGTGTTGGTTTTACCTGGAATAAAGTAAATCACAAGACTGGGCAAAGTTCAAAATGATCCAGAGTAAAAGAAATAGTACTTTCTTTGTGTCAACTTCAGGCAAGGCAGGTAGGGCAGATCAAAGAACTGCTTTAATGATTCACTAAAGCTGAAGTTCAGATAAAACCACAGCAGCAGCCAAAACACCTGGAAATGCAAAAAATTGCGAGCAAGGCATGTGTCTTTCTGAGAAAAGGTCCAGGAAGAACATAAATCTGCAAGGGAGATTATCTGATAGCACCATTGTCAGCAAACAGCGACTCTGAATGAGACAGAAGCAAGGTCAGGGTTTAAATAAATGCTGTGGTTGTACAATAGCCACAGTAGGCTTTTTTCCAAGTCCTAGTTCTATTGTCATTTTGGGATAAATCTTGACTTTGAGAGCTGTCTTCTCAATTGTAGAATGAAGAATTGGCCTTCAAGTAATTTTCCATAGAAAATATTTTATTCTACTTCATATTTATGGCAGTGCTAAGGGCCAGCCTCAGCTATAGATTGTGTTCTTTTTTATGTAATTAATCTACTTCAAGATGTTCTGAGAGAAAGCACGTGTCTGACACAAAGCTGAATAAGAGAGTCCCTGCCCTCAAGTGGCTCACATGTCAAAAGCCATGCAAAACTCAGCACCAGATATCATGGTGAAGATCTAGACTTGATATTGCATTTGTCGACTGACATACTTGCTGTCTAAAAAAAAAAAAAAAGATTTACGAAGCACCATTGTCTAGGGTGATAGGCCTTTTCTACTCACTCACGATCCAAAGAACAGATGGACTTTAATGGATTTAATGCCCAAATAAGCAGTTTTTTCCCAAGCACTTAATGCCCAAATGAGTAGATTTTTAAAAATGCAACTAATAAAAGCAGATAACCCTCAAAGTACTCTTGCACCACCAAGCTTGTGTAGGGAGTGGAGCAGAACCTAAATAGTGCAGCAAATTAATTGGAGGCAGAAATCCTTGATTCTAAGCTCTAGTTAATAATAATAATAATTAAACTTAATGACTACCTGCGTGACCTTAGTCAACTCCAGTTTTTAGGACCTCAGGTCTTTTCTCATTTATAAAATAAAGAGATGTGGTCATTGGACATGATGATCATTAAGGTCCTACGAGTTTAACAACTTCATCATTTCCAAAGTAGCATTACACGTTAGACCAAAAATAGCATGGCAACTTACTGAAATTGAGAAGAATTTAGTAAAAGTACTTTTATTTCTTTTTAACAATAATTACTTATTTGGATGTTTAAAAAGTACCAAATGAAAAATAAGAATAAATATCAAGCTTTTATTAAGTGAAATGTGGAAATTACAGAAATTGGGAAAATAGTAAAATATACTCATAGGATTACAAATTTATAATGGAGAGATAAAATCCTATTTTATACCATTGGGGTTCTCTTCTAGTTGATATGTATTTAGCAATGCACATGGCACAGACAAATCACAGTAAATAATATTCCTCTTAAAAAGTTTTTGCTCAGTCATAAAACACATACAGTGAAAAATTTCCTCCCTTGGAGGCAAGCATTCAAAAATATAATTAATTTCTGCACTTTCGTGGAGGAGGAAAAAATAAATGAAAGTATAAATGTTTCCTACTGAGTATGAGATAAAAGGTCTCAGAGGTGTACCAAGAAGGGTTAATTTATAGACATCAAAAAATTTAATATTTTTATTAGGAATTCGTCCCCAAATATTTGGGCTCATTTTTCATATAACTAAAGAGCAAATAAGTATAATAAGTTAGAATATAAAATATCAAAGCTGATACATATAGTATGAATATACTTAAAAAATACATCTCAAACCCCATAAATGGATACAGAAAGTGCAAGTCATCTTTATTGCCCTGTGCTGAAGGTAACTATCATAAATTTGGCACTATAGCAATAAACTTGAAAATATAAGTCCCTTCCTTTAAAATAAAATACTTAATTTATCTAAAGATGGTGTAAAATGCTTTATATTTAAGCTAGGGGAGATACTATGGTTTCTATCGCTCTAAGAAAAGATATGACATTACTGACTAGCATCTTGTATGCTGCCCGATTATATTTAAATAACCAGGAAACACTGGCCTTCGAAATACTGCACAGAATGATAGGACCCTGACTAGCTTTCAAATTTTAGTGTTTTGTCTGCTGAACTGAGCCCCATTTCTGCAAATTGCTACCAACCCTTACTGCCTTACAGTGACAATTAGAGTCATCTATAAACATGGCTGATTTTCCAAGGAACTATTATTGACCTTACTTTGTAGATTTGATCGTATGCACCAGTCTGAGGTTGGGGTTATAAGAATTGATGTGACTTTATATTTAAGAAATTTTGAGACCCTTCAAAACAGAATGTACTAAAAAAATTACGAATTCTTTTTATCCTCACACTAGGAGGAGCTGACAGGAGACATCACTCACCTTTTTCCTGGTGAGAAATTGTTCATCCCTCTGGGCACTCTGAACAGGTAGATGTATTAGATCACCTGCAGTCTAGTCCACTAACTGTATTAGAGGATGTCAGCATGAGATAATTTTCAGAAAGACTTTGTCCAGAGACTTAGAGTAGAGGAAATGACATTGACTTTGAGAGACAGACTAAGAAAGCAGGACTTAGTGAATGAAAGTAGATATATGCAAAATAACTAAGTCTGCAAATGAACTATTTGTAAGTAATTTATAATAATAAAAATAGATACTTTGTGTTAAAAATTGTGCTGTAATACACACTATACATATGTATGCTTGTGTGTTTATATATGTGTATGGAGATATATATATATATATCTCGTCTCTTTTTTATCGGCTAGAAACTTGGAGCTCAAAGAGTTCAAGGTCTTTTACAAGGCTCCACAGTTAATAAGTGACAGATCTGTATTTCAAACCACCATCAAATTCTGCTATCTGGGCTGCTAGTTTCAGTAGAGGATATGCCAATGAGAAGGAAAATTTATTGGTTATTGAAGCATAGATATTACACAGGTTTTGAATAAACAGATCTGGATTCAAATCTTGGACCAGCCATAAATTAGCTGAGTAGTCTTACAAGGGAAAATAGTGGTTCCAGATAATTAGTGCACTGCCTGGCACTCACAATAAATAGGAAAAAAGTTGTAGTTACTGAAGCCCCTCCAAACACTCTAATAGGAAAAAAGAAGCCTTTGCATATGAAATATAAATTTTTATATTCTTCTGGGTATATACTCAGTAATGGGATTGCATCAATGTTCGTTGCTGCACTATTCACAATACCAAAGACATGGAATCAACCCAAATGCCCATCAATGATGGATTGGATAAAACAAACATGGTACAGGTAGACCATGGAATAGCATGCAGCCATAAAAAAGAATGATACTGGCTGGGCACGGTGGCTCACGCCTGTAATCCCGGCACTTTGGGAGGCTGAGATGGGCAGATCAAGAGGTCAAGAGATTGACAGCCTGGCCAACATGGTGAAACCCCATCTCTACTAAAAATACAAAAATTAGCTGGGCATGGTGGCGCATGCCTGTATTTCCAGCTACTCAGGAGGCTGAGACAGGAGAATCACTTCAACCAGGGAGGCAGAGGTTGCAGTGAGCCGAGACTGTGCCACTGCACTGCAGCCTGGCAACAGAGCGCTTTTGTGGGAGCGTGGATGGAGCTGGAAGCTATTATCCTTAGCAAACCGATGCAGAAACAGAAAATCAAATACCGCATGTTCTCACTTATAAGTGGGAGCTAAATGATAAGAACTTGAGAACACAAAGAAGGAAACAACAGACACTGGGGTCTACTTGAGGTGGAAGGGTAGGAAGGTGGGAGGAGGGAGAGGAACAGAAAAGATAGGTACAGGGCTTAATACCTGGGTGATGAAATAATACGTACAACAAACCTCTGTGACACAAGTTTACCTATATAACAAACCCTCATGTGTACCGCCAAACCTAAAATAAAAGTTAAAAAAAATGAATTTGAATTTTTCCTTTGATTAAACAAAAGACAAAACGCAACTATTTGATTGTGAAAGCAAATGGATCAACTTATGTTATCCTAATGTTCTCAAGATGTGAATCAATTCAATATCCCATGACTCTGATTCTGCTATCTCCAGACAGGCTTCTAATTTTAATTGGCTGCTTGTATAGTTGTACCTATGGGAAAAGGTTATGATGTCCATATTTACATAAGCATACAAGCCCACATGAGAGTTATTTTTCTTTCTTTGCTTTTTTTTTTTTTTTCTTTGAGACAGATTCTTGCTCTGTTGCCCAGGCTGGAGTGCAGTGGCACGATCTTGGCTCACTACAACCTCCGCCTCTCGGGTGCAAGAGATTCTCCTGACTCAGCTTCCCGAGTAGCTGGGGTTACAGATGCCTGCCAACACGCCTGGCTACTTTTTGTATTTTTAGCAGAGACGGGGTTTCACCATGTTGGTCAGGCCGGTGTTGAACTCCTGACCTCGTGAATCGCCCACTTCGGCCTCCCAAAGTGCTGGGATTACAGGTGTGAGCCACTGCGCCCGGCCAAGAGTTATTTTTCATTACAAATAAGTCAATTAATTTGGTGTTTACATATCAGTATTTTGAGCCCGACTAAAGAAGAGTGAGGGGGTTCTTTGAGAAGCCAAGCTCTCCTTACTTAGGGTGCTGTCCAAAGTAGGATTCTCAGCTTTGCCATGATAAGGAATGCCACCCAATGGGATTCCTCGAGGAAGAGCCAGCCTTCTTTTGCCCACATATTCCCTCTCCAGCCTTACCTCCATCCATTCCTCAATTCTGGATTTCTCCTTCAGCTTGTGAACACATCCTAAGCATTGTCTGCTCCAAGATGATGTCTTAGACCTCTTATTCAGGTTATATAGCCTACTCCCATGTGACTTCAGTCACTTTGTGCATAGAGCTACTACAGCATTTGCCAGCTACCATTATATTTAAGTATCTGGCAGCATTGTCAGCTCCTTCAACAGGTACTCACTTATTTCACCTTGCATTTCAGAACCATACTTTGTCATTTAGTTGGTGACCTCAAAAAATTGCTCGTATATTATTAATTTAAATCCCGTAGATCCTGGCATAAAATTTTAGACATCTTTCTCATAACAGAATCCCTAGGGCCTGGTAATTTATTGAATTATTAATAAATATTTATTCAATAAATAAAAGATGACATTTACGGTTGTATCAAAATATTAATGAGTATTTTTTAAATCCACAACCCTTCGTTCAACGTGGTCAGCATTCTCTGTCCTGAGTTATTATTAGAACAAAATACTATTTAAATATATTGCTTCTTATAGCCCTTCCCTAGTGAAAAGCAACACATTCATTTTTTAAAACAATGAAACATACGCAAGTCTTTTGCAGACTTATAACAAAATCAACGTCACTGAATGATAGAAATGGAAAATCAGAACTGAATACAGGGACAGCAGATTAAACAAAAATATGTCAAGATGCCCAGACAAATCTCAATTTATGGCAATAGAAATGGACTGACAATTAGATTCCTGAATCACATCTTTGAGTAGATCTGTTTTTCTTTCTCATGAGTATGTCAGTGGCATGAGGGAGAGGGTGTGAAAAGGTTGGTTTGCACTCTCTGGAGTGAGACTGCTGAATTATTTAGGAGGTCTGTTATGAAGTAATTGTTTGTAAATGCAGAGAACACAAATGAGTGTGTTGTGAGCATATGTAAATGCAAATGTGGATAAAAGGCATTGCTAATGTCTTCAGAAGGGAAAATAATTAGCAAATTCATAAGGGTCACTCATAATTCTAATGTTAAGACTAATCCTTTGTTTCTTTTAAGATATTCCCCTAATGCATTTATGATGCATATTCCCTGGTAAATGACAATGTGCTTTAATTTATGATGCAGTTACGAAAGTAAGTGAACATTGTAAATGTTGGGAGGGCTTCCAAAGTAGGGGATGTTTGGTGGCAGCCTTTGCTGCTCATACATGGTTGAATGGTGCCTCAGGGCTCACTGTCTTAAGCTACTGCTGCTCAGGCTTTTTCTCATAATATTATTCAAATCTTGCAGTGGCCAGTGTTGTGAGAACCTTACAATGTGGGCCGACTCAACTCGAGCTCGTCATCTCAGTTCAGAAATTTCTAACATACACTTCAAGCTTTTCTGCCAGGTGAATATCATGTGATGGGTCACCGCTCAGTGCTCCCCAGCCCCATCTCTGAAAGGAAAGGCATCTGGCTGCCAAGGTGGTCTTAACAATTCCATTTTATTGCCCCTTCCCTTTCTATATCTGTTGGCCTCCAGGAGGCTTTCTTTTGTGAATTTGTAGGAACGTGTCATATAGACTTTTGGGATTTTTGGGAAGCTGAGCAAGTCAGATTTTAAAGTTCACAGGTTTCAGCTACCTACTTTAAAAAATATTAGCTGTCACTGCCAACCTTTCTCGCACAGAACACTTAGTGCCTATGTAAACATCTGCCACATATACTATGATATCATTGATTAGCTGTCCATCATATTCCATGCATTGTGCTAACCTGTGTATAGAAATGACCTTTCCTAACCCAGATGACTGAGCTTGTGGTGGATATTGTTTTTAGTCCCATTTTATATACGTGAAAACACACAGATATTGAGACAGTAGCTCCCAGCTGAGTTGGCATTTTTGAGATTTGGATCTAGGCTACTTCATTCAAGATCCTAGTGTCTAAACTATCATGTTATAAGATTTCTTTTATTTAGTCCGGTGACCATTATGAATGTTTTCACATGATGCTTATTTGTTACGTAATTTGCACAATTTGGAGACAGGCTCAATCATTAATGTAATTGGCTCATATACAAAGTTGGTGATTTTTTTAAGAAATAGTTTTATGTATAAAATGTGATTTTTTTCTACTTCTCCATTTCATGCTGTGATTGTTGGCTATCTTACATAAATACACATGCAAACACAGACATATGCCAACTATTTTTTTGAGGAAAAAAATCTAGTTGTAAATCATCATTAATTTATGCTTATATCATTTTTCCTTTCTTCCTGAATATACCAGTGTTTATTTCCTAAAAACAAGAACACTATTTTACGGACCACTGTATAGTTACCAAATCAGCAAATTTTATATGGATACAATATTATTATCTAAATCCATAGTCTACATTCTGATTTTTCCAATTTTCTTAATAATGTTGTTAATACCTGTTTTTTTTTTTTTCCTGAATTCAGGGTCACACATTTAGATATTGATATAGGTTGGCTGTGTCCCCACCCAAATCTCTTCTTGAATTGTAAAGCCCGTAATTCTCATGGGTTGTGGGAGGGACCCAATGGGAGATAATTGAATCATGGAGGTGGTATCTCCCATACTGTTCTTGTGGTAATGAATAAGTCTTATGAGATTTGATGATTTTATAAGGGGTTTCTCCCTTCACTTAGCTCTCATTCTTTCTTGTCTGCCGCCATGTAAGACATGACTTTTGCTTTCCACCATGATTGTGAGGCCTCCCTAGCCATGTGGCACTGTGAGCCCATTAAACCTTTTTTGCTTTATAAATTACCAGATCTTGGGCAAGTCTTTATCAGCAGTGTGAAAACAGACTAGTGCAGATATCATGTTTCATTGATCTCCTTTAATCTAGTCTAGTTCCTCAGGTTTTTGTCTTCATTGACCTTGATATGTTTGACGAGTACAGGCGAGCCTATTTGTTAAACTTTTTCAGTTTGAGTTTGTTCCATGTTTCCTTGTTATTAGAATTAGGCTGTGCATTTTCAGCAGGAATAACATTGAAGTGACATTATGTCCTGTTCAGAGCATCATATCAGCAAGCATATGATATTGGTCTGTTACAACATTGGTGAGGTTAATACTGATCATGATATCAAATGATCTGTTTTCTACTGTAAAGTTTACTATTTTTCATTATGGAATTAAGTAGTTTGTGGAGAGATATTTTAAACTATGTAAATATCCTTTTCCTCATCAGATTTTCATCCAATAGTTTTAACATCCATTTATGTTTTTCTAACTCCATCATTCTAATGAGGATTACTTAGGATTCTACTGTAAGAAATAGCTTTGTCTTCAGCATTTATTTCTTTATTCTTTTATTTTTTATATTGGTATGTGCTTTTATGATTCTTTATTTGTTAAATTCATTACTATCACAGTTTTTCTCAATGTTCGAATCGTCATAGAATTGAACAATAGTTTGAAATTGACCTTTCAAACTGACTTGTTTATTTTCCATGCTTCTCTGTGATTCTTGGAGCATTTTCTTACTTTTTTTTTCTTTTGAATGTATATGATTTTTTTTCTCAGGTAACAGAAAATGAATAATAATGGGAAATATCGACATAAGTCCTGAAAATTACTTTATTCTACTGGGTCTTTCTAATTGACCTCCTCTGGAAATAGTTCTTTTTGTAGTTCTCTTGATATTCTACTTCATGACACTGATAGGCAAGCTGTTCAGCATCATTCTGTCATACCTGGTCTCCCATCCCCACACTCTCGGTACTTATTCTCTTTTCTGGATTTCTGCTACATCATCAGCTCCATCTTTTAATTGCAGTACAATCTCTGGGGCCCACAGAAGAACATCTCTTATGCCAGTGGTATGATTCAAATTTATTTTGTCCTTACACTGGGAACCATGGATTGCGCTCTACTGATGGTGATGTCCAAGACTGTGATGCAGCTGGACACAGACAGTTGCCTTATACTGTCGTTATGGCTGTGGCTTTTTGGGTAAGTAGCTTTACCAACTCAGCATTTGATTCCTTTTTTACCTTCTGGGTAGCCCTGTGTGGACATCACTATTATGCTTACATCTTTGTTAGTATAAAGATGGTTCATTAACAGAAAGAAACAGTCTGTGTTCTCACTGAATCACGCAGCTTTATTAACAACGTCTTTTCCATTATAAAATGACTGCCTCCAGGAGATTGAAAAGAACATGTTAAGAAAAGCACAGCATTGGAGAATCTGAAAACATGTGATCTTGTTCAATTAAACCAAGTATCAAAAACATTCATTTTTATGAGACTATTTTAGGAAATTCATCATTTAGAATAAGGTTAAATTATGAGGGGCAAAACAAAAATAAAAAATAATATTAACTTAAGTAAAATAAAAGTTTATCTATCTCCCTCATAAAAAGAATTTCAAAGATAGGTAGTCTGAATGATAAGCCACTTAAGGTGCCTTTACCCGGTTCCTTTTAACTTATCTTGGCCTTTGATTTCCCCAAAATAGATCAAGATTCTGCTTGAGCTCCATCCTTCACACTCATTCAGTATGAAGAAGGTCAACCCCTTCTTTTTTTTTCTTTTTTTTTGAGATAGAGTCTTGCTCTGTCACCCAGGCTGGAGTGCAGCAGAACAATCTCGGCTCACTGCCACCTCCGCTTCCCGGGTTCAAGTGATTCTCTGCCTTAGCCTCCCTAGTAGCTGGGACTATAGGCACGCACCACCATGCCCAGCTAATTTTTTTTTAAATTTTTAGTGGAGATGGGGTTTCACTGTGTTGGCCAGGATGGTCTTGATCTCTTGACCTCGTGATTCAACCGTCTTGGCCTCCCACAGTGCTGGGATTACAGGTGTGAGCCACCGCGTCTGGCCAAGAAGGTCAAACCCTTCTTTTGAAAGATTTGTCCCTGTACTTCTATGAGGAACAAATTTTATATATTTTTAAATTTTGTATATCTATATATAACATATAAATTTAAATATAAAATATTCAATACATTTTAAAATATTAAATTTATACATTTTAAAGTATTAAAATATTATATTTTAATATATGGTATATATTACATATATATTTTATGTATATAATATATAATATGTATATTTTAAAATATTAAAAAATATAAATTTATATTTTATATTTTTTATACACACACAGACACACACACACACACACAGAGTATAAGGCATTGGCTCACACTATTATGAAGGCTAGGAAGTACCAAGCACTGCAGCTCAAAATACCTGAGTACCAGGACAGTCAAAGGTATACATGTCAGACTGAATCTGAAGGCAAGAGAGTACTGATACCCCAGTTCAAAGACCATGAGACAGAGGGAGTGAATTCTTTGTTGCCTAGATTTTTGCTCTATCCAGACCTTTAACAGATGGGATGAGCTTTGCTCACATTGGTGGAGGACAGGAGCAGGAGCAATCTACTTTACTCAGTCTACAGATGCAGATGTTAATCTCAGCCATCCAGAAATACCCTCACAGACACGCCCAGAATCATGTTTAATCGAATATCTGCTCACTTCATGACCCCATTAAATGGACACATAAGAGAAACTGTCACAAGACCCTTCTCTTTAAAGTCTATTGATCCAAACATAGCGATAAACAAGGATGGGAAATTTACCATATATCCTGGAAAGCCATATGCCTACATAAAAATCAGAACTTCTATTGATACAGAAAAATTAGAGAACACATATTGGTGCAAGTTTAGCAATATCTGCCTCTGAAAAGAACTGACAGTGAAGAGTGAAAGAGAAAGGAGTTTCCAGGAAATAAAGTGGATTAAGCTTCCTGAAATATGAAAAATAATATATCATTTATAAGAATTATTATTTTCAGCATTTGTGATATTATGATTTGGTGAAAATTATTATGTAGACATTTTCTTTTCATTCCAGTATATTTTTTTTGAAAATTTCTGTTGTCCTTTGAGATATTTAATATGTATGCTTTACCTTTTTTAATGTATAATAAAACTTTAGATGTCTCATGTCAGGAATCGAATTTTGAATATTCCAATGTAATTTCCCATAGAGTATGCATACACATATAAACCATTTAAACTGCATATTTTAAATACTGAGTTTTCACTGCTACTTAGTGGTTTTAAATATTTTTAGAGAATATCTTTTGGTTTCATAGCTTGAAGAATGAGGATATGGCTCTTTTTCACATCCCTGGACTACCATATATACTCATACACACACACACAAGAATAACTGACAAATTACTTTATGTATTTGACTACAAAGAAACCAGTGTGTGTGTGTACACGTGTGTGTTTGAAATATCTCTCCTGAAATCTTTACTCCTCTTGTTCCAGTCTAAACTGGATTTTTCTCTAGTCTCCTCTTTACACCCTTTTGTGTTAAATGCCCTGATTCCTGGGTCCTTCCTAAATTTATTCCTTCATTTTTTATGAAATATATACTTCAACAATCTTCTATAGTTACTCTATAACACAGAAAAAGGTGCACAGAGAAAGTTAATTTGAGCCCTTGAATGTCTGAAAATATCTTTATCCTTGCATTTAGTTTGCAGTGAGATTCATAGACTTCCAGGAGAGAAAAGACTTTCCCTCAGAAATTGAATCCATTGTTCAGTTCTTTTTTTAGTTTCCAGTGTTGCTTGTTAGAAGTAAGAAGTCATTTTTATTCCTTTGTATAAGCCCTTTGTATGTAACCCATTTTTTTTTTCCTTCCCAGATGCTCTTAGGACTTTTCCCAAATGTCCTGAAATTGTATAGTTATGAAGAGTAGTCATGAGTATTGATGAATTTGAGCCACATTGTAGATACTCAGTGGGCCCTTTTTTTGTGGAAAATCTTATCCTTCTATTCTGGAAAAATTTCTTAACTGATGCTTTCATAATATCCTCCCCATCATTGTCTCTCTCAGTGGAACTCATTAGTTGGCCTCTTAGACTGAGCTTTTGTTGTTGTTGTTGTTAACCTTTTAGAATTCTATTATTTTAAAATGATTTTTTTCCTGCAAAATTTTCTATTCATTGCTTTTCAACATTTCAATCATTTATTTTTATTTTTGTCAAAAGATTTCACATTTCTAAAAATTCGTATTCTCTGAATACTCTCATATCATAGATGTAATATAGTATTTTTAGATTTGAAGATGAGAATTATAATTTTATATGAGTGTTTTTTATTCCCCATATGATCTCTGATGTTTTTATTTGTTCATTTTTCTATCTTTGGATTTTCATGTGCATTTTTTTGTGTTTTGTTTTTAAGGAGGTTCTCAAATATCTGGTGATCCTTGGCTGTCCAATCAAAATAAGAAGTAGGCCCTAACATTCTAATAGGAAGATTTATGTATGTGGTAATGGCTTGTTTAATCATGAATTTGTATTTAGGTAGGGTAGAAGGTTTTTTTTTTTTGCCTTTTATTTTAGGTTTAGGGGTACATGTGCAGGATTGTTATGTAGTTAAACTTCAAATTGCGGGGAATTTGTAGTTCTCTATTCTACACGACAGTTTCCTCAGAAAGAAATCCTCTAGTCATCTGCCAACAACAGAAAAGCACAGAGGCCAGAGTAGTGGGAGGCCGGCAGCCATGGGGTCAAGAGGCCCTCCATTCAGTACACCCTCAATCGCCTGGTTCCATGTGTCCAGGGGGGTGCCTCATCTTTGACCTTAGCTAGTCAAGATGTCTCCAATTCACAGTCTCTGTAATTCAACATCTTCAGAGAATAATCCTTTTTTTTTTTTTTTTTTTTCCTGCAGAGCTCAAGAAAGGGCAATGGACTAGTTTGTTAGACTTGGGGAGAACATCAGGGCAGCTACCTGCTCCTAAAGACACTTTCAAAAAATCTTTTGTTTTCTGTCCCACTTCACACTCTGGCTTTCAGAGATAATTTGCGTCTCCAATTTTTGACACTTTCCATGGTTCTGTACCATAAATCATGATTTTTTTAAATTGTCATTACCCAAGTTGTCATGTTCTGGATTTTTCATGTATACACTCAGTTACTATTCATCCATATGCTTTCTATATTCCAGAAATAACATTTTATGTACTAAAATCTGTTTTCTTTGATTTTTTGCTTATATATATTCAAAAATAACTTAATGTCACTATAGTTGGGTTTTCAGAGAGAGCAGAAATGCCTGTTTCCTATTCACCATTTATAAAATTGAAAATCTTCACTTAGTTTCCAGTAATATATTTTATATTTGTTGTATTCTATTAAAAGTGCTCTTGTGAAGTCACCAATAACCACTGTTGTGCCAGAAACAATGTAATCCTTCCAGTGACATTGATCTTGATGACCACAAATCACTTAAAAAATGTCACTCCCTGACTTCTCTGTCTTTAAGAACCTCCCACTCTCTGACCCTTTCTTAGTCTCAAATTGTTCTCAATCTCCTTGTACTCTAGTTTTTTTTGCCTTCCTGCCAGTCTTGGTGTCCACTGAGATTCTGATTTTATTCGATCCTAATCTTATCCTACATAATGAGTTATTCTATTTCTCTGATTATTTTCACTACCAATTGCATCATGGTGACCCACAAATCTGAATCTCTATCCCTGACTGAATTCCTGATCTTCAGACACATATGCCCTTCTTATGTGCAGATATTTCAACCCTGCAAACATCTTAATTTGGATGTCCTAAAATAATCTCAAAGTAAAGCTAATAACAAACTCATCATCACCTACAGCATGCGTTTTTTCCCGTGGGTGTCGCAACTTAGTAGATGACTGTACTCAACAATTCAAGTATTTCAGAAAGGGAAATTACTCAAGAGTTTCCCCTTTCTCTCTTATTTATCATGTCCACTAGATTATTTACAACTTAATTTTTGATTTACTTCAGATTTTACTTCTTACTTGAGCCTATTACTGCAGTTCTACCTTTTAGTTTTGTCTGATATTATCTCTTTCTCTTTGAAACCACCTCAATTAATGCTTTCAGAATGAACTACCTAAGACTTAAATTTGGGAATTTAGTTGTTCTAGAATAAATGCTTCAGTGCTAACTACTATTTCTACTTTAAATGCCACACTTCTTAGAGTAGAATGCAAGAGCCATCATTACTAGCCATTATCTCCCAAAATACTCTCATCTCCCCAAATTCTTCCAACTTAACCCCAGTGGATAAAAACACACTTGTAGATTTCTATAAACTTGATACTGTTTTATATTTCAGTGGGTGTATTTTTATACCTTATTTTTTAAAAACTTTCAGATTTTTTTTTCAACTTTAAATTCAGGGGTACATGCGCACATTTGTTACCTGTGTGTATTGCATGATGCTGAGGTTTGGGTTGAGAATGATTCCATCAGCGAAGTTCGGTATTTTATTGGCTGTGGGGTTTGTCATAGATGACTCTTATTTGAGATATGATCCTTTCATGCCGAATTTCTTGAGTGTTTTTATCATGAAGGGATGTTGGATTTTATTAAAAGCTTTCCATGTCTATTGAGACAGTCATATCATTTTTGTTTTTAATTCTGTTGATGTAATGGATTATATTTATTGATTTGTATATGTTGAACCAACTTACATCGCAGAAATGAAGCTGACTGGATCATGGTGAATTAACTTTTTGATGTGCTATTGGATTCAGCTTGTCAGGATTTTATTGAGGATTTTTACACCTACATTTATTACAGATATTGGCCTGTAATTTTCCTTTTTCACTGTGTCTTTGCCAGTTTTTTTAATCAATGTGATGCTGGCTGGCTTCACAGAATAAATTAGGAAAAAATTTGTCTTCCTTGATTTTTTGGAATAATTTCAGTAGAATTGATACCAGCTTTTCTTTGTAATCTGGCAGAATTTGGCTGTGACAGCTGGGCAGGGTGGCTCATGCCTGTAATCCCAGCACTTTGGGAGGTTTAGGTCAGCCTATCACTTGAGGCCTGGTGTTTGAGACCAGCCCGGTCAACATGGCAAAACCCCATCTCTAATAAAAGTATAAAAATGATTCAGGTGTGGTGGTACATGCCTGAAATCCCAGCTACTCTGGAGGCTGAGGCAGGAGAATCTCTTGGACCTGGGTTGCAGTGAGCTGAGATTGCTGCCACTACACTCTAGCCAGGGCGACAGAGCAAGACTCTGTCTCAAAATAAATAAATAAATACATACATACATACATACATACATACATACATACATACATACATAAAAATAATTTGGCTGTGAATTCATTTGGTTTGGAGCTTTTGTTTTTTGGCTGGTAGTTTTTATTTTATTAGTGATTTAATTTCAGAACTTGCTACTGATCTGTTCAGGGTTTCAATGTCTTCCTTATTCAATCTTGGAAGATTATGTGTTTCTACGAATTTATCCATTTCCTCTAGATTTTCTAGTTTGTGTGTATAGAAGTGTTCATAATAGTCCTTGAATTTTTTTGTGTTTCTCTGAGATTAGTTATAATGTCACTTATAGTTATAACGTCACTTATTAGTTTTAATGTCACTTTGCTGTTTCTGATTGAACTTATTTGGATTTTCTTTTTTTCTTTGTTAATATAGCTAGCAGTCTATTGATCTTGTTCATCCTTTCAAAGAACCAACTTTGGGTTTTGTTGACTCTTTGCATGGACTCTATGGTCTCAATTTCATTTAGCTCTGCTCCAATTTTAGGTATTTCTTTTCTCCTGATAGCTTTGGAGTTAGTTTGTCCTTTTATGTCTAGTTCTTCTAGGGGTGATTTTAGGTCCTTTATTTGAGATATTTCTGACTTCGTGAGGTAGGTGTTTACCACTATGAACTTTCCTCTTAACACTGCTTTTACTGCATCCCAGGGATTTTGGTATGTTGTGTCTTTGTTTTTATGCATTTCAAAGAGGTGTTTTTTTTTTATTTCTGCTTAATTTGGTTGTTTCCTAAAAATTATTCAGTAGCAAGTTGTTTAATTTTCATATAATTTTGTAGTTTCAAGAGCTCTTCTTGATATTGATTTATTTCTGTTTTTATTCCACTGTGATCCAAGAGTATGGTTGGTATGATTTTTATTTTTTTTTTAATTTGTTGAGGCTTGCTTTATGGCTGAGCATGTGATTGATCTTATAGTGTGTTCTGTGTGTAGAGGAGAAAAATGTATATTCTGTTGTTGATGGGTGGAGTATTCTATAGATGTCTATTAGGTTCAATTGGTCAAGTCTTGAGTTTAAGTACAAAATATCTTTGTTATCTTTCTGCTGTTGAAGTCACCCATCATTATTGTACAGCTATGTCTTTTAATAGGTCTAGAAGTACTTTTTTTTGTGAATCTGAGTGCTCAAGCATAGGGGATGTGTTTATTTAGAATAGTTAAATCTTCTTGGTGAAACAAACCTTTTCCCTATGTAATGTCCTTGTCTTCTTTTCACTGTTGTTGATTTAAAGTTTGTCAGATATAAGAATAGTGACCTCTACTCCTTTTAGTTTTCCATTCCTGTGGTAGATCTTTCTCCAATGCTTTATTTTGCATCTATGGATATCATTACATGTGAGATAAGTCTTTTGAAGAGAGGAGACAGAGGGGTCTTGTTGTTTTTAATCCAGCTTGCCACACTTAGCCTTTTACATGGGGCATTTAGACCATTTACATTCAAGTTTAATATTGATACATGAAGTGCCGATCTTATCATGATGTTGTTAGTTGGTTGTTTTGTAGTTTCTATTGTGTGGTTGCTTATAGGGTCTGTTGGCTAGGTACTTAAATGTGCTTTTGTGGTAGCACGTATCATTCTTTTATTTCTATGTTTAAAACTACCTTAGTTAAGGATCTCTTGTAAGGCAGGTTTAGTGGTAAAATATTCCCATAGTACTTTCTTGTCCAGAAAAGATTTTATTTCTCTTTCTTATATGAAGCTTAGTTTGGTAGGATATGAAATTCTTGGTTGGAATTTCTTTTCTTAAAGAATGCAGAAAATAGGCCCCCAATTTCTTCTGGCTTATAAAGGTTTCTAGTGAGAAGGCTACTATTAGCCTGTTGGGGCTCCCTTTTTATGTGAGCTGACCTTTATATCTAGGTGCTTTCAAGATTCTTTAACATTGACCTTGGACAGTCTGGTGACTATATGCCTTGTTGGTATTCATTTTGTATAATATCTCACAAGTGTTCTCTGGATTTCTTCAACATGATTATCTACTTCTCTTTCAAGGAAATTCTCTTGAAATATTTCCTCAAATATATTTTTCAGGTTGCTTACTTTTTCTCCTTCTCTCTGAGGAATGTCCATAATTCATAGGTTTGATCACTTTATATAATCTCATATGTCTCAAATACTTCATTTATATTTTAAAATTCATTTTCCAGGGCCGGGTGCAGTGGCTCACGCCTGTAATCCCAGCATTTTGAGAGGCTGAGGTGGGTGGATCACTTGAGGTCAGGAGTTCGAGATCAGCCTGGCCAACATGATGAAACCTTGTCTCTACTAAAAATACAAAAAGCTGAGGCAGGAGAATCGCTGAAACCTGGGAGATGGAGATTGCAGTGGGCTGAGATCATGCCACTGCACTTTAAAAAAAAGGGAGGAAAAAAAAGAATTTCTTTTCCTTTACTTTTGTTTGATTAGGTTAGCTTAAAAGACCAGTCTTCAAGCTCTAAAATTGTTTCTTATACTTGGTTGAATCCATTGATAAAGCCTTTAATTGTATTTTGAAATTCAAGATGTTTATCTTTTCCTTCACTTGCTGCATTACTTTACAAGTGTCTTTGTGTGTGTTGACTTTCAAACTTGTTTTGGATCTCATTGAATTTCCTTGCAGCCCATGCTTTGAATTCTTTGTCATTTCTGAGCTTCCATTTTGGTTAGGGACTATTGCTGGAGAGCAAATGTGGTCCTTTGATGTTGTCACTACATTCAGATGTTTTGTGGCGCCAGAATTTTTGCACTGATTCCTTCTCATCTGCAGATGCTGACACCTCTAATTTTAAAAAATTATTTATTGTTTGGGTAAGATTTTTCTTTTTCTTTCTTACTCTATAATATTATTTTTTTCTTTCTATTTGCCTTCTCCTTCGTCAGTGGGTACTACTGTACAGAATGCTGGGTAGGGTCTTTTGGCTTTGCTTCTATAGCTGTATGAATTTCTTTTGGCAGGTTTTATATTGGTCTATGCAGATTGACCTACAAGCCACTAGATGACACTTATATGTAAAAGCTGGCTATAGCCACTGAGGTTGGGTATATACTTGATCCATGTTTACTGCCAGAAGCTTTCTGTTGCCTCAGGCAATGGGCTGATTCATGGGATGCACAATGGTCTGAGCATCCTACTCAGCTCTGGGGAGATAGGAGACATGATAGGAAGGTGGGACAAGATTGGGCAGTTTCACCTACAGGTAGCCCCATGGCTAGCACAAGAACAAACACAAAGGGAGGATCCAGTGAGTGGCTACCAAGTGCCCAAGTTGTGCCCAAGCATGCAGCTGGAGAAGTGGGGCATATCAGGCTGCTGAACCAGGGATGCAGTTGTTCTGAATGACTGGAGATCTGACTAGGTGTGTAGGAGAGAGCCCCCATCCCCCTCCACATACACACACACACACACACACACACACACACACACACACACACCCTAGGACCCCTGCAAAGGGAGGGTGGGGTACCTCAGGTTTCTGATCCAGGTGAGCTGATGCTCTGACTACCTGGAGATCTGTGTGCATGTGGAGCAAAGAGGATCTTTCTGCACTATAATCAATGCCTAGGAAGGGTGGGGCATCTCTGACTGCTGAACCAGATGAGTGGGTGGTCTGGATGCTTGGAGATTTGTCTGGTCATGAAGCAGAGAGGACTCCCCTGCATCAGGATATCAGCACAGAAAGGGTGGGTCATCTCAGGCTGCTGATCCAGACAATCTGATGCTCTGAGTGCCTTGAAATCTTCCTGGATGTGGAGTGTAGAGACCCCTGCTGTACCATGATCTATGCCTAGGAAGGATGCAGTGGATCAGGCTGCTTAACTACACAAGCAGATCCTCTGAATGCCTTGAGATATGCCTGGAGGTGATACCTCCAGGAGAGATGGCCTCCTTGCACCTATTTTTTATATATATTTTTTATTCTCCAGTAATCTCCTTCTATTTTTCTTGATCAAACTATCTTCCATTTATTGATCTAGATTCAATTTAGCTTCCAGCTGTAGACTGTCTTTCCCAGTCTTCTCAGGATGGAATTATTGATCCTTCTTGTTGCATACCATTCTCTATCCATTCTCTATCTCTGTTTACAAAATAATTTGTTCACTAGTGTCTGCCATAATGTTTTATGTTTCTAAGGGACCGAGACCGTGTTTAATTCATTGGGAGAGCCTCAGAATGTAATATAGTGCCAGGAAAATAGCAGACCAAAAAATAAAGCTCTGTTGAACTATCAAGATATCTTTCTACAATTTTTGTATTCTTTTACCTTTGTTTTGGCTCTTCTTTTAATATTTTGTTCTCACATATATTTGCAAGTGGAGAATTCCTTTTTGGCAGGTATACATGTTTTTATAGCCATGGCTGTACTATACTCTATCTCTTCATGAAATTCTACAACTTTATACAAATTTAGATAAAGTTGATTGTACTTTGGAACTTGAGGTCCGAGACATTAATTCAACCCTCAAGTTCTCTAGTTTCTCTATTAATTAAATGAAGAAATTGTACTAGATAAGCATCAAACCTCTTGAGTATTTTTCTCTTCCCAGAAAGTTGTAAGAATATGTTACCTGCTATTTGAAAAAGATGCATTCTGGAAGTTTATAAGCTAATAGGCAGTTTTGGATATCAGTAGTGAGTGCATATTTTTCTTTCTCCTGAAGAGCTAAAGGACGGGCATCTGGGCCCAGGAGATAGGAGTGGATTGTCAGGCTGAACATCTTGACTCAGTTCCCATTATCTATGAATGTGCCTTTAATGATGATTTCATGAGAAGGAGGTAGAAGTAATACCATTGGCTTCCCTTATATATGGTACTAGCTTTGAGATTATAACTGAAGTAATGTGCTAGGATCATTGGGTTTTTTATTAAAATAAATAGTACCTAGAGCTTTATTTCAGCATAAGCAATGATGTTTGGCTACCTGACATAATCATAAGGTAAAATTTAGGACTAATGAGGCCTATTTCCCAAATGAAAGCAATTTTAGTAATTTACGAGTCACCATGACAAGTTTTCCCTTGTGACCAATGCACAATTTACCTTCGCTGAAATCTATTAGAGATAAAAACAATTTCCTAGAGTTTCAAATCTTTGTGCATATTCTTTTATTTTTATTTATTTATTATTTATTTATTTATTTATTTATTTGTTTGAGACAGAGTCTCGCTCTGTCACCCAGCTGGAGTGCAGTGGCGCGATCTCCGCTCACTGCAACTTCTGCCTCCTGGGTCCAAGAAATTCTCTGTCTCAGCCTCCCGAGTAGCTGGGATTACAGGAGCCTGCCACCATGCCTGGCTAATTTTTGTATTTTTAGTAGAGTCGGGGTTTCACCATCTTGGCCAGGCTGGTCTTGAATTCCTGACCTCGTGATCCACCCACCTCGGCTTCCCAAAGTGCTGGGATTACAGGCGTGAGCCACCGCGCCTGGCCTTTGTGCATATTCTTAATTGCTTCCAGCTATAGCCAAGCTGATTCTGGATGAACCTGCACATAGAATTAGAAGAAAAATAAGAACTCCAAGTTTATTCACTTAAGAAAATGTAATCTGTATATATATTTTGTCAAGCTCATACTAAACTTTGCATTAATCATTTCAACTTTCTTGAAAGCAGCTGATGGACCGAAGAGAATCTCAAGCATTATTTATCACCATCTCATTTTTTATAGCATTAATGATGTTCTTTTTCCTTTCCAAGCAGAAATGTATGAAGTGACTTGCTTTACTGTGTAGAGAACCCATGCATCATTCATAAATGGTCTTTTACATTTAACACAGCACAATATGTTTTCAACAATTTTCCATTTTGAATTGGTATATGTCAAGTGGATTCAAAGATGATGCCGCAATGTCCACATTTTAAATTATAGAAGCCCTCTCAACCTCTAGTCTCTTTCATTGTGTGGTATTTTATTTAATTCTGGTGTGGTGGTGGTGGTGGTGGTAGTGTGTGTGTGTGTGTGTGTGTGTGTGTTAGAGAAAGGAAACTTCAAAAATAGGAACTGCTTCAGATAGGTATGGGCAGAAAAAAATGATTAGTGTATAGCAGTTTCCATATTCTCTTGTTTTTGTTTTTTACTTCATAACTGTCACTAAAGAAGGAATATACATACCGTTAGTTTCCTACTGCTCTCTTAACAAATAGCAATAAACTTGATAGCTTAAACCAACAGAAATTTATTATATTACAGTTCTCAAGGCCAGAATTCCAAAATCAAGGTGTCAGCAAAGTCATGCTCCCTTTGAAGGCTGTAGGGTAGAATCCTTCCGTACCTCCTCCACATTCTGATGGCTTCAGCCTTTTTGACTTGCGCCTGTATAACTTCAATCTTTGTCCCCTTCTTCACATGGGATTCTTCTCCTCTGTTTCCTATCTTCTCCTCCTCTGAATTACTCCATCTCAAAATCTTTAACTTAATTATATCTGCAAAAGCCATTTTTTCTAAACAAGGTTACATTTACATTTTTCAGGGATTAGAATATGAACATACCTTTTGAGGAGGGCCGTCATTCAATCCACTGCTAATCAGGCCAAAAGCACAAGTGTATAGCTAGAGGAAAATCTTATCTGCTTCTCTGCGTCTGGCAACCAAGTTCCTGATTCGTTTCCTTACATGGATAATTCCAATTAGATAAGAAAATCTCAATTAAAAAATATAGTCGACTGCTGCTTACCTTCCTTTTTTCTGAGGCACACAGTGTCTTGATCCTTCTACTTTCTAAATACACCTCTTTGTATCTTTCAGGGCTCTATTTTTGCTTCATTCTTTCCATTTATTTTTCTCATTTTTTCTATCTTTGGTGTATAGACTTGGACTTTACTGTAGCTAGAAAGAAAAGGAAAAATGTTTCAGTTGCACGTATATTATCTACTGCTTCAAATCCAAATCACACTGTAACCAGTTTTTTTAAACAGGGAAAGGGGTTGAGAATGTGCTGGTATGTATGTGCACAGTGAGGCCAAGTAAAAAATTTGAGAGACTACTAGAGAAATAAATTGACAGACAATAAAATAAGTAAAATGATTTACAACTTATTTGAAAAATACGTGATGAGCTAAAAAGACAGATTTGTGTCAGAGAGAAATTATGTGAATGCTGGAACTGGAGAATAGGGAGAAATGATTGCAAGGAAAATAAAATCTGGATAAATCACTTGACAATACCCTTCCAAATTATCTGAAGAATTGAGAACTTCACAAATTAATAAGCTTCCACCTTAATTGCTAAGTTTATATGTAAATATTTTTCCATTTTCACAAGCATTTATTGAGTGCCTACTGTGCACTAGATACTTTCTAGTATACTGATTCTGGTATAAATTCAGAAACGCTATTGTGTTGGATCCTAGGTATGTATGTGGTAACCAAGGTCTGCAAACTCTCAGTTCCCTGGTTTACACAATAGAGAAAACATAGCATATGATAGAAAAACAAATGTAAACAAGTAAAACACATATGCAAACAAGGAATTCTCAACTGAGTTTTATAAAAGTCAAATTATACTCAATGGAAACTACATTTGAATGGTTTAAGATGTTTGAAAATTAGTTAAATGTCAGAACAGTTTTTGTGCACAGTATGATTTGAATAAAGATTAGATAACTGTAATAATGCTGCTGAGGATCAATAAATAGACCTTAATATTAGAAAATAATATGGTTGTATTCTCATACTGAAGTATGGAAGAAGAATGTTATGATTAGTATAGACAATTTTTCTTGCCATGGATGTTATGTAAAAACAATTTTTAGAATTTATTGAAGCTATAACAATAGAAAGTATTTCTAAAAAGTTCTTATTCACATTCTAAATTTTCATTAGAGTCATAGGAAGCTTCAGCATAAATCTTAAGATTTTACATTTCAGCTCAAGTAATATACACATAAAATTTGACATTTTCCAAAGAAGAGGAAAACTTTAGATCAAAGGTTGATACATACTTTTTTTTTCATCATTGCTTTTCTCCATTCCTTAAATTCTTATTCTGGTTTAACATCATGACAATCTCTCATTTCACTGACATTTCATAAAAAGAACACAAGGATTTTCTAATAAAGGCTTTTGAGGTCTCTAATTCTTCTTTGGAAATTGGGCACTTACTTTCTGTTCATTTAAATCACTTCTAAGACAATTATCTCTCCTAGTCTCTACAAACATAAATATAAATGTTCTGCTTTCTAAGTCATAGTTCTCTTTAAGTACACTTGCTATATCTTCACTTTTTGTGCATGAATATCAGATTAGGACTCATCAAAAGCAAGCTTTGTTTGAAAAGT
The DNA here is from genome assembly GCF_028885625.2 of Pongo pygmaeus. NCBI lineage: Eukaryota > Metazoa > Chordata > Mammalia > Primates > Hominidae > Pongo > Pongo pygmaeus. Next base: position 106,786,401 of record NC_072382.2, on the reverse strand, counting down.
AATTTCAAAGCCAACTAGCATCATAACAACACATTTTAGCTTGCACCTTTCCTTCCTGCTCAGAAAACACAAGGTGATGTTTGTCACTTTTATTTAGAGTCAAGTGATCTCCAGGAAGCATACTGGATAAATTCACATAATGCCAGGTTCCTGACAAGAGTTTCTTGTTGGTTGGCCTTAGTAGCTCTTGCTCAAGAATTGCAGAAGTACATGTTTCTGCAACACATACTTCCCCAATAACCCTATCGGGTAATCTTAATATCATTTCCCTGTACTCTGGGAGGCTGTGCTTTTGCTAAAAAATCCCTTTGCTTTTTTTTTTTTTTTTTTTTTTTGGTATTTTTAGTAGAGACAGGGTTTCACTGTGTTAGCCAGGATGGCCTCGATCTCCTGACCTCGTGATCTGGCCGTCTCGGCCTCCCAAAGTGCTGGGATTAGAGGCGTAAGCCACCACGCCCGGCAACTTTTTAACTTGAAAAAATAATCAGAATTTATTGACTCTATGAAGACCTTTGAATAGACCACCAAATGATAATAAATCAATAAACAGAAGCAAAATCTGTATTTTTGGAAACATGTTTATATCTTAAAATAGGCTAAAAATATTGTAATATTTTAAAAATTTATATATGGCTCATCAGAAGCTCATTATTGCCCATTGTCTGCTGGAGAACATACTTCTTTAGTTCTTTGTAGGATTCAGAGCTATTTCTGGATCTCAGTTATAAGGCACTGGCTGAATTGTTCACATTGTCTCTGAAACTTGTGTTGGCTCAAGGCCGAGTTGTTCAGAGGACTTTCTACTAATCGTATTTTAGTCCTGCCTTTGTAAAAGGCCATGAATTATCTTAATAGAATATCTGTTAAGCAATAGTTTAGTGAGAACTTAGCTTTTACTTTAATAACCGATTTGAAGGGAGATACAAGTGTAGAAAGCTGAGTTTATGAGTGGTTCAGATCATAGACTCTGGACAACCCTGATTTCTAATTCTCACTCTAGCAACTGGTGGTTATTCAGCTTTAATAAACCTGCACAACCTTGCTCACAGATTAATTTTCCCATTTCTAAAATGGAGACATGAAATCTCATACTCTCACAGTGTTATTTTGACCATGAAACAAGCTCATACTAAAATGCTTAACACATCGTACACATAAATATTAACTAATATTAAAAATCTAGTTTATTCAAGAATAATATTTTGAGAGGAGTTTGCTTTAGTCCTTGACATGACTTTCTGTACACTTCCAGGCAATCAGTAATAATAGATAAACAAATGAAGAAACTAAAGTACAATTATTCAAAAGAGATAAACACAGAGCTCCTCTGATTAGAAGGATCCTGCCAGCACCTAGAGTAGAAACTTACTTCTTCAGAATACTTTGTCACAACTATTATCTTGTATTTTTATCATAGATCTTATTTATTTGACTTTTAAAACAAGCATACTTTTAAAATATGTTAGAAGGACAACAAAACTAGCAGAGCTGGGTGATATGAAAGTGACCTTAAGAGCTAATTTTTTTAAATTTTGCAAGAAAATACATATTATTTTGCAAATATTCCTTGGAATGTGCACTTGACCTATCTTTTCTTCAAACGAGGTTATTCTGGACAGACTGCTAGCATATGATAAATGTGTACTATGAGTAATTTACTATTGTAGGACTAGCTGAACAAAGACAGAGGACTTTTTAAAAAAGCAATCAGCTGTTTCTGGGATGGTTCATGGTCCCAAACTGGAAACATCAATTAATATGTTAAAGAGCTACTCTTTATTTCTACTTCTACGTAAGTACAACAGCAATATATCTCTGCAAGTATATAAACCATTTCTCAATAATACATAATTTAATTTTGTTCATATATTTGTGTCCTTCACACTTTGTGAAATTTACCAGTGAATGCATTATCATTCATTTTAATGAGTTTATTCCACAATTTCAGGGGAGCATAGGGCAGCTCTAGTTCTCAAAACATAAAAGGAAAGCAAGTGGCCCACAGGCCTAAAGGTAGCTATGTAAATATTAGCAAGCAGAGTTTAAATGCTTGTCATTTATCCAGTTGACCAGAGGATTCTATATCTAACCATTAGAATAATCTTTAAAGTCATAAGAGGAATCCCCCAAAGTGTCATATCCCTTCCTTTAAAAATACCATGTCATTGATTGTACCATATGGTATTTATATCACTTTTTAGTTTTATTAGTTTAATCTGAATAGAAAAATATTCTGATGTATATGGGTGCAGCAAATGGTTGAAATGATAGAACTGTATGTAAGGCAAAGTTATTTTAAAAAAAAGCATTCTTGTAAGCCTGTGCAACCAGATAGAACATTTTATGGCTAAAAGCTTAAAAATATATTTCAGATAGAGAGACAAAATATTGATCAGATATTCAGATTATACTAGAAAATTTTATTTATATGCAGAGCTAATTTCCATTCCCAGTTACAATTAGTATTGTTTTAGACATGTATGAAAATAATATATTAATAAATATTAATGTATGCTGGGGAATGAGATAAAAAATGAATCCCTTCTATAACAATATTCATCTCCAGTTCTAGAAAAGGTTAAGACAAAATTTAAGGCATTGAAAAGAATTAGCTCTTTATCTTCTTTTAATTTTTAGACTGTGTCCAGAATCAAAAATGTATTTATGGAACTATCAGGTTGATTTCAAAACTTAATTGGTCTCTTAGATGTTGATCCAATATCTTTTTCGCTTTTCATCTAAAAATGTTTATTATGTTATATATGTTTAATAGTATAAATTTTTTATTCATATCAGCATCATGGTTAGTCCAGAGAGCTCCCTAGAGGCAGAACGGCTTCAGTTCCCAGACTTCGGCATATAGACTTTTCTTTTGTTCTTTATTTTAGTCTTGTGTAATGGTTGACAACCTTCAAATTCAGAAGAATCACGAGAGAGATACATGCTACACTACGCTATTTAACTTTACAGACAATTTACAGGATATTCAAGGATAATTGTGATAAGTTGTCTGCTTTTTGCCTTTTCAAGAAAAATTTAGGTTCTAATCTCTATAGAACTGTGATTCCTCTCTAATTGTACCATGACATAACATGTTTATTGTACCTATTCACAGTAAATCCTAACTGCAACATTTCAATCCAATTTATTCACATAACTGAAAGCAAGGAACAAGTATTTTATGTGGTACTTGCAAATAACTATAAGTCTCCAAGTCTTAAGAAAAAAATAAATAAATTGAAAAATCCAAACAAAGATGTTATCTTCATTTTTTTATGTATTATATATAGTTATTAATATATGCATGTAGAGAGAGAGTTATTAATATATGCACATATATGTAGATAGATGTAGATGTAATGTTTTATGCTATTCCTATGAAAACCCAAGCAAGATTTTTCTGTAGATATAGACAAGATTATTCTAAAATTTAGTTGGAAACATAAATGCTAGAATAGTTAAAACAATTTTGAAAATCAAGGGAAAATGTGATAGGAATAATTCTAAGTTTCAAGACTTATTATGTAACTATAGAAATCAAGATTGTGTATTATTGACATAGGGATAGATACATAGATTAGTGTAACAATAGAGAATCCAGAAGTTGTTTTTATAAAGTACAATCAACTGATTTTTTTTAAAAAAAGGTAGAAAAGCAACTAAATAAATGAAGGAGAGCTTTTTCATTAAATGGTGCTGAAACATTGGACATCTATAGACAAAAATGCTTCCAAGCATATGTACATACATACATAAATACATATATGGATATATAAAAATTATAAAAAACAAGCCTTTAACAAGCTTTAAAGCTTATACAAAAATTCACTCAAAATGGAAAAGAGGCTAACTGCAAATTGTGAACTTATAACACCTTTAGAAGATAACATAGAACCTATAATCCCAGCACTTTGGGAGGCCAAAGTGTATTGTTCGAGGTCAGGAGTTCCAAACCAGCCTGGCCAACATGGCAAAACTCCGTCTTTACTAAAAATAAATAAATAAATAAAAATTAGCCAGCTGTGGTGGCACATGCCTATGACCCCAGCTACTTGGGAGACTGAGACATGAGAATCGCTTGAACCTGAGAGGCAGAGGTTGCAGTGAGCCAAAATCGCGCCACTGCACTCCAGCCTGGGTGACAGCAAGACTCTGTGTCAAATAAATAAATAAATAAATAAATAAATAAATAGATAAGTAAAATAACATAGGAGAAAATCTTTGGGATGTAAGGCTATGTGAATATTTCTTAGACACAAACCCACCTATAAGAATATAAGAAGAAAAAAGTAACAATCTGGGACATCATCCAAATTAAGATGATTTATTCTGCAAGGCTGTTCAGAAGGATATAATGATCAATTGTAGACTTTAAGAAAATATTTGCAAACCACGCATTTGTCAAAGGACTTATATCTAGAACATATAAAGAACTCTAAAAATTCTACAATAGAAACAAATAAACAATTCAATTAAAATGAGCAAAAATCATAAACTAATGCTTCTACAAAGAGCATATCCAGACGGAAAATAAGCACATAAAAAGATAATCAACATCAGTGTCCATTAAGAAGAATGTAAATTATGAATGCCATGAGATGTAATTACACTCCTAGCAGAATAGTTAAAATAAAAAATACAGAACGTGGAAAAACTGGATCTCCTATACATTGCTGAGGAAAATGTAAAATGGATCTGTCAGCCTGGAAAATTTTATCAGTTTCTTAAAAATTAAACATCACTTATCATAGAAACCAGCAACTGCACTCTTGGACATTTCAACAGATTAGAAAAAGTCCATTTGAAGCACTGATCACTAAAAGCTTAGTGTTTGCCAGAGTTTAGGAATAGTGAGAGTTAGGTGGGGATGGTAAAGGCGGATCTTTAAAATGGTATCATGAAGGATAACTTTGTGGTGATGAACTGGTTTTGTGTCTTTACTGTGTTGGTTATAGAACTCTACATGTGATGGATTGACAGAGAAATATACACCTCCTTAAACACACATGCTCTACCAATGCCAATTCGCCAGGGAGCTTTGATATTTTTCTGTAATTTTGTAAGGTATAACCATTTGGGCAAACTAAATAAAGGGTAGAGGGGAAATCTCAGTACAGTCTACTACAACTTCCTGTGAATCTATAATTATTTTAAAATGTTTAAAAATTTTAAGTTTTAATGTTCTGTGAAATAAAAGTCATTAGGAAAAACTGAACACTGTAGTTTAGCTTTAAGAGTCAAACATATATTATTATATTAAAGCACACATTGTGTTCAGTGAAGAAAAAGTATTTTGGTTAAGACCACATGTCCCAAACCTTTTGATCAAAGAACACAAGTTGAGCATTTCTCCTGTCAGGACAAAATGGTGACTAGCATACACAGACCATGTCTGAAGAGAATAATTGTCTTTACTTGGAAGAATGTATAGGGAAATTGTACAAACACAAGAAAAGTAATGATCTGTTTATTTAGTTGACAGAATTGAATAAAGAAGAATGAAAAATAAAGTTTTCAACCATTTTTTTCCTGGAATTTAAAGTAGACACTTGATAAAAAAGACGCTTAAAAGGATATTCTAAACTAGACTTAAAAACGAAAATGGCAGAAGCCTTTGGAGAACATGAAAAGATAAATAAATGTACTGTAGCTATCCATAGAGATTCAATTATGTCATCCTGTTTTCAGGAAGTAGAGGTTAGCAGTATTTTTCATAGTGCTTCCTGAACAAATTGGTTTTCTACTTTGCCATTTTTGTGATAAAATAATTTCAGTTCTTATGAGTCTTCATTTCTCTTTCCTACATAAAAAGCATAGAAGATTGTCTTCCATGGTTTTCAAAGCCATTTTTCTTACAGTGACTTCCCTTTAGTCAAAAAGTCTGTGTTGTTTGAAATTTTACATTTCCTTACATATAAAAAAGTGTTCCAGCTGTACAACTAGGTACAATTTTACAAAATTCACTTTAAAAGTTTTGACTGAAAATATTCTCCAAATTTGGGAACAAATAAATTTTTCAGAATAACTGTTGCTTGAAATTATTTTTAATACTAAATCAATATTTGTGGTATATTTTAAAACATTTTACAGGATTGGTATAAAGAATAAATTAGATAATTTTAAATAAAATATAGAATCTTCAGATGTGATATTCTAGAAAAGTCTGCATTATTTATTTTAATTCTTTATTCCTATTACTAACCTTTTTTTTTTTTTTTTTAGCAGTTTTAGGTTCACAACAAAATTGAGCAGAAGGCACAGAGATCTCCCATATAGCCCCTGCAGCTTTCCCATATACCAAATACACAGCTTTCCCCGTTATCAAGATCCTTCACTAGAATGATGCATTTGTTACAACAGGATGAACCTACTTTAACACATCATCACCCAAGGTTGCTAGTTTGTATTTGGGTTCATTCTTAGTGTTGTATATGAAATAGGTTTTGACAAACGTATAATGACACGTATCCACCATCATGGTATCAAGCAGAGTAGTTTCACAGCCATAAAATCGTCTGTGCTCTGTATATATCCCTCTCTCCCTTCAACCCCTAGCAACCAGTGTTCCTTGTTCTGCCTCCATAGTTTTACTTTTTCCAGAATGTCATATAGTTGTATCATATACCACATATCCTTTTCATATTGTTGTTTTTACTTCTTTTGTGATTTTGCTAATTTGAATTTTCAAAATGATAAACCAATAATCACGGTATAATTTATTGAGTCTTCCTTTGCCACTATATATTTTTTAATTATTTATTTATTTGTAATTTAAATTTATTTTTATCTTGTGTTTTCTTTAAACTCTAATTTTAAGTTGGGGAAGAGGTATGTGTTACATGTTGTTGAGAGTAAATTTCCACTTAAGACAAGTTATTTGTCTATCCTAAATTTTATATGCCACTGATTTGTATAGTACTAAGAGAATCTTTGATTATTAAAGTGTTCTAATATTTTGATAGTTTGATTAAATTTTCTCTGCCTCTTTTTAGCAATTTAAATATTATTGCTTTCTGCTGGATGAATTCTAGTATTATTTTATTTGATTACTCTAAAATTTGCCTGAAATATTATTGGAAATGTAGAAGTTCTATCCATTAATTAGAAAAGAATTTACATCTTCTCTGTACTTGCTTTTTCAAAACATTATAGAAAAACATAACCAGTTGAAAAATGATAATGAATAATCATGTGCACACACTACCTTAAAAATCTATTGGAAGATCTAGTTAATAAAAGAAAAAAAGGAAAGGAAATAAAAAGTATAATAATTGGGAAGGAAAAAATGAAACAGTCTTTGTGCAGTGATGACAGGATCATCTCTGCAGAAAAACCACAAAAATCAGCAACAACAGCAAATCTCCTAGAAATAAAAATCACTTACAGCAAGATTGAAGGATACAAGGTTATATACAAAAGTCATTCACTTTCCTATATATAATCAACAAACAAATGAAATTGAAATAAAAAACATCATTTACATTAAAATCCCCAAAATGATATAATATATTTTGGTATAAACCTAATAAAATATGTATAGGATTTATACATAGAAAAAACTGCAAAAGTCTGATGAACCAATCAAAGATTTAAATAAATGGAGAGATATTTCATGTTAATGGCCAAGAAGATTCAATATTGTCAAGATATCAGTTCTTCTCAACTTGATATATAGATTCAATGCAATACCAATCAAAATCCCAGCGTGTTATTTTATGAGTATTGACAAACTGATTATAAAGTTTATATGGAGAGGCAAAAAACCCAGAGTAACCAATTCAATATTGAAATAGATCAAAGATGGACGACTGACACTGCTGAATTCGGACTGACTATGGCGCTCCAGTAATCAACATGGTGTTTTATTGGTGAAAGAAGAGCCGAACAGATCAGTGGAAGAGAATAGAGAACTTAGACCCACAAAAGTACAATCAACTGATCTTTGATGAAGGAACAAAATCAATACAACCCAAAAAGGTAGCCTTTTCAAAAAATGATGCTGGAACAACTGGATATTCAAGTGCAAAAAAAAAAAAAAAAAAGAAGATGAATCTAGAAACAAACTTTGCATTCTTCATCAAAATTAATGCATAATTGATCACATACCTAAATATAAAATGCAAAACTATAAAACTGTTAGAAAATAACAGGAGAAAAACTAGATGACCTCAGGTATAGCAATAAATTTGTAGATACACCACCAAAGGCACAATCAATGAAAGAAATAATAAACTGAAACTACAAGAAAGTAAGAGAAGAATCCACAGACTAGGAAAAATATTTGCAAGACACATATCTCATAAAGAACTGTTATCTAAAATACGCCAAAAAAAAAAAAACCTTTCAAATTCAACAAGAAGAAAACAAAAGAATTGACCAAGCAGTTATGTATTTGAGTATCTTCCTGCTGAAGAGGAATAAGAAATAAGACAAAGCAAAAACAAAACAAAACAAAACAAAACAACAACAACAAACCCGCAAAATTACACAAAGATAATTCAGTGTCTGGCAGAGCAGAGATAATTTTAAAATAATTAAATAAAATTTCAGGATGAGGAATCTATGTTTATAAAGGAGATAAAGAAGTAGTAAAATCTCCATTTCTGAAAATATTTAGTCTTCCTCTATACATACCCACAAAGGATGTTGTAGAAAGAATGGAGTTATAACTTGATGATTCCTACATTCTTATTAGATGCTAATTACATTCTCTCTCTCTGTCTCTCTCTTCTTTTACCTCTCTCTCTCTCAGCAGCTGTTAAAAAAAAATAAAAAGTCAGCAAAACCGTAAAAACTCTAGAAAACCTAGGAAACACCAGTCTGAACATCAGCCCTGGCAAATAATTTATGCCTAAGTCCTCAAAAGCAATTACTAAAAAAACAAAAATTGTATCCCATAAGATACAATTTACTCACAAATATTACAATATCTATGTCAAATATTTATCTTATTAAAATTGAAATTCAGTTTAAGGATGCATTTGTCTTTAAAAATATTAAACAGATCTTCTGCTATTTTATTTTATCTTTAAAAAGAAGAAAGTGTATTCTCCACACTCTACAATGAACTCAAACAAATCAGCAAGAAAAAAACAAACAATCCCATCAAAAAGTGGGTTAAGGCATGAATAGACAATTCTCCAAAGAAGATATACAAATAGCCCACAAACATAAAAAATGCTCAACATCACTAATGATCAGGGAAACGCAAATCAAAACCACAATGCAATACCACCTTACTCCTGCAAGAATGGCAATAATAATAAAAAAAAAAATCTGAAAACCACACATGTTGGCATTGATGCAGTGAAAAGGGAAGACTTCTACACTGCTGGTAGGAATGTGAACTAGTACAACCACTACGGAAAACAGTGTGGAGATTCCTTAAATAACTAAAAGTAGATCTACCATTTGATTTATCAATTCCACTACTGGGTATCTATCTAGAGGAAAAGAAGTCATTATAAGAAAAAAGATACTTTTGCATGTATTTTTATAGCAGCCCAATTTGCAATTGAAAAAATGTGGAATCAGTCCAAATGCTCATCAATCAAGGAGTGGATAAAGAAACTGTGAGATATATATATATCTATATAATCATATATATGATGATATATATTATATATATATTAATATATCATCATATATATGATTATATAGATATATATGATGGAATATACTGTTCAGCCATAAAACAGAATGAATTAATGGTATTTGCAGCAACCTGGATAGGATTGGAGACTATTATTCTAAGGGAAATAGCTCAGAAATGGAAAACCAAACACAGGATGCTCTCACTCATAAGTGGAAGCTAAGCTATGAGGATGCAAAGGCATAAGAATGATACAACGGGCATTGGGGACTCGAGGGGAAAACGGTGAGAAAGAGGTGAGGGATAAAAGACTACAAATTGGGTTCAGTGTATGCTGCTTGGGTGATGGGTACACTAAAATCTCTCAAATCACCACTAAAGAACTTACTCATGTAACCAAACACCACCCGTTCCTCAAAAACCTATGAAAATAAAAAATCAAAAATTAAATAAAATAAAACTGAAATTCAGTTTAAGGCTGAATTTGTCTTTAAAAATATTAAACAGATCTTTCTGATATTTTATTTTAACTTTAATAAGATGAGCACTTTGGGAGGCTGAGGCGGGCAGATCACCTGAGGTCAGGAGTTGAAGACCAGCCTGGCCAACATGTTGAAACCCTGCCTCTGCTAAAAATACAAAATTAGTTGGGCGTGGTGGTGCATGCCTGTAATCCAAGCTACTTGGGAGGCTGAGGAAGGAGAATCACTTGAACCTGGCAGGCACAGGTTGCAGTGAGCCGAGAACGTGCCATTCCACTCCAGCCTGGGCCAAAAGGATGAAACTCTACTCAAAAAAAAAAAAAAAAAAGACGAGAAAAATATTATCCACTCTCTTCTCAAAGTGTATTCAAATTACTATGAAGAGTTCTTTAATTTTGACATCTTTTCCAAAATGTTGCCTTTGTTACAAGCTGTCCTCTCTCCATTGTTGTAGTGAATAGGCCAATAACTTTGGGTGCATGATGAGTCCAAGCAATGGAATTTGCTGGTTATTTGTCAGTCACCTTTTTGGTGAAAAACATGACCCATTTCCTTCCAGTAACAGTTGGCAGTCATTTACAGAGTTGCTGTTTGCTTGTCTCTTTTATTTTTCTTCTTGTGAAATAGAATGAAGATGGGAAAAGCATTAAGTGCTGCTAAAATCTGTGTACAGTCCGGACTGTCCTTTTCTGGCAAAGAAATGCTACTTACTTCATTTATCTTGTAATCTGTGACAGTGCTTCTTAGAGAGACCCAGTGGGTAAAGATTAAATACCAAAATTAAAATTTCACTTGGTACTTTCAAAGTGAGACTATTACTTGTATTTTAATATTTCTAATGAGCATTATCTATTTACTAAAATTAATAAGTTTAAAAGAGTAGTAGTCTACAAAAGAAACCCAGATATCTTTTGTTACTGAGCAAAGACAAAGTTGAAATTTTGACATTTGTCTGTAAGAAGAAAGAGACTGTTGAAAATGAGCTGGAAATGATTAGCAGAAAAGAACTCCTCCATGTTAGTAACCAAGTAACCAAGCAACCAAGTAAGCAAGCAATTAATTAATAACACTCATTTGTTCATGCAGTCATTCATTCAACAAATATACACAGGAGCTAATTACATGCTAGTATCAAATTTCTTTCAAGATTATAGTCCAGTGAACAGTATATATAGGAGCAAGATATTTATCCTTGACCCCAAAGGAGAGTGCATGACATACAGAATAGGAAGTGATGAAAAGGAGGGCATATCTGTGTTCTACAAATTGTGTTCTCAGCCACCTTCCTTTGCCCTGCCCATGCCTTCCTCCAGTCTACATATTGAGCCCTGACTATACACAGATTAAGATTGTGTGTCTAGAATAATCTGAATGCACAGTAACATTTCACTTGCCTGGAAATTAGAATTCCAGCAACTTTCAACACAGTCAATAGTAATCAACAAAAAATAAAAATTCTTATAGGACATGACTATTATCTCTACATAAAGCATTATTAGACTGAGATTTAATGGTGGAGTCATCGGAATATTTCAGAACATGAAGAAAATGAAATTGATTTTTGTAACTATTATGATCCAGATGTATGTTAAATATGTTGAGTTACATGATCAGATGTATTCAACCCAGTAACTGTTTAAACTATTGTCACTATACTTACATATAAAATAAAAGGCTCAGAAATTGTAAGATCAAACCAAATTTGAACTTCAGTATTAACTCAAAGCTCATGAAATGATCCTACCATAAAGGTCCTTATCAGATGATTTCTCATGTTATAATATCACTTGTGTATATTACGCAATTGGTTTTAGAAACCAAATTTCCTTAGAACTTGGTTATAAAATGAAATTATGAAAAAGTTAAAAAATACTGGGAGGAATGGACAAGAAATTAGAGATTTAAAATATGTAACTTCTAAAAATAATAAAGGCAATTTTAACTAATTTAGCTACTTAAGTTGCCTTTGAGAAACCATGATTTTCATTTTTCATGAAGAGTAAATTTTTGGAAGCGAGACAGTGCTGCTCACCCAGTTATGGCCTCTGTTCTACCAGACTTTTAGTTTCTCATTTGTTTGTAGTGATCTTCAGGATTTTTAGAACTCTGGAGTCAGTGCTGACATCTTGGTCCTGAAAAGGAGAGGAAAAATGTCAGTTCTAAAGCTAATCCCAGTGTGTTCTCTACACATATTTTTTAACCTTCTGGTATGGGTATCTATTACGGTTTAGAGGACATCTCACATTATATTAGCAAACGTATTTGTCATATTGTATTAGTATTATATTGTAATATATTCACAGAATTCTTGGTCAGATACACAACAGAAAAATTATAGAGAATCTAAATCATTATTTTTGTTGGTCTATCAGTTGCCAAAAAGTACTCACTTATTATGTTTCAATAATTAGAATATGAATGAAAAAGAATAAACATTTGAATGTTGTTTTAACTTTCTTGTTTTGATCTGCTAAAATATGACTGTTTCTAACCCTGTAATCTTCCTGTTGGTGCTTGATATTTCTTTTCCTGCTCTACCCAGCACTGAGCTTCTCTTATATCTTTCCTTCCCTGCATTGGAATTATTTTGCAGTGTGTCTATCGATTTCTCTAACAGAGTATGTTTTATCATATTAATTTGAAATCTTTTCCATTTCTGTAGAGTTAGTATTTCCTCTTTGATCTATAGCCTTCTTTTAGATTTTGCCCAAGGTCACATTGTAAATCTAGAATCCATACCCATACAAAGTGTTATTATGATATTGTAGTTATACAGTGTAAACCAATACATTTTTCTTATGTGCTATAGAGATACAATTGAAATGAAAAAGTGATGGATAGACAGCTACACTCCACTTTGTACTGATTATAGAACAATCAACTCTGTGTTTCATTTTGTTAGTTCCACCACGTGTTTAGTAAACTCATCTACATTACTTGTTTCCCTTAGAGTTATTTCCATATCTAGAAAAATTTAAATGCATCTTGGTATTTTCATGAAATAATAAAATACAGTGCTCTAAATAAATTAGGATCTATGAAATGAGAGAAGAAAATCTAGGTCACTAATTTTAGTTCATATCAAATTAACATGGCTTAGAGGCATTACAATGCTTTTTAATTCTCTCTGTCTTTAGCAGCTCGAAAATCTTTACAATTTTTAGGTGATTCTTACACAAAACCTTTGTGCCAGACGGATGGCTAATTTAACTTATGAGAAAATGAGAACATCAGGAAGTCAAAAGATCAACCTGAACCACTAACCAACGAAAAAATAAAAGCAAATTTAACTCTATTCTCTTTGTATTTCTTTTTATTTTGAAAATAAAATCCTATAAAGTTTCTGATTTTGAAAATAAAATTCCCTAAAGTTATAATTCTAGCATATCATTGTTTCCTGACTGCTCTATTCCTAGATGTTTTCACTTACTCGACCATAGACGAAGAATAATAAGTGTAGAAAGGATGCCGTGAGCCTATTTTGGTAAGTTTCTAGTTTTGGAACTGCTGCCCAAATGTATTTACCACTAATAAGTATATAGTGTAATAGTCCTTATATTTAAAAAATAATTCAGTTTTATTATGTGCTCTGTGCAGAGCAATTAAAAGTACAAAAATGACAATATGGACATATATATGTGTATATATAGTGGAAATGTAGGTGGCATTTCTCTTCTATTTAAAATTTTTCCATAGTTTTCAAATTTTCCATGGTGAAATTATATTGATTTGAGGTAATAAAAATTACTTAAGGCCAGGCGTGATGGCTCATGCCTATAATCCTAACACTTTGGGAGGCCGAGGCGGGCAAATCGCCTGAGGTCAGGAGTTCGAGACCAGCTTGGCCAACATGGTGAAACCTCGTCTCTACTAAAAATACAAAAATTGAGCATAGTGAGGGGCACCTGTAAGCCCAGCTACTTGGGAGGCTGAGGCAAGAGAATCGCTTGAACCTGAGAGGTGGAGGTTGCAGTGAGTGAAGACTGTGCCATTGCACTCTAGCCTGAGTGACAAGAGCAAAACTCCATCTAGAAAAAAAAAAACTTAACCATGGCATCTTTTCTTTTACTGGAATTCTTTCTAAAGCTCAGTATGGTGGCTCACACCTGTAGTCCTACCTGAGTCGGGAGGATCACTTGAGCTCAAGAGTTTGAGGCTTCAGTGAGCTATGATTGTGCCACTGCACTGCAGCCTTGGTGATAGAGTGAGACCATGTCAAAACCAAAAAAATTATTGCTAGTAATAATTTACCATAATCACCATAATTAGGAATGAATATGTACAGACACACATATTGTATTGAAATTTAAAAAGCATTTTATATTTGTTTTTACATTTTTATATAAAAGTTTTCTACCCTGAATCTATCTTTTTATTATTTAGGATGTCACTTTCTAAAATTTTAAATTTAACAAACCACACATAAAAGGTTAAAGCACAGTCTGCCAAGAAATTCAGACAGGGATGAAACATTGAGAGTCCAGTCACTAAATCTAAATAGAGAAACAAGGATGGGGTATATGTCAACCAAAGGATTTAATTTTGTGACCTCTGAAAGTATTGTTGAGAAACAGAAGGAACAAACTCCTGTTGCCAGACACGCTAAGTTGCCATCCAAACAACCTTGCGTTGTACGATCTCAATTGCTTTTTAAAGGAACATCCTGTTCAAATAATGATTATGTACTTCACATTCATCCTTATACAAGAAAAGGTTTATTATGACTCACTTATTTTCTTGGAAAAACCCAGCAACATCTCAATTTATGTTACACTGAGATAAATAATCACATTTGTAATACAAAAAACCACAGCAGCAGCACAGAGTTCGCAATCAAGCAGGCTAACAAATTTTTTCTCAAGAAAGTATTAACAGGTTTTCAAACCATTTCTGCTCCCACATCCACAGCGTGAATCTTTATGTTCTCAGTTGGTTAAAATTGTATTTAGGTATCTGCAAGATAGTTATGATCATTGAAAAAACATGGGCGACATTCAAGTCTTCATTTTCTAATCAATCTTAAATTTTAACATATCTCACCCACCAAAGCAAAGAGAAAATTCCTAGGTCCAATTTCCCAGACTTCTCCCTTTCCTTAATTCTATGTGTTATTCACACAATGACTAAAATGATTTTTCAGGTTGGCCACTTACGTGGCTCTATATCTCTAGCTCCATATCTCCTGAGCTAAATTCAGCACATATATTTACCATGATGTACTGGTCGATCATCTTTTATCAAACCTGGTTTTTGTATGGACAAAAACTAAAGCCAAGTATTATTTTCCTACTTCTGAAATTTCCCAACTCAGGCTTCTTCCATGTGTCAAGTTAATTAATTGCTCACAATGACAGAGACTTGGAATCTATGTATTTCTACTCCCACCCCTGGCCTGCCCTTCTCTCATTGGATCTGGAGAGTGATCTCCTTCACCCACCTTACACCCTTATCAGAGAAAATGGTTCTGAAAAACTTCAGCTAAGAAAGTATCTTGTATGCAAGTATGCAGAGCTGGTTTGTCCTTTCCAAAGGACAATCTTATTCTACATAAGACTGAGACTGGGGAAAGAGAGGAAGCATGCTGAATATAATTAGGAAGTAGGTAAGAATTTGTTTAATTTCCTATTCCACAGGAGGCCTGGAGTAAAAGAGTATTCTTACATAAACACACTGATCAAAAAGAAAGGAACAGTAGGTTTTTCTTTAATTCTTCCTTTACTTGTCCCAAAGTTGGTGGACAGAGCCATGAAATATCTAAAAGAACTGATATTTGAGGACGTCCTTGAGAAAGATAATGTCTGTTTTCAAAGTAATTATTCATCACAAGTTGGTGAGAGTTGGAGAGAGGGGGAGAAGAAGAGAATGACAGAAATATGGAAGAAGAAATGAACTTACTGGCGGAAGCTTGTCTGACCAGCTTTGCCTCTTGACCAGGAGGCTCTGCATTCCTTGGCTGGTGAAAGACAGGATGATGAATCAGGTATCCCACTGGACTTTTGGAAGAGGATCATAAAGTCTGGATGGATCTGGGTCTTTATTAATGCATTGCAATTCTTTTGTTATTCTTCGATTTCTTGATTGGGCCAAATTTGACTGATGTCAGTTCTTCACATGGAAAAAGCAGAATGGACTGTAAGCCTCATAAGGAAGATCTTGAGGGATTTACTTTTCTCCAGAATGAGACCAAGATGGGTTCTCAGGAACTGAGGGCCTTATGAGGTGGAAAGAGAGTGCTGCATCTTTAAAGACTAATCAGATGACAAAGGAGAACAAAAAGAGGGTAGCACACATTTATATCAACACAGCTACACAGTTCTGACAGCACTAGAGCACAAGGAAGAGGAGCCCTCCAGAAAAAAAAAAGAAATGAAAAAAGGGGAAATTCAATTACTAATAGGTCATTCTTGTGGGAACTCCGAACCATTATAAGAAAGAAATGGATGACACCTCTCATCATATGCATGACTTATGGCAATTTATGCTTTCAGCAATAATTTTCTTTATTGAGTCAATGGGCAATGACATAATCTGTGGCCTGTTAGGGGTCACAGAGCTAAATCAGGAGTAGACAGAAAAATGGTGGAGATAAAAATGATACCCTAATAGATTGGGTTTGGCCTCTAATTGGCACTATCATTTGGAAAGGACACCTCGTCAGCCAAATTTTTATCAACTAAGGTATGTCAGAAACTTGTGTCTTGACAGCAACCTAGAATTCTCTCCAATTATGTTTCACTAACTCTTTTAAAGGTGGAATGCAATAGTCACTAACTATATCTTGAAGTCCAATATATTGTTTCCATATTCTGTTGTTCAAGTAACAGACCATTCAGTAGCCCATTTTAACCCAGTATTTTTTTTACTGTTACACCCTACTTTCTGTGTCTAAGACCATAGGATACACTATCCTGTGTTTTCCTTGTTACTGTGACACACCTCTTAGGTTCCTTTCCCCTGCTTGACACTGAAGAGCTTGCTTGCTTGCTTGCTTTCATTCTTTCTTTCTTTCTTTGTTTCTCTCTTTCTTTCTTTCTTTCTTTCTTTCTTTTCCTTCCTTCCTTCCTTCCTTCCTTCCTTCCTTCCTTCCTTCCTTCCTTCTTTCCTTCTTTTTTTTTTGAGAAGGAGTCTTGCTTCGTCTCCCAGGCTGGAGTGCAGTGGCATGATCTTGGCTCACTACACGCTCCACCTCCCAGGTGCAAGCAATTCTCCTGTCTCAGCCTCCCGAGTAGCTGAGACTACAGGCACCTGCCACCATGCCTGGCTAATTTTTTGTGTTTTTAGCAGAGACGGGTTTTCACATTGCTGGTCAGGCTGATCTTGAACTCCTGACCCCAGGTGATCCATACGCCATGGCATTTGCTATATTTCCCTTTTACAAACCTTAGAAATACCTTGAAAGCCTCATCTTGGGATTCTCAATAGTGCAGATACAAAATAAACATTACAAGTATTTTATCGGTCACTTTAAAGATGGAGCTGAACAAAGAAAGGCTGATCTGCCTTTTCCTTTCAATCCTCCAACTATATATCTTACTTCTTTTTTTTCTTTTTAAACGCCAACATATTGCCTTTGGTGGGTTGAAGAAAGACTAGTAATGGCAAAATCATAACGAAACAAACTACCAATGATAGATGGCATTTAAATCTTAAGTTTAAAGTGTAATTGAAATAATGTAACATTAAGTAAACAACTCACAGGTTCAATAAAGTGTGTAGATGTGAAAAAGACATGGGCCATACTGCTATGTGAATTAAATGAAGAGACACAAAAAACAAACTGAGAGAAAACTGGGGACCAGTTGGGGTCTATGTGGGTGTTCATGGCATCTGTTTCTCCCAATCAATAACCTTGCTATTATGAAAGAAGTAGAGACACTGTGTCTCCTTAGGTCCTCACTCGTTTTCTCCCCCGGTATGTGTCATAGTAGTTTCTCTAGGTACTTACCTGTTCCAAGATCCTTTGGGGGATCGTGTCTGGGGTTCTTTGATCTGAACCAGCCCTTTTTCAAAGCAGCTACTTCTTCCATAGAGAACATAGAACTCCACTGGCATTTTAAATACTATTATCCATTTCTTTTCTTTAATTCTTTGCTTCTTTGCTTGAAAGCAAGGAGCTGGATTCCTAATATATGCAAAAGTTCCTGGAGAGTAAAAGACCTCTTCCTATCTGAACTTAGTCAATCAGTTGCCTTTGTGTTCATCTTATTGCAATAAATCTTTTCTTTATGCTTACCCTGTTTTTATTTATTTTTTTTTGTTCACAAAGACTCAAATAATTGGGCATCTTTATCCCTTTATCCCTTCAAGAACAGAGTATTACTATGAAACAGGTAGCCCGAGGCTTGAGTTATCTCTCTGCTATTAATTTGTTGAGGAACTTACACTCATGGTTTTCTTATCTGTAATATGAGCATAATAAAGTGTTTACACCATAGAAATTTTGTGAGGATTACATAAAACAATGTCTGTAAAATGTTAGTGTAAGATCTGTCATGTAATGTGAGCTCAAATACTATTAGCTAGCAATTCCCATGGAGAATAATTGTGAAGTGCTCTAACTAATAATTGTGAAGTACTCTAAATTTCCTTTGTCCCCATGGTAGATTGGCTTAGTGTTCATTCCTAGTCAGTGGTTCCTCTGCCTTTTGCCTCCTTCCAGTGGATTGCATATCCAGATAATGTTGAACTTGGGAGCCTTCATGCTTTGATCAGTAAAATGTGAGTGGAAATTATGGGTATCACTTCAAAAAAGCTTTAAGTGCCTGTGCATAATTAGTAAAATATATATGTTTTTCTTTTTCATGATGACCAAGAGAATTCCAGAAAGAGGCTACTCCTTCAGCCCAGGTTCCAGAGTAAGGATGTCATGGTAGCCATCACAAACTACCATGGACACAAGAGTATAGTAAGAAGTAAGTGATTATGAGGTTTTGAAGTTATTTGTTTCTGCAGAGTTGTCTAGTAGATAATTCAACTTGCCCAGGTATTTGCCTTGACTGCCAATTCCTTGTTTTGATGTTTACAGTCAACTGGGGTCTGCTCTTTTCCTATACTTGCAAGGTTTTTTTTTAATTGTCTTGTCACACATTCACTTCATCATATAAATATACTTTTGCTCTCCCTGGGACATAGTATGTATCTTCAGATATGACAAGGAACTGTGATAAACTGATTCATTATAAAATAAAAGAGCTAAAGGAGACCTGATGATATAAGATGTCCTGTTTGCTAAGTAACAGTGATTTCTCTAGACAATGATTGTTGCCTAATTGTTAGAAATTTCTTGCAATCACTCTAGGTAAAACGGAAGGCTAACTTGAATCCTGAAACTGGAATGTAGAGAATCTGATTTGGATTTGGGAACACATGCATGAAGGCCTATATAAATCCTAATGCCCCAGGATATAAGTGATGATATCTTTAGCTTGTGTGATAGCTCTACCTCCTTGTAAGATGTCTTTCTATGTGATAAAGGGGTACCAATTTGCAGGTCAAATATTAAAACTATTACTTTAAGAAACTGGTAGATAGGTGTTATTCAGGACAGCAATGGCAAAATCCAAGCGTAGTATTCATTCTATGCCCATATTAATGTAAAGTCTTGATTAACTTTGTATAAAAATACACTAAAATTTTATCTAAGCCTTACCTTTGAAAAATTTGCCAATTCTTGGATAAAGAAAATGTGGCACATATACACCATGGAACACTATGCATCTATAAAAAAATGAAATCATGTCTTCTGCATAAATATGGATGCAGCTGTAAGGCATTATCCCAAGTGAATTAATGCAGAAACAGAAAACCAAATACTCTACATTTCACTTATAAGTGAGAGCTAAACCTTGGGTAGTCATAGACATAAGGATGACAACAACAGAAAATGGGAACTACTAGAAAGGGGAGGGAGCAAATGGGGACAAGGGTTGAAAAACTAACCTATAGGTACCATGCTCACTACCTGGGAGATGGGATTATTTGTAACCCAAACATCAGCGTGATGCAATATACCCAGGTAATGAATCTGCACGTGTACCCCCTATATCTAAAACAAAAATTGGGAAAAAAGAAAAGATCATTAACAATATAAAATAAAAATAAAAACCATGTCCTCTCTCAAAAGAAAATAACCTTGCCAACCTTCTTAACTCAATAAAAAATTAATTATGAGGATCTTATGATGCCTACTACACTGCACAGGGACTTCTGCAAATTTCTTTTCCCTATAAAGGAAATTTTCTATTGATAAGAAGGTCATGCTTCTCTGGAAAGAGCTAAAAATTATGCCCCAGGTTTACATCTCATAGATGGTTACTCCATTTCCCTTTACAACTTGGGAACTGTGGGAGGGCAGGGGTGTAGGAAACGGTGTTGCATAAAGGCCACAGATAAGATGATGTATCATTTTTGTACTAAACTGGGATAAATTTGAGAGTTAAAATGCAAGCTTATGCAGCAGAACACTAGGGCAACAGCTACATCAGTACACATGCTTATTATATTCATATAGAATGTAGAAAATGGGATCAGAGCTGACAAGAATAACTAGAAAAATTTCTTTGGGTGACAAAATCACTTAGCAGTCTACTACCGCTTCAAGTTGCCAAAGATAAATCTGTCAGGCACTTTCCAAGACTGTGACAGAGACCGTGATGATCACCCCAATATCCATCTCCCGTTTTTCTACAGTAACAGAATTTTCAGTTGAGTACATGTCAGTCCAGCTAAAGTTTTTGTTTGTTTTTCCTATCACCTGACTTGAAGCTAGCTTTGGCCATATGACCAGGTTTTGTCCAACAGGGAATTAGTGAAATTTATGGGTACTATGTCTTGTTGTTGATTCAAACGTCATGAAATAGAGCCTCTTCTTTCCCTTGCTTCATTTCTTCCAGCTTGAATGAATGGAAGTTGACATAAGCTAAAGGAATCATCTTACACCATGACAAAATGGAGTAAGACTGGATCCCCAAATCTCCAATGTAACAAGCCTGGAACACTTTTGTGTAGAATGCTCAGACTATTAGTTGAAAGAAAAATAAAACTCCATTTTGTTCAAGCCATTGATATGTGGACTCTGCCCAGTAGCCAACTGTGTATCCTAATGAATCCAGGGTGTCTTTACTTTAGTCCTCTCACCAGAGAGAGGTACAAAGCTGAACTAGCTCCTTGCTTTAGCAACTTATTGGGCTAAGTGAGAGGAGTCAACCAGGTGCAGCTCATGAGCTACCATGAAATGTACTTGCTTAGAGACTGCTGTCTTCTAATCATTTTCTGAACTGTGCTCTAGGTTTTTAGAATGCACATAAATAAATAAATAATCATTTCTCGTTATTCGCAATTCACATTTGAATGATTTAATTCATGTTTCCGCATTGACTATGGCGTTTAATCTATATCGCAGAGTTTAATTTGAAGTGAGCACAACATGTAGCTGTCACAACCTGAATGTCGCCACCAAGAGCTGAGGTTCCACCATGTCAAGAACCAGTTCTTCCAGCACTTTTCTGCCCTCAGGATCCCAATCAAGAAAGAGGTCCTAATGAACTACCTCCAGCTATGACTTTCTCAGGACAAATAATGGTGGCTTTAACAAGGGAATCCTTTTAAACCTGGCTCTCTTTATTATTCTAGTAAATCACTGAGGTAAAATAGAGGCAGGATGCTGGAAGTTCCTTCAGAGATGCTGTGAGATCATAGAAAGAGCACTGGGTTAGGAGCCAGATGACTGTTCTGTCTGCTTTGGTTTCCACCTGTTACACACCATGTGACCCTGTGCATATGAGGAGGGTTAAGGGAGTGGGGTTGCTTATCTCGGGGTATACCTAAGGAGAAACTAGTTACTTGAAATATTTGAACAGTTCCTAAAGACAAGAGCCACTACTTTATGAATTAGGATATCAAAAAAAGTTTTAAAACATGGAAATTACTAGGAGGCAGTTTTGTATATGTATCATAAAGGATCTTGCTGGGCGTGGTGGCACACATCTGTAGTCCCAGCTACTCAGGAGGGAGGCTCCAGTGGGAAGATCTCTTGAGGCCAGGAGTCCAAGGATGCACTCAGCTATAATTGCACCACTATACTTCAGCCTAGACAGAGGAAATCCTGTCTGTAAAAAATAAGTATAAAAGAAAAATAAATCTTCTGCATCTTTCTCGTAACTGGTCTTGTTTAAAAATTGATTTTCCTACATCCTACTTCTCAAATTGTAAACTTCCTGATACAGGAAGTGTCCAAAATAGAGGGCTACAGCAGGGTCTCCCTGGTATTCCTCTCAAAGTTTACTTATCTGAAACAGAGATTAATAATAAAAATACTTAACTAATTTATTTAAATCAGCTTTTGTGAATACCTAGCCTTCAGTATGTATTGTAATGCTCCTTGCAATTTGAAGACAATAATGCTAATAGACAATAAAAATAGGAATGCCTGAATGCAGCCAAAGACGCTGGCGCACCTTCTTCCTGTGAGATTGCCAAATGAGATGCATACCAAGGAAACAATGACAAAGGCAAGAAATATACTTGCTGGTGCTTCAATCAAGATTTCTTCTGGAGGAGAAAGCAGAGCCAAGGCCAGGTGGGCCTGAACAATAGCTCTTTCATTAGCTCTTTGGTAAAGCCTGTCCCCTCCACAGGCTGGCATTATTGCCTCCAACACAAACATCTCGTTCACCAGCTTAAAGTCTCCTTGCATGATGATGTAACCTTGAGTAGATAATGGCAATGGTGTAACAAGAGTTCAACTTCCCTCTCACCTCTTGACAGGATACCTGAGGAGACTGGCCTGGGCAAAACCACAGGATAAAAGGATCCAGGGTAAAACTCCACACAGATGTACCACACCTAACCTCCTCTGCATAGACCTCTACTTCCAGTGAGTTCTGACGCAATTCATGAGCCTCTTGTATCTAGTGCCCGTGTTCAGTCTCTCTCCAGGATCCTCTCCCCTTTCTATGATTCCGATGCTGCCGATTGTCTTTGCCGAGGAACAGGAAGGAAGACAAATGCCCCCAACTACTGCTTCATTCTGGAAGAAGACTTGGAAGTCAATGGAAGGAAGAGGGAGCTGCTCGGAGGGAAACCTGAGAACTGTTTCTGAAGGAATTTTATCAGTCTTTCGGCAGAGTCTGACCACTGCTTTCCTACCTTCCCTACTTGATCCTGCTGGATAGATTCAGAGAGCCAAGCCAACACAAGGGAGCTCAAGCACAGTTCCT
Source organism: Pongo pygmaeus (assembly GCF_028885625.2). NCBI lineage: Eukaryota > Metazoa > Chordata > Mammalia > Primates > Hominidae > Pongo > Pongo pygmaeus. Next base: position 106,763,110 of record NC_072382.2, on the reverse strand, counting down.
TACCTTCTTATTTTGTTAGCCCAGTCAGGGGAGCCCAGTAATCTCTAAAGGGAGTTGAAAAAGTAAGGGTTTATTTTTTGGCCAAGGCTTAAATTTCTCAAATGTGTTACGCCAACACAATACTCAGTTACATATGTATATTTCCAAAGTGTCAAAGTTATTTAATGTGGTACCAAGGTTTTTGGATCTGAAAATTAAAAAAAAAAAAAAGTGGACGGTAGGTCAAGGGGTTCGAGCCCCTACTCAGACTAAACTGTGCACAGACAGTCTAGACACAACCTAGACACAAGCGCAGTGGCTCATGCATGTAATCCCAGCACTTTGGGAGGCTGAGGTGGGTGGACCACCTGAGGTCAGGATTTTGAGACCAACCTGACCAACACGGGGACATTCCATCTCTACTAAAAATACAAAATTAGCTGGGCATGGTGATGCATGCCTGTAATCCCAGCTACTTAGGAGGCTGAGGCAGGAGAATCAATTGAACCCAGGAGGCAGAGGTTGCAGTGAGCTGAGATTGCACCATTGCACTCCAGCCTAGGCAACAAGAGAAAAACTCCATCTCAACAAAGAAGAAGAAGAAGAAAAAAGACTCAGGAGTTGGGCAAAGCATCAGTTACAACCCATAGAAAGAGCACCAGAAAAAAAGGGCAAACTTGAGTCCAAGGAAGGGATTGTGGGATGCAGGAAAGAATGAGAAGTACTTCTAAATGCTGTGTCTTTAGTAGAGGAGGGCACTGATCACTGCTGTAGCACAGACTTGGGCAGAAAACCAAGGCATACTGGCTTCCTCATCAGAACATATCATAATCCACAGATAATGCTGGCTCCTATGAGTTGGAAGACTGTGAAACATTGAGACTGCAATAATTGATCCACTTAAACTTTTTAGTAAAGTCTGAAAAGATTCAGCAATTGTTATTACTGTGGTTGTACGTCATGTCATTCTTAACTAGATTTTGTAAATGTTGAAGTCTTAAAGGACTACAGTAATAAACATCTACATTTACTCGATTAGCTAAAGTGAGGTGAAATATTCAAGCTAACTAGCTAAAAAGACAGAGCAATACTCATGCTTGTGAAAATGTAAAAGGATGTTTTCAATGAAATCTCACAGGCTCTTATTTGGTTGTTTTCATCATAGCCATTGCTTTGACCTAGCCCAGTGATAATTGTTGTAATATTTCAAGTGGTTTCAGTTTATGAAAGCCTTTTTTTTTTTAACTTGGGGAAGTGTATTTTTTTATTTTTAAGCAATTAATGTTTAGGTTAACACCAGGAAAAAGTATCACCTATACTTCTACAATTTGGGGCCATTTCTGAGATGCTAATTTCAGACATAAAATGATAAATAAGCAAATAAATGGAAAAGTAAATGATTAAATAAGTAATCCTAAGTCTGAGGGATACTATAAGATTATGGATTGATATGACCATGTGTAACTTGATAGATCTAGTAAAGCAGAAAATAGTAGAAATTGGTTAACGAGCTTTCATTCATATTAGAACAAGATCAAACAAAACAGAATTAAATTGGAGACACAGACATTAACTCATGGCCCCTTTGAGCGAAGAAAAAAATGTTTCAGGATTGGCTAATCACCCTGCTTCACTGTACATATTCGTGTAAAAATTACAAGATGTATCTGTATAAGCGTCTAAATAAATTGGAAGTAGCAAAAATTCTGTTTCTAACACTATTCCTCACCAAACATGATCATGCATGGTGGCAGGCACCTGTAATCCCAGATACTCGGGAGGCTGAGGCAGGAGAATCGCTTCAACCCGGGAGGCGGAGGTTGCAGTGAACCGAGATTGCATCACTACATTCCAGCCTGGGCGACAGAGTGAGACTCTGTCTCAATAAATAAATAAATAAATAAATAAAATAAAGTAAAAAGTAAAAACAGTAGGTAGCTGATTGTTCTAATATCAATAATTTATTTTATTTTATTTTATTTTATTTTTGAGACGGAGTCTTACTCTGTCACCCAGGCTGGAGTGCAGTGGCGCGATCTCCCCTCACTGCAAGCTCCGTCTCCTGGGTTCACGCCATTCTCCTTCCTCAGTCTCCTGAGTAGCTGGGACTACAGGCGCCCACCACCATGCCCGGCTAATTTTTTGTATTTTTAGTAGAGATGGGTTTTCACTGTGTTAGCCAGGATGGTCTCGGTCTCCTGACCTCGTGATCTGCCCACCACGGCCTCCCAAAGTGCTGGGATTACAGGCCTGAGCCACCGCGCCCGGCCTAATATGAATAATTTAATTCCTCAAGATGTACACGCATCTGGAGGTCCATGGGGGTTTTCAAAACAGACAGATGTACATTTCTGCCTGCTTTCGCAAGGAAAGTTGATTGCTGTATCTAATCACATGACCCAGTGGAGTGTGGGAAATGAGGGGAATCAAATTTCAATTGTGATCTTCATACCAAACTCAGTAGGAGAACGCCCTAGGTCAAAGAGTATAAAGTCAAATATGCTTGGAGACAGGTGATAGTTGAAGCAAGCCAGTTATGGCAACAATGTAAACTGCATTATTCCAAACACGCAGTAAGAATTTGTCCCCCTCCCAAAAAAAGGGTAAAAAAAAATCAGAATCAGGCTGTGAAAGATGAGATAAAACTCTTATTTTGGAATGTGGTATTAAACAAGCTGATTTTGATTTAAGAAACAGAAAGTCTTGGCATTTGTAAACATGTTTTTAAATGGAGATGCATAGATTTTTAGTTTAAATCTTCCAAGTGGAATGAGAAAATTAGGAGCCTTTATGCAGAAATGACATGAATTGGCTATGCTTTCTGAACTTCTACACTTTTCCTTGCTCCTCTGGGCTCATTGAAGGAAAACTCAGAAGGAAGCTTCATTCTCAAGACAGAGTCACTTTCTTAAACCACTAGCGCATGTGGCCACATTAATGCCCTAGAGCCCTATGTCAGAATAATAATTATAAAAAACAAAACTATGAAAAGAAAGAAATAACTAAATTTGGATTTATTGGAATGCTGGGCAAAGTTTCTAGATATATGTTATTTACAACCCACGAAATTAAACTTAAGGAGGACACCGTCATCAAAGATTTAATTGTGTCCTTATGTTTACGTATCTCTATTTGAACATCTGCTTGGGTGTTCTCCATTCTCTTTCAAAGAGTGACAGATATGAAACCAGATTTAGAATCTGAGCCATGCTACCCTCAGCACCACGTGATTTATCAGTGCCCACTCCCAATCCAGGATGCCACACTGCCCTGTGTGGTCATATCTCAGTCTTTGGTCTGTGACAGTTCTTCTGTGTCTCCTTGATTTTTATGACCTTGACATTGTAGAAGAGGCATTTTGTAGAATGTCTCTCATCGAAGCTTGTCTGATGCTTCCTCATATTTAGATTGTGAATTTTGAGGAAAGAGACCACAAAGGAGGAGTGTGCTGAGAAAGGACTAATTACATATATTATTTGTGTTTTTCTAAAAAGAGCATTGAACTTTTCTGTCATTTATTTATTTATTCAATCATTCCTTTACAAAGCCATGCATCACCTAATGACAGGGATATGTTTGAGAAATGTGTCATTAGGCAATTTCATTATTGTGCAAGTATTATGGAGTGGTCAGCCTACTACACACCTACGCTGTATGGTATAGCCTATTGCTTCTAGGCCGTAAACCTGTATAGCATGTTACTGTATTGAATGCTGTAGTTAACTATAACACAATGGTAAGAGTTTGTGTATCTAAACATATAAAAGGTACAGTAAAACATGGTATAAAAGATAAAAAATGGTACATCTGTATAGGGTACTTACGATAAATGAACTTTTCAGGACGGGAAGTTGCTCTGTGTGAGTCAGTGAATGAACGAGTAATGAGTGAATGTGAAGTCCTAGGACATTACTGTAAACTACTACAAACTTTATAAACATACACTTAGATAATACCAAATTTATTAAAAAGTACTTTTCTGTCTTTGTAATATATTTATCTTGGCTTACTGTATCGAGACATGCTGGTCTCGAATTCCTGGCTTCAGGTGATCCACCTGACTCGGCCTCCCAGAGTGCTGGGATTACAGGTGTGAGCCACCGCGCCTGGCCTGAAAGTTACTTCTAAAATTGTGATTAGATTCACGCTAATTTTATTTAGCAAGAATACTTCTTAGGTGATCCTGATTACTTCATACTGTAGAATATTAGAAGGTATATAACACCTGAAATGTCTCAACTTTAATGATACTAGAAATAATCTGTGGGTTCGGCTTGATCCTTTCTTTATAAAGGTCCTGGTCAACTTTACTAATGATTTTACCACCCACTGATTGCCATTGTCATGATCATGTCATGATCACTGTATCTTGTTACTTACTTTTTTACTATATAAACTTCTTGGTTTTTTAAACTTTTTGACTCTTTTGTAATAACACTTAGCTTCAAACACATATAGTACAGCTATATAAAAATATTTTCTTTATTTATATCCTCATTCTATAAGCTTTTTCTGTTTAAAATGTGTATTATTACTTTTTTTTTTTACTTTTAAAACTTTTTAATTAAAAACTAAGAGCCAACACACACATGAGCCTAGGACTATACAGGGTCAGGATCATCAATATCACTCTCTTTCACCTCCACATCTTGTCTCCCTGGAAGGTCTTCAGGGGCAATAACAAACAAGGAGCTGTCATCTCCTATGATGACAATGCCTTCTTCTGGAATCCCTCCTGAAGGACATGCCTGAGGCTGTCTCACAGTTAACTTTAAAAACAATCAATATAAGAAGTACACTATAAAATAATGATATAATGTATAGTATAGCAAAAATTAGATAATAAGTTTTCAGCTCCATTATAAGCTTATGTGACCATCATCTTATATACAGTCTATTCTTGACCAAAATGCCTTTATGTAGTACATGACTGGATATCAGTATGAACTCATGAATATTTATTTAATTTTTTGTGATGTCATTTAGTTTATTATGTATTTTGGAAAAAGTAGTATACTTGGTTTATATAAATCAAAATGCAAATGATATCTGCTCTTTGCATCTGGTTATATCTAAGTCCCTTGTAAGTATTTTTTGGTTTTCCCTTTTTAAGTACAAAAGCCTTTTGAAATAATTAGGTAAATTTTCCTATAGAATAGCTCACATTCAGGATTTAGCTGACTTCTTGCTTGTGGTGGTGTTTAACTACTTCATCTATGCCCCAGATTTGTTGTGAAAGTTACTTCTTTTCTTTTTTGGAGACAAGTTCTCACTTTATCATCCAGGCTGAAGTGCAATGGCGCAATTTTGGCTCATTGCAACCTCTGCCTCCCAGGTTAAAGCGAATCTCTTGCCTCAGCCTCTTGAGTAGCTGGGATCACAGGTGTGTGCCACCACGCCCAGCTACTCTTTGTATTTTTAGTAGAGACAGGGTTTTGCCATGTTGGCCATACTGGTCTCGAATTCCTGGCTTTAGGTGATCCACATGACTCGGCCTCCCAGAGTGCTGGGATTACAGGTGTGAGCCTGAAAATTACTTCTAAAATTGTGATTAGATTCAGGCTAATTTTATTTTGCAAGAATACTTCTTAGGTGATCCTGATTACTTCATACTGTAGAATATTAGAAAGTACATAACACCTGTAATGTCTCAGCTTTAATGATACTAGAAATAATCTGTGGGTTCGGCTTGATCCTTTCTTTATAAAGGTCCTGGTGAACCTTTACTAATGATTTTACCACCCACTGATTGCCGTTGTCATGATCGTATCTGTCATTACAACCTGTGAGATTATAGTTTTTTTCTAATTTTTTTATCCATTTATTAATTAACTGGACTTCTTAATACAAGAATTTTCCCTTATGTACTAGCTCCTAATTTTGTTAGCCTGAAACAAAATTCACATGAGAAGATCAAGATACAGACTTAATTATTTCACTTTAATTATCAAATTCAGAAATATAATTCACATGAAAAGATCGAGTTAAAGACTTAATTATTTCACTTTAATTATCAATTAATTGGTGCCCTGGCAACTTTTACTGGTGCTCAAGAGTTTTGTTTTGTTTCTCATACTCTCTAAGAAACTTAGTTCATACTCACTGCTTTTAATATACCGTATGTGTTTTAATACTCATTTAAAGACATCATTCTTTCTGAAGTTAAAATTTCCCCATCTTGCTCCATGAAAGTCCTTCAGTTTGGCTCTTTTGCCTCTTTAGTATGACCCATGAGAGCTTCCTTGCTTTCTGGTTCAAGAAAGCATTCTACATTTATGTCATAAATTTTCTGCCCCCTGCCTTGGATCAGCTACTTCTCCAAGAAGCCCTTACCTTCTTTAGCGGTAAATAGTTTTTAGAAATTATACTGGAAACTAGAGGTGATTATTACTACTAGACTTTTATAACTCTAGGCCTTTTTCACAAAGATACGAAATACATATTTTGTTAAAACTGAAGGTATTATGAATTTGCAACTGTATTTTCGAATCGTATTTAAGATTCCAACACTATTACTTATTATATTTGAATTTATGTAGGCAATTCTTTTCTTCCATGCTGAAAAAAAAGGCCAATAATCATAACATAATTACATACTTTTTAACTTACAATCCACTCTAAAATGGGCTCAAAGTCACCTTATTCTATCACATATTGCAATTTCCTTATGTCTTCATTTTTCAGATTTGAAAATTGTATATTCTGTAGTTTGCCAAAAAATTATTTAAAATTGATGTTCAAAAATAAAAGAAAATGTTCTAAATATGAACATATGGTAGTCCCAGAATTAGTGAAATGGTGTTTTCCCTTTAATTGTTTTATAGAACACATAGCATCACCAACTCAGTGATAACTTTCTTATGGAAATTCTGCTGCCCCAAGTGCCTTGTTTCTCAACATTACCTCCATGGTAGGAAGAATAACGAACTCTTAGACCTGTCCATGTCCTGATTACCTGCATCTGTGAATACGTTACCTTACATGGCAAAAGAAACTCTGCAGATATGATGAAGTCCCTTGAGAAGGAGAGAATACCCTGCATCATCCAGATGCACCGAATTTAATCCCAACAGTCTTTATAAGGGAAAGAGGGCAGCAAAAGAGTAAAGAAGAAGATGTGAAAACAGAAGCATAGATCAGAATGACAGAGGGCCATGAGCTAAAAAATTTGGGTAGCCTCTAAAAACCAGGAAATGTAAGAGAAAGAATTGGCCCCTAGAGCCTCCAGAAGTAACACAGCCCTGCCAACACCTTCATATGAACCCAGTGAAACCCATTTCAGACTCTGACTTCCAAAACTATAAGCTAATAAATTTATGTTGTGTCAAGTCACTACATTTGTGATAATGTGTTACAAAAGCAGTAGTAAATTAACCCACCTCTCCACATATGTGTTCTTCATGGTATGCATTATGACTTGCAGGTATTTTATTTATTGGTCTGTGGACTTATTAAGTCCCTCTTCTCTACTGGAATGTAAGCTTTATGAAGTCAAGACTCTATGTTCTTATTGACTTATACTATTCTCACTGAGTATAATATGTAATTAGTAGTGTCAAAATATATATTTTTGAGTGAATTAAGATGTATACAATCTAAAATTGTTCTGGTCCACATTAAACTTATGAAAGAATGAAATAACCTGAGGCTTTTGTTCTCTGAAATAAGCTATTGCCAGAACTGTTCATCTAGTAGAGGAGCAATGGATTACATGCATTACCTCCCAGCCATGAAGACTTTAATTTTGTAACTTCAATTGTGGTTTAATTACTAACTCACATGGCCACATTCTCTATTAGTCAGCAAAAGTCCTTATGGACAAGGTTAATACTGTATTTTTGTTTTACTAATAAATCCTTATATTCTAATTCAGTTACCTGAGATTTATTAGATACTCAATAAATAAGTATTTAATGGATGAAAATAAATGAAGAAATGTGTTATGATTAACTCAGTAATTCATATTCTTCGACGTTTATCTCCCTCATTTAATTTCAAATTTTAAACTGATTGCCCTATATTATCAAATATTTTTCTAAATTAATTTTCATTCATAAATTTGCTGTATTTGATATATATTCTTCCTTTCACTCTAAATCATTTATATTTTACAATATATACTGATGACATTTGTTTAATGTGATGTGCCCGTTGTTTTAGGTGATGTGGGTATTGAAGCAAAGAAGATGGACAAGTCGTTATTTCTAGAAGCCCATTTTGTAGAACTAGATAGACAACAAATAAATAAATGAAAGAGTATCAGTTAGTGATAAGTGCCTTGTAAAGAAACCAATTTATCTAGATAATTTTGTTTTTATGCTCTGCATTCCGATTTCTGTGCTTTCAATTTTTATGCCATTCTACAGGCATGAAATGTCTTTCTGTCTCTTGTATTTGCACATGAAATAGCTTGGGTTTTGCAATTGGAAGAGTGAACTTAAGTTTGATATCCACTGGTGATTAACAATGTGACCTCAAGCAAGAGTTTTAATGTGGGTGAGGCCAGTTTGCCATCTGTAAAATGGGAATATAGCACTAACATCTTCTTCACTGTGGTGCTGAGTGAACAATGCCCATTGTACATAAAGCACTCACCACAATGCCTGGCACACAGTAGGCTCTCCTTAAATATAGTCCCCTTTGTTCTTCATTTGTGTATTAAAAACCCTGTCATTCTTTAAAGCCCTGAGCGCTTTTAAATCCATGTTTTTCTAAAGTCCATTTATAGCAATCTTAGCTTGTCTTGCCCTTTAGAGGATTTTCGACTTCTCTTTTGTTGTCATATATTTTCCCCTGTGCTTATGCTTTTGTCCTTCAGTCTACACTTAGCCTTTTGAAAGCAGACCTCCCTCTCCCCTCAATATTACCTTTCTTGTCTTCTCAGAAGACTTGGCACAATGCTCACAAGAAAGGTGGCTTACGACACTAGAGAGAGCTGGCCTAGGGATGAGAAAAACTGGACTCTCATTCTGATTCATCTCATCTCTTGACAAGTATGCAGACTCATTATTCACGAGGTGAAGAAGCTATTACTTGCCTTTGCTATCTAGCTCACTTGTGAGGGTGCAGTATGAAAAATACATAAGGAAACATGTGGCACAGCACCTGTTTTCAGGGCTGTATAAGATAATAACACTAAGCTAACGCTAAAGATCAATAGACTGTATCAAGCTCTAGTAACAGCTTAATTTGCTGGACACCTGCCATCTTTTCTACAACCAGGTTCTGAGAGATGGTCTGGAATAATGATGAAGAACCAGATTCTGCAGCTGGGCCACCTGGATTTGAATTCTGGCTCTGCCACTTCCTTGCTTTGTGACGTTGGGAAGGTGTTCAAGCTCTGTGCTTCATTTTTCTTATCTGTAAAATGGGATTAATAATATTTTCCACATCATACAAGTATCATATGTATTAAACGAGTAAAAAATTGAAATATATATATACGTAGCACTATATATAAAGGACCAATTCCCCAAATCATCTTGTTTAAGGTAATATAATTTTTAAAAGGAGATAGTATAGTAGAGAGAAGAGTATTTCCAGTGGTGTTCAAGGCCTGGGCAGAGCAGACAGAATTTCTAAAATGCTCAAGCAAAACCCAAAACCTTATTCTTATTTAATATATTATTTTTTTAATTATTTTGTCTAGACATGTAGACATATTTAATATTTAGCCCCAATGTGCCTTAGCAAAGGTAGTCTCTGTCCATGACGCTATGGGAAATGGACCAGTCAATGTTAACTGAGATAAAGCATCCTCAGTGTTACCTACTGGCTGGTCTGTTATCAGTAAAGGGCATCTGTAGGAAGGTATAGAAGAACCTTCAGCACAAATGTGAGTTCAGTTGCTACTGTATCACTTTGCAGCTATTCTGCCTTGAGTAAATTTTGAAGATCAAATAAAATAATATTTTCTAGGAAACATGACGTATAGTATCAAATATAAAATAATAGTTTTGCCTTCTGAATTACAGAACTATGGTTCTAGAGTCCTATTCCTTCACCTGTGATGCTACAACCTTTGCATATGTCTTTTATAATAATCTAAGCCCATCATGCTACTCTTTTTATATGGACAAAGAAATTTGAGTCTTTATTTTTCCTACTTGATTTAATCTGTTATTTACAATCTTTGACTTTTTTTAAAAAAAGGATAAAGCATTTATTATTTTCTTTATTTAGGATTTATTATTTCCTTTATTCAAAAATAACGTTTTCTGGAGAAGTGCAAATGGATCGCTCTTCATCACACAACTCATGAAGTAACTCCAAATATATTCTTGAGGTTGTTACCTTGTGGAAATATTTGTAAGACCCATATTATATGTTACATTCATTTATTTATTCATACAAGCCAAAACAAACGTATATGATAAGCCACCTGCATATTTTACACAAATGATACATAAACATATTTTACGTAAATTATTCACATTGTGGTATGTTTTGCTTTTTAATTATACTCAAACACTAAGTTCTGATAGCAAAGAAAGTCAATACATGCTGAATATATTTATTGAAATATTAAAAGTCTGAGAGATAAAAGAGACATAAATTTTTTTCCTCATAGAGAAAAAAATAAACTATGAAGATACCCTGTGATGTGGAATAATAGTCGATTATATATTTAGATTGTGGAAAACATTTGGTGTAAAAATTTTTTGATAAATATTTACTGAGTTCCTGTATAAACAAGAACTGAAGCTTTCTGATCCAGTTAATGTAGTAAAAATGAACAGCAGACAGTCCTGGCTTTTTTTTTTTTTTTTTTTTTTGGAGACAGAGTCTCGCTCTGTCGTCCAGGCTGGAGTGCCATGGTGCGATCTCAGCTCACTGCAACCTCTGCCTCCCGAGTTCAAGCAATTCTTCTGCCTCAGCCTCCTGAGTAGCTGGGACTACAGGTGCACACTGCCACGCTGGGCTGATTTTTTGTATTTTAGTAGAGACGGGGTTTCACCATGTTGTCAGGCTGATCACGAACTCCTGAGCTCAGACAATCCACCTACCTTGGCCTCCCAAAGTGCTAGGATTACAGGCATGAGCCACTGTGCCCGGCCAGTCCCTGCATTTATAACTAAAATTCCAGCAGCAATTATAGATGGTACAAAGCGCAGTACTCAAAAACAGGTTATCTCCAAATTCTAGGGAAAAGAATAACAGGGTTCTGTAAAACAGAACACAGAAGAAATTCTATGTTAGGTGTATTTGTTCATAAAGTCAAAGTTTGATGAAATAGGATAACTTGTGTCTATTTTTGATTGGCATAAAAACAGAAATATTTACTGGCCAATGGGAGAGATAAGGAAGGAAGTGCGAAGTGAGTGAAAGAAGAATCTGAAATAAGGTTTTATGGAACAAAAACTTGAAACTGAAATTTCAGAGGACTGAGACGAACAGGTCTTTATGAGAACTGAAAGAAGCAATGTCTCTAAGGTGAGGCTCTAGTACATGAAACCTGAGGTGAAAATTTAGGTTAAAATTAAGGACCTGAGACTTCTACTTTCTGTCAACATGGCTTGATAGAGACTGGATTTACACTCTTGTCTAAAACAAACCAAAACAGACAAAATATATGAAGCAGCAGCTTCCAATATGCTTAACAATGAGGAATACTGATCCCTGGAAAATAAACATGAGTGAGCCCTGTAATTATCTTGAGGGGGATTACAGGGCACAGCACAGGGATGCAGAAGCAATGTAGAACCTGGTAGACTCAGAGTTGAGGAGAAACTTAACACCCATAGTACATACTGTATGATCCCATTTATATGAAAATAAAGAACAAGCAAAGCTAATCCCTGGTGATAGTTAGTAATCACATCAGTGGTTTCCTTGAGCTTAGTTTAGGTTTTCTGTAACTGACTGAAATTGGACTTATTAAGATAATGTGAATATTCTATAAGTAGACTTTGGCAATGTGCACGTTTAGCAAAGCACTTCGAACTTTACGCCAAAAATGGGTTTACATAAGCGCATGTAAATTATATCACAATAAAGTAAATTAGAGATAAAGAAAGGTAAGCAAATCAAAGTATATTTTCTATAATGCAAGAGGTAAGGATTTAAATACTGTTGGTATAGCAACTTCCAAGAAGGTATTAATTTACATATACTAACCCAAGAAAGCACATGAGCAGGTTATTTATCATTACAGATGACTCTCATTTAGAAAATAGTATTAACTATGGTGAAACCGGTTATTTGAGTGACTTATATGCAGCTACTTTAACTTGGATCTATCTGTTATTAGCATGAGGTACACTAGGGTTTAGCCTACACTTAAATTGACAGTACTCTCATTGTACCACATTCAAACACTGAGCAATGCAACTCATAGGCAATGACATTTCATGCATAGGAATTTAGATGAGTCACTCTTTCAAGTACTTAAGCTAACAAATTAAATTTTCTCTGCTCAAAATCCTTCCAAATATGCATAAGAAGTTTAGAGTCAGAAATTCACTCTATTTACACCAGTAGTATTTGTTATCTTGTCCCATAGATACATTTTAGTTTGCTTACATGTAACCACATGTTTCAAAATTTTATTCTAAAATAAACTTTAACTATTACATTAACTAGTAATCCAGCTAAATTCTTTCCCCTCATATCTACACCACCAATCATCTAAACATAGGATTTTTATTTTTAACTTTTTTATTTTTACTTTTATATACTTTGGGGTACAACTGATATTTCTTACATGAATATACTGCAATGTGGTGAAGTTGGGGTTTTAGTGCACCCAGCACCTGAATAGTGAAATTGTATCCAGTAAGTATTTTTTTCAAACCTCATCCATTCTCTCACCTTTCGGAGTCTCCACTGTCTATTACACCACTCTGTATGTCGATGGTACCCATTGTTTAGGTCCCATTTATAAGGGAGAACACATGGTATTTGACTTTCTATGTCTGAGTTACTTCTCTGAAGATAATAAGATAATGACCTCCAGCTCCATCGATGTTACTGAACAGAGCTGGACTTTATGCTTTTTTATGGTTGTATAGTATTTAGTATTCATATATGTATATATCACATTTTTTTATTCAATCAACTGTTGGTGGGTACTTAGGTTGCTATTGCAAGTAGTGCAGGGATAAACATATATGTGCAAGTGTCTTTTTAATATAATGATTTCATTTCTTTTGAGTAGATACGGAGTAGCGAAATTGCTGGGTGAAATGGTCATTCTATTTCTAGTTCTTTGGGATATCTATGGAGTTCTATTTTCAGTTATTTGAGTTTTCTATAGAGGTTGGGAGCTAAACAATGGGGACACATGGACATAAAGATGGAGAAAATAGATTCTGGGGATCCTAAAATAGGAAAGGGTGAGAGGGTTGAAAAATTACCTGTTAGGTACAATGTTTAATATTAGGGTGATACATTAGAAGCTCAATCTCCACCACTACGCATGTAATACTTATGTAACAAACAAGCATATGCACCCCCTGAATCTAAAATAAATAAATAAAAAGTCTTTATGTCCTTTCCTTACCATGATTTGTTCCTCTTGATTTTGTTCCTATTATTCTCAGTGTCTGAATTGTCCAGGTCTCTCAGCTCTACTTTGTACAGATACACCGTTGTGGTCTTTCAACTTAAGTAATCAAATCACGTTTTTCACATCCCCTGACTTCATTATCTTGAGTAAAAGCTTCATTTTCTGGAAGTGTCAATTTCCTCATCTGCAAAGCTAGGATGCAAATGCTGTTTTTCTAGTGTTGTCTGGCTGGTTAAACAGCCTACTATATTACCTAGAACAGGGCAAGCTATCAGCAAATTAGCAACCTCTTTTAGTGCTTATTTAAATGTTTTTATCCAACAGATTCTGGGAACATTTTATGTTACCTGTGTAAAATCTTCCTGATTGCTCCAGATTATATTTAATTCTCCCATCTCTGATACCTCATAGCATCTTAGTTCATTTTGTCCCGTATTGTCATACAATATTTTCCTGTGTTTATGCCTTATCAGTGCCAAATTATTTTAAATTCCTCAAGGGCAGGCACTGAGTCCTATTTTACCAGCTGATTTTCTTCATGTAATCAACCACAGTGCTAGGATGAGGAACACGTAGCATATCACACGGAGCCTAGGATTGAGTGAGAGGCCCCTTGTGCCAGGTGCATCTTTGAACCTCTGGTAATTAGTATTTTTCATAAAATGGACATATATTTCATCTTGTCTACTATAGAGAAATCTGTAAGCATTTTATAAAGAAATATAAGGTACCAGGGTACCTTCTTCCTTCAAGACTATTGCTAATTTAAGAGCAGCCACTTTCAGATATGGCCAGGCAATGATTTTATATACATTATCTTAAATAGTCATAATAAATCTAGGAATAGCAATGATATAGATGAAGGAAGTGTCTGAATGGGGAAACTGAGGCTTAGATAGTGTAACTAAGTCATTCATCATCTCATGCAACTAACAAAGTACACTTGAATGGGTGATTTGATTCCAAATCTGGGAAGAGGGGAAGGCTTCTGAAAAAAAAATTCTTACATTTGATTTGTGCTCCCACTAATGTATATTCACTAGATATGTTCCAGAATGTTTATACCCAAGAACAGAGGAATGAAAGATGGAACATTGAGTATCTTCAAAGAGTTGTAAATGACATAAGTAAAAGTGGCAACTAGATAACTTATGCTTTCATGTCATAACTACTCCCTACTCCCACAAAAGTAAGAAATACTCTTTTCATAATGACAAATCTGAATTGCCAGCAGCAAATACAATTCCAGAAATCTGAAATGAGCCTAGATCTAAATTTTCAGGTCATCACTCATCCTTTAAAACACTACCTGTTGCTTATCACGTAATTTATTTATTTTATGATAATTATATCTCAATTCAAATTATGTTCTGGAGTAAGTGCCTTTACAAATAGGGTAGTAGATAATTCCACTTTTAGTTATTATGAGGTCTCTATTCTCTTCTTGTAGTCTTACCAGGCTTACACATACTTGAGTGCTTTCCAGAAAAACAGGAAAAGGAAATCCTGCCTTTTGCATTCAAACATTATAATCATGGGCACTTTCATTTTGAAGTCAGCAATAGAGTGGCATATCTAAGAGTTCTGTGCTTATCTTTGAGAGATCTGGGAAGCATATGTGAGTTTGGGAATCCTCGTGCTTATAGTTTTGCTTTCTAGAGGTATCAGTTGGCCATCAGCTATTGTCAGGCACCATCTCCTGTACGTCCATAGAATGGTGTGCTTTCCTGGCTGGTGGAGAACCAGGATAATATTCTCTCTGTGATTTCCACAGTGATGTTCCATTCTTTTTGTGACTTGTCTTCTTCTTGTTCCAGATCCCAGTTTCATTCAGACCATCTCTAATTTCTATCCTGCCATAAATCTTCCCTAAAGCAAGAGGACACAGAGCCTGCTATAAGCTAGATTGGAAAAGTAGGGAGAAAAAGAGAAAAAAGTCAAAGAAGTCAAAGACTAAAATCTCCACAATGTTTGACTATATACTACCAAGATAGAAATGTCTATTCCCAAGAAAATAAATGCAATTATTTGCCAAGAAAGCAAAGTAAATTGGCAGACTTCAGGTGAAATGTGAACCACAGGCAAGCTTTGTTTAATTTTCACAGTGTTTTAAAACAATAGTAAACCAACTGAAAATATTTTTAAAGTTAGAGATAAAGTACCGTCAAAATGAAAAAGTAAACTGAATTTTCTTTCTCTTAGCCAAAACCAGTTGGGTCTGAGGAGCCCTGCCCCTTCTGAGAGGACTACCCTTACCAGGCAGGCACAGCCTCCCCTCCCCAATTCACCTCATTGGATGTATTCCTGGGCCCATGGGCACATAAACTGTAGCACCTTGCCCAGATTTTAAATATTTATCAAATTATGTCACATATATAAGCTAATACAAGTATTTTAGTGAAGACGTGATTCCTCAAATCTTCTGAGAATATTTTTCTTTAAAAAACTCTTAAAATATTTTGTATACATTTAATGAGTATATGTGTCTCTCCTACTGTAATACAACTTCTAATAGGGTAGGAATTTTTGTCTGTTTTTGGTCATTACTATATCCCCAGCATCTATAATAATGTATGGCACATAGACTTGGGTCTCAGTAAATAACTATGCTGAATATTTATGTTGAATGAATTGATGAGATGAATAGGGGATTTTACACGGACATATACAATAATTGAGGTGCTTCCTTTATGCCAGGGGCTATTTTAATGACATATTTGCTCATTAAATACTTACAATAAAACTGCGAGGTGGGAATTATCATCAAACCTATCTGGCAGATGGGAAGACTAAGGCTTGGTTAATTTCCTTTCCTAAGATCAGCAGTCAAAATGTGGATCCAACCATTCTGACTTCAGAGTCTGTGCCCTCAATCTTTGTGATACAGTGTTACTTAAAATGGTGCCATCTGAAGATAAAGAGCCTTATGTAACAAAGCACTTTTATTCCAAATAGCAAAACTGCTTCATACACCATTTCTGTGTCCGGAGACCGCCTAGAGCTTAGGTAAAAAACAATGAAAGGAAGGTAAGAAGTCTTAGTCCATCTCACACCCATTAGGATGGCTATTATCAAAAGAATAGAAAAATAATTTGTATTGGCGAGGACATGGACAAATTGGAACACTTGTGCTTTATATGTGGGAATGTAATATAGTGCAGCTGCTATGGAAAACAGCATACCGATTCCACAAAACAAAATGAAATAGAATTACTCTATGATTTGTCAATTCCACTTCTGGGTATATATTCAAATAATTGACAGCAGAATCTCAAATACATATTTGTATACCATGTTCTTAGCAGTGTTATCTACAATAGCAAAAGAGGGAAGAAATTTGTGCTCAATGAAAAATGGGTAAACTAAAATGTGGTACATACATAGAATGGAGTATTATTCAACTTCAAAAAGAAAGGAAGTTGTGACCCACACCACAACATGAATAAACAGCGAGGACATTACACTAAGTGAAATAAGTCAGGCATCAAAAAATGAATACTGTATAACTCTACTTACATGAGATACCTAGAGAAGTCAAATTCATAAAGACAGAAAGTAGAATGGTAGTTGCCAGGGACCGATGGAAGGAAAGGATAGAGAGTTACTGTTTAAGGAGTATAGAGTTTCAATTTCCCAAAATGAAAACAATTGCAGTTGGATGATATTGATGGCCACACAGCAATGTGAATGTACTTAATGCCACTGAACTGGATACTGTAAAATGCCTAAGATGGTAAATTTTATATTATGTGTATTTTACCACAATTTAAAAAAAAAGAACTCTTAGTACTTGATTTAGGTGGCAAAACTACCCTATACTGTGATTTTACTTTCTATTTAAATCTCAGTGAATTAAAGATTGTTTACTGCATGTGTTTAGCTCTGTGTGTGCCTTCTCAATTCTCTCCTATTCTTGTTTCTCACCCACCAAGGAATGGGAAGCAATTTTCTTATGGGCACAGTTCATGCTACAATCTGAGATTCAATTGTGTAAAAATACCTTGGGAAATGACAATAGTTTACAGCTTCTTGGGCAATAATTATAAATACACATGTGTAGGTGTAAGTATTGTTCATTGATCTGTGTACACGCCCTGCCTAAAAGGATAGAGCTACCTTGCCTGTCATTGCAAATGTAACACACATTGCAAGCGCCAACGTGAGGAGCCATGGCTGGTGAGTCTTCCCCAGTAAGAGGATAGGTCTTAGGGAGGAATTAGTTTGGGAAAGGACTGCCTTTCTCATTAGGCTTTGTGAAGGTTTGTGTGAGCAGCCTTGGGGTGGAGTGAGAAAGAAGAAGGGAGAGGCAGGGTGGGAAGATGCCCAGACTTGCACAGCGTTTTTGAAGGAACAGATAAAGGCCAGGAAGAATCTGGGATCCTACTGGTATCTGCTGTAATTTTGCTAGTGTTGTCCACATTTGAAGAGTTATGTAATTCAGGATGAGAATGGGCACAGGGTGGGTATCAGTAGCTGTTGTTCTCAAAGGAAACAGTCAATTCTCTTCAAAATTCATGAAACTGTCCATTCCCTTTAAAATTCAAGAAATTGGGATGTGTCAGAACAGAATGACTTCTGATTTTTAGGAGATTAACAGAAAAATCATGAAATCAAGTTTCCCAGGTCACTCAGTGAGCATATGTAGGTAATGCTAGAATCAGAAGGAAGTACGCGGAGTAAATGCAAAGGTATAAGAGCATTCCTTGGGATTACTGTACTTGTGGAGAGAAATGTGTAAATGATTGTTTGCCTGTTGGTAAATTGAGAGGGAAGTTGTGTCATGTTCACTATTTGAGGAATCTTTGCGCTTCCAACAGACCAAGTCTTGCGTAAAAAGAGAAGAATTTTTATCCATTCAGTGGGTGCAGGCACAATAAATGCCTTGCTGGATTGCCTATTAGAGGAGGAAGTTATTAGCCAGGAAGACATGAACAAAGTGAGAGATGAAAATGACACTGTCATGGATAAGGCTCGAGTCTTGATTGACCTTGTTACTGGAAAAGGACCCAAATCTTGCTGCAAATTTATCAAGCATCTCTGCGAAGAAGACCCTCAACTTGCCTCAAAGATGGGTTTGCACTAAGGTAAGGTGGAATGATTCAACCTAATGTCCAAATAGTCCCTGTATCTTGAATTCAGTTATGATTTTCTTCACTTGTCTTGTCAGTTGATAATAGGGTTCCTATCATTTTAGCCTCAGACTCCATTCCTTTATGCATGGCTCTAGCTTATGTCTCTTCTGTCTACTTTTTTGTGTCCCTTGTACCTATTCTCTCAGTACCTTCTGCTGACTACAGCTCATCTCTAGTTCTATGTAGGTGGTGAATTATTACTGTAGTTCATTTAAAGAGTCTAGATGTTTTTATCCTGAATCCTTTAATGGTCCTGGGGAGCAATGTAGAACATCACTCCCTCTTGAGCCTAAGAAGTCCCTGTATTTATTAGAAGAGAAGGTATAAGCTCTTTTTGTACCTACCACCCTGCTCTTACCCCAACTCCCTATTAAGTACTTTTCAGAATATACAATGATGATGGAATTGTCAAAGAATAAATTGAGTGAATAAAATTAAATATGCACTAAATAATTATATTTGCATGAAATTATATATGGATTCTCGTTGGAAGTCATCTCCTTTGCCTTTTCTTTTGTGCAATATGGTCTACTTTCATGGGGCTAGTCTACAGGCCGTTCTCTGTAGCCTATCCCTTTGTATTTCTAGGCCTACTAAGAGCCCAGATGCAGGCTCTTGTATCTGAGCTGGCCCATTCCAATACCACTTTTCTCCCTCCACAGAGAGAAGATAGAACTCTGGAGCACTTCAGAGACTTCCCAGAGCTTCTTCCAAGGGAGAAGATATTCTCGTGAGAGAAAAAAACAAAACAAAACAAAAGTGCTTTTTTCAAACCTGATTAATTTCATCAATTTCCAATAAATCTTTCATTCTCTCATACTACTTGCTTCTTATTCTTTCTCTCCTCATACCAACAGAGGATAATTCATCAATAATAATGAAGGTCATGATGATTGTAATGTAATTAAGAAAGTCCCTCCCCTTCCCTTCCTTTTTGTTTAGTTCCTTTGCAATCCTGTAGAGACATGTACAGCCTACTTTGGTACTTTTAGCACTGAGAGTCTGCTGTGATGGGAATAAAATGAAGTCCCCACTCAGAATTTTAAATGGCGTTCCTTCTTTGTAATGTTCTCATCTAGTTGTTCAGACCCAGGTCTATGGCAATTACTCAACATAATAAACAAAACTTCCTTTCTGGGAAAATAATAGAGAAAATCCATGGCAGATACTCCATTGCCAGACATCAGGCTTCCACAAAAAAAGTGTTCATAAAAGCACTGATAGCATTTCAAGTCCACATGGGCAGGGCAGGGTGAAACAAGATATGACTTAATGTCTAAGGAATGGAGACTTGTGGAGTCAAGATAGTGTGATGGCATGTCATCACTTTGCACCCTTCAGAGCAAAACACTGGCTATTAATTATGCTTAAGCTGTCTTTTCACTGTGTACATAGTGTTAAATAATGAAGCATTGTCTTCTAGATGTCTCAGGACATCTTCTAATTTGTTAGCTCATGTCAATTTCTAAAATTTCTGGCATAGGTGCTAGCAAAGGATTGGGTGCCAGGAACAAAGGCCAAAGAATTTCCTGAATTTTTTAGGTTTGTGCACTTTTTCCAAGCTCTTTAGCAAACTAAAATAAAACTTACTGTGATTCCTCTCATTTTTGAATTTGTCAGCCATAAATTGTGGAGAAAATCATCATTATAGGTTGACACCAAATACAGTAAATGGGAATGTTTGTTATTTTCTTCTGCAGAGGAAGTATATGCCACTGACCGAAAGTGTTTATTTGAAATAAGTATTAAGGTTAAGGTTAAGGCTATTCTCATTTGCAATCAGATGGTTTATTTGAGAAAACACATTTTGAGGGTGAT
Source organism: Pongo pygmaeus (assembly GCF_028885625.2). Taxonomy (NCBI): domain Eukaryota; kingdom Metazoa; phylum Chordata; class Mammalia; order Primates; family Hominidae; genus Pongo; species Pongo pygmaeus. The sequence continues at coordinate 106,742,674 of NC_072382.2, read as the reverse complement.
ATTGTTGTGTCCCCACCCAAATCTCATCTTATAGCTCCCATAATTACCACATGTTGTGGCAGGGACCCTGTGGGAGATAACTAAATCACGGGGATGGGTCTTTCCTACGCTGTTCTTGTAATAATGAATAAGTCTCATGAAATCTGATGGTTTTAAAAATGGGAGTTTCCCTACACAAGCTCCCTCTCTTTGCCTGTTGCCCTCCATGTAAAACGTGACTTGCTCCTTCTTGTCTTCTATTATGATTGTAAAGCCTCCCCAGCCATGTGGAACTGTAAGTCCACTAAACCTCTTTCTTTTGTAAATTGCCCAGCCTCAGATATTGTCTCAGAATAATACACAGGGAATTACATTTTGAGTGTAGTTTGGCAGTATGCTCAGTATTCAAGGGAACAAGTTTGCAGTCAAGATAGGTCTGTCATAAGCTCAGTGATCATTTGGAAATTATCTTAAGCTTTTTGAGGCACAAATTCCTTATATCTAAAAAGGAATTAAAAACACCATCCACATAGAGTCCTTGAAAGAATGAAATGAGTTTACAAAGGGCTAAGCCCAGTTCTTGCCAATGAATGAGCAAGCAATACATTTTTCCTGCATGTATAATAATTTTATTGGTACATTCATTTATAGAGACATAGAATCATGATACAGAGTAAAGGATAAAAGTCCAGGGAATAAAAATCATAACCCATATAATTTTTCTTTAACTCCATATAAAGTACAAAACCTATAAATAATCAAATCAAGACTGTAAAAGTCTGTCCGGTCTATGTAATTTATGTGAGGATTAGGGCAGCTCATGAGTATCCTCACCTTCAGTGAAGCTGTTAAAGCCAATTAGCGCCCCTGCTAAGAACCTTGGATAATTTATGTTGGACAGCAACAGGCAATCAGCAGTGATGTCTGTGAGGTCACTGAAAGGAAGGACTTAAAGGAGTAGCTCAATCTAGGAGTCTTTTTTACTACCTAACCTGACTTGATCCCCTGAAGCCGAAAAGTAGCTAAACACAATGTGTTTTCAATCAACCCTAGTAACCAACATCTAGATCAAATAGTAGAATCTAAAACAAAACAAAACAAAAACACACAATTCAAAACAATTCCTTTACTTCTCTTGAATCTCCCTTTCTTCAACCGGATAATCACCCATAAGCTCTTCTCACAAAAATATTTTGGAGCCACACTCTTGGAGCCAGACAATTTTGGGGGCATGTAAGTCATATCTCTATTTAAAACAAAGCAATAGCTTTCCCGTGTTGGCCTTTAACACGCCAAAAACGGTTATTTTCTGTGGCCTCCTTACCTATCCAGCCTCCTCGTGGAGTGCATTAACATTGTGGAGTGGAGTGCTAAGCTCTTGATGCAGACTTTTTCCTCATTTCCATGTCTGCACGTTTCCCATCTCACTCTATTTCCTCTTATCAGAACGCTCTTCTCTTCAACCCATGCCTAACTTTTTATGATGCAGTCAGTTGTCACTGCCCCACGGAAGCATTTATTGATACGGACTGGCTTGCATTCTTCTGATTATTTGCTTTTCTAATAACAGCTAGCTTTCAAGGAGGTCTTTACTGTGTGTCAGCACTTAGTATCTTCTCAGTTATTCTCCACAACAGCCTTATTAAATTACTACAATTAGTATAACTTAGTCCCACTTTTCAGAGACAACTTGCCCAATACCACAAAGCTAAGAGGGAGCTGTGACGTTAATGGCTGTGTATTCAAGACATCAATACATGGAATAAATAATGTCACTTACCTCCTGATCATAACACCTATCATAGATTGGAAGAGGTTCTATTTTTTATTTTAGTATGGTTATTTGTGTAAATTTTCTATCCTAAATCATACATATAACTCCATGAGGACTTTGGGCACTTTTGTTTTTTGTTTGTTTGTTTGTTTTGGCAGAGTTTTGTTCTTGTTGCTAGGGTGCAATGGTACGATCTCGGCTCACTGCAACCTCCACCTCCCGGGTTCAAGCAATTCTCCAGCCTCAGCCTCCTGAGTAGCTGGAATAACAGGTGCCTGCCACCATACCTGGCTAATTTTTGTATTTTTCGTGGAGGTGGGGTTTACCATGTTGGCTAGGCTAGTCTCGAACTTCTGACCTCAGGTGACCCACCCACCTCAGCCTCCCAAAGTGCTGGGATTACAGGCATGAGCCAGTGCACCCAGCCTAATTTTTGTTTATTATTTTAGCCTCAGTGTCAAGCATAGAACCTGGCATATCATAGACATCTTAGCAAATATTTATTGACATTTTTTGAATATTTTCAAGACTTAGGGGAAAATATTATTGATTTTCACAAGTATCTGTGATTCGGGGATCAAGGAGATATTTCTATTAACTGCCTTTTCCCAAAAGAAGAGCAAAAGTTTATGTGAGTTGTACGAATTCTCTGATCCCTGATCTTTAAACATCCCTAATCTCTAAACATGTTCTTCTGAGTAACTTCACTCATTTATCTAAGTTTTCATGCTGGAGGTATGTACCCTATGATTGGGTGAAAGAAAGAGAATCACTTAACTACTTTCTTCTGTAATAAATCTTTGCAAGGCTGGATTCCCAGTGGAGATGACTTTTTCTTATACATACACTTTTTCTTCTTTTTTTTCTTCATAGATCAGTCAGCTCTGAGATGAACAGCATCATGGTGAAAATACTCCTTATGTGGTTATGGTCAGTTTTGGAGTTATGAAGACATACCTATTTCTAGAGATGATTTTCATTTTAAGGCATTAATCAACAAATCCCATTATTTCCAGATAGTTACAGCTTGAAATGAATAATCGGCTAGACAGTGAAAGGAATTGTTAGTGAAAAATACACAGTGTATTTTGGAGAATAATCTTCAGGACTGATAAGTGACTGTTTTAATAGCAATCATCTTTCCTCAGAGTCTTATTCTATAAATGAACATAGGATGCAAGGCTTCTTAGCAGTGGTTCCTTTCTTTACAGTAATGAATGGCATTTTCAGAGCAAGTATACCCCTTGAGCCCATCTCCTTTAGTATTAACCACTGATCCACAAAGTCAGTTGATGGAGAGGAAAATGGAGATTTCTCAGGGATTGATTCTCAGCCTTACTCAGAGATGCTGTCTTTGAACCAACTCATCCATTCCCATAGCTTAAGTTTCATCTATAGACTACATTTTCCTACCTCATATTCTCAAGTCCAAACCACTCTTTTGATTTCCCAACATCTCTCTTTAGCTACCTATTGGTCTTCTTTAATTATTTCAGACTGATTATGACCAAAGCTAAACTCATCATCTTCCCCCAAAGATGTTCCTCTTCCAATTTACCCTTTCTGCAAATCGCACAACCATCTACTCAGCGTTTCAAATAGAATCTTCCAAATAATCATGGGAATTCTCTTCCTCTTGCACTCCAGCATTCAAGCAGTGGCAAACGTTCTTATTGTTTAGTCAAGTGTATACCAATTTTTTATCCCCCTGCTACCTCTTTATTTTAGACCCCTTGCTTTAACAGTATCATACATTTCCTCTGCTGTGATTTTCATTGCTTATTTATTTATTTATTTAGAGACGGAGTCTTGCTCTGTCACCAGCATGGAATGCAGTGGCATGATCTCTGCTCACTGCAATCTCTGCCTCCTGGGTTCAAGCGATTCCCCTGATTCAGCCTCCCGAGTAGTTTAAAAAGTAGTAATATTTATTCAATAGATAAACACTTACTGCACATCTACTATATTCAGGACAGTGTTTCACTGACTGAGAATACTTGGATATATAAGACTAATAAGTTCCTTGCTTACCTAGATCTTAAATAAATAGATTATTCATAAGAGAATTATTAAATTATTTATTGAAGATGAAAACGTCCTTAAAATTCTCTCTGTATTTTGTAATAAATTCATTCAAAAATGTGTTATGGCTCAAACATGATAGACATGCGTTTCTTACTCAAGGCAATTCACAAAGAATATTTCTAAACAGTGAATGGCTCTCTTCCAAGAGGTGAGTCAAGAACTAAATCTCTTTACATTTTTGAATTTAGACTCTTTGCTACCAACGTCAAAGTTATCTTTCATCCAGTTGATGGAAAGAGATATGGCATGGTGTGTCAAGTGTGGGAGATTAAAAGAACAAAAACCAAACACCGCATGTTCTCACTCATAGGTGGGAATTAAACAATGAGAACACCTGGACACGGAAGGGGAACATCACACACCCGGGCCTGTTGTAGGGTGGGGGGAGGGGGGAGGGGGGAGGGAAAGTATTAGGAGATATACCTAATGTAAATGATGAGTTAATGGGTGCAGCACACCAACATGGCACATGTATACATATGTAACAAACCTGCACATTGTGCACATGTACCCTAGAACTTAAAGTATAATAAAAAAATCATTATTGATTTTATAACATATCTCTTACAGCATTTTGAGAAGTCCATGTTGAATTTAAAGTGTATGTATCAACAGAATTCACATATATATTTAAGTTTTGCCCCAAAGAACATTTCCAGATAGTAAGCAAAGAGATGTCTGGAAAGATGATATGATCAATGCATGAAATTGGGAGAGAGAAGAGGAAGGGGATAGAAAAAATTCCCTTTAACATACATTTTTCTGAGGATTCAAAAATAAAACTTTTCTAAATTACCATACAATAGTATGAAGTCATGTTCCTCACCCAATATTCATATCACCTTCCACCCCAAGCTGAAATAGAAATCTAAAATCACTTTTATTTATTCATTGATCCTTCTGCTAATTTAATATTTGTTATATGACTGGATAATGTGGAATTTATATATTCAATATATATGCTACAATGTCTAGCTATAGTTATAAGTAATCTACTTGGGAATTTCAGCCCTGCAAGCACAAAATAACTAATAATACTATGAAGTAATATATGTTGATATGTTCAAAATGTAATTTAAATAATAATGCTAAAATGGACCTGAAAGTCTTGAGTGTGATAGGTTGAAACAAGTAGAGAATATTTTCTATTTTTATAAAATTTTATATGGAGCTTGAATATTGAGTAAGAATTAGAGAGAAAGATTAAAAAATTGAAAATAATTTACTCAAGATTTTTCAAGATTATAGAAAAATCAACATCATTGGTCATCAGAAAAATGCAAATCAAAACCATAATGAAAAACTGTTATGCATATATTAGAACTGCTAAAATTCAACGGCTAACAATACTGGCAAAGACATGAATTAATCAAAACTCTAATATATGCATAACAGTTAGATTACTTGCTTCCCCTTTGCCTTTCAATATGATTGTAAGTTTTCTGAGGCCTCCCAAGCCATGCTGAACCAAGAATTAATTAAAACTCTCCTTTATAATTACCCAGTCTTGGGCAGTTGTTATAGAAGTATGAAAATGACTAATACAGTAAATTAGTACCGGGAGTGAGATGCTGCTATAAAGACACTTGAAAATGTGGACGTGTCTTTGGAACTGGGTATCAGGCAGAGGTTGGAACAGTTTGGAGGGCTCAGAAGAAGAAGAATACAGGCTGATGTGGGAAAGTTTGAAACTTCCTAGAGACTTGCTGAATGGCTTTGACCAAAATGCTGGTAGTGATATGGACAATGAAGTCCAGGCTGAGATGAAGATGGACTTCAGATGAAGATGAGGACCTTCTTGGGAACTGTAATAAAGATGACTCTTGCTATGCTTTAGCAAACATGTTGGTGACATTTTGCCCCTGTCCTAGAGATCTGTGGAACTTTTAACTTGAGAGAGATGATTTAGGGTATCTGGAAGGAAAAAGTTCTAAGCAGCAACGCATTCAAGAGGTGAATTGGGTGCTCTTAAAAGCATTAAGTTTTACGCATTCACAAAGAGATGATTTGGAATTGTAACTTATGATTAAAAGAGAAGCAGAGCATAAAATTTTGAAAAATGTGCAACCTGATGATGTGATAGAAAAGAAAAACTCATTTTCTGAGGAGAAATTCAAGCCAGCTGAAGAAATTTGCATAAATAACAAGCAGCCAAATATTAATCTCCAAGACAATAAGGAAAATGTCTCCAGGGCATGCTAGAGTTCTTCATTGGCAGCCCCTCCCATCACAGGCCAGGAAGCATAGGAAGAAAAAATGGTTTCATGGACTGGGCCCACGGCTTTGCTGATTTGTGCAGTCTCAGGATTTGGTGCCCTGTGTCCCAGCCTTGGCTAAAAGGTGCCAATATACAGCTCAGGCCATTACTTCAGAGGGTGCAAGCCCCAGGCATTGGTGGCTTACACATGGTGTTGGGCCTGTGGGTGCACACAAGTCAGGAACACGTTTGGCAACCTCCACCTAGATTTCAGAGGATGTATGGAAATGACTAGATCTACAGGAATAAGTTTGCTGCAGGGGTGGAGCCCTCATGGAGAACCTCTGCTAGGGAAGTACAGAAGAGAAATGTGGGGTTGGGCCCTCACAAGGAGTCCTCACTAGGTCACTGTCTAGGGGAGCTATGAGAAGAGGGCCATCATCCTCCAGACCCCAGAATGGTAGATCCACTGACAGCTTACACTGTTCACCAGGAAAAACAACAGACACTCAATGACAGCTCATTAAAGCAGCCAGGAGGGGGGCTGGACCCTGCAAAGCCATGGGGGCAGATCTGCCCAGGACCACGGGAGCCCACCTTTTACATCAATGTGACCTAAATGTAAGACATGGAGTCGACGAAGATCATTTCGGAACTTTAAGATTTGACTGCCCCACTGGATTTCGGACTTGCATTGGGCCTTTTCCCCTTTGTTCTGGCCAATTTCTCCCACTTGGTATTTACCCAATGCCTGTATCCCATTGTAGGTAGGAATAACTTGCTTTTGATTTTACAGGCTTACAGGCAGAAGGGACCTGTGCCTTTTGGGGGACATCTCAACAGTCTCCCAGAGTCTTAACTGATTCAGAATTAATCCAGACATCCAAGTCCAAATTCTCAGATGAGATTAAATCTCTGTGGTTCTGTTGTGAAGTCATAACTGGTTTTGAAATGTAAAAGGGTCACGAAATTTTGGAGGGACCAGGGGCGGAATGATATGGTTAGGCCTTGTGTTCCCACCCAAATCTCATTGAATTGTAATTCCCATAATCCCCACATGTCAAGGGAGAGACAGATGGAGATAACTGAATCATGGGGGCATTTTCCTCCATGCTGTTCTTGTGATAGTGAGTTCTCATGAGATTTCATAATTTTATAAGGAGCTATTCCCCCTGTTCTTGGAACTTCTCCTTCTTCCTACCTTGTGAAGAAGATGCCTTGCTTTCCCTTTGCCTTCTTCCATGATTGCAAGTTTCTTGAGGACTCCCCAGCAATGCCGAACCATGAGACAATTAAGCCTTTTCCTTTATAAATTCCTCAGTCTCAGACAGTTCAGTGTGAAAATGGACTAATACATTCCAGATCTTAGAGCAAAAGCTTTCAATTTTTCCTTATGCAGTACGATGTTTGCTTGGATTTGTCACATGTGACATTCATTGTATTGAGGTACATTCCTTGTATAAAAAGCCTGTTGAAAGTTTTTATCATGAAGGGATGTTGAATTTCATCAAATGCTTTTCATACATCCATTGATATAATCATCTGATTTTTGCCCTTTATTCTGTCGATGTGATGTATGATATTTATTGATGTTTATATGTTAAACTATTCTTGCATCTCTGGTATAAATCCTACTTTATCATGGTGAATGATTTTTTTAATGTGCTGCTGGATTTAGTTTTTATTGATGATTTTTGTATCTGTATTCATAAGGGATATTGGCCTGTAGTTTTCTTTTCTGTGTGTTTCTCTCTGACTTTGGTATCAAGTTAACGCGAGTCTTTAGAATGAGTTTGAAAGAATTTTCTCCCCCTCAATTTTATAGAGGAGTTTGAGATAAATTTGTACTAGTTCTTTTTTAGATGTTCAGTATAATTCCACAGTGAAGCCCTAGGTTCTTGGCCTTTGCTTTGGTGAGAGACTTTTCCTCACAGATTCAATCTCATTACTTGTAATTGGTTCTGGTTTTCTATTGCTTCTTGGTTCAATCTTGGCAGGCAATATGTGTCCAGGAGTCTATCTATTTTTATGAGGTTTCCTAATTTGTCAGTGTAGAGTTGTTTGTATTAATAACAGTTGTTAATGATACATTTTATTTCTGTGATATCAGTTGTAATGTCTCATTTTTTGTTTCTGATTTTATTTATTTGGGTCTTCTCTCTTTTTTCTGTGTTTACTTAATAATTTGTTAATTTTGCTTAGCTTTTTAACAAACTGGCTTTTCATTTTGTTGATATTTTGCATTTGTTTTAGTACCAATTTTGTTTATATGGACTCTGATCTTTATTATTTTATTCCTTCGGCTAATCTTGGTTTTAGTTTGTCCTTTATCTTGGTTTTAGTTTGTCCTTGAGATATATCATTATGTTGTTTATTTGAAATATTTCTACATTTTGTTTTGAGAAAATATGTCACTTTGTCACCCAGGCTAGAGTTTAGTAGTGTGGTCATAGCTCATTGCAGCCTGATCCTTCCACCTCAGCCTCCTGAATGGCTATGATTACAGGTGTGTGCCATCACACCAAATTATTTCTACATTTATCATGTAGATATTTATTGCTATGTTTTCTTTTTAAGGTGCTTTGTGAATTTCATGGGTCTTGGTATATTGTGTTTCTATTTTTTATTTGTTTTAAGAATGTTTTAAATTTTCCTTGTAATTTCTTCATTGACACATTGGTTATTCAGGAGTATGCTGTTTAATTTCCATTTATTTGTAAAAGTTATAAAGTTCCTCTTGTTATTGATTTCTAGTTTTATTCCACTATGATTAGAAAATATGTTTGATATGATTTCAATTCTTTTCAATTTCTTGAGACAATTTTTGTGTCCTAACATATGATCTGGCCTATAGAATGTCCCGTGTGTTAATGAAAGAATGCACATTCTGTATCTTTTCAGTGAAATTCTCTGTAAATAACTGTTAGGCCCATTTTTATTGAAGTGCAGTCTAAATCAAATGATTTTTGTTAATTTTCTGTTTAAATGATCTGTCAAATATTGAGAGTATGTTGTTGAAGGTCCAATTCTTACGGGATTGGAGTCTATCTCTCATTTCATATCTGATAATATTTGCTTTGTATATCTATGTGCTCCAGTGTTAGGTGTGTATGTATTTGAAATTGATCCTCCTGTCTCTAAATTGATTCCTGTACAATGTAATGACCTTCTTTGTCTCTTTATAGTTTTTCATTTAAAATCTGTTTTTAGATATGAATATAGCTGCTCCTGTTTGCTTTGGTTTCTGTTTCTGTGGACTATCTTTTTTGAATTCTTCGCTTTTAGCCAATATGTGTTTTCACAGGTGAAGTGAGTGTCTTGTAGGCAGCATAAAGTTGGGTCATGTATTTACTTATTCAGCGAGTCTATATCTTTTAAGAGAAGAATATAATTGGTTTACGTTAAAGGTTATTGTTGATAAGTGAAGACTTATTCCTGTTATTTTGTTATTTTTTTCTGGTTGTTTTGTGTATCCTTTGTTGTTTCCTTCCTTCTGTATTGTTTTATGTATCGTATTCCCCTTGTATTGTGTTTGAGTGGTTTTTTTGTAGTGATAAGGTTTGACCCCTTTCTCTTTCTTTGTTGTATATCTGCACTCCCAGTGAGTTTTATGCTTTTGAGGTTTTTGATGATAATTATTATTATCTATTTGCTTCCAGGTGTAGGACTCCCTTGAGCATTTCTTGTAGGTTTGGTCTAGTGGTGATGAATTTCTTTAGTTTTTGCTTCTCTGGGAAAGACTTTTTTATTTTACTTCGTCCTCATTTCTGACAGATAATTTTACTGGCTGTAATATTATTGGTTGCTATTTTTTACAACACTTGAATATATTATCCTATTCTCTCCTTTCCTGGAAGATTTCTTTGAAGAAATTTACTGTTAGTCTAATAGAGATTATCTTCTATGTGACTTAATACTAGTCTGTGTGTTTGTATAATTCTCTCCTTGTCTCTGACTTAACACTTTGACTGCCTCATAAATGACCTATTAGGGTTGAATACTTTGGAGAATAATTGAGCTTCCTGGATCTATATGTTCATTTCTCTCTACAGACTTGGGAAATTTTCAGCCAGCATTTCATAAACTTATCCTCTGTCTTTTTTCTTCTCCTTTTGAAACTCCCATAAAATCAACATTTGTTTACTTAAAGGTGTCCTATGTATCTTGTAGGCTTTTTTTTTTTCATATTTTTATTCTTACTCATTTAATTTTTCTGAGAAAGTGATTTGAAATAACCTTTAAGTTCAGAGATTGTACATTCTGCTTGCAGCTTTATATTGACTATTCATTTCATTTATGAGATTCTTCAGCTGCAGGAATCGTTTTTATTTTTTATTTCTATTTTTTGTTAAAGTTTTCATTCACATTGTGAATTGTTTTCTTGATTTAATTAAATTCCTTTTCTATATTTTCTTTTATCTTAGTTTCCTTATGATTATTATTTTGAATTTTTTTCTGGCACTTCATTGATTTTCTTTTCACTGGGATTTGATAAAAGAAAGTCATAAAGTTCTTTTGGTGGTGTTATATTTTCTTGTGTTTCATGTTTCTTTGTTTCCCTGTGTTGACATCTGTGAATATGATGAAACAACTGCCTCTTCCACTTTCACCTGAAGTTGGATTTTAGTGTGCCAGTAGGAAAGAGTATGGTGGCTCTATTTCTGGGTAGGTATAGTTGTATAGATTCCATGCCACTTCTTTAGGGGCATTCAATTTTGGCAATGACTATGGACACTTCAGTAGGCTATAGTAGCTATAGCAGCTTATAGGAGCAGTTTCAGTGGCATATGTTGTTAATGCCTTCAGTGTCAAGAGGTTTTGGATCTCTCTTATTATCATTTTCTCCACAATGGGGAGACTTAATCAAGGGGATTCCTCTTGTTGTTAGAGCTGACATGGCTTACAAATAGTTGAGTTCCAGATTCAGGTTCTTGGCTGGAGCAAAAGTGTGGCTAGACTCCTAGCTTCAAGGTCCTACAAACATATTGTGGTATCTGGGTCTTGAGGTCCTTGTTCATTCTCTGTGGCTGGGCTGCATGTAGGTTGCCCACAGAGACTGGACATGTGACTCTGAGGCACCCACTAGGCTCACCAGCAGCTTGGACCCAGGGGACTAGTTTTCAGCTGTAATTTTACCCCTCATGGGCAGAGTACAGCCCTACCCTGACTCTGTGAAAAAAGGCATATTTTGGAGGTTTGGGTCCGGGAAACAGGGTATATCTACAATTTTGAAATTTGAACTAGTAAGCCTTTCTGGCAATTCAGGTCCCAGGAGATGAGATACTCTATAGTTGTGACTATAAACCTTGAGATGTTGGGGTTCAGTAGTATCCCAGATTCAGTGAGGCCAGGTACAGTGGAAGGAAGTAGCCCAGAAAGGCACAGCCCAGCTGCCACTTGGGCTGAGAAGAGGCAGGGAGCAGCACAGTGATTATTTTACTTTCCAGCAAGTGGGGTATCTCAGCAGCTCATACTGTAGGACACTAGTCCAGATGCAGAGAAGCAGGGTACTAGAGTTCTTTTGCCTGTAGGGCAGAGTGTCTCAGCTTGGCCACTGGTCTGTGTCCTTGGGATGTGGGCTACTGCATCATCTCAGCCTTGCGGTGCACAGTTGGCAAGCTTAGCCAGGACATTGATTCCCCAAGTGGGTAATATGCTGCTAGAATTCAGACTTGAGGGATGTGATTATTCTAAGCAGCCCATACATTTTTTCCCTGAGATGCAGGTTGTCACTTTGGCATAGGTATTTGGGAGGTGTGACTGCTCTGAGTGGTTAAGGTACTGTTTTCCCAGGAGATTGCTTCAGTTCTGGCCCAAGGTGCTAGGGGGAAGGATAGGTATAGAAGCTCCACCTCTGTTTGGCTTCACAGGGTAAGATGTAACAGCTGCTTCCAGCATGGCTTAAGAATCTTGGGCCACCAGGCTGGAGTGATTTAGCAGTGCCTTAACCTCTAAGTTGAAGGGATGTCATGGCTACTTGCCCCAAGAACAAGACAGACTCCAGTTGTCATTCCAATACCAAGATGGCATAGCACAGTAGCTATGTGGCCACAGGGCATGAGACAGATTGTCAGCTCCTTCTCTGGGGCAACACAGCTATGTAGAATCCAGGCAGTAGGGGATCATAATAGTGAAGTCTGAAGAAATAATATGTAGATAAGCGTTGCTGGGATCCTTTTGCTTACCTCTTCACTGAAAGAAAAAGTGTTTCTTTGTTCCCAGAAGATCTTGGTTTGGGAATGGGGTGGTAGATGCCTAACACTGTCTTCCATTCTTTATGTGGCTATCCAAGTTTCTGCACTAACCTGGATTTCTGTTACATTAGACAGAACTGTTCTTTAACATCCTTTGATCCCAGCCTTCCACACGACATTCACTGCTCTCTATGTAGCTCTTTGTAGGCCCCTGGCTTCTCATCATCAATCTTGCTGATTTCTGTGTTTTTCTTTTCTTTCATTTTCCTTACTCCTCCTTTCCATATGACTGTCAAAAACTCCAATTTAGTCATTTATAACTCACATATTAAGCCGAGCTCCACATTCTGCCATGCAAATCCCAACTATATCATAGTGCTCTCCTGAGGAAAAATAACTATCTACTCCCTTAATTTCACAAAACATTTGCAGAGACACCTGTTTCCACCCTATCTCTTACCTACTTCCTTCAACTAAGATAGCTGTGGTTCTAAATAGAATTTTATTATTAATATACATTTAATGACCATTATAATTGGCTGAAATGTGTCATTAAAGAATGTGTCTGTGATTATACACAGAGCTATTGCTACTGCTTTTCTTACGCCTTCCTTTGTATAATTATCACATATTCATTACTTCTGTGTCTACCATGTAATAAATTAATATTGTTTCTCTTTAATATTTCTCTTCTTCATAACAACTTCTTATTCTCCATTATGATGTGATCATCCTCCTATTGATTCTTCCTAGATTTCTAGTTTTGTTCTATCATTTTTATAGTTAACTCTTTTTGTGTAAATATCTTACAGTCAATGTATTATATTTTAATTAAAATTTTATGTGAAGTACATAAATTGAGAATTTATTAACATAATTTCCCTGTATAGACTGAATATTACATATTCTCTCTTAGCTCAGACACTTGTGTAGCCTCAGATATCTCCTGTGCATGAAATTGTTACCGTTCCCTGTATAGCTGAGTCTATTACATATCAGAATGGACAATTAACTTAAATCACAGTCAGTAATGCCACTTTGGGGATGCACATTTAGATATTTCTTTTCCAAACTGCAATTCTTTCCCTTTACCACATTCTGCCTTTTCCTAACGCTCTATTAAATTTACGACTTTTTGAACTCAGGGATTAGGCCACGTTAATACCTGCACCATACACAGCACCCTTTACGGTATCAGTAAAAGTATACTCGCTGAACTTCAAATATATTCACTAAAAATTACAATGAAGTATATGGAAAATAGATGAATTCCAAAACACGCCTCAGCTGGAGCAGAAATACTAGAGTTTCTTCTCTTTCTTCAGGCAAGAGCCAGTCTTGAGATTTGAAATGTGCTTTATTAACAGATAATGTTTCTTGGAGACATCCCACAAAGGGCTCTGTTTTTATTATGAGACTCATTGAACAGCTGCAAGAATATGCCTGTTCCTGTGATGTGGAGGAAATTTTCCACAGGGTAGGGCTCTAGTGGATGCTATTTCACTCTACTTCCCTGAATGCTTGGCTATTGCAATTGGAAGCATAGAAAGCAGTTCCAGACATGTTTATCTTCCAATAATACCCTTCCTTCCAAAGGAGTTTTGAAGTTCTTTGGAGAGTGAACAAGCCTGGGAGCCAAATCCAATCTATTAAGACATACAACCTCAATAAAACAATCATTTATTTTCACCCTCCCCCTGACCTGCAGAGACAAATGAGTGGACTCTAATTTGCCTGTGTCCCTCATGGCTATTAGATCCAACCACAGATTTAAAAAGCCCCAAGGTCATTCAATGCTTAGATAAGCACATGGCTATACTTGTTGCAGATACAAGTACTTTTTGTTTTTGTCACTTATTTTGCTATATTTGTTGTAGTCTTTTTGGCATGAGTCAACAAACTTTTCGGAAAAACCGGTCTCCAGACTTTCCTTTCTCTTTGAGGTTCGATTTTCATTTGAGCAGCCAGATGATAAAGCACAGATGCCCAGCACTGAAACGGTGACTTTGACAATACGTTTCTACCTCTTTCCAGGACATTAAAATAAGGAAGCTGTATGAATGTCTGTGGGCAGGTATGTCGGGTGTGTGGGAAGGTTGAGGAAAGTGTACTGAAAGTCCATTTTAGTCAAGGACTCGAGGTTTACAGGCCTAGAATTTTATAATCCAAAAACTTAAATTTTGAAATGCTCTAAAATCCAAAACTGTGTGAGCGCCCACATGATATTCAAAGGAAATGCTTATTGAACCATTTCAAATTTTAGGTTTTTGGATTAAGGATAATAAACTAGTAAGTATAATGCAGATATTCCAATATACAAAAATATCTGAAATTCAAAATACTTCTAGTAGCATGCATCTTGGATAAGGGATAATCAAGCCATAGTACAATATACAGAAAATACTGAAGTAATGCCTTTCTTCTTGTCAGTGTAGAGCACATTGCTCTTCTCCCAAAGTTTTTCTTTTAGACCCTTTCTGAGGATCAGCTGATATGGACCTATAAGTGGCCATAAATCTATGAAGGCTGACTTTTAGATGTTTCTCCCCTTCACCTCAGCAGGGTAACATTTCTAAATAGCATGTGACCTTTTCTTTTAAGGTTGCATATGTTCCCATTGCTGGTATAACTTTATAACTTACATTTCTTTCAGCAAAATTCTCTTTTATGTTTGTTTTTTATTTTTTTTTCCCCATAGGAAACCAAGAGTTTCTTCATTCTGTAATGGTTTTGGAATTATGTCTTTTTAATAATACACTTTTTTGAACATTTTAATAAATCTAATATAAAAGTAAAAACGTGTCCTCAGTTTTCTTCCACACTGGAGAAACAGGGGTGGGAAATCAGAGGGAGTACTGAATTTAGAATGTTAGACTTAATTTGTAAGATCTGAACTGGCTATTGGCACCATTTTTCATTTGAAAAACCATTTGCTAGGCTTTCTGCTTTAGGGATGCAGACACAAGTTACCACAGGTACCTGACTTCAAAAAATTTAGAGCTCAGCAGGAGAGATAGGGAGAAGACAGATAGTTATAACAGTGACAGTGCAGTGTGATAAGAGACTTTTCCCAAATCCCACAGTTTACTACCGACAAATCCATGAACAGAACCTGCATATTTCTACCCTTTGTTAAGGTATTTAAGAGAGAGAAAGTAAATTTTGAATTAACTTCAGTAGTTCACAGACTTCTTGAAAAGGTAAGACAGCCATCAAAAATGAAGCACTTGGCAGACGGTGCATGACACCCTGAAGAAACTCTAGGATGCATGGTGTGCACAGTGAAGTCCCTGCATGGTGCAAAGAAAATGAGTTTGGGGTGAAATCACTCACTCAGGGATGTTAAGATTTAGGGAGGATTGGAAGAACTACCCATTCACCTGCAAATGTGAGCCTTTTCTAATCTTTATCCTATTAAATCAAAGTGAATATCTGACCTTTTAAAAACCTTCATAGTTGAACACATTACGATCCCTTTTTCTTTGGACTTTTATTAACTGTTTGGGCATACCTTTTCTGTACTAACACGCATATTCTACTACAACCTGAGACTACATCTGTGATCAATCTTTGCTCAGAGAATATCAAAAAGCAGAAGCAAATTGTTACCCTCAGTAAAAATTAACTGTGAAGGCAATCTTAAGCAGTTGAAGGAAAGCATTCCAGGGAGTAAAGGGATTCCTTCAGAACGCTCTCCGGTCAAAGGATAAGATGACAGGGAGATGTGCAGGGGAGGCAGCATCATGATTCCTCAGCACAGTTTAAACTGTCGCAGGTGCCAATACTTTTTGTTTTTGTCATTTATCTTGCTGTATTTGTTGCAGTTTTTCTGGTGTAAGATTCTACATCACAAAAGGTCCACAGACTTTCTCTTTTTAGGTCTGATTTTCATTTGAGCTTCCAGATGGTAGGGCACAGATGCTCATCACTGAGTGACTTTGACAAGATGTTTCTATCTCTTCCTAAGACATTAAAAGAAGTAGGTTGTATGAATGTCTGTGGGCAAATGTGTGTATGTGTGTGTTGGGGGTTTGCAGACGTTGGAGAGGAGTAATGAAGTTCTATTCTGGTCAAGATTTCCAGTTCTAAATGTATTATTCCTCATCCAGAATTTCAAAATCTGAAATCCTCCAATATCTACATTCTTTCCTATTACCTCCCACAATTTTTTATCAAAAAGTGACATTGAAAAGTCCTCAAAAATTGCTAGTATAAATGCCTTCATTCCATAAAAACCGTAAGCATATCTCATATTGATATTGAGTGGTTTTTTTAAATAAAATTCCAACTTTATTTTCCATTAAGTGGTACATGTGCAGGTTCATGATCTGGGCATACTGCATGGTGCTGTGGTTTTGGTGACAATTGTTCCTCGCATCCAAGTTGTGAGCATAGTACATAATAGTTAGTTTTTCAACCCTTGACCCTCTACCTCCGTCCTCCCTCTTATTGACCCCAGTGTCCATTGCGCCCATTTGTATGTCTATGTGTACCCAATGTGATTAATGGGTACAGAAACAGTACCCATTAACATTCCCCAAATTCCCCCACACCACACTATGCTTCCCATCCTCTGGTAATAATTCTTCAATTCTCTGTTTCATTGATTTCAAATATTTTAAAATTTAGCTCCCACAGATAAGTTTTTATTTGCATTTCTCTAATAATAATGTTGTGCACCTTTTCATATACCTGTTTGGCATTTGTATGTACTCTTTTGAGAAATGTCTGTTTAGATCTTTTGCCCATTTTTCAATCAGATTATTAAAATTTTCTCTTATAGAGTTGTTTGAGCTCCTTATATATGCTGGTTTTTAATCCCTTTTTCAAATGGATAGTTTGCAATTTTTTGCCCATTCTGTGAATTTTGTCTTTACATTGTTGATTGTTTCCTGTGCTGTGGAAAAGATTTTTAACTTGATTTAATCCCATTTGTACATTTTTGCTTTGGTTGCTCATGCTTCTGGAGTATTAAGCCCAGTCCAAAGGACTGGAGAGTTTCTCCATTTTTTGTAAGAGTTCCATAGTTTGAGGTCTTTGATTTAAGTCTTTGATTCATTTTGATATGATTTTTGTATATGGCAGGAGGTAGGGGTCTAGGTTCATTCTTTTGTATATGGATATCCAGTTTATTTTCAGTACCATTTATTAAAGAGACTGTCCTCTCACCAATGTATTTACGTTCTTAGCACCATTGTCAAAAATGAGTTCACTGCAGATGTATGGATTTGTCTCTGGGTTTTGTAATCTGTTCCATTGATTTTTGTGTCTGTTTTTATACCAGTACTATGTCATTTTGATAACTACAGCTCTGCAATGTAATTCAAAGTCATGTAATGGGATTCTTACAGTTTTATTCTTTTTCCTCAGGATACCTTTGGCTATTTTAGATCTTTTGTGGTTCTACATACATTTTAGGATTTCTTTTTATTTTATTATTTCTGTGAAGAATGTCAGTGGTATCTTTATAAGGACTGCATTGAGTCTATAGATTGCTTTAGGTAGTAGAGACGTGTTAACAATATTGATTCTTTTAATCCATAAACAATTTTTTTAATTTTTTTCATCCTCTTTAATATCTTACATTAATGTTTTATAGTTTTCATGGCAAGGGTCTTCTACTTCTTTGGTTAATGTAATTCCTAGATATTTAATATTAATTCTAGCTATTGTATATGGAATTATTTTCTTGATTTCTTTTTCAGATTGCTTATCATTGGCATATAGAAATGCTACTAAATTTTGTACATTAATTTTTGTATCTTGCAATGTTTCTGAATTAGTTTATCAGGTCTAAGAGTTTTTTGGTGGAGTCTTTAGGATTTTTCAGATATAAATTCACATAATCTGCAAACAAGGATAATTTGACTTCTTCCTTTCCAATCTGGATGCCCTTTATTTCTTTATCTTGTCTAATTGCTCTGCCTAGGACTTGCAACACTATGTTGGATAACGGTGTTGAAAGTGGACATCCTGATCTTAGAGGAGAGGCTTTTAGTTTTTCTCCACTCAGTATAATACTAACTGTGGGTCTGTAGTATATGTCTTTTATTATGTTGAAGTATGTTCTTTCAGTACCTTTTTTTTTAGAATTTTCTTGATGAAGGTATCTTGAATTGTATTAAATGCTTTTTCAGCATCAATTGAAATGATTTTATGTTTTTTGTCCTTCCTTCTGTTGATACAATATATCACATTAGTTGATTTACATAAGTTGAACAATTCTTACATCTCTTGGATAAATCTTACTTGGTCATGATGAATGATCTTTTTAATGTGTTGTTGAATTTGGCTTGCTAGTGTTTTGTTATTGATATTTGCATCAATACTCATCAATCATATTGGCCGAAATTTTCTTTTTCTTTCTTTTTTTTTTAATGTGCCTTTGTCTGGTTTTGGTATCAGAGTAATGCTGTCCTTGTAGAATGAGTTTGGAAGGATTTCTTATTCTGTTAGTCTAAGGTTTTTTTTCCTTCAAATTATTTTAAGTTCTGGTGTACTTGTGTAGGATGTGCAGGTTTGTTACATAGGTAAATGTTTGCCACCGTGGTTTGCTGCACAGATTAACCAATCATCTAGGTATTAACCCAGAATCCATCAGCAATTCCTCCTGATGCCCTTCCTTCCCCTGACACCCTCACAGGCCCCAGTGTGTGTTGTTCTCCTCGCTGTGTAAATGTGTTCTCATTGCTCAGCTCCCACTTTAAGTGAGAACATGAGGTGTTTGGTTTTTTGTTCCTGAATTAGTTTGCTGAGGATAATGGCTTCCACCTCCATCCATGTTCCTGTGAAGGACATGATCTCATTTCTTTTTATGGCTGCATAGTATTCCAGCATGGTATTCCATGATATAGCTGCACAGTATTCCATGATGTGTATGTACCACCATTTCTTTATCCTATCTATCACTGATGGGCATTTAGGTTGATTCCACATCTTTGCTATTGTGAATAGTGCTGCAATGAAGATACGCTTCCATGTATCTTTGTAATAGAACGACTTATATTCATTTGGGTATGAAAATCTCCAACCTACTTCTCACAGTGCTGAACTAATTCAGGTTTCCACCAATATTGTATAGGCATTGCTTTTTCTTCACAGTGTTGTCAGCATCTGTTATTTTTTGACTTTTATTTTCACACAAAAAAGGAGAAAACAGTTCTCAATTTATTCTGTGAGACCAATATTAACTTGATATCAGAAATTCACAATAGCAATGACCTGGAATCAACCCAAATGCCCATCAACGACAGACTGGATAGAGAAAATGTGGTACATATACACCATCTAATACTATGCAACCATAAAGAAGGATGAGATCATATCCTTTGCAGAGACGTGAATTACCTGGTAGCAATTATCCTCAGAAAACTGGCACAGAAACAGAAAACCAAACACTGCGTGTCCTCACTTATAAGTGGGAGCTGAACAATGAGAACACATGAACACATGGAGGAGAACAACACACATTAGGGCCTGACAGGAGGATTTGAAGGGAGGTAGAGCATTAGGAAAAATATCTAATGCATGCTTGGCTTAATAGCTAGGTGATAGGTTGATTTGTGCAGCAAACCACCATGGCACACATTTACCTAAGTCACAAACCTGCACATGCTGCACATTAATCTCAGAAATTAGAAAAATTATATCTAATAAATTCACACATAAAAATTATCAAAAATTCTAAAAAAACTGAATCCAGCAACTATAAAAACTATTATACATGATGATCAATGATATACTATGGGCGTTTTATTAATAGCCATTCTGATTGGTGTGACATGGTGTTTTATGGTGATTTTGGTTCTTTTTTCTCTGATGATTAGTGATGTTGAAAATTTTTTCATGTATTTTTTGCTACTTGTATGTCTTCTTTTGAGAAATGTTTGTTCATGTCTTTCACCTACTTTTTAATAGGGTTACTTATTTTTTCCTGCTGAGTTGTTTTAGTTACTTACAGGTTCTGGATATTGGACTTTTGTTGGATACATTGTAAATATGTTCTCTCATTCTGTCTTAGCACCATTTATTGAATAGGGAGTCCATTCCCCATTGCTTATTTTTGTCCACATTGTCAAAGAACAGATGGCATACAGCTTTATTTCCAAGTTTTTCATTTCGTCTATTGGTCTATGTATCTGTTTTTGTACGAGGACCACACTGTTTTTGTTACCATAGCCTTATAGTACAAATTGAAGTCAGGTAAGGTAATGCCTCCAGCTTTGTTTTTGTTGCTTAGGGTGGCTTTGGCTATTCAGGCTCTTCACTGGTTCCACATGAATTTTAGAATTTTAGAATTGTTTTTATTTTTCACTCTGTGAAAAATGGCATTGATCATTTGATAGGAATAACATTGAATCTGTGGATTGCTTTGGGCAGTATGGCCATTTTAATGGTATTGATTCTTTTACTATGTGAGCATGGAATGTTTTCCCATTTGTTTGTGTCATATCTGATTTTAGTGTTTTGTGGCTCTCCTTGTAGAGATCTTTTAGATGTTTTCCTAGGTATTTTATTTTTATTTTTTGGTTATTGCAATTAAGATGAGTTCTTGATTTGGCTCTCAGCTTCGACAGTTTTGGTGTACAGAAGTGTTACTGAATTTTGTACATTGGAGGACAGTTTGACTTTTTCTTTTCCTATTTGGATACCCTGTATTTCCTTCTGTTGTCTGATCACTCTGGCTAGGACTTCCAGGATTATGTGGAATAGTTGTGTTGAGAGAGGGAATCCTTGTCTTGTGCTGGTTTTCAAAGGGAATGCTTTCAGATGTTTGGCTATGAATTTGTCATAGATGACTCTTATTATTTTGGGGTCTGTTTCCTTTGTTGCCTAATTTGTTGAGGGTTTTCTATCATAAAGGGATGTTGGGTTTTATCAACAGCTTTTCTGTGTCTGCCTTTTTATTTTAAGTCCTGCTTATTTGGTGAATCCCATTTATTGACTTGTGTATGTTGAATCAATCTTGCATTATGGGAATGAAGTGCACTGGATTATGGTGAATTAACTTTTTGATGTGCTGCTGTATTCAGTTTGCTAGTATTTTGTTGAACAAAACCGAAACCTTTTTGGATGTTGACATGATATTCAAAGGAAATGCTTATTGAAGTATTTCAGATTTTAGGTTATGGGATTAGGAATGCTCAACTAGTAATTATAACGTAGATATTCCAAAATTCAGAAAAGTATGAAATCCAAAACATTTTGTGTCCACAGCATTTTGGAAAAGAGATACTCTACCCATAGTATAAAAAACAGGGGACTCTGAAAGAACACCTTCCTTCTGGTCAGTGCAGAGTACATTGCTCTTCTCTAAAAGTTCTTTGCTTAAACCACTCCTTTTGAGGGTCAGTTGATGTTGATTTCTGAGGTGGTAATAAGATCACAGATGCTCACTTATAGGTGTTTCTCTCTCATTTCAGTAGGGGAATACTTAGACACAGCATGGGCTATTTCATCTTCAGAATGTGTATAGTCCCATTGGTGGTATGACATTATAACTTGCATATCTTTTGGTGGAACTTTTTTAAATGTTTGCTTTATTTGTTTTTTCCCACAGGAAGCCAAGAATTCTCTCTTTGTGCACCTATTTTCGAGTCATGTCTTTCAAAAACACACAGTTCCATAAGCATTCCATTAAGTCTGATATAAAAATGAAAGAATGTGCTATTTTTTTAACCACACTAGAAAAAAACAGAAGATGAAACTTTGAGCAGGTAATGGATTTAGAGTCTTTAGACTTGATTCATAAGACATGAACTGGCTAATAGCACCATTTTTTCCTTCAGAAAACCATTTTCAAGGCTTTCTGCTTTAGGAATACAGATATAAATTATAGAAAGTATGTAACTTTGAAGAATTTAGAACACAGCAGGAGAGGTGGGGAGAAGAAAGACAGTTATCATAGTGAAAGCATGATGTGAAAAGGGACATTTTTCCAAATCCCAGAGTTTACTATTGACAAATTCATGAAGAGAATCTGCACATATCTAACATTTGCTAAGAGTGTTGAGAAATACAAAGTAAATTTTGATTCAGTCCTAGATCCCTAAGATTTCACAGTCTCTTTAAGAATGTATAACAGTCAACAAATATAAAAGCAATAGCAGATAGAGCATGACACTCTAAAGAAACACTACAGTGCATTGAATTCAAAATTATATACCTGCATTGTGCAGGGGAAAATAGTTCGGGGTTAAATCAGTCACTCAGTGATGTGAAGATTTTGAAGAACTGGAAGAACTACAAGTTCAGTTGCAATCATGAGCCTTTTTCTAATCCTAAACTCATTAAAAGTGAAGGTGAATTTCTGATCTCTTGAAATCCTTCAATGTCAAACATCATAATGCCATTTTATTTTATTTTATTTTTTAAGTTATGGAATACATGTGCAGGATGTGCAGGTTTGTTACATAGGTAAATATGTGCAATGGTGGTTGCCTGTACAGATCAACCCATCACCTCTTTATTAGGTCAAGCATTCATCAGCTCTTTTCCCTAATGCTCTCCTCCATCCCCCATCCTCTTCTCTGGTCCCGGTGTCTGTTGTTCCCTTCCCTGTGTCCATGTGTTCTCATTGTTCAGCTCCCACTTGTAAGTGAGAACATGCAGTGTTTGGTTTTCTGTTCTTGCATGAGTCTGCTGAGGATAATGGCTTCTAGCTTCATCCTTGTCCCTGCAAAGGACATGATCCCATCAATTTTTATAGCTGCATAGTATTCCATGGTGTATATGTAGCACATTTTCTCTATCTAGCCTATCATTGGTGGACATTTGGGTTGATTTCATGTCTTTGCTATTGTGATTAGTGCTGCAATGAACATATGCATGCATGTAATGTATCTTTATAATAGAATGATTTATACTCCTCTGTGTATATACCCAGTAATGGTATTTCTATGTCAAATGGTATTTCTGGTTCTAAATCTTTGATGAATCACCACACACTCTTTCACAACAGTTGAACAAATTTACATTTCCATGAACAGTGTCTCTTGAATAAAGCATACTGGTGGGTCCTGTCTTTTTATCCAACTTGCCATTCTGTGTCTTTTAATTGGGGCCTTTAGTCCATTTGCTTTTAAGGTTAATATTGGTATGTGTGAATTTGATCCTGTCATCATGATGTTGGCTGGTTAATTTTGCAGACTTGTTAATGCAGTTGCTTCATAGTGTCATTTGCCTGTGTATTTCAGCGTGTTTTTGTAGTGGCTGCTAACAGATTTTCCTTTCCATGCCTAGTGCTTCCTTCAGGACCTCTTGCAAGGTAAGCCTGCTGGTGACAAAATCCTTCAGCATTTGCTTGTCTGAAAAGAATTTTATTTCTCCTTCACTTATGAAGCTTAGTTTGACCAGATGTGAAATTCTGGGTTGGAAATTATTTTCTTTGTGAATGTTGACTATTGGTCCCCAGTCTTTTCTGGCTTGTAGGGTTTCTGCTGAGAAGTCCGCTGCTAGTCTGATGGGCTTCCCTTTGAAGGTGACCTGGCCTCTTTCTCTCGCTGCCCTTAACATTTTTTCCTTCATTTCAACCTTGGAGAATCTGATGATTATGTGTCTTGGGATTGATCTTCTTGTGGAGTATCTTACTGGGGTTGTCTGAATTTCCTGAATTTGAATGTTGTTCTGTCTTGCTAGGTTGACGATGTTCTCCTGGATGACATCCTGAAGTGTGTTTGTCAGCTTGGTTCCATTCTCCCCATCTCTTTCAGGTACTTCAATCAGTCGTAGGTTTGGTCTTTTTACATAGTCTAATAGTTCTGGAATATTGTTCATTGCTTTTTATTTTTTTTCTCTAATCTCGTCTGCCTGCCTTATTTCAGCAAGATAGTGTTCAAGCTCTGATATTCTTTCTTCTGCCTGATAGATTTGGCTATTAGTACTTGTGTTTGCATCATGAAGCTTTCAGGCTGTGTTTCTCAGCTCCATCAGATCATTTGTATTCCTCTCTAAACTGGTTATTCTAATGAACAGTTCCTGTAATCTTTTATCATGGTTCTTAGCTTCTTTGCATTGGGTTAGAACATAATCCTTTAGCTCAGCAAAGTTTGTCATCACCCACTTTCTGTTACCTACTTCTGTTAGTTCATCCATCTCAGCTTCATCCCTTTTCTGTGCTCTTGCTGGAGAAGTGTTGAAATCATTTGAGGAGAAAAGGCATTCCAGCTTTTGGAATTTTCAGTGGTCTTGCATTGGTTTTTCATCATCTTTGTGGATTTATCTACCTTTAATCTTTGAAGCTGTTGACCTTTGGATGGGATTTTTGTAGGGTCTTTTTTGTTGATGCTGTTGTTATTGTTGCTTTCTGTTTTTTGTTTTTCTTTTAGCAGTCAGTCCCCTCTTCTGCAGATCTGCTGCAGTTTGCCCAAGGTCCACTCCAGACACTGTTCACCTGGGTATCATCAATGGAGGCTGTAGAATAGCAAAGGTTGCTGCCTGCTCCTTCCTCTGGAAGCTTCGTCCCAGAGGAGCACTGACCTGATGCCAGTCGGAACTCTCCTGCATGAGGTGTCTGGTGACCCCTGTTGAAAGGTCTCACCCAGTCAGCAGGAAAGGGATCAAGAACCCTCTTAAGGAAGCAGTCTGGCTATCTGTTAGCAGAGCTGGTTCACTGTGCTGGGGAAGCCCCCTTGTCTGGATTGCTGGGACTCTTCAGATCCAACACGTAGGAAAGATTAAGTTGGCTGAACCTGAGACCATAGCCGCTCCTCCCCACAGGTGCTCTGTCCTAGGGAAATGAGAGCTCTGTCTGTAAACTCCTGGCTGGTGTTGCTGGAATTCCTGCAAGGATGACTTGCCCAGTGAGGAGAGATGGATCACAGTCCCACCTAAAGAAGCAGTCTGGCCATGATCTGTTCCAGCAGCTGTGCTGCACTGTGAAGACTGCTGCCCAGTCCAATCTGCCCAGCCTCCCTAGCACTGGTAGGGGAAAACCGCTGACTAGAGCTGCAGTAATGGCAGTCGCCCCTCCCCTGTGGAACTCAGTCATATTAGGCCTACACCAGGCTGCTATGCTGGCCTGTGGGGATACTAATCCAGTGGATCTAAGCTTGCAGGCTTCTGTTAGAGTGGACCTACTGAACAAGGCCATTTTGCTCCCTGGCTGGCTTCAGCCCCCTTTCCATGGGAGTGGACGGGACTCCTGCCTCACTAGAGTTCTGGGAGCTGCTGGACTATGTAAAAACTCCTGCAGCTCAGTGCCTGCCCGAACAGCCTCCGACCAGAACAGCAGCCGTGGGTCTGCCCAGTTTTGTGCTTGAGACCCAAGGCCCTGATGGTATATGCTCACGAGGGGATCTCCTGAGCCCTGGACTGCAAAATCCTGGAAAAAAACAGTACCCCGGGTGGGTAGCACAGTCCCTCACTGCCTCCCTTGCCTGAGGGAAGGAGGTCCCTTTGTCCCATGTAGCTCCTGGGTGAACTGCTGTCCCACCCTGCTTTTCCTTGCTTTCTGTGGGTTGCACCAACTGCCTAGATAGTCCCAGTGATAGGATTTGGGTACCTCAGTTTGAAATGCAAACATCACTCACCCTGTGTGTTTTTCTCTGTGGGAGCTGGAGACTGGAGCTGTTTCTACTCAGCCATCATGGCTTTTTCTTTCTCCTTTTACTTACTGTTCTTCTGTGAATATCTCTTTTGTATAATCACACATTAATTCTACTACAGCCTGAGACTCCTTCTACAATCAGCTTTCATTCAGGGGATATTAAAAAGCAAAGGTGAAGTTTCACTCTCAGTAAAAATTAAATGTTATGGCCATCATAGGTAATAAAAGGAAAGCATGCCAGGGACTAGACCACAGGGTTCTTGCAGCACTATCTCCAATAAAAGGGAGATAGAGAGGAGAAGACATCGTGATGATTCATCAACACGGTTTAAACAGGAAATATGAACTGTTTGGTTAATTCTTATGAGGAAATGAAAGAAGACTTGTTAGATTAAACTCCTTCAGTCATTGTGGTTCTTTGTGATCAGAGAAAGAAAAACTGAGAGATCAGGAAGAGAAGAGACAGATGGATAGAAGAAGTAGAGGGGCCACAGGAAACAAGAAAAGAAACAGGCTGAGGTGTCAACCCACAGGACAATGTTTAGTCATTTTCTTTTTTCTTTCTTCCCACAGGAAGAAACTAAATTCCAGTACTTGGATGCCAATTTGCTGACGACAAGGCACTTCCTGACAATGAGCCTGGAATTCTAAGCAGCAGTTTCACAATCTGTAGTTGCATGTTTCTGCCCTTTACAATAAAGAAATACACAATTTTCTTTCATTTTTTAGTCTGAGGCTCTTTTCAATGCTGTAGGAAAGAACACAGGCTGTTACCTATTGCAGGTGATTCCTTTTCTGACTAGGAACTTGGGAGTAGGATCTTAGAAAACACTTGATTTATTGATGTGTAATAAACACAAGAAAGGAGGTGAGCCGATAGCACGCATGTTGAATTCTTTTTCTTATTGGTGGTGTGTAGTTTGAATCACAGGACCTGGTGTTAAAGATACTGAAGGAGATCATATATTTTCCAGATGTCTTCGAGCCAGAAAGAAGTTAATTCCTTTCTTTCAGCTTCTGTTAATCAAAGGAAGGGTAAAGAAAGGTAGAGGAAGTTATTTGTGTGAGACAAGTCTGGAAGTTGCAAAATGCACTCTGAAATCTTTCTCTTGATTCCAAATTAATTGCCCAGATCATAAACATTCCTCCCAGAATCAGATCTGAGAGCCTCTGAATTGTTAACCTCTTTGCCATCTCTTATTGTGAATTATATCCTTGGTCTGTTTAAAGTGATTCATGTTTCCCCCTTTCTCTTTGGTCCTGGTACTGACTACTTTAATGCAATATTTCATAAGTAACGATCACACTTGTGTTGTTGTTTTTGTTGTTTTTAAGTGGTCTCCCTCTCTCCAGGACTTAACTCTCCAATCCATTCTGCACACAACTTTCAGGTCTCCTGTCTTATATAATGAAGCTGAAAAAGCCTAAGGGATAGAGTCACGAGTTACTTAGGCAGCTAGTATTCCAGCAGGTCATAACGCTTCTTTGGCTTCATTCTCCTCATAGCAAAAGGGAGAAATTGGACTAGATCAGTGGATTCTAAACCTTATAAAATATCACAGTAATCTGCAGTCATATAAAAATGTCTGATGACTACCCCCTTCCTCACCCTGAATAGCTCAATCTTAAATATCCTGCAGGCATTTATTGCCTTTTGAAGATCTGCAGATAATTCTTATGAAACTGGCCTGGCATAGGTTTGTCTGCATATTAGTGTCAGTAGGAAGGTTGATCAGTTAGTTAGCTCTCTCTGCTTACCTGCTAGTGATCTATTAATGTAATTAACTTTACTCATGGACATACAGTGGCACCTTACTGCCTTTTTTAAAAAAAAATCTGAACTTTCAGATAAGTTTTTCTACCTTCTGAAACATGTGTATTCATTTTTTCCATTAATCCCTGTAAAGCATGATTTCAGCTTCATAAAAAATTACTGTATTTACTTCAGTCATATTTTCTTGTTGTTGAGTTTCTTTATTCCTTTGATTCTCTCTATAGACCAATTCTATCCGGGTTTTATATCTCACCTCATAACATTTAACTTAAGCTCAGAATCAAGGGATCATTAGATAATAGATAGGAGAAATTGAAAGCCACTAGTCAAAAACAAGTCATGGTCTGATAATTATAGACAAACAAGTGTAGACAGCTATTGTTACCTTAAACTCCTGAGGAATTGTATCCTATAATGTGTTTAAGCATTACATCACTTTACCTGGAACCAGAACTGTGGTCCTGATGAGTTTTTTCCTCTAATTGATTCCTTCCATTTTTATTAACACTGCAGCTTTCATTCAGTGATTATTATAATAATAAAAAATAATCTATACTAACGGTTTCTTTGAAAAAATACTTGCCATATGATAGCTATTTCATGCACTCTCTCTGATTTAATATTTAAAATCAATCAATACAGTTGTGCTATTATTGCCGTATTATAATTGAAGGGGATACTTCGAGAATGCCTTCAAAATATGCTTTATGTCAAAAGTCTGTTGAGAGGAGTGATCTCAGGTTGGCATGACTCTCAAACTCTGCCATTAATCTACCTTTCTGCAGACATCTTCAAATACTTGCCCTGAGTCTGATCACTCCCACTTCAGTCTTGGCTTTACATTTCTATTCCTTCTAAAGCCCAGCTCTCCCAGTTTTGTGGTTACATGACACACTCTCAAGGCTTTGTGCTTCTTCCCACACTGCTCTCTGCCAGAAGACCAACCCCCAGTTGTCCAAGGGATAAATTCCTACTAGTCCTTCCAGATTTAGTGCCAAGCCCTCTCTTCTCTGGAGAGCTATCTTCCACCTGAGACACGGTTTACTTATGTTTTTCTTAAGTATCTCATTATTTACATTCTTATGTTTCATTTTACTTATTTGCATATCTATCCACTTGACTGCAAGCTTTAAAGTGTACGAACATGTTTCCAAAATGGTACCCCCAACACTAGCAGAATAAGTTTTAAGAATTAATGATCATTAAATATTCCTGAAAGGGGCCAGGTGCAATGGCTCATGCCTGTAATCACAGCAGTTTGGGAGGGCATGGTGGATGGATTACCTGAGGTCAGTCATTCAAGACTAGCCTGGCCAACATGGTAAAACCCTGTCTCTACTAAAAATACAAAAAAATTAGCCAGGCATGGTGGCGCATGCCTGTAATCCCAGCTACTCGAGAGGCTGAGCCAGGAGAATTCCTTGAACCTGGGAGGCGGACGTTGCAGTGAGCCGAGATTGCACCATTGAGCTCCAGCCTGGATAACAAGAGCGAAACTCTATCTCAAAAAATATATATATTCCTGAATGGATAGGGGAATGAACATGGCTTCTTTCTGTTTGAAACTTCCACTGTGCACTTATCATCTGTTAAATGAAATCAAACTTACCTGGTTTGCTATTAAGAATTTGTTGCCACCCAATGGGTTCACCTTGTCCACTGCTTAGACAGAGCTGATTTATCAGGGTAGGGGAATTGCAATCAGGAAACAGTAATTGACTCACAGCCGACTATGTGGGTGATCAGAGTTTTGTTATTACTTAAATCAGTCTCCCCAAGCATTCAGAAATCAGAATGTTTAAAGATAATTTGGCAGGTAGGGGATTAGGAAGTAGGGAGTGCTGATTAGTCAGGTGGAAGATGGAATCATAGGGTGTCAAAGCGAGGTTTTCTTGCTGTCTTCTCTTCTTGGGTGTGATGGTAGCCCGGTTGGATTAGATTACAGGTCTGGGTGGTGTCAGCTGATCCACTGAGTGCAGTGTCTGAAAAATATCTTGAGTGCTGATCTTAGGTTTCACAATAGTGATATTATCCCTGGGAGCACGTTGGGGACGTTCAGACTGTAGGAGCCAGAGGTTGCGTGACCCTTAAATTGTAATTTTTAATCTTGTAGCTAATTTGTTAGTCCTGCAAAGGCAGACTGGACCCCAGGCAAGAAGGGGTCTTTTCGGGAAAGGGCTGTAATCAATTTTGTTTCAGAGTCAAACCACGAACTGAATTCCTTCCCAAAGTTAGTTCAGTCTATGCCCAGGAATGAACAAGAACAGCTTAAGGGTTAGAAGCAAGATGGAGTTGGTTAGGTCTCATTTCTTTCACTGTCATAATTTCCTCAGTTGCAATATTGTAAAGGTAGCGTCAATCCATGCCTTTGGGTTTTATAACAGCTTAGTCTTAAGATGTAGGCTGCGAAGATGGGAAAACACCGTTGATCACTCTGGCTTCTACCTGCTGACAGGACATAGTGGAAATTGGAGTGAACCCCAAGTTGAGAAGACTGGAACCACTTTGCAACTGTCTGAGCATACTCATGCAGGCCTGACTGGGCTTCCAATGCTTGCAATGCAAAAACATTAGTACTCTTCTCTGTAGTTTTACTACAGTATTTATGTGAACAGCCTCCTGTAAGGTAAATAACAAATACTAGGATGAGGAGTAAAATTCTCAATTTTAAAAGCAAAGATTTGAAAGCACTAGTTTGGGGACTTCTAATCTACAAAGAATTTAGGATTTATTCCAAACTGTGGGAAAAAAAAAAAACCTCAAGGACAGCTAACAACAGGTATATTATATGTTTTCTTTTGAAGCATAATTTTTCTCTTTCCAGACTCATTTTTATTAAGAACAAATTATGACAGAAATAATTTGTTTACAAAAATAAGCTTTAGTCTTTCTGTACTTGACCTGATTATTTGCACAAGGTGCAACAAGAATAATTATTTTTCAGTTAGGCTGTTTTTTGTTTAAATTGGCTTTGATGGAACTCTGTTCCATGAGGAATCTCAGATAAGACTTTTCAAGAGCCGAGCCCAGCCATGCGTTTGTACCCTCAAATACCTATGAGTTGGATAAATTCCTCTCCTCTTAAGGTCCCAAGATAAATTGGAGCTCCTGAACCTGTTAGACAGTGATATTCTTTACTTACCAGAGATCAAGAAACTTGTACAAGGACTCTGTGTAGACAAGGTATGAAGCCAGATTCCCCAAGGGGCTTTTATTGTCTCTATAAGTCAACTTCGATTCTTTAAAGAAAGCACACCATTCCAGTCAAATTTTTGGTAAAATAACCAATTTCTCTAATTGTGTCCTGTTAAAAAAGAAAACAGATTCTTATTGTACTTATGCAATTAACTATTCTGCCATAAATTGTGAATACTTACAAACAGCTTCCAAATTCTGGAGAAATCAGGTAGAGAGAAACAAATATGGTTCAAAATTTTTTCACAGGAGCATATTTTACTCACTTGTTAAAAGTTGCAAATAGCTCTAAAGAAATAAGTTATCTTAACTCTGAAAACAAAAGGATTAGTGATGTTTAACACATATGCTCCCCCGAGAGTCCTAGAAGTTTCATTTTTTCTTCTATTCCAATAGCACAATTTTTAAAGTTATCTGATACCTGTACTCAGAGTCCTATATCTGATTATAAACTGCCATTTGAAAAAGACCAAAGCAAGATAAAATATCTGTGGATGACAAATGCCTATAGACACTATTAAAGTTAAAATTGACTAGGAATTTTGCTTACTTCTGTGGCATCCAACAATTTTACATAACAATGATAATTACTAATAATGTACACTAAATAATACCAGAATTATAGAAGTTAATATAAATACACAGACAGAAGATTCAGCACTTGTAAGATTTTTTATTTGCCAGATTTTTAATTGGATTATCAGATTCAGGGCAGAACCCTTGGAGGAACAGGGTCAGGAAAGCATGCATTTTTTTCCAAGTAAATAAGCAGCCACAGCTGAAGGGAAAGACAGATCTCCAAAATTAAGGGTGCCATTTTATACTGGATTCTGGATCTCCAAAAGGAGGAAAGTACTACCGGAGAAGACAGTGCAGTGATTCTACCCTGCATTTTGTTGCAAGGCAACCTAAAACCAATCAGCCCATTTTGAAATCAGCCCAAGCCCATGGGAGTCTCATCTCTCAGTCAGAGGTGAGGATATTTCCATATCTTCCAGGTTTCCAAGAGCATGTTTCTCTAATCCAAGTGTGCAAAGAGCCAAGTATCCCTCCAAAAATACTCTTAGCCATCCATTAACTATATTTCCAGCCTAGTTATTACATATCAAAGCTCTTTCATAATACAAAGTAATTTCTGATCCCCCCAAAACTCAAACTGTCAGATAACACAACGCAAAACAGAACAGAGCCTTTGATTTTGAGAGGGATCTATGTACATGTAATTCCTGGGGTTTCAGGAAGAAAACAGAGGGTTTTTTTGTTTGTTTTTTGTTGTTTGTTTTTTTTCAAAACAAGGTCTATAGTGCCTCCTCTGTTTTTCCCAAGGAGTCCCAGGCTACCAGAAGTTATCTTAGGGCCTCTCATGTGTGCATTAAGAATGGCAAGGCAAAAAATGGAGAAAAATAATTCACTTGACTAAGAAGAAAAAAACCTTTTACAGAAAAACGAGATCCAAGAAGAGAAAAAAATGAAAGCCTTTTAAGTGTATCCATAGTTTGTTTATTAATTTGTTAATTAAGCTGACTTAACCATAGTGCTCTTTAAAAAATCATTTTAAATTTCTTATTACTCAACTTTAGCCAAGTGGCCAATATTTCTGGCTTTTGAACTTTACCAAAAGTAACCTCCCATGTGCTTCAAAGACATGGTAAGCAGTTTATTTTTACAAGATTTAGAATTTCCCCAGGGTAGTTCAGAGCAAGGAAAATTCAAGAGAGGAAATCAGAAGCTATCCATGGGGTTGTGGGGGAACCTCACTGAATGGCAAAGTTATGCAAATAGCAAACCAGAAAGAAATCATTCCAGAAGCCAAGAATAGAGCCTAGGCCACTATTGTCAAAAGGCAAAGTCTTAGCTACTGAATTACAGCATTGAGCAGTTTCTATTGCTAGTCCCAGAAGGAGCCTAGAGAAGCCAATGTTAACCGTGCCAAGGCTTTTAACTGCTCAAGAAAAAATTTTAGGGCTGGATGGTGTAAACCAATAGAAAGTATCCACATATGGTCACAAGATTAAGCTCTTAAGGAGACCAAACAAGACAGAGGAATTTCATACAGTATTGGTTTCAGGGACCCATGGCAAAGTTTATAATTGGCCAGCCTGCTGAGCAGTCTATTATTACTACCACTGACCTTTTTCATTTCAAAATTTTAATGTTATTTCAGTCTAATTTACATAAAAGAAAATGTACCCCTTTTAAGAATGCAAGTTGGTTATTAATGATTTGAGGATATTTAGTAGAATAACTTCCTAATGAATAGGCAAACCAACTATGTCACTGCAGAAAGTTTTGTCATACCCTTTCTTCTTAAACTCCTTCTACTTCCGCCTCAGATAAGTTGTGATTGAATTTCTTTCACTATACGTTAGTTGTTTTCTAATTTAAAACTTTATATAATTGGGATCACAGGGTATGTGTTCCTTCCTATATGGCTTCTTTCACTCATAATTAAAGCATAATATTTTTATCCATGTTATTTTATATTTTGGTAATATTTCCTTTTTATGACTGAATAGTATTTCAGTGTATGTGTATAGCACAAATTGTTTATTTACGCTCCTGAATTGGATATTGAGTTGTTGCCAGTTTATGACATCTTCATTTTTGAGGAAACAGTGGGCCCTTGTAATCTAGTGGCTCAATGTTTAGCTTCCCAGGACAAAAGAGTCATGGCTCATGTGGCTCTACATCCCCAGATATATGGTCTAGTCATGGCTTCTGTGTCCTGGATGCCATTTTGTCATACTTTAACTCACTGATTCATGGCTCTGCCTGGCGGAGAAAACTATGTGTGAAATCCTTAAGTTAATAGAGAAAATAAAAGAATCAGTACATAAATGTAAAAGTAAATGAATCTAAGAGAAGTGATGCACAGGTAATTTTTGCTTTCTTCCATGCTCCAAATCCTCCCACTGTCAAGGAGTTCAAGATTTTGCTGCAATCTGACTAGGTCATTGACAAAGTAAAGATAAAAAAAAATCATGAGAAAGCCCTTAGGTTAAAAGCCACATTATTTTCCTTCTACACAGTGCATTCTAGTCTAACCTAAAGACATTTAACTCATCGCTTAGAGCACGAGAAGTAACATTGGTGGCCCACATGTCAAAAGGTGGATGTTTTTGTGACTCCTGGTCCTTACTCTCCAAAGATAACAAGATAATGACACAAGTAAGTTTTTCTTAAAGAAATTAATAAACGTAAAGTACTGTCTGCATTTTTTTTATTAGTCCAACTTGCATCAAATAGGTTCATAAAATAAATTGGCCGCATTGAGTTTATTTCTGGAATTATCAGATGAACATGTGCTTGCAAAGACAGAGACCTCTTCTGACCTTCCCTGGCTTCTCATTCTACAGTTTTCATGAGTCCTAAAATATTTTTTCTCCCGTTTCTCCAATTAATTTCTTATTCTTTTCATCACTTGCCATATTTGCACATTCTGAATATTCCAGTTACATATTATGTACCAGGCATCATGTTTGTCTTCCCCTCTTGTATGTAAGAGCAAGGGGGAAATGACCATGATATGTTTTGACTGAACCCCTGGCTCCTAGAACCATATCGTCCATATATATTTGTTAAGTGAATGACTAGATGCACTGCTTGAAGAATCTAACAAAAGATGAACTTAGCTGGATAATCTGCAAATAATTATCCTTGATTTTTCTAATGTAAAATATTTGTATTAATTATAGTAATATCACTCATTATCTGCTTACCATTTGCCAGGCAATGTTCCATGCATTTTTCACATTTTCTCTCACTTAATGCTCAATGTGTAGGTATGTACTATTATTAAAATTATTTCACAGGCAGAGGAACCAATGCATAGGGAAGTTCAATTTCTTGCCCAAGAAATTAAGTTTAAGATGCTGAGTTCAACATTCTGAGTCCAGAGCCTGTGCTCCGGGCCTCTATGAGGCAATGTTCCTCAAAAGAAAACCATCCAGGATGGGTGGGTGGCTCACAGCTGTAATCCCAGCACTTTGGGAGGCCAAAGTGGGTGAATTGCTTGAGTGCAGAATATCAAAAACAGCCTAGGAAACATAGGGAGACCTTGTCTTTACAAACATAAAAATATTATCCAGCCATGGTAGCCTGTGCCTGTGTTCCCAGCTACTTGGGAGGCAGGGCTGAGAGGATCATCTGAGCCTGGGGAGGTGGAGGCTTCTGTGAGCCATGTTAGTGCCACTGCACTGCAGCCTGTATGACAGAATAAAATTCTATATCAGAAAAATAAAAGAAAAAACATCTGAAAAGGGAGGACATTAAATAGGAAAAGCTTTAATTTCTGTGAAAAATGTGTTCATTTCTTGAAGTAAAATTGCTTCACAGGGACATACATTTCCCATGTCTTTCCCTAGACTGTGAAATGGGCCCAGGAGAGCAGTGGTTCAAATTCTCTAAAGGTTGTATTACTTTTCTCCATCGAGTTTTCTAATGAATGAGAAACTCTTCACTGTGTGAGTTTATTTGTACACATACGTTCTCATTCTTGTCTTATTCTCCAAGCCCCATTCCCCTCCTACCCTGACCTGTTCCAAGGGCTGGTGAAGAAAATTTCCGAAAGATACACTCTCTGATGCAGTCTACATTTCAGGAATCTGATTCTTACTCTATTAAAAAAATGAAAAAATAAAAAAAAGACATGCATATGCATGTGCAGTGGTTGTTTCCCAATATGTGTACATGCCCTGCCAAAAAGGTATAAAAGTAAGGTAAAAAGAAAGGTGAAGCATGCTTTCAGTTTCAGCTTACACAAGAATGGAGGAGAGAAAAGCCATGGCAGATGAGTCTTTTACTGTCCCAAAAACAGGTCCCTGGGAGGAAAGAATTGTGGAAGGCGCTTGCTCTTCTGGAAGCTATAATTAGTATCTGTGGAAGTTTACGTGAGCAGAAGTGAGGGAGAGGGAGGAGAGGGAGGAGAGAAAAACTAGATGACTCTCGCAGCCTTTAGAAAGGAAAGGAAAGCCCAGAAAGGAACAGAGGCTTTAGGAGTAGCTTGCTGTCATTTTGCAATCTTAACTAAACTTTTACATGTCATAAGTGTGGCAAAGGGTACAGAATTGGCACAGGAGGAGTACTAGCAGCAGTGGTTCTTAAATGAAATGGGCTATTTCTGTTTCATTACTTTATTATTCAGAGTTAAATAAACATGCGACATAAGAGGATGATTTCTGCTTTCCAGGGACTGATGTGGAAATGGTAAACTCAGTCTTCAGGCCACTCCATGCACATGTATGGAGACTATTGAGGGAAACAAGTAGGACAGCGATACAGTAAGAAGACGGATTACCCAACTGTGAGGAGGGGGACATTTCACTGATGAAATCTAAATGAGGTTGCCTTCTGGTGATGACATGGGAGGAATATGAGGCTGTTTTCATGATATGAGAAATCCTTGTGCTCCTAACAGACAAGGTCCTGAAGGGGAAGAGAAAGCTGTTTATCCGTTCAGTGGGTGAAGGTACGATAAATGGCTTACTGGGTGAATTATTTGAGACAAGGATGCTAAGCCAGGAAGAGATGGAGATAGTAAAATGGGAAAATGCTACAGTTATGGATAACGCCCGAGCTTTGCTTGACTCTGCTGTTCAGAAAGGGGCTCCAGCATGCCAAATTTGCATCACATACATTTGTGAAGAAGACAGGTACCTGGCAGCGACGCTGGGACTCTCAGCAGGTAAGAGTCAGTGACTCACACTCAAGTTCACCTAGGGCCTGTCATTGTGACTACCATGTGATGTCTTTACTAGCCATGTTAAGTTGCAGAAAACTTTCTTATCTCTGGCTTCGGGCAATATTTCTGTATCAGGGGCCCTATTGCATGTCCCTTGACTCTCCTTCGTTTCTGTTCCTTCATCCTCAGTGGCCCTCTTCTGATTAAAGCTCATTTCCTGTTCTGAGTACATGGTAGCTAATTTCCTGAAGGTCATGAGAACTATCCAAAAAGCTTCACACTATATGTTCCACTGTTCCAGGCGAGGCACAATATTTATTGATTGATTTAGTATTTTTGAGTCCAGGGTGTACCCAGGCACTTATGTAGTTATCCGACATGAAGCTTTAAGGTCTGTAATTAACTATGTTTTCTACTTCTCTCCAAAATTTTGCCCTCCAAGTAGAATAAATTATATTTCAGAAATGGCGATATACTCAGAGAATACATTGAATGATAATTATAGAAAAATAAGGATTTCAAGTTGGCTCTTTCCTCCAGTTGCCTTCTTCATTTTCTTTTGGGTAAGATCACCCACTTGCCTGTTATCAGGCTGTGAATCATGCTGTGAGCCCTGGACTGCCTCCACTTGCAGCCCCCTTAAAGCCTGATACAGTGCTCAGGAAATGAGCTGGCCCATTCTTGTGATCCCTTGGACCTAGCACATGGTGAGGATGAGAGTTCTGGTGGACTCCTAGTTACTGGTCTCTGTGGTACTTTCCAAAGCCACTTCAGAGGCAGATGTTCTTTCAAAGTAAAAGCCTTTTTTATTATTATTATTATTATTTTTTATTTTTCTAGGGGTTAGGGGAAGCTTATGCCTGTCTAAGCAGACTTGGGATAAGTTTATGTTTTCATCTATGTGTAATAAATATCATATTTTTCTGAAAACGTCTCTTTCATTTTATAACCCCCACCACTCTCTAAATTAAAGAACATCTTGAACATTATTTAATGTCGTTCAGTTAGGGTTGTGGGAGGAATCTCTAGTGGGGAGTGTTGTAGGCATTAGGGTAAAGTTTTCCAGAGATGATAAGTGACTATTTCAATGTCCTTCTTCTTTTTCTGGTCCAACATCTGGAAGTCACCTTACTACACAAGACTCTCAAGTAGTACTTCCTTCCTAGGTAATGCTGTTTTTAAAGGAAGAGCATTCTTTGAACCCTGTCTTCTTTGACATTAATGTTGTAGAATGAACCACAGTTAAAGGGGCTATGGAGAATTCCCATAGAGTGATCATTTAATTTTCTTTTTGTAATCTATTCTGCTTTTGTAGCAACTGTCCCCACAGCTTCACTATCTATGTTTCTATTAAAAATTCGGAATCTGTGTCTCAAATCCTGATCACCCAAGTAAGTACCAAACTTCATCATTTAAGCCTACTGAAATATTCCCTCACATCTTCCAGAGACATCTTTATATAAACAGTATCAGAGCTGAACATGCCATTCTTCCACACCTTGCTTCTCTTCCAGTTTTGTGTAACTCGGTTGTTGGTGTCATCATCACTAGTTGTTCAAACCAGGAACTTGAAACTCATCTCGGCCACTTTCCTTTCACGCATCTCCAATATTCAAGCCATGGCCAAGTTTTATGCATTCTTCTCCCAAATTTGGGACTGTGTCTCCATTTCTACTTCTATTTCATTAAAAAACCCCTATTCATCAAGGACCCTCTTCTATTTAGAAGCAATTTAGAGGCTAGAAATGCACATTTTTTTTTATCAAGGTCAGGTATTACTCTATTGAATTTATTAAGGTTGATTAACTCATGAATGTATCCTTAAATGTTTTAGAGCATGGGATACTCACTATATAATGAAATACTGTATTTTCACTAAGAAAAATTACCTCAAAAATAACCCATATACTTCTATTTTTTTTATATTGTTTTCATTCTTCTTTCTCAAGAAACCAAACATTTATTCCATCAAAATTATTATTTTATAGTTTACTCCAATATATCCATTCTAATTATTTCTTCCCCATGTCACCACACTTCATGCTGCCTTTATTTGTCTAACTGATTGTATAACAGTTTCTCAAACTTGTTTTCAAAATTAAATATTATTTTCTTGACTTAATAGTTTCTAAAAGATACTCTACAAATCTAGAAAACTCATTTCTATCTTGAAACAAAGATTACATTAAGTTTTCTAACAAGTGATCACATTGTCAGATGGTGTTGAACCTGTGATGAAGTAAAAGTCTCAAGGATTTTCTCATATAAACTCTGTGAAAACATTTCCTCATATGTCTGTGCAGTCAATGTTAAGTGTTATAAATCCATCTAGTATGTGCTTTGATGTTAGCATTTATCATAGTATTTTATATTCATTCTAGTTCATATAATTAATAACCTCCTCCTTCTATATGTGTACATAGTAGGAAGAGATCCTGAAGGACAGGACAAGGGTTCATTAACAAAATATTCCTAGTGCTTACTACCATTTCCATTAAGTAAATAAATAAATACATAAGCATATCTCTCAGAAATTTTTAGTAGCTTTAATTAAGACTGCCTCCCATTAAATTTTATTCTATGGTTCAAATCTTCTGAAAAAAATTTATATTCTAACTATTTGATCTTACACATTTGATTGTTTTCTGAGCATTTTATCGTGCATGGCCTTGAAAAGCTTCCTTTCTACATTTTTATCGGAAATACTTGTGAAAATACTGACCCTGAAATATGAAAGGAGATCCCTGTATTGCACACCTGGAATTCTCTGGCTGGAAATGTACTCCATTAGCAGTGAAATTACTCAGCGGTGAAAGATCAGGATTGTCTTCCTAAGAATGCGTTTTCACTTTTTTGGCTTCATCCATAGGTGAAGCTGTAAGAAACACAAAGCAGAACAAAGACGGATGCCAGTGTACATGATGTTCTTTGACTCTTGTGGCTCCTCAGGCAGTGCCAGTGTGGGACAACCCTGCTATGCCTACATCCTCAGGCTCAGGAGGAAGCGTCAAGCTTTGCTCCCTAGACGAAGCTAAAAGGATATGGAAAGAAAAGTCGACAGAGGTGCCATGCTCAGAACATAAGGACAGAGTGGGGTGAAAGATATACTTGTGGTGATTGTAAAATGCAGTGGTTTTTTTCCTAGAGCTATTCTCAATGGAGAATTGTACTTCTGCTTCCCTCACATAAAAAAAAATTCCTGTATCCTAGAATCCCAGGTTTATAGAAAGAGTTTCAAATTGGATCCAATTCCTGGATAAATAACATCAACAACGACAGCTATTGAATGTTCACTAACAGTGGCCAGTTTTCCAAGCATTCTGTCTATGATAATACATAATTTTTAAACTTAAAAAAACATTTTAGAGATCAAGAAGCTGAGACATGGGATTGTTAAATATTTTGCGAAAAGAAAAACAATCAGAAATTGAAGCAATCAGTTTTAGAATTCAGTCATTCTTGCTTCAAAGCTTGTGCATTTTTCAAAATCTTTAGAGAATTTGAGACCTTGGGTCTCAATACAAAACTGGGCAGACTCACGGCTGCTGTTCTGATTGGCAGCTGTTTGGGCAGGCACTGAGCTGCAGGAGTTTTTACACAGTCCAGCAGCTCCCGGAACTCTAGTAAGGCAGGAGTCCCATCCACTCCCATGGAAAGGGGGCTGAAGCCACGAAACAAAATGGCCTTGCTCCGCAGGTCCACTCCCACAGAAGCCTGCAAGCTTAGATCCACTGGATTAGAATCCCCACTACCCAGCATAGCAGCCTAGAGTAGGCCTAAAATGACCGAGTTCCCCAGGGGAGGGGCAACTGCTGTTACTGCAGCTCTAGTCAGCGGTTTTCCCCTACCAGTGCTAGGGAGGCTGGGCAGATTGGACTGGGCAGCAGTCTTCACAGCGCAGCGCAGCCGCTGTGGCAGATCATGGCCAGACTTCTTGAGGAGGGACCTGGATCCATCCCTCCTCACTGGGCAAGGCATCCTTGCAGGAATTCCAGCAACTCCAGCCAGGAGTTTACAGACAAAGCTCTCATTTCCCTGGGACAGAGCACCTGTGGGGAGGGGTGGCTGTGGTCTCAGGTTCAGCCAATTTAATCTTTCCTGCCTCCTGGCTCTGAAGAGTATCAGCGATCCAGACAAGGGGGATTCCCCCAGCCCACTGCAACATCTCTGCTAAGGGATAGCCAGACTCCTTCCTTAAGTTGGTTCCTGATCCTGGGCCTCCTGACTGGGTTAGACCTTTCAACAGGGGTTGCCAGACACCTAATGCAGAAGAGTTTCAACTGGCATCAGGTCAGTGTCTCTCTGGGACGAAGCTTCCATAGAAAGGAGCAGGCAGCAATCTTTGCTGTTCTGCAGCCTCCATTGATGATACCCAGGTGAACAGTGTCTGTAGTGGACCCTCAGAGAACTGCAGCAGACCTGCAGAAGAGAGGCCTGACTGCTAGAAGAAAAACAAAAAACAGAAAGCAACAATAACAACAGCATCAACAAAAAAGACCCTACAAAAATCCCATCCAAAGGTCAACAGCTTCAAAGATTAAAGGTAGATAAATCCACAAAGATGATGAAAAACCAATGCAAGACCACTGAAAATTCCAAAAGCTGGAATGCCTTTTCTCCTCAAATGATTTCAGCATTTCTTCAGCAAGGGCACAGAACAGGGCTGAAGCTGAGACAGATGAACTGAAAGAAGTAGGTATCAGAAACTGAGTAATGACAAACTTTGCTGAGCTAAAGGATTATGTTCTAACCCAAGGCAAAGACGCTAAAAACTATGATAAAAGATTACAGGAACTGTTCATTAGAATAACCAGTTTAGAGAGGAATACAAATGATCTGATGGAGCTGAGAAACACAGCGTGAGAGCTTCATGATGCAAACACAAGTATTAATAGCTGAATCAACCAGGCAGAAGAAAGAATATCAGAGCTTGAATATTATTTTTCTGAAATAAGGCAGGCAGATGAGATTAGAGAAAAAAATTAAAAAGCAATGAACGATACCTTCCAGAACTATGGGACTATGTAAAAAGACCAAACCTATGACTGATTGAAGTACCCAAAAGAGATAGGGAGAATGGAACCAAGTTGAAGAACATACTTCAGGATATCATCCAGGAGAACATCCTCAACCTAGCAAGACAGACCAACATTCAAATTCAGGAAATTCAGACAACCCCAGTAAGATACTCCACAAGATCAATCCCAAGACACAAAATCATCAGATTCTCCAAGGTTGAAATGAAGGAAAAAATGTTAAGGGCAGCCAGAGAGAGAGGCCAGGTCACCTTCAAAGGGAAGCCCATCAGACTAGCAGCAGACTTCTCAGCAGAAACTCTACAAGCCAGAAAAGACTGGGGACCAATAGTCAACATTCATAAAGAAAATAATTTCCAACCCAGAATTTTCTATCCGGCCAAACTAAGCTTCATAAGTGAAGAAGAAATAAAATCCTTTTCAGACAAGCAAATGCTGAGAGATTTTGTTGCCACCAGGCTAAATGCCCCAATTAAAAGACACAGAATATAGCAAGCTGGATAAAAAGACAGGACCCATCAGTATGTTGTATTCAAGAGACACTGTGGCTGGGAATGTAAATTAGTTCAACCATTGTGGAAGAGTGTGTGGTGATTCATCAATGATTAAAACCAGAAATACCACTTGACACAGAAATACCATTACTGGGTAAATACCCAGAGGAATATAAATCATTCTATTATAAAGATACATTACATGCATGCATATGTTCATTGCAGCACTAATCACAATAGCAAAGACATGAAATCAACCCAAATGTCCATCAATGATAGGCTGGATAAAGAAAATGTGCTACATATACACCATGGAATACTATGCAGCCATACAAAAGAATGAGATCATGTCCTTTGCAGGGTCAAGGATGAAGCTGGAAGCCATTATCCTCAGCAGACTAATGCAGGAACAGAAAACCAAACAATACATGTTCTCACTTATAAGTGGGAGCTGAACAATGAGAACACATGGACACAGGGAAGGGAACAACAAACACTGGGGTCAGAGAAGAGGATGGGGGCTGGGGGAGACCATTGGGGAAAAGAGCTAATGAATGCCTGGCTTAATAAATAGGTGATGGTTGATCTGTGCAGCAGCAAACCACCATGGCACACGTTTACCTATGTAACAAACCTGCACATCCTGCACATGTATTCCAGAACTTAAAAAATAATAATTAATAAAATGGCAGTATGATGATCATCATTGAAGGATTTCAAGAGGTCAGAAATTCACATTCACTTTTATTGAGTTTAGGATTAGAAAAGGCTCATGATTGCAACTGAATTTGTAGTTCTTCCAGTTCTTCAAAATCTTTACATCACTGAGTGACTGATTTAAACTCCAACTATTTTCCCCTGCACAATGCAGGTGTGTAATTT
The DNA here is from genome assembly GCF_028885625.2 of Pongo pygmaeus. NCBI lineage: Eukaryota > Metazoa > Chordata > Mammalia > Primates > Hominidae > Pongo > Pongo pygmaeus. Next base: position 106,699,838 of record NC_072382.2, on the reverse strand, counting down.
TGCATTCAATGCACTGTAGTGTTTCTTCAGAGTCTCATGCTCTATCTGCTATTACTTTTATATTTGTTGACTGTGAGAAGACTGTGAAATGTTAGGGATCTAGGTTTTAATCAAAATTTACTTTGTATTTCTCAACACCCTTAGCAAAGCTTAGAAATATGCAGATTCTCTTCATGGATTTGTCAATAGTAAACTCTGGGATTTGGAAAAATGACCCTTTTCACATCATGCTCTCACTATCATAACTGTCTTCCTTCTCCTCACCTCTCCTGCTGAGTTCTAAATTCTTCAAAGTTATGTACTTACTATAATTTATATCTGTATTCCCAAAGCAGAAAGCCCTGAAAATGGTATTCTGAAGGAAAAGATGGTGCTATTAGCCAGTTCAGGTCTTATGAATCAAGTCTGAAGACTCTAAATCCATTACCTGCTCTAAGTTTCATCTTTTGTTTTTTTTCCAGTGTGGTAAAAAACATAGGACATTTTCATTTTTATGTCAGACTTTATGGAATGCTTACAGAACTGTGTGTTTTTGAATAGACATGACTCAAAAAGCAGGAGCATAAAGAGAGAATTATTTGCCTCCTCTGGGGAAAAGAAATAAACCAAACATTTTTAAAAGTTCCACTAAAAGATATGCTAGTTATAGTGTCATACCACCAATGGGGCTATACACATTCTGAAAAGTAAAGAGCCCATGCTCTATCTAGATATTCCCCTGCTGAAATGAGAGAGAAAAACCTATAAGTGAGCATTTGTGATCTTATTACTACCTCAGAAATCAACTGACCCTCAAAAGGAATGGTTTAAGCAATGAACTTTGAGAGAAGAACAGTGCACTCTGCACTGAGCAGAAGGAAGGTGTTCTTTCAGTATTCCCTGTTTATTATACTATGGGTAGAATATCTCTTTTCCAAAATGCTGGGGACACAAAATATTTTGGATTTCAGACTTTTCTGAATTTTGGAATATCTACATTATAATTACTAGTTGAGCATTCCTAATCCCAAAACCTAAAATCAGAAATACTTCAATAAGTATTTCCTTTGAATATCATGTCAACACTCAAAAAGTTTTTGATTTTGTTCAACAAAATACTAGCAAACTGAATATAACAGCACATCAAAAAGTTAACTCACCACAATCCAGTGCACTTCATTCCCATAATGCAAGATTGATTCAACATACACAAGTCAATGAATGTGATTCACCACATAAGCAGGATTTAAAACAAAAAAGCAGACACAGAAAGGCTGTTTATAGAATGCAACATCCCTTTATGATAAACACCCTCAACAAATTGGGCAACAAAGGGAACAGACCCCAAAATAATAAGAGACATCTTTGACAAACCCATAGCCAAACATCTGAAAGTATTCCCTTTGAAAACCAGCACAAGACAAGGATGCCCTCTCTCAACACAACTATTCCACATAGTCTTGGAAGTCCTAGCCAGAGTGATCAGACAACGGAAGGAAATACAGGGTATCCAAATAGGAAAAGAAGAAGTCAAACTGTCCTCCAATGTACAAAATTCAGTAACACTTCTGTACACCAAAACTGTCGAAGCTGAGAGCCAAATCAAGAACACACCTCAACTGCAGTAGCCAAAAAAGGAAAAGAAAATACCCAGGAATATTCTAAAAGATCTCTACAAGGAGAACTACAAAACACTAAAATCAGATATGACACAAACAAATGGGAAAACATTCCATGCTCACAGAGTAAAAGAATCAATACCATTAAAATGGCCATACTGCCCAAAGCAATCCACAGATTCAATGTTATTCCTATCAAATGATCAACGCCATTTTTCACAGAGTGAAAAATAAAAACAATTCTAAAATTCTAAAATTCATGTGGAACCAGTGAAGAGCCTGAATAGCCAAAGCCACCCTAAGCAACAAAAACAAAGCTGGAGGCCTTACCTTACCTGACTTCAATCTGTACTATAAGGCTACGGTAACAAAAGCAGTGTGGTCCTCATACAAAAACAGATACATAGACCAATAGATGAAATGAAAAACTTGGAAATAAAGCTGTATGCCATCTGTTCTTTGACAATGTGGACAAAAATAAGCAATGGGGAATGGACTCCCTATTCAATAAATGGTGCTAAGACAGAATGAGAGAACATATTTACAATGTATCCAACAAAAGTCCAATATCCAGAACCTGTAAGTAACTAAAACAACTCAGCAGGAAAAAATAAGTAAACCTATTAAAAAGTAGGTGAAAGACATGAACAAACATTTCTCAAAAGAAGACATACAAGTAGCAAAAAATATATGAAAAAATTTTCAACATCACTAATCATCAGAGAAAAACGAACCAAAATCACCATAAAACACCATGTCACACCAATCAGAATGGCTATTAATAAAATGCCCATAGTATATCATTGATCATCGTGTATAATAGTTTTTATAGTTGCTGGATTCAGTTTTTTTAGAATTTTTGATAATTTTTATGTGTGAATTTATTAGATATAATTTTTTAATTTCTGGGATTAATGTGCAGCATGTGCAGGTTTGTGACTTAGGTAAATGTGTGCCATGGTGGTTTGCTACACAGATCAACCTATCACCTAGCTATTAAGCCAAGCATGCATTAGATATTTTTCCTAATGCTCTACTTCCCTTCAAATCCCCCTGTCAAGCCCCAATTTGTGTTGTTCTCCTCCATGTGTTCATGTGTTCGCATTGTTCAGCTCCCACTTATAAGTGAGGACATGCAGTGTTTGGTTTTCTGTTTCTGTGCCAGTTTTCTGAGGATAATTGCTACCAGGTAATTCATGTCTCTGCAAAGGACATGATCTCATCCTTCTTTATGGTTGCATAGTATTAGATGGTGTATATGTACCACATTTTCTTTATCCAGTCTATCACTGATGGGCATTTGGGTTGATTCCAGGTCTTTGTTATTGTGAATTTCTGATATCAAGTTAATATTGGTCTCACAGAATAAACTGAGAAGTGTTTTCTCCTTTTATTTTTTTTGTGAAAATAAAAGTCAAAAAATAACAGATGCTGACAACACTGTGAAGAGAAAGCAATGCCTATATAATATTGGTGGAAACCTGAATTAGTTCCTCACTGTGGGAAGTAGATTGGAGATTTTCATACCCAAAGGAATATAAATCATTCTATCACAAAGATAAATGGAAGCGTATTTTCACTGCAGCACTATTCACAATAGCAAAGACGTGGAATCAACCTAAATGCCCATCAGTGATAGATAGGAATAAGAAAAGGTGGTATGTATACATCATAGAATACTGTGCAGCCACATCATGGAACATCATGCTGGAATACTATGCAGCCATTAAAAGAAATCAGATCATGTCCTTCACAGGAGCATGGATGGCAGTGGAAGCCATTATCCTTAACAAACTAATGCAGGAACAGAAAAGCAAACACCTCATGTTCTCACTTAAAGTGGGAGCTGAACAATGAGAACACATTTACATAGCGAGGAGAACAACACACTCTAGGGCCTGCGAGGGGGTCAGGGGAAGGGAGGGCATCAGGAGGAATAGCTGATGGATTCTCGGTTAATACCTAGATGATTGGTTAATCTGTGCAACAAACCACCATGACAAACATTTACCTATGTAACAAACCTGCACATCCTACACAAGTACACCAGAACTTAAAATAATTTGAAGGAAAAAAAACCTTAGACTAACAGAGGAGGAAGAAATACTTCCAAACTCATTCTACAAGGACAGCATTACTCTGATACCAAAACCAGACAAAGGCACATCAAAAAAAAAAAAAAAAAAAAAAAAAGAAAGAAAGAAAATTTTGGCCAGTATGATTGATGAATATTGATACAAATATCAATAACAAAACACTAGCAAGCCAAATTCAACAACACGTTAAAAAGATCATTCATCATGACCAAGTAAGATTTATCCAAGGGATGCAAGAATTGTTCAACATATGTAAATCAATTAATGTGATACATTGTATCAACAGAAGAAAGGACAAAAAACATAAAATCATTTCAATTGATGCTGAAAAAGCATTTAATAAAATTCAAAATACCTTCATCATGAAAATTCTATAAAAAAAAAACAGGTACTGAAAGAACATACTTCAACATAATAAAAGTCATATACTACAGATCCACAGCTAGTATTATACTGAGTGGGGAAAACTAAAAGCCTCTTCTCTAAGATCAGGATGTCCACTTTCAACACTGTTATCCAACATAGTGTTGCAAGTCCTAGGCAGAGCGATTAGACAAGATAAAGAAATAAAGGGCATCCAGATTGGAAAGGAAGAAGTCAAATTATCCTTGTTTGCAGATTATGTGATCTTATATCTGAAAAATCCTAAAGACTCCACCAAAAAACTCTTAGACTTGATAAACTAATTCAGAAACATTGCAAGATACAAAAATTAATGTACAAAATTTAATAGTATTTCTATATGCCAATGGTAAGCAATCTGAAAAAGAGATCAAGAAAATAATTCCATATACAATAGCAAGAATTAAAATTAAATACCTAGGAATTACATTAACCAAAGAAGTAGAAGACCCTTGCCATGAAAACTATAAAACATTAATGTAAGATATTAAAGAGGATGCAAAAAATTTTCAAAAATTGTTTATGGATTGGAAGAGTCAATATTGTTAACATGTCTCTACTACTTAAAGCAATCTATAGATTCAATGCAGTCCTTATAAAGATACCATTGGCATTCTTCACAGAAATAATAAAATAAAAAGAAATCCTAAAATGTATATAGAACCACAAAAGATCTAAAATAGCCAAAGGTACTCCGAAGAAAAATAACAAAACTGTAAGAATCATATTACCTGACTTTAAATTACACTGTAGAACTGTAATTATCAAAATGTCATAGTACTGGTATAAAAACAGACAAATAAATCAATGGAACAGGTTATAAAACCCAGAGATAAATCCACACATCTACAGTGAACTCATTTTTGACAATGGTGAGAGGACAGTCTCTTTAATAAATGGTACTGAAAATAAACTGGATATCCATATGCAAAAGAATGAACCTAGACCCCTGCCTCCTGCCATATACAAAAATCATATCAAAATGAATCAAAGACTTAAATCAAAGACCTCAAACTATGGAACTCTTACAAAAAATAGAGAAACTCTCCAGTCCTTTGAACTAAGCAAAGATTTTTTGAGTAACACTCCAGAAGCATGAGCAACCAAACCAAAAATGGACAAATGGGATTACATTAAGTTAATTCTGCACAGCAAAGGAAACAATCAACAATGTAAAGAAAAAACCCACAGAATGGGCAAAAAATTGCAAACAATCCATCTGACAAGGGATTAAAAACCAGAATATATAAGGAGCTCAAACAATTCTACAGGAGAAAATTTTAATAATCTGATTTAAAAATGGGCAAAAGATCTAAATAGACATTTCTCAAAAGAGTACACACAAACGCCAAACAGGTATATGAAAAAATGCACATTATTATTAGAGAAATGCAAATCAAACTTACTTGTGGAAGCTAAAATTTCAAATATTTGAACTCAATGAAACAGAGAGTTGAAGAATTATTTCCAGAGGCTGGGAAGCATAGTGTGGTGTGGGGGAATTTGGGGAGTGTTAATGGGTACAGAAACAGAAAGAATAATCACATTGGGTACACATAGAATACAAATGGGCACAATGGACACTGGGGTCAATAAGAGAGAGGATGGAGGTAGAGGGTCAAGGGTTGAAAAACTAACTATTATGTACTATGCTAACAACTTGGATGAGAGGAGTAATTGTCACCAAAACCACAGCATCATGCAATATACCTAGGTCACAAACCTGCACATGTACCCCTTGATGGAAAATAAAAGTTGGAATTATATAAAAAAAACAATATCAATAGGAGATACTCTTACAATTTAATGGAATGAAGGCATTTAAACTAGCAATTATTGGGGACTTTTCGGTGTGTCTTTTTGATGAAAAAAAGTGGGAGGTAATAGGGATGAATGTAGATATTGGAGGATTTAAGATTTTGAAATTTTGGATGAAGAGTAACACATTTAGAACTAGACACCTTGACCAGAATGGAGCTTCAGTACTCCTCTCCAACTTCTTCAAATCCCCATCACAAACATACAGACATTTGCCCACAGACATTCATACAACCTACTTCTTTCAATGTCCTAGGAAGAAATAGAAATATCTTGTCAATGTCACTCAATGATGAGCATCTGTGCCCTACCTCTGGAAGCTCAAATGAAAATCGGACCTAAAAAGAGAAAGTCTGTGGACCTTTTGTGATGTAGAATCTTACACTAGAAAAACTGCAACAAACACAGCAACATAAATGACAAAAACAAAAACTATTGTCACCTGCAACCGTTTAAACTGTGCTGAGGAATCATGACAGTGTCTTCCCCTCCACATCTCCCTGTCATCTTACCCTTTGATTGGAGAGCGTTCTGACGGAATCCCTTTACTCCCTGGAATGCTTTCCTTCAACTGCTTAAGATTGCCTTCACAGTTAATTTTTACTGAAGGTGACAATTTACTTCTGCTTTTTGATATTCTCTGCACAAAGACTGATCACAGATGTAGTCTTAGGTTGTAGTAGAATATGCACAATAGTACAGAAAAGACATGCCCAGACAAAGAGTTAATAAAAGGCAAAAAAAAAAAAAAAAGGGATTGTAATGTGCTCAACTACGAAGGTTTTTAAAAGGTCAGATATTCACTTTGATTTAATAGGATAAAGATTAGAAAAGACTCATATTTGCAGGTGAAAGGGTAGTTCTTCCAATCCTCCCTAAATCTTAACATCCCTGAGTGAGTGATTTCAGCCCAAACTCATTTTCTTTGCGCCATGCAGGGACTTCATTGTGCACACCACACATCCTAGAGTTTCTTCAGGGTGTCATGTACCATCTGCCAAGTGCTTCATTGTTGATGGCTGTCTTACCTTTTCAAGAAGTCTGTGAACTACTGAGGGTCTAGAGTTAATTCAAAATTTACTTTCTCTCTCTTAAATACTTTAACAAAGGGTAGAAATATGCAGGTTCTGTTCATGGATTTTTGGTAGTAAACTGTGGGATTTGGGAAAAGTCCCTTATCACACTGCAGTGTCACTGTCATAACTATTCATCTTCTGTCCATCTCTCCTGCTGAGCTCTAAATTTTTTGAAGTCGGGTACCCGTGGTAATTTGTATCTGCATCCCTAATTTGTAATTTGTGTCTGCAACCCAGCAGCAAATGGTATTTTGAATGAAAAAAATGGTGCCAATAGCCAGTTCAGGTCTTACAGATTAAGTCTAACATTCTAAATTCAGTACTCCCTCTGATTTCCAACCACTGTTGCTCTGATGTGGAAGAAAACTGAGGACATGTTTTTACTTTTATATCAGATTTACTAAAATATTCAGAAAGTCTATTATTAAACAGATATAATTCCAAAAACCATTACAGAATGAAGAAACTCTTGGTTTCCTATGGGGAAAAAAAAATAAAAAACAAACATAAAAGAAAATTTTGCTAAAAGAAACGTAAGTTATAAAGTTATACCACCAATGGGAACATATGCAATCTTAAAAGGAAAGGCCACATGCTATTTTAAAATGTTACCCTGCTGAGGTGAAGGGGAGAAACATCTAAGAGTCAGCCTTCATAGACTTATGGCCACTTCGAGGTCAATATCAGCTGACCCTCAGAAACGGTCTAAAAGAAAAAAAGAAAAACTTTGGAAGAAGAGCAGCGTGCTCTGCAGTGACCAGAAGAAAGGCATTACTTCAGTATTTTCTGTATATTATGCTACAGCTTGATTATCCCTTGTCCAAAATTCATGCTACCTGAAGTATTTTGAAATTCAGATATTTTTGTATATTGGAATATCTACATTATACTTACTGGTTTAGCATCCTTATTCCAAAAACCTAAAATTTGAAATGGTTCAATAAGCATTTCCTTTGAATATCATGTGGGCGCTCACACAGTTTTGGATTTTAGAGCATTTCAAAATTTAAATTTTTGAATTAAAAATTCTCAATCGGTAGACCTCGAGTCCTTGACTAAAATGGACTTTCAGTACACTTTCCTCAACCTTCCCATGCTCCCGACCACACACACATACCGGCCCTCAGACATTCATACAGCTTCCTTATTTTAATGTCCTGGGAAGAGATAGAAACGTCTTGTCGAAGTAACTCTTTCAGTGCTGGGCATCTGCGCTTTATCATCTGGCTGCTCAAATGAAAGTCGAACCTGAAAGAGAAAAGAAAGTCTGGAGACCTGCTTTTCTGAAAAGATTATTAACTCATGCCGAAAAGGCTAAAACAAATCTAGCAAAGTAAGTGACGAAAACAAAAAGTACTTGTATCTACAACAAGTACAGCCACGTGCTTATCTAAGCATTGAATCACTCTCCTCAGGGCTTTTTAAATCTGTGGTTGGATCTAATGTCTATGAGGGACACAGGGAAATTAGAGTTCATTCATGTGTCTCTGCAGGGGAGGAGGAGGATGAAACTAAATGATTATTTTATTGAGGCTGTTGGTCTCAACAGATTGGATCTGGCTTCCAGGCTTGTTCACTCTCCAAAGAACTTCAAAACATTTTTGGAAGGAAGGGTGTTACTGGAAGATAAACATGTCTGGATCTGCTTTTTATGCTTCCAATTGCAATAGCCAAGCATTCAGGGAAGTAGAGTGAAAATAGCATCCACTAGAGCCCTACCTTGTGGAAAATTTCCTCCACATCACAGGAACAGGCATATTCTTGCAGATGTTCAATGAGTCTCATAATAAAAACAGAGCCCTTTGCGGGATGGCTCCAACAAACATTATCTGTTGATAAAGCTTTAAATCTCAAGATTGACTCTTGCCTGAAGAAAGAGAAGAAACTCTAGTATTTCTGCTCCAGCTGAGGCATATTTTGGAATTCATCTATTTTCCATAGACTTCATTGTATTTTTTAGTGAATACATTTGAAGTTCAGTGAGTATATTTTTACTGATACTCTAAATGGTGCTGTATATGGTGCAGGTACTAACGTCGCATAGTCCCAGAGTTACAGCCGTAAATTTAGTAGAGAGTTAGGAAAAGGCAGAATGTGGTAAAGGGAAGGAATTGGGATTTGAAAAAGAACTATCTAAATGTGCATCCCCAAAGTGGTGTTACTGACTGTGATTTAAGTTAATTGTCCATGCTGATATGTAATAGACTCAGCTATACAGGGAATGGTAACAATTTCATACACAGGAGATATCTGAGTCTACACTAGTGTCTGAGCTAACAAAGGGTATGTAATACTCAGTCTACACAATGTAATTATGTTAATAAATTCTCAATTTATGTACTTCACATAAAATTTTAGTTAAAATTTAATAACATTGACTGTAAGATATTTCCACACGAAGAGTTAACCATAAAAATCATAAAACAGAACAAAAGTAGAAATCTAGGAAAAGTCAATAAAAGGATGATAACATCATAATGGAGAATAAGAAGTTCTTATGATAAAGAAAAATATTAAATAAAACAATATTAATTTATTACATGGTAGACACAGAAGTAATGAAGATGTGAAAATTATACAAAGGGAGGCGTAAGAGAAAAGCAGTAGCAATAGCTCTGTGTATAATCACAGACACATTCTTTAATGACACGTTTCAGCCAATTATAATGGTCATAAAGTGTATATTAATAATAAAATTCTATTTAGAACCACAGCTATCTTAGTTGAAGGAAGTAGGTAAGAGATAGGGTGGAAACAGTTGTCTCTGCAAATGTTTTGTGAAATTAAGGGAGTAGATAGTTATTTTTCCTCAGGAGAGCACTATGAAATAGTTGGGATTTGCACAGCAGAATGTGGAGCTCGGCTTAATATGGGAGTTATAAATAACTAAATGGAATTTCTGACAGTCATATGGAAAGGAGGAGTAAGGAAAATGAAAGAAAAGAAAAACACAGAAATCAGCAAGATTGGTGATGAGAAGCCAGGGGCCTACAAAGTGCTATACAGAGGGCCATGAATGTCATGTGGAAGGCTGGGACCAAAGGATGTTAAAGAACAGTTCTGTCTAATGTTATAGTCTACTCTATGTACTCAGGCTGGAAATGTATTTTTTTTGTATGTTTATCTTGTCATTGTTTTTGATCATTGAAAAAAATATTGAGTTCTACATCAGGGCATGTTCAAGACAATATAGAACCAAACTTCTTCTGAAAGAAGATATCTCATTGTACAAATTATTTTAGAAAATTTAACTACTTGAGCAGAGGCAGGGCCTTTGAGCCAGAGGTGACCAAGACAATGCGAGTCCTCTCAGTAAACTGCCATACAAGGTGGATAAAAGCATTCAAGTCATTTTTATTTAAAGCTTGCTAAGAAAAGTAACTGAATTAAGTTATAAAATAAAAACATTTTAAATAATACCAGTTCTTTAATGTGTACTTCTTTCTGTCATGTGCAATATTTCACATATGTTAATTCCTTTAATCCTTAAAAAATGATATTTATATTCATATATATTAGTGAGTAATTCAAGAAAAGTACAGGGAGGAATTAGTGGAGCTAGTTTACAAAGTACTAAATGACTACATCAGTCAATAATAGCAAGATTCTTACTGCAAAGCATACATTTAGAATAATGCATATATATTCTGCTTTATATACCTGCTTCTAGGTAAAACCCACTTTAATTTAGGGGCCCAACGTGCCTTGCTTGCTGTTCTACTTTTCTGAACACTGCTTGTACTCTTCTCTTATGAATACTTGATGTTAGGCCCAATTGGTCCATTGAATGATCTCAACAGGGCGGACCTTTTCTATGTAGAGTCAGACTCTAATGTTCTACAGCAGAGATCGTCTTCCATTTCATTCTCTGTTATCGCTCACAGTTCTAAAATATTTTGCAACCAAGAGGAGTTCATTAATTACTAACTCAGTGAAAAGAAGTGCTTACTTGCTCTTTGAGGATAAAGGGAATTGTGTGTATAACTTGGAACAAAGCTTTAGTTTGTGTTCGAAAATCTTATCTAAAGTTCTGCACAGGTATCTACCTGCTAGTGGGTGGCTGTGAGTTTTTCTATTGATAACACCCACAAAGATGTTCTGTGTACAAGAAACCTGTTAGCTAATGTGGAAGAGCAGAAAGCAATAAAATCCTTCTCTATGTGCGCTTGATTAATAGCATCATCCTCAAAATCTCCCGGAGCTGGTAAATATATATTTTCAGAGGCCCGTACTGAATCTGTTACCAACACCACACCATGGTTCTCTGGAAAGACAAAATTTGGTTTGTTACTACTACCAATGGCTGAGAGGACAACGTTCTCCTCTTAGCGTCTGTTCAATCATATTTATCAATATATTTGCTCTATCATTAATTCACATGCACATACACACGTACATTCAAGTAGCATTCTTTCAACAATTCTTATTTCTTCTAACCCTCAAACTAATTTTAAAAACCACCAAACATCAAAGTCTCAGACTTGAATATAAAACAAATATCTACCAACCAGTCATACGATTCACAGACGCCACATCTTGAGTGCTGACAGTACATGTTCTTTGACACTAAAAAACAGACATAAACTGAAAATTCTTGATGAATACAGATGAGGACAGTATTTGAATGTCTGGTGTTCTCAAAGACATTAGCCTCACCAACATGGCAGGCCTGGATGATTATCACCTTGGGCTTGTCCTTCAAACTTAGGCAGTTCTTGCTATTCAACGTTTTAAAGATTTCATTGAGTTGTAATACATCTGGGACTTGCTCAGAGTATTTCTTCCCATAAATGCCTTCCCAAATACCATGAGACCAGAGGTCTTGTGCTCTGGGCGGTGAGCAAATGCCTCCAGCTCTGTAGTCATTTCCTGAAAGAGACCATACCGCTGATTTTGGACTATGTGATTAACCCTCATGGCACCTTGGAAAGCCAATAAATAAGTACTTAAGGATTTCTTAAGTAATTTCATGACAAACAATGGAGGGCCAAAAAAACTTTTAGTCTTGATTTCGAGAAAGGTGAAGGAAGGTGTTGTAGGAAGTCATTCAGGGTTATCTGGTAGAGAGAAGGTGGCATTACTGAGAAAAAAAAAAAAAACCTTCACATTTAAGTTAAACCAGACTTATGCTGAATGACTCTGATGTTTCAAGGGAATATGTAGCATCCAGCACCCTTCCATGGCAAGTTTATATTTTAGATTATCAACAGATTACAATTCTTGGTCCTACAACCAAGCTTTCTAATATTATTTAGTTACACAAAGGGCATGACCATTGTCTCTATGGTATAATAGACCTTACCAAAGCAGTGAGATTTCCTTCCTCATCCACCTTGTACCCCAGATTTTGTAGCAGCGTCATCATGCCTATGACATCAACCTCAGCTCCCACGCTTTTAGAAAGACTGTCAAACTCTTTGTTGCAGATAATGAGAGCAAGACGTGTGCGGCTTGACTTGCCCATTATTGGATAAATCTGTAGGAAATGCAGTTTGGATGAATAGTCTTATTCTCTGTAACTTAATATTCAACTGGTTAATTTATGACCGTTTTCCCTTTCTTAGTCCTATCAAAGGTATCAAATCCCATGGACTACACATTGAAAATTGGGAACGGAATTAAGTGCTACTTTGAGAGTAGGCATAGAAACTGCAAAGGCCGAGATGGCAGGTGAGCTATTGACTTCATTTTTCTTGATAGGTAGGATTTTGAAAAATGCACAAGCTTTGAAGCCAGAATGCCTGAATTCTAAAACTGATTGCTCCAATTTTTTATTGTTTTTCTTTGGGCAGAATATTTAACAACCCCATGTCTCAGCTTCTATATCTCTAAAATGGACTATTTTTAAGGTTAAAAATTATGTATTATCATGTACAAAATGCTTAGAACAGTGCCAACTCTTAGTGAACATTCAATAGCTGCCATTGTTGATGTTATTTATCCAGGAATTGGATGCAATTAGGAACTCTTTCTATAAACCTGGGATTCTAGGATACAGGATTTTTTTTTTTTTATGTAAAGGAAGCAGAAGTAAGATTCTCCTTTGAGAACAGCTCTAAGAAAAAGCCACTGCATTTCAGAATTGCCTCAAAAATATCTTTCACCCCACTCTAACCTTGTGTTCTGAGCATGGCAACTCTGTCGACTTTTCTTTCCACATCCTTTTAGCTTCATCTAGGGAGCAAAGCTTGGTGCTTCCTCCTGAGTCTGAGGATGTAGGTATAGCAGGGTTGCCCCACACTGGCACTGCCTGAGGAGCTGCAAGAGTCAAAGAACATCATGAACATTGGCATCCCTCTTTGTTCTGCTTTGTGTTTCTTACAGCCTCACCTAAGGATGAAGCCACAAAAGTGGAAATGCATTCTTAGGAAGACAATCCTGATCTTTCACCGCTGAGTAATTTCACTGCTAATGGAGTACATTTCCAGCCAGAGAATTCCAGGTGTGCAATACAGGGATCTCCTTTCATATTTCAGGATCAGTATTTTTACAAGTATTTTAGATAAAAATGTAGAAAAGGAGCTTTTCAAGGCCGTGCATGAAAAAATGCTCAGAAAACAATCAAATGTGAGATAAAATAGAATATAAATTTATTTCAAAAGATTTGAACCACAGAATAAAATTTCATGGGAAGAGGTCTTAACTAAATCTACCAAAAATCTTTAAGAAATATGTTTATCTTTTTATTTATTTACTGAATAGACATGGTAGTAAGCACTAGGAATATTTTTTTAATGAACTTTGGCCTGTCCTTCAGGATCTCTTCCTACTATGTATACATATGGAAGAAGGAGATTATTAAATATATGAACTAGAATGATAAATGCTAAAATCAAAGTGCACACTAGATGGATTTATAGCACTTAACATTGACTGCACAGACATATGAGGAAATGTTTTCACAGAGTTTATGTGAGAAAATCCTTGTGGCTTTTATTTCGTCACCAGTACAACACCATCCGACAATGTGATATAGTTGTTAAAAAACTTAATGTAATCTTTGTTTCAGGATAGAAATGAGTTTTCTAGATTTGTGGAGTATCTTTTAGAAACTATTATGTCAAGAAAATAATATTTAATTTTGAAAACAAGTTTGAGAAACTGTTATACAATTAGTTAGATAAATAAAGGCAGCATGAAGTGTGTTGACTTGGGGAAGAACTAATTGGAATGGATATATTGGAGAAAACTATAAATTAGTAATTTGATAGAAGAAATGTTTGGTTTCTTCAGAAAGAAGAATGAAAACAACATAAAAAAACTAAATAGAGGTATATGGGTTATTTTTGAGGTAATTTTTCTTAGTGAAAATGCAGTATTTGGTTATATAGTGTGTCCCATGCTATAAAACACTTAAGAAAACGTTCATGAGTTAATCAACCTTAATAAATTCAATAGAGTAAAACCTGAACTTGATAGAAAAATTTACACTTCTTGCCTCTAAATTGCTTTTAAATATAAGTTTCTTTTATTTTAAGAGGGCCCTTGATGAATAGGGATTTTTAATGAAATAGAAGAAGAAATAGAGAGACTGTTCCAAATTTGAGAGAAGAATGCATAAAACTTGGCGGTGGCTTGAATATTGGATGTGAGTGAGAGGAAAGGGGCCAAGATGTGTTTCAAGTTCCTTGTTTGAACAACTGGTGATGGTGACATCAACAACCAAGTTTCACAAAACTGGAAGAGAAGCAGGTTGGGGAAGAATGGCATGTTCAGCTCTGATATTGTTTAGATAAAGGTGTCTCTGGAAGATGTGAGGGAATATTTCAGTAGGCTTAAATGATGAAGTTTGGTACTTATTTGGGTAATCAGGATTTGAGATACTGATTCCAAATGTTAATGTAAACATAGATAGTGAAGCTGTTTTGACAGTTGCTACAAAAGCAGAATAGATTACAAAAAGAAAATTATATGATCACTCTATGGGAATTCTTCATAGCCCCTTTAACTGTGCTTCATCCTACAACATTAATGTCATGGGAAGCCAAGGTTCAAAGAATGCTCTTTCTTTAAAAACTGCATTAATTAGGAAGGAAGTACTACTTGAGAATCTTGTGTAGTAAGGTGATTTCCAGATGTTGGACCTAGAGAAAGAAGAAGGACTTGAAATAGTCACTTATCTTCTCTGGAAAACTTTACCTTAATGCTTACAACACTCCCCACTAAAGATTCCTCCCACAACTCTGACTGAAAGACATTAAATAATGTTCAAAATGTTCTTTAATTTAGAGAGTGGTGGGGGTATAAAATGAAAGAGACATTGTCAGGAAAATATGACATTTATTACACATAGATGAAAACATAAACTTCTCCCATGTCTGCTTAGACAGGCGTAAGCTTCCTCTAACCCTTAGAAAACAAAACAAAACAAAACAAAAGGCTTTTACTTTGAAAGAACATCTGCCTCTGAAGTGGCTTTGGAAAGTACCACAGAGACCAGTAACTAGGAGTCCACCAGAACTCTCATCCTCACCATGTGGTAGGTCCAAGGGATCACAAGAATGGGCCGGCTCATTTCCTGTGCACTCTATCAGGTCGTAAGGTGGCCACAAATGGAGGCAGTCCAGGGCTCACAGCATGATCCACAGCCTGACAACAGGCAAGTGGGTGATCTTACCCAAAAGAAAATGCAAGGAGGCAACAGGAGGAAAAAGCAAACTTGAAATCCTTACTTTTCTATAATCATTCAATGTATTCTCTGAGTATATCGCCACTTTTGAAATATAATTTATTCTTCTTGGAGGGCAATATTTTGGAGAGAAGTTATAAAACGTATTTAATTACAGACCTTAAAGCTTCATGACAGACAACGACATAAGTGCCTGGGTACAGCCTAGACTCAAAAATACTAAATCAATCAATAAATATTGTGCCTCGCCTGGAACAGTGGAACATATAGTGTGAAGCTTTTTAGATAGTTCTCATGACCTTCAGGAAATTAGCTACCATGTACTCACAACAGGAAATGAGCTTTAATCAGAAGAGGGCCACTGAGGATGAAGGAACAGAAACGAAGGAGAGTCAAGGGACATGCAATAGGGCCCCTGATACAGAAATGTTGCCCGAAGCCAGAGATAAGAAAGTTTTCTGCAACTTAACATGGCTAGTAAAGACATCACATGGTAGTCAAAATGACAGGCCCTAGGTGAACTTGAGTGTGAGTCACTGACCCTTACCTGCTGAGAGTCCCAGCGTCGCTGCCAGGTACCTGTCTTCTTCACAAATGTATGTGATGCAAATTTGGCATGCCGGAGCCCCTTTCTGAACAGCAGAGTCAAGCAAAGCTCGGGCCTTATTCATAACTGTAACATTTTCCCATTTTACTCTCTCTATCTCTTCCTTGTTCAGCACGCTTGTCTCGAATAATTCACCCAGTAAGCCATTTATCGTACCTTCACCCACTGAACGGATAAACAGCTTTCTCTTCCCCTTCAGGACCTTGTCTGTTAGGAGCACAAGGATTTCTCACATCATGAAAACAGCCTCTCATATTCCTCCCATGTCATCACCAGAAGGCAACCTCATTTAGATTTCATCAGTGAAATGTTCCCCTCCTCACAGTTGGGTAATCCGTCTTCTCACTGTATCGCTGTCCTACTTGTTTCCCTCAATAGTCTCCATACATGTGCATGGAGTGGCCTGAAGATTGAGTTTACCATTTCCACATCAGTCCCTGGAAAGCAGAAATCATCCTCTTGTATCACATGTTTATTTTACTCTGATTAATAAAGTAATGAAACAGAAATAGCCCATTTAATTTAGGAACCATTGCTGCTAGTATTCCTCCTGTGCCAATTCTGTACCCTCTGTCACACTTACGACACATAAGTAAGAGTTTAATTATGATTGAAAAATGACAGCAGGCTACTTCCAATGCCACAGTTCTTTTCTGGGCTTGCCTTTCCTTCCTAAAGGCTGTAAGCATCTTCTAGTTTCTAGTCTCCTCACTCTCCACCCTCTCCCTCACTTCTGCTCAGGTAAACTTCCACAGATACTAATTATGGCTTCCAGAAGAGCCAGCGCCTTCCACAACTCTTTCTTCCCAGGGACCTGTTCTTGGAACAGTAAAGAACTCACTGGCCATGGCTTTTCTCTCCTCCCTTCTTGTGTGGGCTGAAACTGAAAGCATGCTTCACCTTTCTTTTTACCTTCCCTGTACACCTTTTCGGCAGGGCGTGTACACATATTGGGAAACAATCACTGCACATGCATATGCATGTCTTTTTTTTTTTTTTTTTTCCAGCAGAGAAAGAATCAGATTCCTGAACTGTAGACTGCATCAGAGAGTGTATCTTTGGGAAATTTCCTTCACCAGCCCTTGGAACAGGTCAAGGTAGGAGGGGAATGGGGCTTGGAGAATAAGACAAGAATGAGAACGTATGTGTACAATTAAACTCACACAGTGAAGAGTTTCTCATTCATTAGAAAATTTGATGGAGAAAAGTAACACAACCTTTAGAGAATTTGATGGTGTATGCTCACGAGGTGATCTCCTGAGCCCTGGATTGCAAAAATCCTGGAAAAAATAGTACCCCGGGTGGGTAGCACAGTCCTTCACTGCCTCCCTTGCCTGAAGGAAGGAAGTCCCTTTGTCCCATGTAGCTCGTGGGTGAACTGCCGCCCACACTGCTTCTCCTTGCTTTCTGTAGGTTGCACTAACTGCCTAGATAGTCCCAGTGAGAGGATTTGGGTACCTCAGTTTGAAATGCAAAAATCACTCACCTTGTGTGTTTTTCTCTGCTGGAGCTGCAGACCAGAACTGTTTCTACTCGGCCATCCCTTGCCTTTTTCTTTCTCCTTTTACTTACTGTTCTTCTGCGCATATCTCTTTTGTATAATCACACATTAATTCTACTACAGCCTGAGCCTCCTTCTACAATCAGCTTTCATTCAGGGGATATCAAAAAGCAAAGGTGAACTTTCACCCTTGGTAAAAATTAAATGTTATGACCCTCTTAGGTAGTAAAAGGAAAGCATGCCAGGGAGTAGAGAAGAGGGTTCTTTCAGCACTATCTCCAATAAAAGGTTAAGACCATAAGGAGACAGAGAGGGGAAGACATCATGAGGATTCATCAACACAGTTTAAGCAGGAAATATGAACTATTTGGTTAATTCTTATGAGGAAATGAAAGAAGACTTGTTAGATTAAACTCCTTCAGTTATTGTGGTTCTTTGTGATCAGAGAAAGAAAAACTGAGAGATCAGGAAGAGAAGAGACAGATGGATAGAGTAAGTAGGAAGGCCACAGGCAACAAGGAAAAGAAACAGGCTGAGGTGTCATCCCACAGGACAATGTTTTGTCATTTTCTTTTTTTTTTTTCCTCCCACAGGAAGAAACTAAGTTCCAGTACTTGGATGCCAATTTGCTGATGACAAGGCACTTCCTTACAATGAGCCTGGAATTCTAAGCAGCAGTTTCACAATCTGTAATTGCACGTTTCTGCCCTCTACAATAAAGAAATACACAGTTTCCTTTCACTTCTTAGTCTGAGGCTCTTTTCAATGCTGTAGGAAAGAACACAGGCTGTTACCTATTGCAGGTGATTCCTTTTCTGACTAGGAACTTGGGAGTAGGATCTTAGAAAACACTCGATTTATTGATGTGTAATAAACACAAGAAAGGAGGTGAGCCATTAGCATGCATGCTGAATTCTTTTTCTTACTGATTGTGCATAGTTTGAATCACAGGACCTGGTGTTAGAGATACTGAAGGAGATCATAGTTTTCCAGAGGTCTTCGAGCCAGAAAGAAGTTAATTCCTTTCTTTCAGCTTCTGGTAATCAAAGGGAAAGTAAAGAAAGGTAGAGGAAGTTATTTGTGTGAGACAAGTCTAGAAGTTGCAAAATGCACTCTGGAATCTTTCTCTTGATTCCAAATTAATTGCCCAGATCATAAACATTCCTCCCAGAATCAGACCTGAGAGCCTCTGAATTGTTAACCTCTTTGCCATCTCTTATTGTAAATCATATCCTTGGTCTGTTTAAAGTGATTCCATTTTTCCCCCTTTCTCTGGTCGAGGTACTGACTACTTTAATGCAATATTTCATAGGTAACTATCACATTTGTGTTGTTGTTGCTGTTGTTGTTTTTAAGTGGTCTCCCTCTCTCCAGGACTTAACTCTCCAATCCATTCTGCCCACAACTTTCAGGTCTCCTGTCTTATATAACGAAGCTGAAAAAGCCTAAGGAATAGAGTCACGAGTTACTTAGGCAGCTAATATTCCAGCAGGTCATAACGCTTCTTTGGCTTCATTCTCCTCATAGCAAAAGGGAGAAATTGGACTAGGTCAGTGGATTCTAAACCTTATAACATATCACAGTAATCTGTAATCATATTAAAAAAGTCTGATGACTACCCCCTTCCTCACCCTGAATAGCTCAGTCTTAAATATCCTGCAGGCATTTATTGCCTTTTGAAGATCTGCAGATAATTCTTATGGAACTGACCTGGCATAGGTTTGTCTATAGATTAGTGTTATCAGTAAAGTTGACCAGTTATTTAACTCTCTCTGCTTATCTGCTAGTGATCCATTAATGTAATTAACTTTGCTCATGGACATACAGTGGCTCCTTATTGCCTTTTTTTAAAAAAATCTGAACTTTCCGACAAGTTTTTCTACCTTCTGAAACCTGTGTATTCATTTTCTCCATTAATCCCTATAAAGCATGATTTCAGCTTCATAACAAAAATTACTGTATTTACTTCACTCATATTTCTTTGTTGTTGAGTTTCTTTATTACTTTGATTCTCTCTATAGACCAATTCTATCAGGGTTTTATGTCTCACCTCACAACATTTAACTTAATCTCCAGAATCAAGGGATCATTAGATAATAGATGGGAAAAATTGAAAACCACTAGTCAAAAACAAGTCATGATCTGGTAGTTATAAACAACTAAGTGTAGTCAGCTATTGTTACCTTAAACTCCTGAGGAATTGTATCCTATAATGTGTTTAAGCATTACATCACTTTACCGGGAACCTAAACTGTGGTCCTGATGAGTTTTTTCCTCTAATTGATTCCTTCCATTTTTATTGCCACTGCAGATTTCATTCAGTGATTATTATAACAAAAAATAATCCGTAATAACCATTTCTTTAAAAAATACTTACCATATGATAGCTATTTAATGTACTCTCTCTTGTTTAATATTTAAAACCAATCAATACATTTGTGCTATTATTGCCATATTATAGTTGAAGGGGATACTTAGAGAATGCCTTCAAAATATGCTTTAGGTCAAAAGTCTGTTCAGAGGAGTGATCTCAGGTTGGCGTGACTCTCAAACTATGCCATTACTCTACCTTTCTGCAAACATCTTCAAATACTTGCCCTGACTCTGGTCACTCCTACTTCAGTCCTGGCTTTACATTTATATTCCTTCTAAGCCCAGCTCTCCCAGTTTTGTGGTTACACCAGACATTGAAGCCTTTGTGCTTCTTCCCATACTGCTCTCTGCCAGGAGACCAACCCACAGTTGATCAGTGGACAAATTCCTACTAGTCCTTCTGGTTTCAGTGCCCAGCCCTCTCTTCTCTGGAGAGCTATCTTCTTCCACCTACAACACACTTTACCTATGCTTTTATTATCTGCTCATTATTTACATTCTTATAAAATGTTTTATTTTACTTATTTGCATATCTATCCACTTGACTGCAAGCTTTAAAGTGTACAAACATGTTTCCAAAGTGGTACCCCTAATACTAGCAGAATAAGTTTTAAGAAATGATGATCATTAGATATTCCTGAACGGGGCTGGGTGCTGTGGTTCACGCCTGTAAACCCAGCACTTTGGAAGGGCGAAGTGGGTGGATCACCTGAGGTCACTCATTCAAGACTAGCCTGGCCAACAAGGTGAAACTCTGTCTCTACTAAAAATATAAAAAAATTGGCTGGGCATGGTAGCACATGCCTGTAATCCCAGCTACTTGAGAGGCTGAGCCAGGAGAATTCCTTGAAACCGGGAGGCGGAGGTTGCAGTGAGCCGAGATTGCGCCATTGCACCACAGCCTGGGCAGCAAGAGTGAAACTCTGACTATATATATATATATATATATATATATATATATTCCTGAATAGATAGGGGAATGAACATGCCTTCCCTCTGCTTGAAACTTCCAATGTGCATATCATCTGTTAAGTGAAATCAAACTTCCCTGGTTTGCTATTAAGAATTTGTTACTGTTCAATGGGTTCACCTTGCCCACTGCTTAGACAGAGCTGATTTATCAGGGTAGGGGAATTGCAATCAGGAAACAGTAATTGACTCACAGCCGGCTGTGTGGGTGATCAGAGTTTTGTTATTACTTAAATCAGTCTCCCTGAGCATTCAGAAATCAGAATGTTTAAAGATAATTTGGCAGGTAAGGGCTTGGGAAGTAGGGAGCGCTGATTAGTTAGGTGGGAGATGGAATCATAGGGTGTCAAAGTGAGGTTTTCTTGCTGTCTTCTCTTCCTGGGTGCGATGGCAGCCTGGTTGAGTTAGATTATGGGTCGGGTGGTGTCAGCTGATCCACTGAGTGCAGTGTCTGAAAAATATCTTAAGTGCTGATCTTAGGTTTCACAATAGTGATATTATCCCCGGGAGCACGTTGGGGACGTTCAGACTCTAGGAGCCAGAGGTTGCGTGACCCTTAAATTGTAATTTTTAATCTTGTAGCTAATTTGTTAGTCCTGCAAAGGCAGACTGGACCCCAGGCAAGAAGGGGGTCTTTTTGGGAAAGGGCTGTAATCAATTTTGTTTCAGAGTCAAACCATGAACTGAATTCCTTCCCAAAGTTAGCTCAGCCTATGCCCAGGAATGAAGAAGGACATCTTAAGGGTTAGAAGCAAGATGGAGTTGGTTAGGTCAGATTTATTTCACTCTCATAATTTCCTCAGTTGCAATATTGTAAAGGCGGTTTCAATCCCTTCCTTGGGGTTTTGTAACAGCTTAACATTAAGTATAGGCTATGAAGATGGGAAAAGGCCGTTGATCACACTGGCTTCCACCTGCTGACAGGGGACATAGTGGAAATTGGAGTGAACCCCAAGGTGAGAAGACTGGAATCGCTTTGCAACTGCCAGACCATACTCAAGCAGGCCTGGCTGGGCTTCCCATGCTTACATGGCAAAAACATTAGTACTGTCCTTGTAGGTTTCCTGCAGTATTCAAGAGAACAGCCTCCTGTAAGGTATAAAACAAATCCTAAGATAAAGAGTACAATTCTCAATTTTAAAGTGAAAGATTTTAAAAAGAATTTTAAAAGGAAAGATTTAAAAGCACTAGTTTAGGGACTTCTAATCCACAAATATTTTAGGATTTATTCCAAACTGCAGAAAAGAAAAAAAAAAACTCAAGGACAGCTAACAGCAGGTGTATTATAGGTTTTCTTTCAAAGCATAATTTTTCTCTTTCCAGATCCATTAAGAACAAATTATGATAGAAATAATTTGTTTACAAAAATAAGCTTTAGTCTTACTGTACTTGACCTGATTATTTGCTTAAGGTGCAATGAGATAATTATTTTTCAGTTAGGCTGTTTTTTGTTTAAATTGGCTTTGGTGGAACCCTGTTCCATGAGCAATCTCAAATAAGACTTAAGAGCTGAGCCAAGCCATGCGTTTGTACACTCAAATACCTATGAGTTGGGTAAATTCCTCTCCTCTCAAGGTCCCAAGATAAATTGGAGCTCCTGAACCTGTTAGAAAGTGATATTCTTCACTTACCAGAGATCAAGAAACTTGTACAAGGACTCTGTGTAGACAAGGTATGAAGCCAGATTCCCCAAGGCATTTCATTGTTTCTATGAGTCAACTTCAATTCTTTAAAGGAAGCACAGCATTCCAGCCAAAGCCTTGATAAAACAACCAATTTCTCCAATTGTGTCGTTACAAAAAAAAAAAAATTCTTATTGCACTTATGCAATTAACTATGCTCCCATAAATTGTGAATACTTACAAATAGCTTCCAAATTCTGGAGAAATCAGGTAGAGAGAAACAAATATGGTTCAAAATTTTTTCACCAGAGCATATTTTACTCACTTGTTAAAAGCTGCAAATAGCTTTAAAGAAATAAGTTATCTTGACTCTGAGAACAAAAGGATTAGCGATATTTAACACATAACGTCTTCATGAGAGTCCTAGAAGTTTCATTTTTTCCTCCATTCCAATAGCACAATTTTTAAAATTATCTGATACCTGCATTCAAAGTCCTATATCTGATTATAAACTGCCATTTGAAAAGGACCAAAGCAAGACAAAATATCTGTTAATGACAAAAGCCTATAGACACTATTAAAGTTACAATTGACTAGGAATTTGGCTTACTTATGTGGCATCCCACAATTTTACATAACAATGATAATTACTAATAATGTACACTAAATAATATCAGAATTACAGAAGTTTATATAAATACACAGACAGAAAACTCCGGGCTTGTAAGATTTTTAATTTGCCAGCTTTAAATTGGATTACTAGCTTCAGGGTGGAGCCCTTGGAGGAACAGGGTCAGGAAAGCATGCATTTTTTTCTGAGCTAAATAAGCAGCCACAGCTGAAGGGAAAGACAGATCTCCAGAATTAAGGGTGTCATTTTATACTGGATGCTTGATCCCCAAAAGGAGGAAAATACTACCGGAGAAGACAGTGTGGTGCTTCTACCCTGCATTTTGTGGCAAGGCAACCTAAAGCCAATCAGCCCATTTTGAAATCAGCCCATCCCCGATGGGAATCTTATCTCTCAGTCAGGGGTAAGGATGTTTCCATATCTTCCAGGTGGCCAAGAGCATGTTTCTCTAATCCAAGTGTGCAAAGAGCCAAGTATCCCTCCAAAAATACTCTTGGCCATCCATTAAATATATTTCCTACTAGTTATTACATACCAAACCTCTCTCATATTGCAAAGTAATTTCTGATCCCCCCAAAACTCAAACTGTCAGACAACACAATGCAAAACAGAACAGAGCCTTTGATTTTGATAGGGATCTATCTACTTTTAATTCCTGGGGTTTCAGGAA
This sequence comes from Pongo pygmaeus, assembly GCF_028885625.2. Classification (NCBI taxonomy): domain Eukaryota; kingdom Metazoa; phylum Chordata; class Mammalia; order Primates; family Hominidae; genus Pongo; species Pongo pygmaeus. Next base: position 106,675,846 of record NC_072382.2, on the reverse strand, counting down.
GAAAACAGAGGGGGTTTTTTTTGTTTGTTTTTTGTTGTTGTTGTTTTTCCAAAACGAGGTCTATGGTGCCTCCTCTTTTTTTCCCAAGGAGTCCCAGGCTACCAGAAGTTATTTTAGGGCCTCTCATGTGTGCATTAAAAGTGGCAAGACAAAAAATGGAAAAAAATAATTCAGTTGACTAAGAAGAAAAAAACTCCCCCCTCAGATAAGTAGTGATTGAATTTCTATCAATATACGTTAGTTTTTTCTAATTTAGAACTTTATATAATTGGAATCCCAGGGTATGTGTTCCCTCCTATATGGCTTCATTCACTCATAATGAATACAGAAGTTTTTTCATCCATATTATTACATATCTTAGTAATATTTCCCTTTTATGACTGAACAGCATTTCAGTGTATGTATATAGCACAAATTATTTACTTATGCTCCTGAATTGGTTATTGAGTTGTTTCCAGTTTTTGACATCTCCATTTCTGAGGAAACAGTGGGCCCTTGCAATCTAGTGGCTCCATGTTTAGCTTCCCAGGACATGAGACTCAAGGCTTATGGTTCTACATCCCCAGATATATGGTCTAGTCATGATTTCCATGTCCTGGATGCCGCTTTGGCATGCTTCAACTCAGTGGTTCTTGGCTCTATCTGGGGAAGAAAAATCGTGTGAAAGTTAATAGAAAAAATAAATGAATCAGTAAATAAATTTAAAAGCAAATGATTGGAAGAGAAGTAATTTACAGGCAATTTCTGCTTTCTTTCATGCTACAAATCCTCCCAGTAGCAAGGGGCACAAGATTGTGCTGCAAATGGATTAAGTCATTGCCAAAGTAAAGATAAAAACTTTGCCCGATTTTCTCACCCCAGAAAGTTTTTCATGCCCATTGTCCTCAATTTCCTGCCACTTCCTCCTAAGATAAGTAGTGATTAAATTTTTACCACTATACATTAGTTATTTCTAATATAAACCTTATTTAATTGGAATCACAGGATATGTGTTCCTTTGTATATGGCTTCTTTCACTCATCATGAAAGCATAATGTTGTCACCCATGTTACTGCATAAATTAGTATTTTTTTCTTTTGTGACTGAATAGTATTTCAGTGTATGTGTATAGCACAAATAGTTTACTTATGCTCCTGAATTGGATATTGAGTTGTTGCCAGTTTATGACATCTTCATTTTTGAGGAAACAGTGAGATCTTGCAATCTAGTGGCTCAACGTTTAGTTTCCCAGGACAAAAGACTCATGGCTCATGGTTCTACATCCCCAGATATATGGTCTAGTCATGGCTTCTGTGTCCTGGATGCCATTTTGTCATACTTTAACTCACTGATTCATGGTTTGCCTGGGGGAGAAAACTATGAGTGAAATCCTTAAGTTAACAGAGAAAATAAAAGAATCAGTACATAAATGTAAAAGTAAATGAATCTAAGAGAAGTGAGGCACAGGTAATTTTTGCTTTCTTCCATGCTCCAAATCCTCCCACTGTCAAGGAGTTCAAGATTTTGCTGCAATCTGACTAGGTCATTGACAAAGTAAAGAAAAAAAAATCATGAGAAAGCCCATAGGTTAAAAGCCACATCATTTTCCTTCTACACAGTGGATTCTAGTCTAACCTAAACACATTTAACTCATCGCTTAGAGCACAGGAAGTAACATTGGTGGCCCACATGTCAAAAGGTGGATGTTTTTGTGACTCCTGGTCCTTATTCTCCAAAGATAACAAGGTAATGACACAAGAAAGTTTTTCTTAAAGAAATTGATAAACGTAAAGTACTGTCTGCATTTTTTTATTAGTCCAACTTGCATCAAAGAGGTTCATAAAATAAATTGGCTGCATTGAGTTTATTTCTGGAATTATCAATTGAACATGTGCTTGCAAAGACAGAGACCTCTTCTGACCTTCCCTGGCTTCTCATTCTACAGTTTTCATGAGTCCTAAAATATTTTGTCTCCCGTTTCTCCGATTAATTTCTTATTCTTCTCATCACTTGCCATATTTGCACATTCTGAATATTCCAGTTACATATTACATACCAGGCTTCATGTTTGTCTTCCCCTCTTGTATGTGAGAGCAAGGGGGAAATGACCATGATATGTTTTGACTGAACCCTTGGCTCCTAGAACCATATCGTCCATATATATTTGTTAAGTGAATGACTAGATGCACTGCTTGAAGAGTCTAACAAAAGATGAACTTAGCTGGATAATCTGCAAATAATTATCCTTGATTTTTCTAATGTAAAATATTTGTATTAATTATAGTAATATCACTCATTATCTGCTTACCATTTGCCAGGCAATGTTCCATGCATTTTTTACATTTTCTCTCACTGAATGCTCAATGTGTAGATGTGTACTATTATTAAAATTATTTCACAGACAGAGGAACCAATGCATAGGGGAGTTCAATTTCTTGCCCAAGAAACTAAGTTTAAGATGCTGAGTTCAACATTCTGAGTCCAGAGTCTGTGCTCCGGGCCTCTACGAGGCAATGTCACTCAAAAGAAAGCCATCCAGGATGGGTGGGTGGCTCACAGCCACAATCCCAGCACTTTGGGAGGCCAAGGTGGGTGAATTGCTTGAGTGTAGAATATCAAAAACAGCCTAGGAAACATAGGGAGACCTTGTCTTTACAAACAAAAAAATATTATCCAGCCATGGTAGCCTGTGCCTGTGTTCCCAGCTACTTGGGAGGCAGGGCTGAGAGGATCATCTGAGCCTGGGGAGGTGGAGGCTTCTGTGAGCCATGTTAGTGCCACTGCACTGCAGCCTGTGTGACAGAATAAAATTCTGTATCAGAAAAAAAAAATCTGAAAATGGAGGACATTAAATAGGAAAAGCTTCAATCTTTGTGAAAAATGTGTTCATTTCTTGAAGTAAAATTGCTTCACAAGGACATACATTTCCCATGACTTTCCCTAGACTGTGAAATGGGCCCAGGAGATTAGGGGTTCAAATTCTCTAAAGGTTGTGTTACTTTTCTCCATCAAGTTTTCTAATGAATGAGAAACTCTTCACTGTGTGAGTTTAATTGTACACATACTTTGTCATTCTTGTCTTATTCTCCAAGCCCCATTCCCCTCCTACCCTGACCTGTTCCAAAAGCTGGTGAAGAAAATTTTCCAAAGATACACTCTCTGTTGCAGTCTAGAGTTCAGGAATGTGATTCTTACTCTATTAAAAAATGAAAAAATAAAAAAAAGACATGCGTATGCATGTGCAGTGGTTGTTTCCCAATACATGTACACGCCCTGCCAAAAAGGTATAAAAGGAAGGTAAAAAGAAAGGTGAAGCATGCTTTCAGTTTCAGCTCACACAAGAAGGGAGGGGAGAAAAGCATGGCAGGTGAGTCTTTTACTGTCCCAAAAACAGGTCCCTGGGAAGAAAGAGTTGTGGAAGGCACTGGCTCTTTTGGAAGCTATAATTAGTATCTGTGGAAGTTTACGTGAGCAGAAGTGAGGGAGAGGGAGGAGAGGGAAGAGAGAAGAAACTAGTTGACTCTTTCAGCCTTTAGAAAGAAAGGCAAGCCCAGAAAGGAACCGAGGACTTAGGAGCAGCCTGCTGTCATTTTGCAATTCAGGGAGACAATTCAGGGACTATTCAGGGAAACAAGAAGGACAGCGATAAAGTAAGAGGAGGGATTACCCAACTGTGAGGTGGGGGACATTTCACTGATGAAATCTGAATGAAGTCACTTTCTGTTGATGACATGAGAAGAATATGAGGCTGTTTTCATGATGTGAGAAATCCTTGTCCTCCAAACAGACATGGTCCTCCTGAAGAAGAGACGGCTGCTTATCAATTCACTGGGTGCAGGTACAATAAATGGCTTACTGGATGAATTATTGGAAACAAATGTGCTGAGACAGGAAGACACAGAGACAGTAAAATATGAAAATGCTACAGTTATGAATAAGGCCCGAGCTTTCCTTGACTCTGTTATTCAGAAAGGGGCACGGGCATATGAAATCTGCATCACATACATTTGTGAAGAAGACAGGTACCTGGCAGCGATGCTGGGACTCTCAGCAGGTAAGGGTCAGTGACTCACACTCAAGTTCACCTAGGGCCTGTCATTGTGACTACCATGTGATGTCTTTACTAGCCATGTTAAGTTGCAGAAAACTTTCTTATCTCTGGCTTGGGGCAATATTTCTGTATCAGGGGCCCTACTGCATGTCCCTTGACTCTCCTTCGTTTCTGCTCCTTCTTCCTCAGTGGCCCTCTTCTGATTAAAGCTCATTTCCTGTTGTGAGTACATGGTAGCTAATTTCCTGAAGGTCATGAGAACTATCCAAAAAGCTTCACACTATATGTTCCACTGTTCCAGGCGAGGCACAATATTTATTGATTGATTTAGTATTTTTGAGTCCAGGGTGTACCCAGACACTTATGTCGTTGTCTGACATGAAGCTTTAAGGTCTGTAATTAACCATGTTTTCTACTTCTCTCCAAAATTTTGCCCTCCAAGTAGAATAAATTATATTTCAGAAATGGCGATATACTCAGAGAATACACTGAATGATTACAGAAAAATAAGGATTTCAAGTTGGCTCTTTCCTCCAGTTGCCTTCTTCATTTTCTTTTGAGTAAGATCACCCACTTGCCTGTTATCAGGCTGCGGATCATGCTGTGGGCCCTGGACTGCTTCCACTTGCAGCCCCCTTAGGGCCTGATACAGTGCTCAGGAAATGAGCTGGCCCATTCTTGTGATCCCTTGGACCTAGCACATGGTGAGGATGAGAGTTCTGGTGGACTCCTAGTTACTGGTCTCTGTGGTACTTTCCAAAGCCACTTCAGAGGCAGATGTTCTTTCAAAGTAAAAGCCTTTTTTTAATTATTATTATTATTTTTTTTTTTCTAAGGGTTAGGGGAAGCTTATGCCTGTCTAAGCAGACTTGGGATAAGTTTATGTTTTCATCTATGTGTAATAAATATCATATTTTTCTGAAAACGTCTCTTTCATTTTATAACCCCCACCACTCTCTAAATTAAAGAACATCTTGAATGTTATTTAATGTCGTTCAGTTAGGGTTGTGGGAGGAATCTTTAGTGGGGAGTGTTGTAGGCATTAGGGTAAAGTTTTCCAGAGATGATAAGTGACTATTTCAATGTCCTTCTTCTTTTTCTGGTCCAATATCTGGAAGTCACCTTACTACACAAGACTCTCAAGTAGTACTTCCTTCCTAGGTAATGCTGTTTTTAAAGGAAGAGCATTCTTTGAACCCTGTCTTCTTTGACATTAATGTTGTAGAATGAACCACAGTTAAAGGGGCTATGGAGAATTCCCATAGAGTGATCATTTAATTTTCTTTTTGTAATCTATTCTGCTTTTGTAGCAACTGTCCCCACAGCTTCACTATCTATGTTTCTATCAAAAATTCGGAATCTGTGTCTCAAATCCTGATCACCCAAGTAAGTACCAAACTTCATCATTTAAGCCTACTGAAATATTCCCTCACATCTTCCAGAGACATCTTTATCTAAACAGTATCAGAGCTGAACATGCCATTCTTCCACACCTTGCTTCTCTTCCAGTTTTGTGTAACTCGGTTGTTGGTGTCATCATCACTAGTTGTTCAAACCAGGAACTTGAAACTCATCTTGGCCACTTTCCTTTCACGCATCTCCAATATTCAAGCCATGGCCAAGTTTTATGCAATCTTCTCCCAAATTTGGAACTGTGTCTCCATTTCTACTTCTATTTCATTAAAAAACCCTTATTCATCAAGGGCCCTCTTCTGTTAGAAACAATTTAGAGGCTAGAAATGCACATTTTTTTTTATCAAGGTCAGGTATTACTCTATTGAATTTATTAAGGTTGATTAATTCATGAATGTATCCTTAAATGTTTTAGAGCATGGGATACTCACTATATAATGAAATACTGTATTTTTACTAAGAAAAATTACATCAAAAATAACCCATATACTTCTATTTTGTTTTTTATATTGTTTTCATTCTTCTTTCTCAAGAAACCAAACATTTATTCTGTCAAATTATTATTTTATAGTTTACTCCAATATATCCATTCTAATTATTTCTTCCCCATGTCACCACACTTCATGCTGTCTTTATTTGTCTAACTGATTGTATAATAGTTTCTCAAACTTGTTTTCAAAATTAAATATTATTTTCTTGACTTAATAGTTTCTAAAAGAGACTCCACAAATCTAGAAAACTCATTTCTATCTTGATACAAAGATTACATTAAGTTCTCTAACAAGTGATCACATTGTCAGATGGTGTTGGACCTGTGATGAAGTAAAAGTCTCAAGGATTTTCTCATATAAACTCTGTGAAAACATTTCCTCATATGTCTGTGCAGTCAGTGTTAAGTGTTATAAATCCATCTAGTGTGCTCTTTGATGTTAGCATTTATCATAGTATTTTATATTCATTCTAGTTCATATAATCAATAATCTCCTCCTTCCATATATGTACATAGTAGGAAGAGATCCTGAAGGACAGGACAAGGGTTCATTAACAAAATATTCCTAGTGCTTACTACCATTTCCATTAAGTAAATAAATAAAAACATAAGCATATCTCTCAGAAATTTTTAGTAGCTTTAATTAAGACTGCCTCCCATTAAATTTTATTCTATGGTTCAAATCTTCTGAAAAAAATTTATATTCTAACTATTTGATCTTACACATTTCGTTGTTTTCTGAGCATTTTATCATGCATGGCCTTGAAAAGCTTCCTTTCTACATTTTTATCGGAAATATTTGTGAAAATACTGATCCTGAAATATGAAAGGAGATCCCTGTATTGCACACCTGGAATTCTCTGGCTGGAAATGTACTCCATTAGCAGTGAAATTACTCAGCGGTGAAAGATCAGGATTGTCTTCCTAAGAATTCATTTCCACTTTTTTGGCTTCATCCATAGGTGAGGCTGTAAGAAACACAAAGCAGAACAAAGAGGGATGCCAGTGTACATGACGTTCTTTGACTCTTGAGGCTCCTCAGGCAGTGCCAGTGTGGGACAACCCTGCTATGCCTACATCCTCAGGCTCAGGAGGAAGCGTCAAGCTTTGCTCCCTAGACGAAGCTAAAAGGATATGGAAAGAAAAGTCGACATAGTTGCCATGCTCAGAACATAAGGATAGAGTGGGGTGAAAGATACTTGTGGTGATTCTAAAATGCAGTGGCTTTTTCTTAGAGCTGTTCTCAATGGAGAATCGTACTTCTGCTTCCCTTACATAAAAAAAAAATTCCTGTATCCTAGAATCCCAGGTTTATAGAAAGAGTTCCAAATTGGATCCAATTCCTGGATAAATAACATCAACAATGACAGCTATTGAATGTTCACTAACAGTGGCCAGTGTTCTAAGCATTCTGTCTATGATAATACATAATTTTTAAACTTAAAATAAAACATTTTAGAAATCAAGAAGCTGAGTCATGGGATTGTTAAATATTTTGCGAAAAGAAAATCAGAAATTGGAGCAATCAGTTTTAGAATTCAGTCATTCTTGCTTCAAAGCTTGTGCATTTTTCAAAATCCTACCTATCAAGAGCAATGAAGTCAGTAGTTCACCTGCCATCTGGGCATTTGCAATTTCTATGCCTACTCTCGAAGTAGCACTCAATTCCATTAGCCATTTTCAATGTATAGTCCATGGGATTTGGTATCTTGATAGAATTAAGAAAGGGTAAACAGTCATAAATTTGCCAGGTGAATATTAAATTACAGAGAATGAATTACTACTCATCCAAACTGCATTTCCTACAGATTTATGCAATAATGGGCAAGTCAAGCCGCACACGTCTTGCTCTCATTATCTGCAACGAAGAGTTTGATAGTCTTTCTAAAATAACGGGAGCTGAGGTTGACATCATAGGCATGACGATGCTGCTGCAAAATCTGGGGTACAAGGTGGATGTGAAAAGAAATCTCACTGCTTGGGTAAGGTCTATTATACCTTAGAGAGAATGGTCACGCCCTTCCTATACTAAATAATATTAGAAAGCTTGGTTGTAGGACCAAGAAATGTAATCTTTTGATAATATAAAATATACACTTGCCATGGGAGGGTGCTGGATGCTACATGTTCCTTTGAAACATCAGAGTCATTCAGCATGAGCCTGGTTTAACTTAATTGTGAAGTGGTTTTTTTTTTGTTTAGTTTTTTTGTTTTTGATTTTGTTTTCGTTTGTTTGTTTGTTTAACTCAGTAATGGTACGTTCTCTCTACAAGATAACTCTGAATGACTTCCTAAAACACCTTCCTTCACCTTTCTCGAAATTAAGACTTAAAGTTTTTTTGGCACTCCATTGTTTGTCATGGAATTCCTTAAGAAATCCTTAAGTATTTATTTATTGGCTTTCCAAGGTGCCATGAGAGTTAATTACATAGTCCAAAATCAGTGGTATGGTCTCTTTCAGGAAATGACTACAGAGCTGGAGGCATTTGCTCACCACCCAGAGCACAAGACCTCTGACAGCACTTTCCTGGTGTTCTTGTCTCACGGTGTTCGGGAAGGCATTTGTGGGAAGAAATACTCTAAGCAAGTCCCTGATATATTACAACTCAATGAAATCTTTAAAATGTTGAATAGCAAGAACTGCCCAAGTTTGAAGGACAAACCCAAGGTGATCATCTTCGAGGCCTGCCGTGGTGGTGAGTGCTGATGTCCTTGAGAACACCAGACATTCTAATGCTGTTCTCATCTGTATGGATCCAGGGTTTTTCATTTTATGTCTGTTTATTAGTGTCAAAGAAAACGTAGTGTCATCACTCAACATGTGGATTCTGTGAATTGTATGACTGGTTGGTAGATATTTGTTTCATTTTCAATCCTGAGACTTTGATGTTTGGTTGTTTTTAAAACTTGTTTGAGTGTTAGAAGACATAAGATTGTCGAAAAGATTGTTACTTGAATGTATGTGTGCATGTGTACATGAATTAATGATAGAGCAAATATATTGATAAATATGATTGAACAGAGGCTAAGAGGAGAAAGTTGTCCTCTCAGCCACTGATAGTAGTAACAAACCAAATTTTGTCTTTCCAGAGAACCGTGGTATGGTGTTGGTAAAAGATTCATTACGAGTCTCTGAAAATATATCTTTACCAACTCTGGGAGATTTTGAGGATGATGCTATTAAGAAAGCCCACATAGAGAAGGATTTTATTGCTTTCTGCTCTTCCACATCAGGTAACAGGTTTCTTGTACACAGAATATCTTTGTGGGTGTTATCAATAGAAAAACTCACAACTACCCACTGGAGGGTAGATAAGTGCACAGAACTTTAGATAAGATTTTTGAACAGAAACTAAAGCTTTGTTCCAAGTCATACACACAATTCTCTTTATCCACAGAGAGCAAGTAAGCACATCTTTTCATTGAGGTAGTAATTAATGAACTCCTCTCTGTGGCAAAATATTTTAGAATTGTGAGAGATAACAGAGAGTTAAATGGAAGACGATCCGCGCTGTAGCACATTTCAATCTGACTGTGCATAGGAAAGGTCCGCCATGTTGAGATCATTCGATGGACCAATAGGGCCCCACATCAAGTATTCACAGGAGACGAGTAGGAGCAGTGTTCAGCAAAGTAGAATAGCAAACGAGGAACTTTGGGCCCCTAAATTAAAGTGGGTTTTACCTAGAAGCATGAACTATATACAGCAGAATATATATGCATTATTCTAAAGATATGCTTTGCAGTAAGAATCTTGCTATTATTGACTGATCTAGTCATTTAGTACTTTGTAAACTAGCTCCACTTTTTTTCTCCCTGGGCTTTCCTTGAATTGCTCACTAAAATATACGAATATAAATATCATTTTTCTACGGATTAAATAAATTAATATATGTGAAATATTGCACATGACACAGAAAGAAGTACACATTAAAGGACTGGTGTTATTTAAAATGTTTTTATCCTAGAACTTAATCCAGTTACTTTTCTTAGCAAGGTTTAAATAAAGATCACTTGAATGCTTTCATCCACCTTGTGTGGCAGTTTCCTGAGAGGACTCGCATTCTCTTGGTCACCTCTGGCCCAAATGCCCAGCCCCTGCTCAAGTAGTTAAATTTTCTATAATATTTTGTACAATGAGATATATTCTTCCAGAAGAAGTTTGGTTCTATATTGTCTTGAACATGCCCTGATGTAGAACTCAATATTTTTTCAATGATCAAAAACAATGACAAGACACACAAAAAAACCATACATTTCCAGTCTGAGTACATATAGTAGACTTTAACATTAGACAGAACTGTTCTTTAATATCTTTTGGTCCCAGCCTTCCACATGACATTCACAGTTCTCTATTTAGCTCTGTATATAGCTATTTTCCAAAACCCAATTCCTTCCCTTTAACCCATTCTGCCTTTTCCTAACTCTCTACTAAATTTATGACTGTGTGAACTCAGGGACTATGTCATTTTAATGCCTGCAACATATACAGCACCGGTTAGAGTATAAGTAAAAATACACTCACTGAACTTCAAATGGATTCACTAAAATTACAATGAAGTGTATGGAAAATAGATGAATTCCAAAACATGCCTCAGCTGGAGCAGAAATACTAGAGTTTCTTCTCTTTCTTCAGGCAACACCAGTCTTGAGATGTGAAATGTGCTTTATCAACAGATAATGTTTCTTGGAGCCATCCCACAAAGGGCTCTGTTTTTATTATGAGACTCATTGAACATCTGCAAGAATATGCCTGTTCCTGTGATGTGGAGGAAATTTTCCACAGGGTAGGGCTCTGGTGGATGCTATTTCACTCTACTTCCCTGAATGCTTGGCTATTGCAATTGGAAGCATAGAAAGCAGATCCAGACATGTTTATCTTCCAATAATGCCCTTCTTTCCAAAAGAGTTTTGAAGTTCTTTGGAGAGTGAACAAGGCTGGGAGCCAAATCCAATCTATTAAGACCCACAGCCTCAATAAAACAATCATTTATTTTCACCCTCCCCCCTGACCTGCAGAGACAAATGAGTGGACTCTAATTAGCCTGTGTCCCTCATGGCTTAGATCCAACCACAGATTTAAAAAGCCCCAAGGAGGGTCATTCAATGCTTAGATAAGCACATGGCTATACTTGTTGCAGATGGAAGTACTTTTTGTTTTTGTCACTTATTTTGCTATATTTGTTGTAGTCTTTTTGGCATGAGTCAACAAACTTTTCAGAAAAAGCGGTCTCCAGACTTTCCTTTCTCTTTTAGGTTCGACTTTCATTTGAGCAGCCAGATGATAAAGCACAGATGCCCAGCACTGAAAGGATGACTTTGACAATACATTTCTACCTCTTTCCAGGACATTAAAATAAGGAAGCTGTATGAATGTCTGAGGGCAGGTATGTGTGTGTGGTTGGGAGTGTGGGAAGGTTGAGGAAAGTGTACTGAAAGTCCATTTTAGTCCAGGACTCTAGATCTACAGGCCTAGAATTTTTAATCCAAAAATTTAAATTTTGAAATTATCTAAAATCCAAAACTGTGTGAGCACCCACATGATATTCAAAGGAAATGCTTATAGAAGCATTTCAAATTTTAGGTTTTTGGAATAAGAATGCTAAACTAGTAAATATAATGCAGATATTTCAATATACAAAAATATCTGAAATTCAAAATACTTCTGGTAGCATGCATTTTGGATAAGGGATAATCAATCCGTAGTATAATATACAGAAAATACTGAAGTAATGCCTTTCTTCTGGTCACTGAAGAGCACGCTGCTCTTCTTCCAAAGTTTTTCTTTTAGACCCTTTCTGAGTGTCAGCTGATAGGGACCTAGAAGTGGCCGTAAGACTATGAACCCTCAGTTTTAGATATTTCTCCCCTTCACCTCAGCAGGGTAACATTTTAAAATAGCATGTGGTCTTTCCTTTTAAGATTGTGTGTGTTGTCATTGGTGGTATAACTTTATTACTTACATTTCTTTTAACAAAATTCTCTTTTATGTTTTTTCCCCCATAGGAAACCAAGAGTTCCTTCACTCTGTAATGGTTTTTGGAATTATATGTGTTTAATAATAGACTTTTTTGAACATTTTAATAAATTTGATATAAAAATAAATACGTGTCCTCAGTTTCTTTCCACAGTGGAGAAACAGAGGTTGGAAATCAGAGGAAGTATTGAATTTAGAATGTTAGGCTTAATTCATAAGACCTCAACTGGGTATTAGCATCATTTTTTCATTTGAAAAACCATTTGCTGGGGTTTCTGCTTTAGGGATGCAGATACAAATTATCACAGGTACTTGACTTCCAAAAATTTAGAGCTCAGCAGGCGAGATGGAGAGAAGACAGATAGTTATGACAGTGACAGTACAGTGTGATAAGAGACTTTTCCCAAATCCCACAGTTTACTACTGACAAATCCATGAACAGAACCTGCATATTTCTACTCTTTGTTAAGGTTTTTAAGAGAGAGAAAGTAAATTTTGAATTAACTCTTAACCCTTAGTAGTTGACAGACTTCTTGCAAAGGTAAGACAGCCATCAAAAATGAAGCGCTTGGCAGACGGTGCATGACACCCTGAAGAAACTCTAGGATGCATAGTGTGCACAGTGAAGTCCCTGCATGGTGCAGATAAAACAAGTTTGGGGTGAAATCATTCACTCAGGGATGTTAAGATTTAGGGAGGATTCGAAGAACTACCATTTCACCTGCAAATATGAGCCTTTTCTAATCTTTAACCTATAAATCAAAGTGAATATCTGACCTTTTAAAAATCTTCATAGTTGAACACATTACAGTCCCCCTTATTTCTGGCCTTTTATTAACTGTTTGTCTGGGCATATCTTTTCTGTACTATCGTGCATATTCTACTACAACCTGAGACTATATCTGTGATCACTCTTTGCTCAGCGAATATCAAAAAGCAGAAGTAAGTTGTCACCTTCAGTAAAAATTAACTGTTAATGCAATCTTAGGCAGTTGAAGGAAAGCTTTCCCGGGAGTAAAGGGATTCCTTCAGAATGATCTCCAATCAAAAGGTAGGATGACCAGGAGATGTGGAGGAGAAGACACCGTCATGATTTCTCAGCACAGTTTAAACAAGAAATACATTTATTGAATAAAAAATCCTTTCGTTATTTCTTTTTTGTTGTTGTTGACTTTGTTAAATATCCGTTGGTTACAGGTGTGTGGTATTATTTTGGAGTTCTCTATTCTGTTCCATTGGTCTATGTGTCTGTTTTTTGTACCATTACCTTGCTGTGGGGTTACTGTTGACTTGTATAGCTTGAAGTCCAGGAATGTGATGCCTCCATCTTTGTGAAAAGCAGTTTGGAGATTTACCGAAGAACTAAAAACAGAACTATCATGTGACCAAGTAATCCCATTATTGGCTAAATTCCCAAAGGAAAATGTACTGTACTATCAATAAGACACATGTTTCAGATGTTTGTCAAGAGCATTATCCACCATAGCAAAATCATAGAATCAACCCAGGTGGCCATCAATAGTGGATTGGATAAAAAAAAATTCGTACATATTTACCATGGAATAGTACACTGCCATATAAATTCAAATATTGTACTTTCCAGCAATATGGATGCAACTGGAGCCCATTATCCTAAGCAAATTAATACAGAAACAGAAAACTAAGTACCACATGATCTGACTTATAAGTGGTAGCTGAATAGTAGGCACTCATGGACATAAAGATGGAAATAATAGACACAGGGAGCTACTAGAGGAAGGAGTGAAGGAGGAGGGCAAGAGCTGAAAAACTATATACTGGGTGCTACTCTCACTACCTAGGTGATGGGTTAAATCACACCCCAAACCTCAGCATCACATAATATACCCTTTTTAACATACCTGCATGTGTATCCCTGAATCTAAAAAAACAATTGAAATGAAAACAAAAAGTGAAATATAAACTATTTGGTTAATTCTTATGGGAAAATGCAAGGAGACTAGTTAAATTTTACTCATTCAGGACATGTATTTTAGATTAGCTGAGGTAGAAAAACTGACAGATAGAAGAAAGGATGAATAGAAGAAGGTGTGGGGGCCATGGTATTCTTCATGCCAGTTTGAATAACTTGTGAAGAAAAAAAGTTCTGATATTGAAGAAAAAGGAAAAGAAAAAATATTATGCCGAAATTTAAGACAAAGCCCTCGTCTTGATGGACAATGTGCTAAAGAACCATGTGGCTGGACAAAAGTCTATTGAGACCCTACTTAATATGTACCAAAAGTCCACCAGTATAAAAGGTAAGACTGGTATTTTACAATGGATATCTCAATTTTTTTAGAATCTATTCAACTCCAAGACCCATGCAGTGTCTTCTGCGATCTCTCTATCCTTCCTTTACAAATCTGTCATTTTCATTAAACCTGTCGTTGTTCTTTAAGGGAGTACCCTGCCTTTTGTGGGGTGGGATCCAGTTTCCAATTGGCTAAAAGGCTGAGTCCTCGGGTTCAGACTGTTCATAGAAATAATTAATAGTAGATGCTTTGTAGTAAGAGATACTCAAATCTAAACCTAGATTCTGTCAGTAAACTGTATGTCTTCCTGCATGTATCTTAACCGCTGTAGCTGACTAATCATCAGTCTTACCATGTATAAAGCAGGGACAATTCCAGTCCTTTTTCATAAGACTATGTAAAGCTAGAGGCAATATAATGCCAGGCATCACATACCAACAACTTCCAAGATATTAGGCCTCATCCAGAACTCTCTCCTTGGAGCTCCAGATTCATTTAGCTGTAGCAGTGTATTCAACAATTCCACTAGAGTGTTGCACTGGCATCACAAAATGAATACAGCTGAAATTAACCATTTTGTTTTCCAGAATAAACCTGTTCCACTTTTAACCCTTTTCCATTTAAGTAAAAAGAGTTAAAAGGTACCAAGTTTCTGCCACCAGAATGTAACTAGTTTCTTCAGTAATTAATAGGAGTAAGTACTAGAGATCCTGGCACATAGCAGATACCTAATTAATATGTGATGAATAAACAGACGAAGTGTATGCATGCAATAAAGAGTAGTTTTCCTAATTATTATTGGGATGCTACAAATTGGAATTTTTCAGTGCTTACTCATTTCTGTGAATTACAAAAATATGATTGGGGAACTCCTATAAAATGTTTAAATTTTATAACTTTTTAAAACTTTTGACCCAGATTATATTATGAGCATTATTAGAGTTTAAATATTCTCAGATCCATGTTTTTCAGGGATAGACACAATTTTCCATAGAATTACACTGAAATCTGCAGCCCTGAACTACTAGAGTTTACCAATAATTATATATTATTTATCGTGTACAATTCTCATATATAATGAGCACTAAATTCCACACTGAAATAACCTTTCTGATTAGCAGAGGTTGTGGCAGGAAGGAGGCAGCTTCAGATACCTGCAGCAGTGGTCCAGTGGTTCCCTGCCCTCTATCTGCATTTGGATTCTCCAGAGTGATGGATCCCAGGACGCTTTGGGGACACTAGCCCAGCAGACCAGGAAGCAGGTTAACGAGGCTATTAGAAGAGGTCTAGGCCTTGGCGAGGCCGTTGGATATGGTTATAATTCTGAGGTTTTCCCGCAGAGCATTGGATTCTGAAGTGCAGGATAAGAAGAATCCTAGCTATTTGTTTGTTTGTTTCATTTAACAAACCAACATATATATATATATAATATTATATAAAATATAATATATATAATATTATATAAAATATTATATATATATACACATAATATACATATATTATGCAGCATATAGAAATCACAGTTCCAAGACTGTGATTTAGTCAGAGACATAGCCATGTAAACCCCTACCTGCCATGGCAATTGTTTGTCTGACCCTATACCACTCCCTTTCTTTTTGTCTCAATGTAAAGAGATTCCAGGGGAGATTCCTGAGAGAGTCCTATTTCATTACATAACAGATAAGGCTCAAATTGAAATGTTTATCTAAACTCCTGATTTCCACATTTCTTTCTGTTGCACTGCCAGGCTAATAGAAACTCTCTTTGGGCAGCAATCTGCACTATAATATTTATAATACTGTAATAAAATTATCATTTTCATGCTAACTTTACTATAGGATATGAGAGAAATCCTGTCTAATTTTAATTTTACCTAAAATCACTTTATATATATATAGATATATATAGATGCATATATATGTGCATCTATATCTATCTATCTATCTATCTATCTATCTATCTATCTATCATCTATCTACCTATCTAGATGCATAAAGGTCATTAAAAGATGACTATTAACTTAGGAAGTTCTCCAAACCTGTAAACAGGAAAACATACCCCCAGACCTGGAATATATCAGGACCCTGGATGTCTTCACATTGGCAGAACTTTCTGAAATGAGAAGGAGGAACATATGTCACTGTTTAATCTATGAAAAAATATATGTTTAGAAGGTTTGGTTTCCTTACATACTCTTACAACTTGTTGCATCCTCAGAGATCAGGTTTTTATCATACACTTTAGCAAGATATTTATTCTAAAATATCATTAAAAACAAATGGAAACAAATGATTGAAATAGAAAACATACATGAAATATAACAAAACAATATAAATTGTACACAGGATAATAATACTTTACTCATAGTTCCTATGTCTTGATTGGGTCATGTAACCAAACATAAATACTATGCCTGCCCATTCTTTTCACGAAAAGAAACCTTGTTATTATATCTTAGTAAACTTTTCTTCTAATTTGTATACATGAATTCTTTTTTCTTTTCCAGAAGGAAGGCTCAAGAATCTCCCAGTTTCTTGCACAATATCAGTCAAAAGAGATGAATATTATATTTCACAAAGGGATAGATCAGAATGACTATTACAAACTTATCCAAAAGAGATGTATTATTTCCTCACATTATAAAACACAAGGTGAAAAACTTAGTGTTGATTGTTCAGCACTTTGGAGGCAAGACATCCATATTTATGTCAGAATCTCGTACAAATATTTGTCCCTTTGACTTTGGACACAGTACTATTGTCACTAGACAACATTTTTTCATTGAATAGCTGATTTCACAATTTGTTAAAAGATATGTGAAGCCCATTTCTTCTAGAAAAGTTAATCATTCGCTTAAAGTTTGCTTTTAAAATACCAGGATGGTACAGAAATCAATATTCTGTTAAGTGTTTGCTATATATATGTATCTGTATGTGGTGTGGACTAGGAGGGGACTATCACTCCAAAATGGAATGTTGTCCCATTCAGTTTTGTAGCCACATGTACCTATTAAGTACTTAACTTGTGGCTAGTGGCACATGTTGATAGAGTAATGTTTTGTATATATTATAATAAATATATTATTGAAATTAATTATACCTTTTGTAAATGTGATATTACAAAATTTAATATTGCATGTGGAACTCACATTGTATTTCAAATAGATAGCACTCTGAACAGGTATTTATTTAGTACACTCTTGCCCAGACACAGTAGAAAGTCCACATGGATGAATCAGTACCATACAGTAAAACCACTGGAAAAATCAAACTGTTTTTCTGAATAGAGGAAGGCCAAATGTAACCCTAAATCATCAAGATTTTTTTTCCAGAATGATCAGAATCTGTGATTGCATTTTTTGTGCATGGAGGGATGGAGGGAGATTTCTGCTTTCCCTTTTCTTCTTCAATAACAATACATTTCCTTAAGCTGGAAGTTAAGCACAGCTATAATCCCTACAGGCAAAGAAGTCTTTTTCCTAGGATTTCTCTCTCTTTCTCTCTGTCTCAACCTTCTTAGGTGATAACCTGGGTCACAGAAGCAGAAGATATCATTTATATTTTGTGATATCCCACAGCTCTTCCACAAATCAAAGCTGGACCACCTGAATCAGCAGAATCTACAAATATTCTCAAGCTTTGTCCTCAAGAAGAATTCTTGAGACCGTAAAGAAAAACCTGGAGAGATGCTGTGCTCTGTTCATGAAATGGACAAAAAGAGAGAATCAATTGCTTTCATTAAATGCACTATTTTTAATGGGGTCTTGCTCTGTTGCCCAGCCTGGAGTGCCATGGTGTGATCATAGCTGACTGCTGTCTTGAACACATGGCTCAAGAGATTCTGCAACCTCAGCCTCTCAAGCAGCTAGGACTACAGATGCACACCACCATGCCAGGCTGATCATTTTAATTCTTGTAGAGACATAGTCTCACTATGTTGCCCAGATTGATCTCTAAATACTGGCTTCATGAGATCCACTGACTTCACCTCCCAAAGCACTGAGATTACAGGCTGGAGCCACAGTGCCAGCCATAAATGCACAAATACTTAAAGCACTAAGTGACTGGGGGTGATGACAGTAGTAACCTTTATCATAGATGCTTTCAGCAAGGAACGGTTCATATGGCTTCAAAAAGATACCAATGCTCATTCAACCCATGATAAAATGTAGATTCATCATTTTTTCATTTATTGATTCTTGTATCTATTTGAGATACATTACAATTTCAGCTATAGTCACAGAAGAAAAATAGTTACATGATAACATAGCTGAGTAATAATTATTTGTACTCTGGTTGAAAAACCTAGATGTGAAGCATATTTGAAAAATATAATTAAAGCTTAAAAAACAGTATGTTAATATTTTTTAAATAGTATAAATATAATCATAATATGGGAGGCAAACAACTTCTGCTATATTCATTTTTACAAATGACGTCTCTCGGTTTTTATGAAATTTGATTTGAACCTGAATATAAGAAATGTTTGAGTAGATGTAGAAGAAAAAAGGGAGTAGGAATTATTCTGGTTTCCTTAAGATTCTGGAGTAATCATCCAGATATGTCCTGGTTCTTGCTCTGGGCTCTTGAGAGAGAGGAAAGCAGTGTCTTTTGATAGAGTTAGGGAAGAGGGCAGCTATACGAGGTTTTAAGAAAACAAAATTGTGAAGCATATGGAGATTGAAAAGAGACTCAGGTAATCAAAGTCACTTCATCTCCATCTCCTGCAGATCAATCTAATAAAAAAAAAAAGAAAGGGCTGCAGATACCTGGCTCTCATTATAAGCAATACGAAGTTTGACTATCTGACTCCAAGGAATGGGGCTCACTTTGACATCATGGGGATGAAGGAGCTGTTTCAAGGCCTGGGCTTCTTCTGCCCTGTACTTGATATTAGATATGTGATTATATGTGTAATCAACTTAGCTACAGAGTTCTATGAGTGAGGAGAGTTAGTCCTAGCAATTTTGTAATATAGTAAGAACTACATGACATGATACATGTAGAAAACTAATTATAGTTCTGTTCATACTTAAATTGCTCAATAAAGATAATGATGGCAGCAATGATAGTGGTGATGTTGATGATGATAATGATGCAATTTGGTTGACCATGAAATAGGAGGAGTCAGCCACTTGACTGTAAGTATTATTTGGAAAGTATTTCCAAAAAGCAGAAGTGAGGGAGTGGGGAAGGGAGATGAAAGAAAGATAATATTCCAAAAAATGCAATAATGAATTCATTAATGCTCTGAGAAACTGGGTTCCAGTCTTTCTTCAGGATCATCTACAATTATGTAGATTCTACCTTACTAGAAGATGAGGAATTAGAGACATTTATCAATGGACTAATGCCATTCATTGGTTGAAATTAGCCCCCAGGAGAAGGTCCTCCCTCTCCTACAATTCTGGACCCACATATGCACAGCTAAACAGTCCTCAGTCCTTTGATGAACATCTTCGAACTTCAAAGCAGAAAGAACCTGAAGCACAGTGGCTTGATGTGTGAAAACAACCACATGAGGGGGAGTCCCCACTACAACAGCACTAAAGTCAGGAGGGTTGAAGTGGTGTGTCATGTGATGACAATGATTTTTCTGAGTTACATAGTGAAAATAAACATCACATACTACATTGCTTATGAAACTTATGTTGCATTATTTATCCCTTAAATTTCCTTTCTTCTTAATCAATATAGTTATTACATCATTTTACCCTCCCGTCTCCCTTGAAATAGATACATTTACTCAATGTTTTGAAATCCTTGTGGAAAAATGCTGTTGCTTTTCCTTATGAAAAATTTTCTCGTATGTAACATATATTTTTCTAGCATTACAGATATGTGAAGAATCATACTGAGATAAGAGGTAACATTATTACATTTGTGCTGTTCAATAGGTATTATTGTTTTTCAGACATTAAATTTAATCCAACAATTCTCCAAGGCAGGTAGCTGACAGATAGAGAAATGAGACTTGAAGTGAATTATCATACAAATCATTACATCAGTGTAAATTGGTGAGATTAATAATATTTTTTAATAATAATCTTAACAAAATTTATGGACTGCAAGTCTAATCTCAGGTTTCCCAGGCAGAGGCCACAAATACAAACACCATATAGGCTTGGCAGAGAACATACATTAAGTTAATCAAGTTAGGTGAACGCAGGAAAAATCAGAAGGCATAATGAACGCGTCATCAAGGACTCAGTACCAGGCAACCCTTTCCATGTTGAAATTCAAGCAACAGAGGCCTGGAATCCAACACTTTATTTGAAATCTTACAATTTTTTACCTCTGATAATTAATTCAATGTCAAGATAAATAACATCTGAGAGAGCCAAAGAAATATCACTGGGCTCATGATGGACTCTGTGGGTCACCAGTTTTTACTTCTGTTCTAGCACATGTGGTTGTTGTTCCATTTTCAGATTATAGATCCATGAGGTGAGATTGCTCCTCACTCCATTGGCTAAGTCATCAATCTCTCTGAGAATCTGTTTTCTCATCTGCAAAATGGAACTAATAATACCTGTATTCATTTCCTAGGGCTGCCATGACAAATCACCACAAACAGGGAGGTTTAACTGGAAATGCATTCTCTCAGTTTTGGAGGCAAGAAGTTTGAAATCAGGATGTCAGTAGAGTAGGGCCATGGCCACCATCCTCACTACTGGTTGCCTCAATCAATCTTAGTGTTCCTTGCTTGCAGCTACATCACTCTATTCTCTGCTTTTGTCATTATATTGCTGCCTTCCCTCTGTGAGTCTGTGTCTTCACATATTGCTCTTCCTGTCTGTCTTTGCTCCAGAGCCCCTTTTCTTTGGTATGAACATGAGTTGTTCCGGATGATGGCCCTACACTAATCCAAAATAAACTCATTGTAACTGATTATATTTGCAAGGACCCTATTTCCTAATAAGAGCACGTTCTGAGTAACTGGGGTGTAGGCCTTCAATATGTTTTTATGGTACACAAGTCAACTCATCACAATGCTGAACTCAGAGGGCTGTTAGAAAGCAGTTATTCTTTGAACTTATCCTATTACAGATACATTGTGCTTCTTCAATCAGTGGACACATATTTTTCCCCAGTTCTGAAAAATTTGCTTTAAATATTTTGTCTTTTCTATTCTCTCTTGTCAGGCTTTCTGGTAATTTGATCAGCTATATCTCAGAGTTTCTCATTCCATCCTTCATACCTCTGAAGTCCTCTCAAATTTTTCAGCCTCTCATTTCTGTTTTGATTTTGCAATCTAGATAAATTAGTATTAACCCATAAACAACAAGTATCTGAAATGCCTCGGTCTGCTTATTCATGCATTTTATAAACATATAAACATGTTGGAAAAGTTTAGGAGATTTGCTACAATTTGAAGAAAATCACAAATCATCTTCACTAGAAATACTGAAAAATTAAGTTAGGTATGTAAAAAATGCACAAAATTTATGGAGATGTTAAGTCTATTTTATCATTTACTACTATATTATAAAATATACACAAATCTATTATAGAAAGCTTAAGTTTATCAAAGTTTATGCACTCATAGATAAAACATAGTACCACTTGAAATGAGAGAAATGTAAACAAATATAAAGATACAGTATTAAATCCTAACTGCACACAACCATGGATACTGTACTCCTGTATTTTCATAGCCATTTCCTGTTGCTATTTCAGTGAACTCAAGTTTTGTAGCTTAAAATGCCATGTGACACGCATTATCTCTACATCAGCAGTTTGTATCTCCAGTAAATTTCATATTGCTATAAAAAGCAATATCCTTGGGTTTTTAATGTATTTTTCATTGCATTTACTGCAACACCATAATTCTTGAATAACAGCATGGGGTCCATAAAACATACCAATACTGATGGTGTAATGTTCCCAAAAAACAATGTCATGACATTACAAGAAAAAGTAGAACTGTTTGATATGTACTGTAGATTGAGATCTGGATTTGTGGCTGCTCACCATTTCAAGATAAATGAATACAGAATGAAGACCAATGTAAAAAAATAAAAGGAGATAATAAAGCTATCACTGCACTATGCCTGCCAGTGCCAAAACCTTGCACTATTGTGAAACAATTTTTAATCTTGTATTGAAATTGAAGCGTGTATGTGGTGGCAGAATTTTCATATGAAAGGTATATTTATAGACTCTAATATGATTCCGGAAAAAATGAAGTCATTGTATACAACTTAAAGCAAAAGAAAGGGGAAATCTAAAGGTGGATACTTTAATGATAGCCAAGGATGATTCGATAATTTAAAGTGCATTAAAAATGTCAAGACATCAGGAGATGCAGCTTTTGGTTATCAAGAGGCAGCAGATTAGTTCCCAGAAACTATTAAGAAAATCATTGAAGAGAAACTATACTACCGGAACAGATTTTGAATACAGGTGACAATGTTCTAGTCTAGAAAAAAAGATGCCAAAAAGGCCATTTGTTAGTAAGAAATAGAAGCAACACCAGGATTTAAAATAGAAAAGGATAAGCTAATTCTACTGTTTCATGGGAATGCAGTCGGGTTTATCATCAGGACTGCTCTTATCTATAAAGCTACTAATCCCTGAGCCTTGAACAGCAATGGTAAACACTAGCTGCCAGTGTTTTGGTTGGACAACAAGAATGCCTGTGCAATGGGAGCGCTTTTTCTCTATTGGTTCCTTTCATGCTTTGTCCCTGAAGTCAGGAAATACTTTGCCAATAAGGGACGGCCCATTTATGATTCTTTTGATGTTGGACAATGCCCCTGGCTACCCAAAACCTCATGAGTTCAATTTGCAAAAAATCAAAGTGGTCTACTCGCCACCAAATGAAACATCTCTAATTCAGCCTCTGAATCAGGTCAGAAAGAACTTTAATGCTCATTACACACGTTGCTCTATGAAAAGATTTGCGAATGCCAAGGAAGAGACCATCGATAGAGATGACATCATGAAAGTCTGGAAGGGCTACACCACTGAAAATGACATCATTGATGTTAAAAAATTAAAAGCCATGATTTTGGGTGCAGTGGTATGGGCCTATGACCCCAGCTACTAAAGAGGCTGAGGTGGGAAGATAGCTTGAGTCCAGGAGCTTAAGGCCAACCTAGGCAACATAACAAGACCCCAATAAATTTCTGCTAGAGAAAACTGTTTCCAGAAGTTGTCCATGACTTCACCAGGGTTTATGAAAAAGCCAATCAAGAAAATAATGAAAGAGATTGTGGATATTGCAAAAAAGTGAATAACTTTAAGATATGGATCTTATAAAAATTCAAGAGCTAATTGCGCATTAGAGAAATTAACAGATGACAACTTGATAGAGATGTGTGCTTCTGAACCAGTTCCAAATGATGAGGAAGAAGATGTAGAAGAAGCAGTGCCAGAGCACAAATTGGCATTATAATTTGGCAGAAAGATTCTGATTTTTCAAAGCAGCTTTTGACCTGTTTTACAACAAAGACCATTCTATGACATGAGCACTGAAACTAAGGGAAGTGGTGAAAGATTCATACTGTCTAGAAAAAATTTTGGGGAAATGGAAAAGCAAAAATGTTAGACAGAAATAACTATGCATTTCCACAAAGATAAACGCAGTTTGCCTTCTTCTCCTGTGTCCTGTTCCACCTCTTCTTCTTCTGCCACTCATGAGACTGCAAGACTAAGCCATCCCCTTCCTCCGTCTCTTCAGCTTACTCAATGTGAAGACGATGAGGATGAAGACCTTATGATGATCCACTCTCACTGAGTCAATAGTAAATATATTTTCTCTTCCTTATGATTTTCTTAACAACTTTTTTTACTTTAGCTTACTTTATATTACAGTATATAATACATATAAAATACAAAATATGTGTTAATCAGTGGTTTTTGTTACTGGTAAGGCTTCTCTTCAATAGCAGGTCATTAGGAGTTAAGTTTGGGAGGAGTCAAAAGTTATATGCAGTTTTTTTGTTTTTTTTTTTGTGTGTCGGAGTCTCGCTTTGTCGCCCAGGCTGGAGTGCAGTGGCGCGGTCTCAGCTCACTGCAAGCTCCGCCTCCCGGGTTCACGCCATTCTCCTGCCTCAGCCTCCTGAGTAGCTGGGAAAACAGGCACCCGCCACCACCACCGGCTAATTTTTTGTATTTTTAGTAGAGATGGGGTTTTACCATGTTAGCCAAGATAGTCTCGATCTCCTGATCTCTTGATCCGCCCGCCTTTGCCTCCCAAAGTGCTGGGATTACAGGCGTGAGCCACCGCAACCGGCCACAGATTTTCAAGTGTATATGGGGGTCAATGCCTTTACGTATTTCATTGTTTAAAGGTCAACTGTACATCTCTGTATCTTCCACATTATATACATTTTCGCAGATTTGTGTGTCTGCCTTTTAATCTGTCCATTATTAAACATAACTAATTTTTGTATTTATACATGCTCTATTTTTATTGTTTCTCAAATTATTGCTTATTATAGAATAATTACTTTTTGCTCCCTTTATTTACATCCTTCTATATTTGATATAGAATGATTTCATTCTATATTTGATATTTGATTTGTCTAACATCTCAATGTCCTTCAAGATCTAAATTTATAGTCTCTTCTTTCTGCTGATATATCCTTATAGTGGCTTGCTTTCTACTGTATTTATATACTTCATCTGTCAGTGTAGTTTATATTTTGAGTGGGTTGAAGGAGAAGAATGGCTTCTGTTTCTGCTGCTAGGCAACACACATCCAAGACCATGTCTATCCCTCCTTAGGGATTTGGCTCTATCTGGTTCCAAGATGAGACTCTAACTTGTAGAGGTTCCATGGGTCAGTTATTATCTATCTTGTTGGTGTAGAAATCTGACACAAGGAGACCACACCCCTCCTGGCCACTTGCCTGTCCAGGCAAGCTCTTTACTGCTTCATCTTCACTCCTTCCTACTCTTCTGCAGCTTCTTTCTGTAGTCAGCACCAACTCCCAGACATTCTTACCCCTTCTCTTGTCTCCAACACTCAGTCCAATCAGGACCCACCTCCTGGTTCATATGGGACCAGCAATGCCTCAAAGAACATGTCCTATTAAATTCTGGATGTGGTGGTGCATGAAGTCTCAAGGGTGAGGCTCAGGATGAGATTTTGATTTCATAATCTGGGGTTATTCGAAGTACCAATATTTCCAAATGGTTCGACAAGAGGAACCAATATAGATGAAGTATCGATTACAGGGCCTGGGCCTTATTAAGCACTCAATATGAAATAGTTACTTTAGAAGCATGTTAAAGTGACTCTCCTACTTAGGAAGCTGCAATGGTTTCCTATTGCCCATCTCATCATTTAAATAGTTTACTGGGGCTGACTGTTATAGATTATCATAGTCTAGATGCATTTAACTCAGAATTTATTTCCCACTGACACAAAAAAGCACCTTTTATCTGCTTATCTACTTCCTATTTCCCAGTGTAGTTAGTACCCAGTTGAAGAAGAGCACATCACATTGAGCAAGTAATGAGTGAGGTGGTGGGCTGGCTTCTCACCCAGTTCTCCAGCTTGGGCTTACCAAGGCCTTGAAGCAATTTTTTACCTGATCTTCCTACCATAAAATGAAATTAATGCTTATTCAACATACTGAAGTGAAGCATATGAAAAATTTAGAAGTACTTAACCAAAAAGTACATTTGTACATGACCTTGCTTCTGCTCTATAGGTCATGACTACCATAAATGAGAGGTACTGTGGCATGATCTCTACACCTGGCATTGCGTCCTAGAAGGTAAGAATGATTAGGAGACCCCTCCTATACATGAGAACACAGAGGCTGAAAGATGTTAAATAACTTGTCCAAAATCTAATAGCTCATAAACAGAAGCTGACCTCAGGACTGTTAGATACCCAAGTCCATACTGATAAGCTGTGCAGAAAAGGGGAAGGTTTTAGACAAAGAAAACATAAAATAACATGTTATAGTTGATTAGTGCTCTAAGTTGTATTACTCAAAATGTGCTAATAGTTCACAAGTATAAATAAGAAGAGGAGTTGGATAAACTGAAAGGGTATATGATGTTCTAAGGCTTGGAAATGGGATGGGGAAAACCCAAGCACAGGAATTTTCTGTCTTCTGTATCAGAGGTTCTTATAGTACCTATTCTGTCATTTAAAATAATATTGTTTCACAGACTTCACACTGATAGAAGGATTTTTAAATCATTATGCAGATTTTAAATATCACTTATAGTAGAATTGCTACATTCATTTATTTTAAGATAATTTTACTTACATAATGCTATTTTCCAAGTACATATTTCAGTCAATAAATTGGTTCCTGTAAATTATCTCCCCTCTGTCTACCTATCCCCATCCAATGTGGGTGGTGGGTAATTACATTTCAGTCACTATGAGAACTGCTTCCTCTTACCAGAATTATGAGTAATTTTTGGGGGCTTGATTGTGTCCTGAAATCAAGAAAAAAAAATTTTTTTCCAGATTGGTCTATTATTACTATCATTGACCTTTTTCATTTCAAATTTTAACATTATTTTAGTATAATTTACTCAAAGAAAATGTACCCATTTTAAGAATATAAATTGATTATTAATTATACAAGGATATTTAGTATAATATCCCATTTAATAGACAAACCGATATTGTCACCCCAAAAAGTTTTGTCTTGCCCTTTGTTCTCAATTTCCTTCCATTTCCTCCTCTGATAAGTAGTGATTGAATTTCTACCACTATACATTAGTTTTTTCTAATCTAGAACTTTATATAATTGGAATCACAGGGTATGTGCTCCTTCCTATATGGCTTCTTCCACACATAATGAAAGTATAAGTTTTTCATCCATGTTATTGCATATATTAGTAATTTTTCCTTTTATGACTGAATAGTATTTCAGTGTACGTGTCTAGCACAAATTGTTTACTTATGCTCCCAAATTGGAATTTGAATTGTTTCCAGTTTTTGACATCTTCCTTTTTCAGGAAATAGTGAGCCTTAGCACTCTAATGGCTCAACGTTTACATTCCCAGGACAAGACTCAAAGCCCATGATTCTACATCCCCAGATACATGGTCTAATCATTGTTTCTGTGTCCTGGATGCCACTTTGGCATGCGTCAACTCAGTGGTTCTTGGCTCTGGCTGGTGGGGAGAAACCCTCATGTGAAACCCTTAAGTAGCAGAAAAAATAAATAAGTCAGTACATAAATTTAAAAGTAAATAAACTAAAGAGAAGTGGTGCAAGGACAATTTCTGCTTTCTTCCATGCTACAAATCATTCCAGTGTCAAGGAGCTCAAGATTTTGCTGCAATCGGATTAGGTCATTGGCAGAGTAAAGATAAAAACACCATGAAAAACACCTTAGATTAAAAGCCAAGTTATTGTCCTCCTACACAGTCTGTTTCTACTTAACCAATGACATTTAACTCTTAGTCTAGAGCACAGGAAGTAAAACTGGTAGCCCACATGTCAAACCGTAAATATTTTTGTAAATCTGGTCGTTATCCTCTAAAGATAATAACGTAACAGCCCAAGAAAATTTTTGGTAAAAAAAAAAAATGATAAATGAAATGTTGTGTGTGCATTTTGCTATCAGTCCATCTTCCATCAAGTTTATTCATGAAATAAATTAGCCACATTGAGTTTATTTCTGGGATAATCAATTGAGCATGTACTGACAAAGGCAGAGACCTCTTCTGGCCTTCCCTGTCTCCTCTGTGTACAATTTTTATGAGTCCTACAATACTTTGTCTCCCACTTCTCCAATTAATTTCTTATTCTTCTTATCACTTGGCATCTTTTAACATTCTACATATTCCAGTTACATATTACATACCAGGTTTCATGTGTATCTTTCCCTTTTGAATGTGAGAGCAAGAGGGAAAGGATCATAATATGTTTTGACAGAACCCCTGACACCGAGAACCATGTTGTCAACATATATTTGCTAAATGAATGACTGGAGGCACTGCTTGAGGATTCTAACAAAATATAAACTTAGCTAGATAATCTGCAAATAATCATCCTTGATTATTTTTCTAAACTGAAATATTTGTGTTAATTATAGTAATATCCCTCATTATCTGCTTACCATTTGCCAGGCAATGTTCCATTCATTTTTCACATTTTATCTCAATGCTGCTCAAAACTGTGTAGATGTATATGTACTATTAATAATATTATTTTACAGACAGAGGAACCAATGGATAAAGAAGTTCAATATCTTGCCCAGGAAGGTGAGTTTAACATGCTAGGTTCAACATTCTGAGTTCAGAGTCTCTGCTTTGGGCCTCTGCGATGCAATGTCCCTCAAAAGAAAGCCATCCAAGATGAGTGAGTGGCTCATGACTCATGCCTGTAATCCCAGCTCTTTGGGAGGCCAAGATGGGCGGATCGCTTGAGCACTGGAATTCAAAATCAGCCAAGGAATCATAGGGAGAGCTCGTCTCATCAAAAAATACAAAAATTAACCAGCCCTGATGGGGCTTGCCTGTAATTTTAACTACTCAGGAAACTGAAGTGGGATAATCATCTCAACCTAGGGAGGTGGAGGCTGCAATGAGCCGTGGTCATGCCACTGCACTCCAGCTTGGGCAACAGAGTGACATCACGTATCAGAAAACAAAACAAAACAAAACAAAACAGCCATCAGGAAAGGAAGAACATTAAATAAGAAAAGCTTTAATATTGGTGAAAAATGTTTATATTTCTTAAAGCAAAATTGCTTCACAGGGACATATATTTCCCACAAACTTTCCCCAAAGCTGTGAGGTGGGGTCAAGGGAAGAGTGGATCACATTCTCCAAAGGTTGTGTTAATCTTTTTGGTGAAGTTTTTGAATGAATGGGAAACTCTTCACTGTGTGAATTTAACTGTACACATACTTTCTCAATCCTGTCTTATTCTCTAAGCCCCATTCCCCTCCAACCCTGATCTATCCAAGGGCTGGTGAAAAAAAAATTCCCTTGGATACACTCTCTGATGCAGGCTACAGCTCTGATTCTTTCTCTCGGAAGAAAAATAAAGACATGCATATGCATGTGCAGTGGATGTTTCCCAATATGTGTACATGCCCTGCCGAAAAGGAAGGCAAAGCATACTTTCAGTTTCAGCCCACACAAGAAGGGTAGGAGAGAAAAGCCATGGCCGGTGAGTCTTTTACTGTTCCAAGAACAGGTCCCTGGGAAGAAAGAGTTGTGGAAGGGGCTGACTCTTCTGGAAGCCATAATTAGTATCTGTGGAAGTTTAGGTGAGCAGAAGTGAGGGAGAGGGAGGAGAGGGAGGAGTGGGAGGAGAGAAGGAACTAGAAGATTTTTGCAGCCTCTAGAAAGGAAAGTCAAGCCCAGAAAGGAACTGAGACTTTAGGGGTAGCCTGCTGTCATTTTGCAATCTTAATTAAACCCTTACTTACCTGTTGTAAGTCTGACAGAGGGTACAGAATTGGCACAGGAGGAATACTAGCAGCAGTGGTTCCTAAATGAAATGGACTATTTCTGCTTCATTACTTTATTATTCAGAGTTAAATAAACATGGGACACAAGAGGAGGAGCTCTGCTTTCCAGGGACTGATGTGGAAATGGTAAACTCAGTCTTCAGGTCACTCCATGCACATATATGGGGACTACTGAGGGAAACAAGTAGGAGAGCAATACAGTAAGAAGAAGGATTACCCAACTGTGAGGAGGGGGACATTTCACTGATGAAATCTAAATGAGGTCACTTTCTGTTGATTACATGAGAGGAATATGAGGCCGTTTTCATGATGTGAGAAATCCTTGTGCTCCAAATAGACAAGGTCCTGAAGGAGAAGAGAAAGCTGTTTATCCATTCCATGGGTGAAGGTACAATAAATGGCTTACTGGATGAATTATTACAGACAAGGGTGCTGAACAAGGAAGAGATGGAGAAAATAAAACATGAAAATGCTACAGTTATGGATAAGACCCGAGCTTTGCTTGACTCTGTTGTTCGGAAAGGGGCACGGGCATGTGAAATTTGCATCACATACATTTGTGAAGAAGACAGTTACCTGGCAGAGACGCTGGGACTCTCAGCAGGTAAGGGTCAGTGACTCACACTCAAATTCACCTAGGGCCTGTCTTCATGCTTAACATTTGATTTCTTTACTAGTCATGTTAATCTGCAGAATATCTTCTTATCTCTGCCTTTGGGCCATATTTCTGTAGCAGGGTCCCTATTGCATGTCTCTTGACTCTTGTTTGTGTTCCTTCAGCCTTAGTGGCCCTCTTCTGATTAAAGCTCATTTTCTGTTCTAAGTACACGGTAGCTAATTTCCTGAAGGTCATGAGAACTATCTAAAAAGCTTCACACAATATGTTCCAGTGTTCCTGGCAAGGCACAATATTTACTGATTGATTTATTATTTTGTGTCCAGGGTGTCCCTAGGCACTTATGTAGTTGTTTGACATGAGCTGTAGGGTCTGTATTCAAATACTTTCTATAAATTCTTTTCAAAATTTTGCCCTCTGAGAAGAATAAAGTATATTTAAGTGATGATGATACATTCAGGGAATACATTCAATGATTACAGAAAAGTAAAGATTTCAACAGGGCTCTTTCCTCCCTTTGCCCCCGTGCATTTTTTTTTTGAGTAAGATCCACTTGCCTGTTGCCAAGCTGCAGATCATACTGGGAGGCCTGGACTTCCACCATCTGCAGCCCTCCTAGGGCCTGATACAGTGCTCAGGAAACGAGCTTGCCCATTCTTATAATCCCTTGAACCTACAACATGGTGAGGATGGGAGTTTTGGTGGACTTGAACATTATTTATTGTCATTTAGTCAGGGTTGTGGGAGGAATTTGTAGTGAGGAGTGGCTTACGCATTGCTGTGAAGTTTTCCAGAGATAAGTGGCTATTTCAATGTTCTTCATCTTTTTATAGGTCCGATACCTGGAAATTAGCTTAGTACACAAGACTCCCAATTGGCATTTTCTTCCTTCCCAGGTAATGTTGTTTTTAAATGAAGAGCATTCTTTGAACCCTATCTTCCTTAACATTAATTTAGTAGAATGAACTCTGCTTGAAGGGGAAATGGAGAATTCCCACAGACTGATCATATAATTTTTTAATGTATTCTGTTTTTGCAGAAACTGTTACCAAAGCCTTACTACTCCTATTTATACTAACAAAATCTGAATTTGTATCTCAAATTCTGATAACCCAAAAAAGTACCAAACTTCATCATTTAAGCCTACTGAAATATTCCCTCACATCTCCCAAAGACACCTTTATCTAAACAATTTCAGAGCTGAACATGCCATTCTTCCCCACCCTGCTTCTCTTCCAGTTTTGTGTAACTTGGTTTTTGATGCCACCATCACTAGTTGTTCAAACCAGGAACTTGAAACTCATCTTGGCCCCTTTCCTCTCATGCATCTCCAATATTCAAGCCATGGCCAAGTTTTATGCATTCTTCTCTCAAATTTGGAAATGTCTCTCCATTCTTACTTCTATTATTTTACTAAAGAACTCTTATTCCTTAAGTGTCTCCTTTAAAATAAAAGAAACTTATATTTGAAAGCCATTTAGAGGCTAGAAATGCATGTTTTTATCAAGATCAGATATTACTCTACTGAATTTATTATGGATGATTACCTCATGAATGTTTTCTTAAATGTTTCACAGCATGGGATACTCACTATATAACCAAATATTGTATTCTCAAAAACAATTCAAATGCTTTTTTTTAGTTTTTTCCTATTGCTTTCACAAATCTTTACAAAGAAACCAAACATTTCTTCTACTAAATTATTATTTTATAGTTTTCTCCAATATAATCATTCTAATTAGTTCTTCGCCATGTCAACACAGTTCATGCTGCCTTTATCTGATTTTATAGCAGTTTTTCAAATTTGTTTGCAAAATTAAATATTATTATTTTGCCTTAATAGTTCATAAAAGATCCTCTGGATATCTAGAAAACTCAGTTCTATCTTGAAACAAACATCACATTAATTTCTTTAACAAGTGCATCACATTGTCAGATTGTGTTGATCTTGTGATGAAATAAAAGCCTCAAAGATTTTCTCACATAAACTCTGTGAAAACATTTCCTCATACGTTTGTACAAGCAATGTTTAGTGCTATGAATCCATCTAGAGCACGCCACGATTTTAGCATTAATCATTCTATTTATATTTATTCTAGTGTATGTATTCAATATTCTTGTCCTCCCATATGTATACATTGCAGGAGGAGATGCTGAAGGACAGGAAAAGGGATCATTAAAAAAATATTCCCAGTGTTTACTACCATGTCTATTAGGTAAATAAATAAAAGGATAAACACATCTTTTAAAAATTAATTGATGTTAATTAAGATCTGCTCCCGTTAAATTTTATCCTAGGGTTTGAATCCTTTGAAAACAAATCATATTTTAACTATTTTATATCATGCATTGACTGTTCCCTGAGTGTTTTATCATGCATGGCCTTGAAAAGCTTCCTTTCTATGTTTTTATCTAAAATGTTTGTAGAAATACTTACGCTCAAATATGAAAGTAGATCCTCCCTGTAATGCATACCTAGACATCTCTGGCTTGAAATGTGCTCCATTAGCAGCAAACGCACTCAACTATGTTAATGACTAGATTAGGATTGTCCTCTAGGAATGTATTTCCTCTTCTGTAGCTTCCTCCATAGGTGAGGCTATAAGAACAAAGAGGGATACCACTGTTCATGATATTCCTTGTCTCTTGCAGCTCCTCAGGCAGTGCAGGACAACCCAGCCATGCCCACATCCTCAAGCCCAGAAGGCAGAATCAAGCTTTGCTTTCTAGAAGAAGCTCAAAGGATATGGAAACAAAAGTCGCAGAGGTGCCATGTTCAGAATACATAATAAAGTGGAGTGAAAGATACACTTCAGGCAGTTTTGAAATGCAGTGGCTTTTTCTTAGAACCAATTTTATTGAGCGGTTCTGGAGTATCATACTTCTGCTCCCCTTGCATAAAGGATCTCTATATCCTAGAATCCCAGCTTTAGGTAAAGAGTTGCAAACTAGAACTCATAAATTATCATAGTCTTCACCCAGTCTGTCTCTTAGAATTTATTTCCCACTGACATAAACAAGCCATTTTTTCTGCTTGTATAATCCAGATTTTCCAGTGTAGTGCCCAGTTGGAAAAAAGCACATCACATTGAGCAAGTATTGAAGTGGACTCTCGCTTCTCACCCAATTCTCCAACTTGTGTTTACCAAGAATTGGAGTCAGTTTTTTACCTGTTGTTCCTATTCATAAAATGAAATTAATGTTTATTTAACATATTGAAATGAAGCATATGAAAAATTCAGAAGCACTTTACCAAAAAGTGCATTTTAACATTACCTTGCTTCTGGGCTATAGCCTATGACTACTATAAATGAGAGGTACAGTGGCATGCTCTCTACACCTGGCATTGCATCTTAGAAGGTAAGAATGATAATGAGGCCCCTCCTATACATGAGAACACAGAGGATGGGAGATGTTAAAGAACTTGTCTGAGATCTACGGCTCATAAATAGAAGTTGACCCTAGGGCTATTAGATGCCAAAGTCCACACTGATAAGCCAGGCAGAAAGAAAGAGGCTTTTAGACAAAGAAAAAATAAAATAACATGTAATAGTTGATTAGTGCTCTAAGTTGTATTACACAAAATGTGCTGATAGTCCAAAAATATAACTAAGAAGAGCTGGATAAACTCAAAGCATCCATGAACTTCTAAGGCTTGGAAATGGGTTGGCCAAAACCCAAGCACAGAATTTTCTGCCTTCTATGTCAGAGATTTTTATAGTACCTACTCTGTCATTTAAAATGATATTGTTTCCCAGACTTCACACTGACAGGATTTTGTAACATTATGCACATTTAAAATACTGTTTATAATAGAATTGTTACATTCATTTATTTTGAGATGATTTTACCTTTGTAATTCTATTTTCCAAGTACACATTTAAGTCAACAATTTGGTTCCTATAAATTATATCCACTCTGTCCACAATTCCCCATCCAACTTGGGTGGTTGGTAATTACAACTCAGTCACTATAAGAACAACTTCCTCTTACCAAAATTTTTACAAATTTGTGGAGTGTGTCCAGCCAGAAATCAACAAAAAAAAATCTATTATTACAACCATTGACCATTTTCACTTCAAAATTTTAATGTTTTTTTGTATAATTTACGTCAAAGAAAATGTACCCCTTTTAAGAATACAATTTGATAATTAATGATACTTGGCTATTCTAGTATAATAACATCCCAGTGAATAGGCAAACCGATTTTGTCACCCCAGAAAGTTTTGTCATGCCCATTGTTATCAATCTCCTTCTACTTCCTCCTCAGATAAGTAGTCATCGAATTTCTATCACTATACGTTAGTTTTTCCTAATCTAGAACTTTATATAATTGGAATCACAGGGTATGTGTTCCTTCCTATATGGCTTCTTTCACTCATAATTGAAACATATTTTTTTCATCCATGTTATTGCATATATTAGTAATTTTTCCCTTTCATGACTGAATAGCATTTCAGCATACATGTATAGCACAAATTGTTATTTTATGCTCCGGAATTGGATATTGATTTGTTTCCAGTTTTTGACATCTTCACTTTTGAGGAAACAGTGGGCCCTTGCAATCTAGTGGCTTAGTGTTTAGCTTTCCATGACACGAGACTCAAGGCTCATGGTTCTACATTCCCAGATATATGGTCTAGTCATGGCTTCTGTTTCCGGGATGTCACTCTGACATGCTTCAACTCAGTGGTTCATGGCTCTGGCTGGGAGGGAAACTCTCATGTGAAATACTTTAGTTAATAGAAAAAAAACTGAATCATTTAAAAGTAAATGATTGGAAGATAAGTAATACACAGGCAATTTCTGCTTTCTTCCATGCTACAAATCCTCCCAGTGGCAAGGAGCACAAGTTTGTGCTGCCATCGGATTAAGTCATTGGCAAAGTAAAGATAAAACACCATGACAGTTTGGGCATGGTGGCTCACATCTATAATCCCAGCACTTTGGGAGGCTGAGGTGAGCAGATTACGAGGTCAGGAGTTTGAGACCAGTCTGGTGAACATAGTGAAACCCCATCTCTAGTAAAAATACAAAAAATTAGCCAGGTGTAGTGGTGCCTGTAATCCCAGCTACTTGGGAGGCTGAGGCAGGAGAATCACATGAACCTGGGAGGCAGAGATGGCGCCACTGCACTCCAGTGGGGTGACAGTGTGAGACTCTGTCAAAAAATAAAAATAAAAAACGATGTCCTCCTACACAGTGAGTTCTAGTTAAACCCAAACACATTTAACCCTTCACCTAGAGGACAGGAAATAAAACTGGTAGCCCACAAGTCGAAAGGTGGATATTTTTATAACTCTGGGTCTTTAATCTCCAAAAATATTAAGGTAACTACTCAGGATAATTTTTGGTAAAGAATTTGATAAGTGTAACATACCGTGTGCATTTTGCTATTAGCCCACCTTTCATTAAATAGATTTATAAAATAAATTAGCCACATTGAGTTTGTTTCTGGGATAAGCAATTGAACATGTGATTGCCTTCCCTGGCTCCCCTGTCTAAAGTTCATGAGTCCTGCAATATTTTGTCTCCTACTTTGCCAATTATTTTTTTATCATTCTCATCACTTGCTACATTTGAACATTCTGAATATTCCAGTTACATATTACATACCAGGTGTATTAGTCTGTTCTCATGCTGCTAATAAAGACATACCCAAGACTGGGTACTTTATAAAGAAAAAAAGAGGTTTAATGGGCTCATAGTTCCACACGCCTTGGGGGGCCTCACAATCATGGTGGAAGGCAAAGGAGGAGCAAGGACACATCTTCCATGGAAGCAGACAAAAAGGCATGTGCAGGGGAACTCCCCTTTGTAAAGCCATCAGAACTCATGAGACTTTTTCACTATCATGAGAATAACATGGGAAAAACCCACCTCCATGATTCAATTACCTCCCACCAGGTGCCTCCCATGACACCTGGGGATTATTACAATTTAAGGTAAGGTTTTGGTGGGAAAACAGAGCCAAACTCTATCATTCTGCCCCTGGCCTCTCCTAAATCTCAAGCGCTCACATTTCAAAACCAATCCTGCCTTCCAACTGTTCCTCAAAGTCTTCACTCATTCCAGCATTAACCCAAAAGTCCAAGTCCAAAGTCTCTTCTAAGACAAGGCAAGTCCCTTCTACCTATGAGCCTGTAAAATCAAAAGCAAGTTAGTTACTTCCTAGATACAACGAGGATACAGGTGTTGGGTAAATACACCCATTCCAAATGGGAGAAATTGACCAAAGGAAGGGGCTACATTCCTCATACAAGTCCAATATCCAGTAGGGGCAGCCAAACCTTAAAGCTTCAAAATGATCTTTGACTCCGTATCTCATATCTCGGTCATGCAGATGCAAGAGTCGGGGTTCCATGGCCTTGGGCAGCTCCACCCTTGTGGCTTTGCAGTGTACAGCGTCCTTCCTAGCTGCTTTCATGGGCTGCCATTGAGTGCCTGTGACTATTCCAGGTGCATGGCGCAAGCTGTTGGTGGATCTACCATTTTAGGATCTGGAGGATGGTGACCCTTTTCTCATGGCTCCACTAGGCAGTGCCCCAGTGAGGACTCTGTGTGGGAGCTCAGACCCCACATTTCCTTTCTGCATTGCCCTAGTAGAAGTTCTTCATGAGGGTCCCACTCCTGCAGCAAACTTCTGCCTGGACATCCAAGCATTTCCATACATCCTCTGAAATCTAGGCAGAGGATCCCAAACCTCAATTCTTGACTTCTGTGCCCCTACAGGCTCCACACCACATGGAAGCTGCCAAGGCTTGGGGCTTGCACCCTTTGAAGTCACAGCCCAAGCTATTTCTTGGCCCCTTTTAACCATGGCTTCGGTGGCCTGGGAAGAAGGGCACTAAGTCTTTAGGCTGCCTACAGTAGAAGGGCCCTGGGCTTACCCCATGAAAACATTTTTTTCCCTCTTAGGTCTCCAGTCCTGTGATAGGAGGGGCTGCCTGGAAGGTCTCTGACATACTCTGGAGACATATTCCCCATTGTCTTGGAGATTAATGTCTTAGAGATCAACATTTGGCTCCTCATTACTTCTGAAAATTTCTACAGCTGGCTTGAATTTCTCCTCAGAAAGTGGGTTTTGCTTTCCTAGCACATCATCTAGCTGCAAATGTTTCAAACTTTTATGCTCTGCTTCCCTTTTAAACATAAGTTCCAATTCCAAGCCATATCTTTGCAACTACATAAAAATGAATGCTTTTAACAGCACCCAAATCACTTCTTGAATGCTTTGCTGCTTAGAAATTTCTTCTGCCAGACACCCTAAATCATCTCTCTCAAGTTCAAAGTTCCACAGATCTCTAGGGCAGGGGCAAGATGCCACCAATCTCTTCACTAAAACACAGCAACAGTCACTTTTATTCCACTTCCCAACAAGTTCCTATCTTCACTCGAGATGAACAGCATTTAGTCAAAGCCATTCAACAAGTCTCTAGAAAGTTCCAGACTTTCTTACATTTTCCTATCTTTTTCTGAGCCCTAAGAACTGTTCCAACCTCTGCATTTTACCCAGTTCCAACGTCGTTTCCATATTTTTGGAGATCTTTACAGCAGCACTCTATTACTCGGTATAAATTTACTGCATTAGTCATTTCTCACATTGCTAATAAAGACATACTCAAGGCTGGGTAATTATATAGAACAAAAAAGAGATTTAATAGACTCACAGTTCCACATGGCTGGGGAGGCCTCAGAATCATGGCAAAAGGCAAAAGAGGAGCAAGGACACGTCTTACATGGGTGCAGGCAAGAGGGTATGAACAGGGGAATTCCCTTTTATAAAACCATCGGATCTCATGAGACATTCATTATCAAGAGAACAGCATGAAAAAAAATAGCACCCATGATTCAATTACATACCACCAGATATCTCCCATAACACATGAGGATTATTACAATTCAAGGTGAGATTTGAGTAGGGAAACGGAGACAGACCACATCACCACCCTTCACGTTTGTCTTCCCCTCTTGAATGTGAGACCAAAGGGGAAAGGACCGTGATATATTTTGACTGAACCTCTGGCACCTAGAGCAATGTCGTCCTTATATGTTTGCTAAATGAATGACTAGATGCACTGCTTGAGGATTCTAACAAAAGATAAACTTAGCTAGATAATCTGCAAATAATCATCCTTGATTATTTTTCTAACCTTAAACATTTGTATTAATTACAGTATTATCACTTATTATTTGCTTACCATTTGCCAAGCTATGTTCCACGCATTTTCCACATTTTCTCTCACTTAATGCTCAAAACTATGTAGGTACATACTATTAATAAAATTATTTCACATACAGGGGAACTAATGCATAGGGAAGTTCAATATCTTGCTGAGGAAGGGAAGTTTAAAATGCTAAGTTCAACATTCTGATTCCAGAGCCTATGCTCTGGGCCTCTATAATGCAATTTCCCTCAAAAATAAACCCTCCAGGATGGGTGGGTGGCTCATGCCTGTAATCCTAGCAATTTGGGAGGCCAAGGTGGGCACCTTGCTTGAGCCTGGGAGCTGAAGACAAGCCTAGGAAACACAGGGAGACCCTGTCTTTACAAGAGATACAAATATTAGCTGGCCATGGTGGCATGTGCCAGTAATTGCAGCTATTTGGGAGGCTGAGTTGGAAGAATCATCTGAGCCTGGGAAGTGGAGGCTGCAGTGAGCCAAGGTCGAATAACTGCATTCTGGCCTGCACAACAGAATGATACCCTGTATCAGAAAAGAAAGAAAGAAAGAAAGAAAGAAAAAAGCAATGTGAAAAGAAGGACATTAAATAAGAAAAGCTTCAATTCTGCTGAAAAATGTTTCCATTTCTTAAAGCAAAAATGTTTCACAGGGACATACATTACTTACAACTTTCCCAAGAGCTATGAGGTGGGGTCAGGGGAACAGTGGTTCACATACTCCAAAGGTTGTGTTACTTTTCTCCGTCAAGCTTTCTAATGATTGAGAAACTCTTCATTGTGTGAATTTAATTGTACACGTACTTTTTCAATCCTGTCTTACTCTCCAAGCCCCATTCCCCTCCTACCGTGATCTATCCAAGGGCTGGTGAAGAAAATTTCCCATGGATACGCTACCCGATGCAGGCTACAGTTCTGATTCTTTAATGGGAAGAAAAATAAAGATATGCATATGCATGCACAGTGAGTATTTCCCAATACGCGTACAGGCCCTGCCAAAAAGGAAGGTGAAGCATACTTTCAGTTTCAGTCACACTAGAAGGGGAGGAGAGAAAAGCCATGGCCGGTGAGTCTTTTACTGTTCCAAGAAAAGGTCCCTGGGAAGAAAGAGTTTTGGAAGGCGCTGGCTCTTCTGGAAGCCATAATTAGCATCTGTGGAAGTTTACTTGAGTAGAAGTGAGGAAAAGTGGGGAGAGGGAGGAGAGAAGGAACTAGAAGATTCTTGCAGACTTTAGAAAGGAAAGGAAAGCCCAGAAAGGAACTGAGGCTTTAGCGGAAGCCTGATGTCATTTTGCAATCTTAATTAAACTCTTATTTACATGTTGAAAGTCTGACAGAGGGTACAGAATTGGCACAGTAGGAATACTAGCAGCAGTGGCTCCTAAATGAAATGGGCTATTTCTGCTTCATTACTTTATTAATCAGAGTTAAATAAACATGCGACATAAGAGGATGATCTCTGCTTTCCAGGGACTGATGTGGAAATGGTAAACTCAGTCTTCAGGCCACTCCATGCACATGCATGGAGACTATTGAGGGAAACAAGTAGGACAGCGATACAGTAAGAAGAGGGATTACCCAACTGTGAGGAGGGGGACATTTCACTGATGAAATCTAATGAGGTCAGTTTCTGTTGATTACATGAGAGGAATATGAGGCCGTTTTCATGATGTGAGAAATCCTTGTGCTCCAAATAGACAAGGTCCTGAAGGAGAAGAGAAAGCTGTTTATCCGTTCCATGGGTGAAGGCACGATAAATGGCTTACTGGATGAATTATTACAGACAAGGGTGCTGAACAAGGAAGAGACAGAGAAAGTAAAACGTGAAAATGCTACAGTTATGGATAAGACCCGAGCTTTGCTTGACTCTCTTATTCCGAAAGGGGCACGGGCATGTGAAATTTGCATCACATACATTTGTGAAGAAGACAGTTACCTGGCAGAGACGCTGGGACTCTCAGCAGGTAAGGGTCAGTGACTCACACTCAAGTTCACCTAGGGCCTGTCTTCGTGCGTAACATTTGATTTCTTTAGTAGTCATGTTAATTTGAAGAAAACTTTCTTATCTCTGGTTTCAGGGCCATATTTCTGTAGCAGGGTCCCTATTGCATGTCCCTTGACTCTCCTTTGATTCTTTTCCTTCATCCTCAGTGGCACTTTTCTGATTAAAGCTCATTTCCTGTTCTGAGTATGTGGTAGCTCCTTTGCTGAAGCTCTTGAGAACCATCTGAAAAGCTTCACGCTGTGTGTTCCAGTGTTCCTGGCAAGGCAAAATATTTACTTGTGGATTTATTTTTGCTGAGTGCAAGGGGTCCGTAGGCACTTACGTAGTTGTAAAGTCACATGAAGATTTAAGGTTTATAATCAAATACTTTTTATAACTTTTCTCCAAAATTTTACCCTCCCAAAAGAATAAAATATATTTCAATGATGGCGATACACTCAGAGAACACATTGGCGATACACTCAGAGAACACATTGAACGTATAGAAAAGTGAAGATTTCTAATGGGCTCATTCCTCCAGTTGCCTCCTTGTATTTTCTTTGAGTAAGATCACCCGGTTGTCTGTTACCAGGCTGTGGATCATGCTGTGAGGCCTGGAAATCCTCCACTTGCAATCCTCCTCAGGCCCAATACAGGGCTCGGGAACTGAGCTGGCCAAATCTCATGACCACTTGGACCTACCACGTGGTGAGGATGAGAGTTCTGGTGGATTCCCAGTCATTGATGTCTGTGGCACTTCCTAAAGCCACTTCAGAGGGAGATGTTCTTTGAAAGCAAAAGCCTTCTGTTCTAAGGTTTAGGGAAAGCTTATGCCTGTCTAAGCAGACATTGCAGATGTTTCTGTTTTCATCTATGTGTAATAAACATGTATTTTTCTATCAATGCCTCTTTCATTTTCTACCTCCCACCACTCTCTAAATTAAAGAACATCTTGAACATTATTTAATGTCAGTCAGTGTTATGGGAGAAATTTTTAGTGGGGAGTGTTTTACAGATTGGGGTGAAGTTTTCCAGAGATGATAAGTGACTACTTAAATATCCTTTATCTTTTCATAGATCAAACATCTGGAAATTACCTTAATATGCAAGACTCTCAAGGAGTACTTTCTTCCTTTCCAGGTAATGCTGTTTTTAAAGGAAGAGCATTCTTTGACCCACATCTTCCTTGACATTAATTTTGTAGGATGAACCGTGGGTAAATGGGCTATGGAGAATTCTCATAGATTGGTCGTATAATTTTCTTTTTGTAATCTATTCTGCTTTTGTAGAAACTGTTTCCACAGCTTCTTTATCCACGTTTATATTAAAAATTCTGAATCTGTGTCTCAAATCCTGATTACCCAAATAAGTACCAAACTTCATTATTTAAGCCTACAAAAATATTCACTCCCATATCCCAGAGACATCTTACTCTAAACTTTCCCAGAGCTGAACATGCCATACTTCCACACCCTGCTTCTCTTCCGGTTTTGTGTAACTTGGTTATTGGTGCCACCGTCACCAGTTGTTCAAACCAGGAACTTGAAACTCATATGGCACCCTTTTTTCTCATGCACCTCTAACATTCAAGCCATGGCCAAGTTTTATGCAGGCTTTTCTCAAATTTGGAACCATCTCTCTATTTCTACTTCTATTATTTTATTAAAGAACCCCTATTCCCATAGTGCACTCTTAAAATAAAAGAAACTTATATCTGAAAGCAATGTAGAGGCTAGGAATGCAAATTATTTATCAAGTTCAGATATTACTCTACTGAATTTATTAAGGTTGGATATCATGAATATTTTCTTAAATGTTTCACAGCATGGGATATTCAATATATAAAGAAATACTGTATTCTCTACTGTGAAAAAATAGCTCAAAAATAACCTAACTACTTCTATTTAGTTTTTTTCTATTGTTTTCACACTTCTTTATGAAGGAATCCAACATTTTATCCAACAAATGATTATTCTATAATTTTTTCCAATATATCTATTCTAATTAGTTCTTCTCCACATCAGCACATTTCATGCTGCCTTTGTTTATCTAACTGATTGTATAACCGTTTTTCAAATTTGTTTTTAAAATTAAATATTATTTTTTGCCTTAATAGTTTCTAAAAGGTCCTCCACAGATCTAGAAAACTTATTTCTATTTTAAAACAAAGGTTACATTAATTTCTTTAACAAGGACATCACATTGTTGGATTGTGTTGAACCTGTGATGAAATAAAAGGCTCAAGGATTTTCTCACATAAACTCTGTGAAAACATTTCCTCATGTGTCTGTGCAATGAATGTTTAGTGCTATGAATCCACCTAGTGTGTACTTTGATTTTAGCATTTATCATTATATCTTCATTCTAGTTCATATATTCAATATTCATGTCCTTTCATATGTACACATAGAAGGAAGAGATCCTGAAGGACAGGACAAAGATTCATTAAAAAATATTCCTAGTGCTTACTACCATGTATATTAAGTAAATAAATAAAAAGATAAACATGTATTTTTAAAAATATTTTAGTAGATTAAATTAAGACCTGATCCCATTACATTTTATCCTAGGGTTTGAATATTTTGAAAAAAGTTTATATTCTAACTATTTTATCTCACACATTGTTTGTTTTCTGAGTGTTTTATCAGGCATAGACTTGAAATTTTCCCTTCCTATGTTAGTATCTAAAATGCTTGTAGAAAGGCTGATCCTGAAATATGAAAGAAGATACTTACAATGCATACCTGGAAATCTCTTGCTTGAAATGTGCTCGATTAGGAGCAAACTCACTTAGCTGTATTAATGATGTAGATCAGGATTGTCCTCCTCAGAGTGCATTTCCTCTTCTGCGGCTTCATCCATAGGTGAGGCTGTAACAAACACAAAGCGGAACAAACAGGGATGCCACTGTTCATGATGTTCTTTGTCTCTTGCAGCTCCTCAGGCAGTGCAGGACAACCCAGCTATGCCCACATCTTCAGGCTCAAAAGGGAATGTCAAGCTTTGCTCCCTAAAAGAAGCTCAAAAGATATGGAAAGAAAAGCCGGCAGAGGTGCCATGCTCAGAACACAAGGATTAGAGTGGGGTGAAAGAAACACTTGAGGCAGTTCTGAAATGCAGTGGCTTATTCTTAGAGCCAACTTCATTGAGCAGTTCTGGAGAATCATACTTCTGCTCCCCTTACATAAAGGATTTCTATATCCTAGAATCCCAGGTTTATAGAAAGAGTTCCAAATTGGATCCACTTCCTGGGTAAATAACATCAGTGATGGCAGCTATTGAATGCTTATTATGAATGGGCATTGTTCTAAGCATCTTGCACATGATAATACATAATTTTTAACCTTAAACATAACCCATTTTAGAGATCAAGAAGCTGAGACAGGGGATTGTTAAATATTTTTCCCAAAGAAAAACAATCAGAAATTGGAACAACCAGTTTTAGAATTCAGTCATTTTTGCTTCAAAGCTTGTGCATCTTTCAAAATCCTACCTATCAAGAACAATGAAGTTAGAAGCTCAGCTGCCATCTGGGCGTTTGCAATGTCCATGCATACTCTTGAAGCAGCATT
Source organism: Pongo pygmaeus (assembly GCF_028885625.2). Lineage (NCBI taxonomy): Eukaryota > Metazoa > Chordata > Mammalia > Primates > Hominidae > Pongo > Pongo pygmaeus. The sequence goes on along the minus strand of NC_072382.2, from coordinate 106,631,900 downwards.
CAATTCTGTTCCCCCTTTTCAATGTATAGTTCATGGGGTTTGGTATCTTGATAGGACTAAGGAAGGGGAAGCTGTCATAAACCAGCAAGGGAAATATTTAATTGGAGAGAACAAGGCTGCTCATTCAAATTGCATTACCTACAGATTTATCCAATAATGGACAAGTCAAGCCGCACACGTCTTGCTCTCATTATCTGCAATGAAGAATTTGACAGTATTCCTAGAAGAACTGGAGCTGAGGTTGACATCACAGGCATGACAATGCTGCTACAAAATCTGGGGTACAGCGTAGATGTGAAAAAAAATCTCACTGCTTCGGTAAGTTCTATTATACAACAGAAACAATGGTTATGCCTTTCGTATAACTAAATAATATTAGAAAGCTTAGTTGTAAGACCAAGAAATGTAATCTCTTGACAATCTAAAATACAAACTTGCCATGAGAGAGTTCTGGATACTACATGGTCCTTTGTAACATAAGAGTCATTCAGCACGAGCCTGGTATAACTGAATTGGGAGATGTTTTATTGACTCAGTAATGCCACCGTCTCTCTACAAGATAACTCTGGATGACTTCCTATAACACTTTCCTTCACCTTTCTTGAAACTAAGACTAAATTTTTTTTGGCACCCCGTTGTTTTTCATGGAATTCCTTAAGAAACTCCTTAAGTATTTATTTATTGACTTTCCAAGGTACCATGATAGTTAATTACATCGAATATCAGTGATATGGTCTCTTTCAGGACATGACTACAGAGCTGAAGGCATTTGCACACCGCCCAGAGCACAAGACCTCTGACAGCACATTCCTGGTGTTCATGTCTCACGGTATTCGGGAAGGCATTTGTGGGAAGAAACACTCTGAGCAAGTCCCAGATGTATTACAACTCAATGAAATCTTTAAAATGTTGAATACCAAGAACTGCCCAAGTTTGAAGGACAAACCGAAGGTGATCATCATCCAGGCCTGCCGTGGTGGTGAGTGCTGATGCCTTTGAGAACACCAGACAATCAAATACTATCCTACTCTGTATGCATCCAGGAATTTTTGGTTTCTTTTTGTTTGTCTTTTAATGTCAAAGAACACGTACTGTCAGTATTCAAGATTGCAGCTTCTGTGAATTGAAGGGCTGGTTGGTAGATATTTGTTCCATATTTAAGCTTGAGATTTTGATGTTTGGAAATTTTTACAATTTGTTTGATGGTTAGAAAAGATAAACATTGTTGAAAAGATTGTAACTGAAATGTATGTGTGTATTTGCATGTGAATTAATGATAGAGCAAACACATTAATAAATATCATTGAACAGAGGCTAGGAGGAAAACATCTTCTCAGCCATTGGTAGTAGTAACAAATCAAACTGTGTCTTTCCAGACAGCCATGGTGTGGTGTGGTTAAAAGATTCAGTAGGAGTTTCTAGAAACATATCTTTACCAACTACAGAAGAGTTTGAGGATGATGCTATTAAGAAAGCCCACATTGAGAAGGATTTTATCGCTTTCTGCTCTTCCACACCAGGTAACAGGTTTCTTACAAAGGACATCTTTGTTGGGGCTATCAATACAAAAAGTGACAGTAACCCACTAGAGGTGGTGATTAACAACTCAAGACCAACTCAAGCTTTGTTCCAAGTTATACACACAATTCCCTTTATCCAAGAGATCAATTTTACATATCTGTTCAATGCATTACTAATTAAAGAATTCATCTATGTTTCAAAATATTTTTGGAACTTTGAGCGATAGCAGAGAATTAAATGGAAGATGGTATGTGCTGTAGTACATTAGAATCTGACTCTGCATAGAAAATTCCACCATGTTGAGATCATTCATTAGTCCGATTTGCCCAGACATCAAATATTTGTAGAAGAGTAGGAGCAAGGTTCCGAAAAGTAGAACAGCAAGCAAGGCACTTTGGGGCCCTAAATTAAAGTGGGTTTTACCTAGAAGCATGAAGTGTATAAGACAGAATATATTTGAATTTTTCTAAACGTGTGCTTTGTAGTAAGAATCTTGCTATTATTGACTGACCCAGACATTTAGTATTTTGTAAAACAGTTCCACTAGTTCCTCCTTGGGCTTTCCTTGAATTGCTCACTAATATGTGAGTATAAATATTATTTTTCTAAGGATTTAATAAATTAATATATTTGAAATATTGAGCATGACACAAAATAAAGCACACATTAAAAAACTGCTATTATTTAAAATGTATATATTTGATAATTTAATTCAGTTACTTTTCTAAGCAAGGTTTAAATAAAAATTATTTAAACCTTTCATTCACCACGTTTGGCAGTTTCCTGAGAGGACTTGCATTCTCTTGGTCACCTCTGGCCCAAAGGCCCTGCCTCTGCTCAGATAGTTAAGTTTTCTAAAATATTTTCTAAAATGAGATATCTTCTTTCAGAAGAAGCTTGGTTCTACATTGTGTTGAACATGCCCTGATGTAGAACTCAATAATTTTTTTTTCCCAATGATCAGAAACAATGACACCACCCAAAAACACCATATATTTTCAGCCTGAGTACATATAGCAGAGTTTAATATTAGACAGAACTGTTCGTTAGTATCCTTTGATCCCAGCCTTCCACATGACATTCACCGCTCTCTAAGTAGCTCTTTGTAGGCCCCGGCTTCTCGTCATCAATCTGGCTGATTTATGTGTCTTTCTTTTCTTTCACTTTCCTTACTCCTCCCTTTCAGATGACTGTCAGAAACTCCAATTCAGTTATCTATAACTTCCATGTTAAACCTATCTCCACATTCTGCTGTGCCAATCCCAACCACATCATAGTGATCTCCTGAAGAAAAATAATTATCTATTTCCTTGATTTCACAAAACATTTGCAGAGATATCTGTCTCCACCATATCTTTCACTTACTTCCTTTTACTAGAACAAGTGTCAGTTAAAGGCTTCATTTAGCTGAGATAGCTGTGTTTCTAAATAGAATTTTATTATCAATATATACTTTATGACCATTATAACTGGCTAAAATGCATCATTAAAGAATGTGTCTGTCATTATATACAGAGCTATTGCTGCTGCTTTTCTCTTATGACTTCCTTTGCATAATTTTATGCCTTCATTACTTCTGTGTCTACTGTGTAATAAATTAATATTGTTTTTCTTTAATATTTCTCTTCTTCATAACAACTTTTTTCCTCCAATATAATGTGCTTATTTCCTTATCTACTCCTCCTAGATTTCTACTTTTGTTCTGTTTTATGATTTTTATAGTTAACTTTTTGTGTGTAAATATCTTACTGTCGATGTTATTTAATTTCGATTAATCTTTTATGAAGTACATAAATTGAGAATTTGTTAATATAATTACACCATGTAGACTGAGTATTGCATATCCTGGGTTATCTCAAACACTTGTGTGACCTCAGATACCTCTTGTGCATGGAGTTAATACCATCCCCTGTATAGCTAGCTGAGTCTATTAAATATCAGAATGCATAATTAACTTAAATCACAGTCAGTAATACCACTTTGGGAATGTACATTTAGATATTTCGTTTCCAAATCCCAATCACTCCCCTCGACCCCATTCTGCCTTTTCCTTATTTGCTACTAAATTTATGATTTCAAACATCCCTCAGCTGGAGTAGAAATACTAGGGTTTCTTCTCTTTCTTCAGGCAAGAGCCAGTTTTGAGATTTGAAATGTGCTTTATCCATAGATAATGTTTCTTGGAGACATCCCACAATGGGCTCTGTTTTTATTATGAGACTCATTCAACATATGCAAGAATATGCCTGTTCCTGTGATGTGGAGGAAATTTTCCGCAAGGTAGGACTCTAGTGGATGCTATTTCACTCTACTTCCCTGAATGCTTGGCTATTGCAATTGGAAGCATAGAAAGCAGATCCAGACATGTTTATCTTCCAATAATACCCTTCTTTCCAAAAGAGTTTTGGAGTTCTTTGGAGAGTGGACAAACCTAGGAGCCTAATCCAATCTATTAAGACCCACAGCCTTGAGAAAACAATCGTTTAGTTTCACCCCGCTCCTGCCCTGCAGAGACAAATGAAGGGACTCTAATTTACCTGTATCTCTCATGGCTATTAGATCCAGCAGCAGATTTAAAATGCCCTGAGGAGGGTCATTCAATGCTTACATACATATATGGTTATACTTGTTGCAGATGGAAGTACTTTTTGTTTTTGTCACTTATTTTGCTATATTTGTTGTAGTTTTTTGGCATAACTCAAGAAACTCTTGAAAAAAAAAACTCAGCAATAAAAGGGCTATAGACTTTCCTTACTCTTTTAGGTTCGATTTTCATTTGAGCAGCCAGATGGTAGAGCGCAGATGCCCACCACTGAAAGAGTGACTTTGACAAGATGTTTCTACCTCTTCCCAGGACATTAAAATAAGGAAACCGTATGAATGTCTGTGGGCAGGTACATGTGTATGGTCGGGAGTTTGGGAAGGTTGAGGAAAGGGTGCTGAAAGTCCATTTTAGTCAAGAACTCTAGGTCTACAGGCTGAGAATCCTTAATCCAAAAATTTGAATTTTGAAATGCTCTAAAATCCAACACTGTGTGAGCGCCCACATGATATTCAAAGGAAATGTTTATTGAAACATTTCAAATTATAGGTTTTTGGATTAGGGATGCTAAACCAGTAAGTATACTGCTGAATTCCAATATACAAAAATATCCGAAATTTGAAATACTTTTGGTAGCATGCATTTTGGATAAAGGATAATCAAGCCACATACAGAAAATACTGAAGTAATGTCTTTCTTTTGGTCAGTGCAGAGCGCATTGCTCTTCTCCCAAAGTTTTTCATTTAGACCCCTTTTGAGATTCAGCTGATATTGGCCTAGAAGTGGCCGTAAGACTATGAACCCTCACTTTTGGATGTTTCTCTCCTTCACCTCAGCAGGGTATATTTAAACATAGCATGCGGTCTTTCCTTTTAAAATTGTGTATGTTCCCATTGGTGGATAACTTTATAACTTGCATGTCTTTAACAAAATTCTTTCCTATTTTTTTATTATTATTTCTTTTTCTCATAGGGAGTGAAGAGATCCTTCTGTAAAGGTTTTTGGAATTATGTCTGCTGAATAATAAACTTTTTTGAAATAATAAATCTAGTAGAAAAATGAAAACTTGTCCTCATTTTTCTCCCACACTGAAGAAACAGGGACTGGAACTTAGAGTGACTAAGGAATTTAGAGTGTTTGACTTAATCTGTCAGACCCAAACTGGCTATTGGCACCTTTCTTTCCCAGAACTTAAAGTAAAATAAAACATAAAAATTTAAAAAAGAAAATCAGACTTACAAACATAGCAATGTTATTAATTACTTTCTTGAACAAAAATTTATTTTGTGCCATTTTTAAAAAAAGAAAAATCGTTTGCTGGGCTTTCTGCTTTGGGGATGTGATATAAGTTACAGCAGGTATCTGACTTCAAATAATTTAGAGCTCAGCAGGAGAGATGGGGGAAGACAGCTAGTTATGACAGCGACAGTGTAGTGTGATAAGGAACTTTTCCCAAATCCCACAGTTTACTACTGACAAATCCATGAACAGAACTTGCATGTTTCTACTGTTTGCAAAAGTATTTAAGACAAAGAAAGTAAGTTTTGAATCAACCCTCAGTAGTTCACAGACTTCTTGAAAAGATAAGACAGCCATCCAAAATGAAGCACTTGGCAGATAGTGCCTGACACCCTGAAGAAACTCTAGGATGCATGGTGTGCACAATGAAGTCCTGGCATGGTGCAGAGAAAACGAGTTTGAAGTGAAATCATTCACTCAGGGGTGTTAAGATTTAGGGAGGATTCGAAGAACTACCCCTTACTTGCAAATAGGAGTTTTTTCTAATATTTAATATATTAAATGAGAGTTAATTTCTGACTTTTTAAAAACCTTCATAGTTGAACACATTACAGTCTCTCTCTCTCTCTTTTCTTTTTTTTTTTTTTGCCTTTTATTAACTGTTTCTCTGGGCATATCTCTTCTGTACTATCATGCATATTCTACTTCAACCTGAGACTACATCTGCGATCAGTCTTTGCTCAGAGAATATCAAAAAGCAGAAGTGAATTGCCACCCTAAGTAAAAATTAACTGTTAAAGCACTTTTAGTCAGTTGAAGAACAGCATTCCAGGAAGTACATAAGAGGATTCCTTCAGAACTGTCTCCAATCAAAGGGTAAGATGACAGGGAGATGGGGAGGAGAAGACTCCATCATGATTCCTCAGCACAGTTTAAACAAGAAATACATTTATTGAATAAACAATCCTTTCCTTGTTTCTTTTTGCTGTTGTTGTTGACTTTGTTGAGTATCAGTTGGTTATAGGTGTGTGGCTTTATTTTGGGGTTCTGTATTCTGTTCCATTGGGCTATGTGTCTGTTTTTTTGTACCAGTACCTTGCTGTTGTGGTTACTGCAGATTTCTAGCATAGCTTGAAGTCCAGTAATGTGATGCATCCATCTTTGTGAAAAGCAGTTTGGAGATTTACCAAATAACTAAAAAAAGAACTATCATTTGCCCAAGCATCTCATTACTGACTGAATCCTCAAAGGAAAATGTACTGTTCTATCAAAAAGACATGTGCTTTGAAATGTTTGTCACAGCACTATTCACTGTAGCCAAAATAATAGAATCAACCCAGGTGTCCATCAATGGTGGATTGGATTTTAAAAAATGTGGTACACACCTACTATGGAATGTTACACAGCCATAAAAATGAAACCCTGCCCTTTGCAGCAACATGGATGCAACTGGAGGCCATTATTCTAAGCAAATTAATGCAGAAACAGAAAACCAAATATCACATAATCTCACTTGTAAGTTCTAGCTAAATATTGTGTACACATGGACATAAAGATGGGAATAACAGACACAGGGAGCTACTAGAGGGAGGAGTGAAGGAAGAGGGCAAGAGCTGAAAAACTATGTACTGGGTGCTATTCTCACTGCCTAGGTGATAGGTTAAATTGTACTACAAACCTCTGCATCATCTAATATACTCTTGTAACAAACCTGCATATCTACCCCTGAAACCCAAATAAAAATTGAAATGAAAAATAAAGAAACCTAAGATATACAAAATATTTGATTAATTCTTATGGGAAGGTGAAAGGAAACTAGTTAGATTTTACTCATTCAGGACATGTGTTTTTAGGTGAGCGGAGGTAGAAAAACTGACAGATCAGAAGAGAGGGATGAATAGAAGAAGATGTGGGGCTATGGAGAGAGAAAAGGAAAAAGAAAACCAGGCTGAGGTTTCAACCCACAAAACAATGTTTTGTCATTTGCATTTTTTTTCCCCAGGGAAGAATCTAGAGTTCAAGACTAGAAAGCCAATTTGCTGACTACAGGGCACTTCCCAATGATGAAACTAGAGGTTCCCAGAAGCAACTTCATAATCTGTAATCACTTGTCCCCACTCCCTGCAATAAGGAAATACCTGGTGTCTTTTATTTCTGAGTCTGAGGCACTTTCCAGTGCTGTAAGAAGAGACAGAGGCTGTTAGCTATGGCTGGTGAGTCTGGGCCCTTTTCTGACTAGCAGCTGGGGACTCAGGTCTTAGAAAAATCTTGATTTATTGCTATGTGACAGGCAGAAATACCAAAAGGGAAATCAGCCAATAGCGTGCATGCTGAATCTTTCTCTTATTGGTGGTATGTAGTTTGAATCATGAGACTCTGTGTAGAGACACTGAAGGAGAGTATGTTCTCTAGATGTTTTCAAGCCAGAAAATGGTTAATTCCTTTCTTTCAGCTTCTGGTAATCAAAGAGAGTGTAAGGAAAGACAGAGTAAGTTATTTGTGTGAGAAAACTCCAGAAATTTCTAAATGCACTCTGAAATCTTCTCTGCTTCCTCTTGATCCAAATTAATCCTCCAGACTATGAACCTTCTCCCCACAATCAGATCTGAGAGCCTCTGTGTTCTCAACGTGTTGTCATCCCTTATCTTGAATTATCTTATTGGTCTGTTTAAAGTGATTGCATTTTTCCACCTTTCTATGTAGTCCTGGTACTAACTATTATAATGTAATACATCTTAGGTTGCTATCATAGACTTTTAACTGTTTTCCCACTCCCAAAAACTTAACCCTTCAGTCCATACTGCACACTACTTTCAAGCCACCTGTCTTACACACAGAAGCTAAAAAAGCTTATGAGTTGGAGTCCTGGGCTACTTAAGCAGCTCATATTCCAGCAGGTCATATTGCGTCTTTGGCTTCATTCTCCTCATTGGAAAAAGGAAGAAACTGGAATAGGTCAGTGCTTTCTAAACCTTATAACATATATGAATAATCTGCAGTCATATTTAAAAATCAGATTACCACTGCCTTCCCAACCCTGAATTGCTCAATCTTTAACAGCCTGTAGACATTTATTAACCTTTAAAGATCTGCAGACAATTCTTATGAAGCTAGCCTGGCACAGATTCTTCTGCAGGTTAGCATTATTAGCAAAGGTGGTCAGTTAGTTAACTCTCACCTCTCACATGCTAGGGATCTATTAATGTAATTTTCTTGCTCAGCAACATACATTGGCTCCCTATTGCCTTTTAAAAAATATCTAAACTTTCAGATAATGTTTCAGATGGTGTTTCTGTCTTTCAAAATATACTTATTCATTTTTCCATTAATCACTCTAAGCCACGATTTTTATGTTCATAAGAAAAAAAAGCAAATATTTACTGTATTTTACTTCACTTATACTTCCTTGCTGTTAAGTTTCTTTATTCCTTTGATTCTCTCAGTAGCTTAATTATCTCCAGGTTTACATCCCTCAGTAGCTTAATTATCTCCAAGGTTTACATCTCACCTCACAAGATTTAACTGACACTCCTAACATGCAGGAATTGCTTGCTTTAAAAATTTTTTTTTGTCTATTTTATGATACTAAAAAGCATTTGGCCAGGGAGGAGTAAGTCAGATTCATAGCCATGGCTGCCTCTTTGGCCGGGCAGGCTGACTTTACCGGTCGTAGACTGGAGTAAGGAGAATCATTAGATAATAGATAGGAGAAATGGAAGGGCACTAATCAAAAACAAGTTAAGTGGGTCAATAATTATAAACAACCATGTGTAGTTGGTCTTCGTTAAATAAAACTAGTGAAAAACAGTATCCTATATAAAATGTGTAAGAACATCACATCACTTTGCCTAGGACTGAAACTGCTCGTGATGAATTTGGCCTCTAAATTATTCCATTCGTTTTTATTATCACTGCATCTTCAATTCATTGATTACTAAAATAACAAAAAATAATCAATAAAAACTGTGTTTTAAAAACAGTACTGTGTGATTGGTATCTCCTGCACTCTCTCTGACTGAATATTTAAAACCAGTCAGTTAAGTTTGTGCTATTATTGCCATTTTATAGTTGAGGAAGGTGTCTAGAAAAGGACTATGAAATTTTCTTTTGGTCTAATGTCTGTTGAGAAGAGTGAATCTAGGTTGGCCTGACTCTTAAACTCGACACACTAATGTTCTGTCAATTTTCCGCAAACAAATATCTTCAAATGGTGGCCCTATCTCATCACGCCCACCTCAGTCTTGGCTGCACACTTCAATACTTTCTAAAGCCCAGCTCACCCAGCTTCCTGATTACTTTAGACACCCTAAAATCTTTGTGTTTCTTCCCACACTGCTGTCTGTTAGGGGACCAGCCCTCACTTGTTCAAGGGGCAAATTCCCCCTAGTCTTTCAGGTCTCAGTGTCAAGCCCTCCCTTCTCTGGACAGCTATCTTCTACCTGAAACACAGTGTGCTCATGCTTTTTTTTGAGCATCTGCTCATTATTTAAATTCTTATAATGTTTTTTATTTGACTTATTTGCATATCTATCTTTCCACTTGACTGTAAGCTTGAATGTGTAAGAATATTTCCTCAAAATGGTACCCTAACTACTAGCAGAGTATTTTTCACAAACTTTTGCTCACCAAATTTTCCAGAATGAATATGCCTTCCTTCTGCTTAAAACTTCCAGTGTGTGCTTATTGTCTATTAAATAAAATCAAACTTACTTACCTTTTATTAAATATTCTTCAAGAGTTGGGCCTTACCTAAAATTTATTCATTTGTTTCTACATTCACTCAACTAGTGATTCAGTAGATAATTATTAGACTTCCCTTGAATGCCAGAAGTAGTGCAGGCCTAGTTTATGGCCACCTGTCCTCACAGAGCATAAAATCTAATGGTGGATGCTGAGAATTAGGCTGGAAATCACAATTAAAGGTAAAAAACTATGCAACCCTAAAGAGAAACAAGGTGCCCTAGGGACATGTACCTCTGACATTGTCTCCCCTCAGAGAATCAGAGGATTGCCTGAAAAAAAAATGCCTTCTGGTCTTAGACTTGGAGAATAAATAGAAAGTATAGGAGAATAGGAAGCAAGGAGAAGGTGGGAGACTGGACTAGACATTAAATGAAGAGCAGGATATTTTCATTGTAATGAGCAAGGTGCGGACAGTATCAGAAGATGAGGCTGAATGAGAAGGCCTAAGTTAGAATGAGCTGAGAGGTTTCATGGTCAAATCTAGATATCGGAACACTCTTCATTGTGAAGAATAGAATAGAAGGGACAAAATGAAGGTTTATAAGGTTCTTGGTGTAATTCAGAAAGAAAGGGTGTTGGCCTGAATAGAAGTAATGAACAATTAGAATTAAGAGTAGTGGTCAGATTCTGAAAATGTTTAGTAAATAAAATCAATGCAGTGTGAATTGAGTTGGGGAAGAAGACATACAGAAGGCAGAGAAGTTTAATATCACCAGGTTTTGCTGCCTTCCCGCACTTGGAAGTTAGGTATTATTTTTTACTATATGGAGGAGGAAATGAAGGATGGAAATAGAAGAAAATTAGCAGTTCAATTTTAAAAGTTCAATTGAATGAGGTTGTGGGATTATTTTAAGTGATGTCTCATTGTTGGATGTATGGGTTTCCATATGGGATCCACATCTGGGCTGATCCATAAATTTGAGTCATTTATTTATTATTTTAAACTTATAATTGATGCTATGAGAATTTATAGATTATGAAAAGAGGCTCTCAAGCCAAATGTCTTGAATTGTTTTTTATAAATATTGTTTTATTTATTTAATTGACAAATAAATATTTTATATACTTATGTACAAAATGATGTCTGAAATATATATTGTAGAATGCCTAAAGAGCTAAATAACATATGCATTACCTCATATGCTTATCTTTTTTGTGATTACAGCACTTAAAATTTACACTGTCAAACAATTTTCAAGAATTCATCATTGACTATAGTCACTATGTGATGCAATAGATTTCTTAAACTTACTTCTCCTATCTAATTGAAATGTTGTTTCCTTTGATCAACATCTCCCCAAACTTCCTGCCTCCTCCTAATCACCACCATTCTACTCTCTGCTTTTATGAGTTTAACTTTTTTGAGTCTACACATCAGTGAGATCATATAGTATTTGTTTTTTGGTGCCCAGCTTGGCTTATTTTATTTAGTATAATGTTATCCATGTTCATCAATGTTGTCACAAATGACAGGATTTCTTTCTTTTTTCTAAAGCTGAATACTGTTGCATTATGATACTTTCTCCATCCATTCATCCATCTACAGATACTTAGGTTGATTTTATATCTTGCCTATTGTGAATAATGCTGCAATCACAATGGAAGTGTATATGTCTTTTCAACACACTGACTTAACGTTTAAAACATATACTAAATATTTGGGTTGCTACATCATTTTTAACATTTTTAATTCATTTTAATTTTTAACTTTTTGAGGAGTTTCCTATTGTTTTTCATTATGACTGTACTAATTTATATTTTCACCAACAGTATACTAGAGTTCCTTTTTCTCTACATCCTTTCCAACACTTGTTATCTTTTTTTTTAATAATACCCATTCTAATCATTCTAACAGGTGTGAGGCATTATCTCATTGTGGTTTTAATCTCCCTGGTGATCAGAGATGTTGAGCATTTTGTATATACCTGTTGTCCATTTATGCATCCTCCTTTGAAAAATGTCTATTTTGGTCCTTGGCTCATTTTGTAATATTTGTTTTCTTCCTATTGAATTGTGTTTCTTATATATTTTGAATATTAATATCTTATCAGATATATGGATTCAAATATTTACTCCTATTCTGTTGGTTGTTGTTTCCTTGGCTTTGCAAAAGCTTTTTAGTTCGATGTAATCTCATATCTTAATTTTGCTTTCTTTTCCCATGTTTTTAGTGTTATATCCAAAAATCATCGTCTATACCAACGTCATTAAGCTTTCCCACGTTTTTGTGTAGTAGTTTCATAGTTTCAGTTATTAGGCTTATGTTCTTAATCCATTTTGAGTTGATTTTTGTATATGGTGACAGATAAGGGCCCGTTTTCATTCTTGGATATTTAATTTTCTGCTCTTGGATATTTAATTTTCCCAACATCATTTATTGAAGAAAGTGTCCTTAGCCTATTATGTGTTCTTGAAACTTTGTCAAAAATAAATTTACTGTAAATAACTGGGTTTATTTCTGGCCTTTTTGTTTTATTCCATTGTTCTCTGTGTTTGTTTTTATGCCAGTACTATGTTTGATTATTATAACTTTGCAGTATGTTTTAAAGTCAGGTTGTGTGCTGCCTCCAGTTTTGTTCTTTACTCAAGAATGCTTTGGCTATTTGAATTTTTTCATAACTCCATATGAATTTTAAGGTTGATTTTCATATTTCTGTAAAAAATGCCATTGGAGGCTTAATAGGAATTGTATTGAATTCATAGATTTCTTGGGTAGTATAGACATAATAATGTAATATTTTCCAATTCATGAACATGGGATATCTTTCGATTTTTGTGAATCTCACGCAGTTTCTTCTGTCAATGTTTTATAGTTATGAGTATATACGTCTTTAACTTTTTGGTTACATTTATTCCTTATTATTTCATGAAATTTTTTTATAGCCATTATAAATGAGATTTTTATCATCCAATTTTTTAGTTTGTTGTTATTATAAAAATGATACTAATTTTTGCATGTTGTTTTTGTATCCTTCAACTTTACTGCATTTGTGTATTAGTTCCAACAGATTTTTCATGGAGCATTTAGGGTTTTCTTAATATATGTAAGATCATGTCATTCATAAACAGGACACATTAACTTCTTCCTCTCCTATTTTGATGCCTTTAAATTCTTTCTGTTGTCTAATTCCTCTGGTTAGGATTTCTAGAATAGAAGCAGTGAAAGTGGGTGTGTTTGTCCTCTTTCTATGAGGTTAACTGTGTGTTTGTCATAAGTGGCATTTATTGTGTTGTAAACCTCTTTAGGTTAATTGCTTTTCATATGTCTCCACATATTCATTCAGTCAATACTATATTCATTTACTAGGCATGCAAATAATTTAAATAGAACTTCAGAACTCAGGCAGAGTAGACATTCCATAAACTAATCTGTGTACTCTTCGCAAATCTTCACATTCTCTGTTCCAACATCTACATTGCATTTAAAACCAACGTTTTTGTCTTGTCTTCTAAGAAGCCTCTGTAAACTCTCCTCCTGGAATTTTTTCATATTTTCTGAGTTCCTTAAGCATCTTATCTGTGTTCTCTTAAGAAGCTCTTCATCAACGATCATGTAATGTAATTTCATAACTTAAGACTTGGGGCTCTGGATTCTGAACACTTGTACTTCTATTCCTGCTCCAGAGTTACTATATACTTCGTTTTCTTTTCACAGGATTACACTCAATTTCTTAAGTAACTTATCTGTATATGTTTCCTTTTCCATATAAAAGAGCTTAATATACATTTTGCATGGAGTTTTTGTGAAATTTCAGTAAAGCACTTGACCTCATGGGGGTTCAACATATATTAACTATTATTACTGAAAGCCTGTCATGGTTAACTCTATGGAATGTGGTGTAAAAATAGGATTTGAACCCTAATTCATGTGATTTAGGGCAACCTATTATTTAAATGACTTATAAAATTGATAAAATAATAAATATTCTACTGGTTTATTGTGAGGGTCCAGTATACTACTATTTGTAAAGTACTTAGAAGAGAGACTTGTAAATAATAATGATAATTACTGATATGATATAATAATGATAATTACTGATTTATTATATCAGTATAATAATGATAATTACTGATTTATTATATGAGTATAATAATAATGATAGTTACTGATTTATTAAATCATTATAATAATGATTACTGATATTATTAATAATAATCATGATAATTACTCATATGATATAATGATGATTGTCATTGCTTTATACGAATTCATTTTTTAATCACAAAAAATACATAGGAGATGTTACGTTTATTAAATGTAACTTTTTCTCCTGTTTTGTAACTTCCATGTGTCTTTCTCATAATGGTTGGTTCATTATTGGCATATGAACTCAAGATAACCTGGAAAATGAGTCTGGTGCTTCTGGGCCAAAATTTTGTTCAATGTCCTGACATGTTTTCTTTATAAACTGTATTTTGTGTGAAAGCTATCCTTATATTTAGATGAACTAGATAATGATCTTTATAGAGTTAACTGAGAAGAGAGGACATATCTGGCTTTTCCACATACAACCTGCTTAAATCATATCTCTTTTATTGAAATAAATGATTTTTTATTACTTTGATATATATATATGTGTGTGTGTGTATACATATATATTGCTTTACCAGGATATATATATATCTCCTGGTAAAAATCTGAATTATACCAATGAGTAATACATTAACTCAGTGTCATATTAATCTACCATAATATTTGTTCAATATTTTCAATTCTAAATTTTGGTTTGAGAAAAGGCGCTAAAGAATTAGGTATCTAGATGCATTTATCCACTTAATGATTAAGTTGGATGTTTACTTATGTATTCAGCAAGCAGATTAAGCACTTTTAAGCATTTTGAGCAGAAAATTGCTAATTAGCACAATTGGGTATAGCTTGTGTGTTAAAAAATGCAAATTCAAAGATACAGTTAATTCACCAACGAAGCTAAATACAGAGAAAAAGAAAGATCCTGCAGTCTAGTAGGAATAATTTACAGTCTAGACAAGAGAATGCACTGTCCTGGGTGCACACATTTCAGGTAGATCATCATGAGTTTGAGCAAGAGAGAGAAATCTGAACACAATGGATGACCAGGAATTTAGCATTAGGCCCAATGCCGCAGAAAAGAAAAAGACAAGCTATAAAAAACAAACTTAAGTGGCAATGAATTGTTTAACACAGCCTGGTAGGAATTTGATGGGTGAGAGAATGCTACAGGTACAAAGAAATAATGCGTATTTGTTGAAGACATGGTAAGGCAGAATGTATTTTCAAGGGTGTTTTACATTACAGAGCTTTGTCTAAAGCAAGGGCAAAACTCTTTAAGCTGTGCCCATAGTTGAAGGAGTCTTTATATTTCTGATAGAAGACAGCTGCAAAAAAAAAAGGCGTAAGAATTTTGAAGCTGTGTTCAAATGTATCCTTCAGAGTGGATTGGATAACTTGGTGATAAACCACATGCTAAAGAACAACGTGGCTGGACAAACATCTATCCAGACCCTACCTAATACGGATCAAAAGTCGACCAGTGTAAAAAGTAAGACTGGATATTTTACAATGGATATTTCCAATTTTTTAGAATCTGTTCAATTCTAAGACCCACACAGTGACTTCTGTGATCCCCCTATCCTCCTTCCTTTATGAAATTATCATTTTCACCAAACCTATAATTTTTCTTTCAGGGACTACCTTGTCTTTTGTGGGGTGGGATCCAGTTTCCAATCAGCTAAAAGGCTGAGTTCTTGGGTTCAGATTGTGCACTATAATTAATAGTAGAGGCTTGTAGTAAGACATATTCAAACCTAAACCTAGATTCTGTTATTAATAATCTGTGTGGCTTCCTGCATGTGTCTTAACCTCTCTTGCTCCCTAATCATCAGTCTTACCATCTATGAAATGGGGACAATTTCAGTACCTTCTCACAAGACTGTGGAAGGTTAGAAACATTGTGTTGGCTGGCATCAACATGCCAATAACTCCCAAGATATTAACTGTCATCCAGAACTCTCTCCTCTGAGCTCCAGACTCATTTAGCTCTTAGACGCATTTTCAACAATTCTGCTCCAGTGTTTCATTGGCTTCGTTAAACTAATGATTACCTAAAAATTAAACACTTTTTCTTCTAAACAAATTTGTTCCAACTTTAACCCCTTTCCATTTTAGTAAAAGAAACTAATATATATCAAATTTCTCCCACCAGAATGCAACTGGTTGCTTTACCAATGACTGGCAGTAATTAGAAGAGGGCCAGGCACAAAAACTTATCACTTTGATATCTATATTTTCCAATAAAAATTCAAATTATGCTAAGGTGTAGTGATTAACCTGATGTCACATAAATTCACCATGCTAGATTAGTTATCATATTATTTTCAATTTCAAATTTTGATTGAGGAAAAGATGCGAAAAAATTAGGACTCTGGATGCAGTCATCCATTTGTTCATTAAGTCATGTATTTAGCAAGCATGCTAAGTACTTTTAAGTTTGAGCACAAAGATGTTAATGAGCACAAAGATGTGGGTATAGGATGTGTGCTAAAAATGCAAATTCAAAGATATAGTGCTTTCCCCAAGGAAACTAAATACAGCAAAGAGGCAAGATTGTCTAGTCTAGTAGTATTTACAGTCTAGACAAGAGCATGGACTGTCCTGGGAGTGTCCATTTCAGGTAAATTATCATCATCATGAGCTGTGAGCAAGAGAAAGAGAAATATGAAAACAGCAGGTGACCAGGAAGTTAGCATTATTCCCAATGCCACAGAAGGAAGAAGAAAAGCTATAAAAACAAATTTAAGAGGAAATGAATTGCTAAGCACAGTCTGGTATGAATTTCATAGGTGAGAGAATTCTGCAGTTGCAAAAAAAGATGTGTGTTATTCGCTGGAGACATGGTAAAATAGAATGTATTTTTAGAGGAGTTTCATATTACAGAGTTACGTCTTAGGTGAAGGCAGAACTCTTTAAGCTGTGCCCATAGTTAAAGGAGTCTTTCTATTTCTGACAGAAGACAACCACAAAAAAAAAACAATTAAGATGTTGGAATACCTGGGCAAAGATGTTCTTCATGGTGTTTTTAATCATTTGGCAAAACACGATGTTGTGACATTGAAGGAAGAGGAAAAGAAAAAATATTATAATGCCAAAATTGAAGACAAGGCCCTGATCTTGGTAGACTCTGTGCGAAAGAATCGCGAGGCTCATCAAATCTTTATCCAAACACTTCTCGATATGGACCAAAAGATCACCAGTGTAAAACGTAAGGCTGCATCTAACACAATAAATATGTTAAATTTTCCAGAATATATTCAACTCCAAGGCCCATGCAGTGTTATCTGTGATCCACCTACACTTTCATTTCTAAACTCTCATTTTCAGTAAACATGTCATTGTCCTGTTAGAGACCACCTTGTCTTTTATGGGATGGGATCAAATTTCCAATTAGCCAAAAAACTGTGTCCTTGTGTTTAGACAGTGCACAGAAATAGTTAACAAGGGAGATTTTTTTAGTAGGAGATACCTAAACCTAAACTTAGATTCTGTCACATGTGAACTATGCAGCTTCATGCAAGTTTCTTGACCTTCCATTCTCCCTAGTCATCAGTCTTACCACCTGTGAAATGTGGGCAATTCCAGCACTTTCTCACAAGACTGTCTACAGCTAGAAACATTGTAATGCCAGGCACCACATGCCAACAACTTCCAAGATACCAGCTCTCATTCAGAACTCTCTCATCTGAGCTCCAGACTCATTTAGCTCTAGCGGCATATAAAACAATTCTGCTCCAGTGTTTCACTGGCATCACAAAATGAATACAGCTAAAATTAAACACTATTTTCCAGAATAAACGTGCTCCACTTTTAACCCTTTTCCGCTTCAGTAAAAAGAAGTAACATGCACCAAGTTTCTGCTACCAGAATGTAACTGGTTTCTTCACCAATTAATAAGAGTAATTAATGGAGATCCTGGCACATAGCAGATACCTAATTAATGTGTGATGAATAAACAAATGAAGTATATGCATGCAATAAAGAGTGCTTTCTTAATTATTATTTGGGTGCTACAAATTAGAATTTTCCAATGCTGACTCATTTCTGTGAGTTACAAAATTATGATCAGGGAACTACTATAAAATGTTTAAATTTTATAACATTTCAAAACTTTTGACATAGATTGAATTATCAGTATTATTAGAGCCTAAATGTTCTCAGATTCATGTTTTCCAGGGAAGGACTCATTTTGCCATAGACTTTAAACTGAAATCTTCAGCCCTGAACTACTACAGCTTACCAATAATCATATACAATCATGAACATAAAGCAACATAAATTGTTCAAACCTCACTACACAAAATAAACTCCCCTTCTCTACAGGGAAAGTTTCCCCTCAACAGCAACCACATGCTAGTATAGTTGTCCAAGATTTTAGGCAAGGATGCATTCTTATTAGTATTTAAACTGGTCTTTTGCAAGTATTTTCCTTTTCCTCAAACCTGGAATGGCATGAGGAAAAAATATCGGTTTTTAAAAATCAGAGATAATGCAACAAATAGGAATCATATTTGTAGCAATAAGGGCTTCAAAATGATTTTAGCAATCCCAGATATCATATATGATGAGCACTAAACTCTAAACTGAATTAGCCTATCTGATCAGCAGAGGCTGTGGCAAGAAGGAGGCAGCTGCAGATCCCTGCAGGAGGGGTCCAGTGGCTCTCTGCACTCTATCTGCATTTGGTTTCTCTAGAATGATCGATCCCAGAATACTTTGAGTACACTGGCCCAGCAGACCAGGAAGCTGGGTGGGCTGGGCTATGAGAAGAGGTACAGGCCTTGGCTAGGCCTTTGGATATGGTTATAATTCTGAGGGTTTCCAGCAGAGCATTGGATTCTGGAGTGCAGGATAAGAAGAATCCTAGCTATTCGTTTGTTATTTAACAAACTGTTTACATATATATATACACACACACACACACACATATATATATACACACTGTATACCAATGATCTGATTTAGTCAGGAGATAACCACGTAAGTCCCTACGTGCTGTAGGAAATTGCTTTACTGATCCTGTACCACTCCACTACTCTCTTTCTTGTTGTGTCAATGTAAAGAGATTCCTGAGCAGATTCCTGAGAGACTCCTGTTCCATTAGACAACAGATAAGTCTCAAATTGAAATTTTTATCTAAACTGCTGATTTCCACATTACTTCTTGTTGCACTGCCAGGCTAATAGAAACTCTCTTTGGAAGCAGACTGCACTATAATATTTATTATTTTGTAATAAAATAATATTTTTGTACTAATTCAACCACTGAATATAAGATAGAATTTCTGTCTAATTTCTAATTTTACTGGAAAACACCTGTTCTACACACAGACACATAAAAATCATTAAGAGATGACTGTTAAGTTGGAAGTTCTCCAGACCTTTAAACAGGAAAACATACCCTCAGACCAGGAATATCCCAGGACCCTGGATGTCTTCACATTGGCAGACTTTTCTGAAATGAGAAGAAAAAGCATCTGTCACTGTTTAATCTATGAAAAAAGAGATGCTTAGAAGGTATGGTTTCCTTACACACTTAGAACTTATTGCATTCCCAGAACTCATGCTTTTATCATACACTTTAGTAAGACATTTACTTTAAAATATTATTAAAAATGAACAGAAACAATTGATTGAAACATAAAAAATACATGAAATATTTAAAAACAATATAAATTTTATACAGAACAATATTACTTTACTCATGATTCCTATGTCTGGGTTGGGTCACGTAACCAAACATAAAAGTTTGCTTGTTCATTTCTTTCATGAAAAGAAATCTTGTTATTAGATCTTACTAAATTCTTCTTCGAATTTGTATACGTAAATTCCTTTTTCTTTTCCAGAAGGAGGGCTCAATAATCTCCCAGTTTTTTGCACAATATCGGTCAAAAGAGATCAATATTACATTTCACAAGGGGATAGATCAGAATTACTCAGAAGCAAACTTATCCAAAAGAGATGTATTATTTCCTCACATTATAAAACATGAGTTGGACAGTGTTGGCTGTCCAGCAGTTTAGAGACAAGATGTCCAGAGTTATGTCAGAATCTCATACAAATATTTGTCCCTTTGACTTTGGACACAGTACTATTGTGTACTGTGTTGTCACTAGACAACCTTTCTTCATATATAGGTGATTTCACAATTTGTTGAAAGATAACTGAAGCCTATTTCTTCTAGAATAATTACTAATTCACATAAAAGTTGCTTAAAAAATACCAGGATGGTACAGAATTCAATATTCTATTAAGCGTTTGTTGTATACATGTATCTGTATGTGGTGTGAACTAGGAGGGGACTATCAATCCAAAATGGGATGTTGTCCCATCCACTTTTGTAGCCACCAGACATAACTTGTGGCTAGTGACACATGTTGAAATAATAATATTTTGAATATATTACGTTAAATAAATATATTATTACAATTATTTTTACCTTTTGTAAATGTGATATTAGAAAATTTAACATTGCACATGGAACTCACATTGTATTTCAAATAGCACTCTGACAAGTATTTATTTAGCACACTCTTGCCCAGACACAGCAGAAAGTCCAAATAAATGAATGAGTACCCTAGTGTAAAACCACTGGAAAAATCAAACTGTTTTTCTGAATATAGAAAAGCCAAATTTAACTTTAAATCATCAAGATTTTTTCTCCAGAATAATCGGAATCATTTTCTTCTTGGTGGGGTTGTGGGAGTCTGCTTTCTCTATCAGGGAATTCTCACAACACATCTCCTTAAGCCGGAAATTAGGTACAGCTATAACCCCTACATACAAAGAGTCTTTTTCCTAGGATTTCTCTCTCTCTCACTCTCAAGGTTCTTAGGTAATAAATTGGGTCACAGAGGCAGAAACCGTAATTTATATTTTGTGATATCCCACAGCTCTTCTGCAAATCGAGGCTGGACCACCTGAGTCAGCAGAATCTACAAATACACTCAAACTTTGTCCTCGTGAAGAATTCCTGAGACTGTGTAAAAAAAATCATGATGAGGTGCTGTGCTCTTTGTATGAAATGGGGAAAAAGAGAGAAACAACTGCTTTCATTAAATGCAATGCACATTTTTAAAAATGGGGTCTTGCTCTGTTGCCCAGCCTGGAGTGCCATGGTGTGATCATAGCTGACTGCTATCGTGAACACATGGGCTCAGAGATTCTCCAGCCTCAGCCTCAGCCTCCCAAGTAGTTAGGACTACAGATGCACACTACCTTGCCAGGCTGATTTTTTTTTTTAAATTTTTGTAGAGATATAGTCTCCCTATGTTGCCCAGTCTGTTCTCCAAATCCTATCTTCATGAGATCCACAGCCTTGGCCTCCCAAAGCACTGGGATTACAGGCGGGAACCACAGTGCCAGCCATAAATGCACAAATACTTAAAGCACTAAATGATGAGGGGGTGGTGACAGTGGTAACCTTTATGATAGATGCTTTCAGCAGGCAAGGGTTTATATGGCTTCAAACAGATACCAATGCTCATTCAATCCATGATAAAATGTAGCTTCCTCTTTTTTATCATTTATTGATTTTTGTATCTATTTGGGATTTATTACAATTTCAGATATAGCCACAAAATAAAATGTTTATAACATGGCTGAGTAGTAATTGTTTGTACTCAGTTGAAAAGCCTAGACATAAAATATATTTGAAAAGTATAATTAAATCTTGAAAATCATTGTAAGTTTATGTTTTTAAAATAGTACCAAAATAATCATAATATGGAGGGCAAAGAAAATTTGCTATATTTATTTTTACTGGAGCCGATGACAACACCTCTTGGTTTATATGAAATTTGATTTGAACCTGAATATAAGAAATGTTTGTGTAGGTGGAGAAGAAAAAGGAGAAGGAAGGGGGTAGGAATTATTCTAGTTTCCTCAAGATTCTTGAGTGATCATTCCAGATATGTCCCGGTTCTTGCTCTGGGCTCTAGAGAGACAAGAAGGTTGAATAATCATTCCAGATACGTCCTGGTTCTTGCTCTGGGCTCTTGAGAGAAAGGAAGGCAGTGTCTTCTGATAGAGGATAGGGAAGGGGGCAGCTGCATGAGGTCTTAAAAAAGCAAAATTGTGAGGCATATGCAGGTAGAAAAGAGACTCGGGTAATCAAAATTGCTTCATCTCCATCTCCTGCAGATCTATCCAATAAAAAAGAGAGAGGACCGCACACGCCTGGCTCTCATCATATGCAATACAGAGTTTGATCATCTGCCTGCAAGGGATGGGGCTCAGTTTGACATCCTGGGGATGAAAGGGCTGCTTCAGGGCCTGGACTACACCGTGGTTGAAGAAAAGAATCTCACAGCCAGCGTAAGAACCCCTAAGCCATCTCACACTCATCCATAGGCAACACATATTCTTCTAATAATTAGTTAGCTTTACAGAAGTTCAACAAGGTTTAACAACCTCTGGGTTCGTGTGCGTGTGTGTGTGTGTGTGTACATGCGCACATGCACTAGCAAATGAAATTATTGAACACATAAATCAGTGTCTCTTTTGAGCCTCAAATACCCTCAACTCCACAAAACTAGACAAAATATGATTGGCATGTATTTTCACAATTGTTATTGAGTTCCAATAAGATCAGGTGATTGGGATGTAGCCCCAAGATTCCACATAAAATCACAGAGTAATGTGTTTTAGGCAGGAGGCACTCTATTTTTATTTTTATTTTTTTTTGAGACCAAGTCTCACTCTGTTGCCCAGGCTGGAGTGCAGTGGCGTGATCTCGGCTCCCTGCAACATTCACCTTCCATAAGCGATTCTCCTGCCCTATCGAGTAGCTGGGGCTACAGGAGCGTGCCACCACGCCCGGCTAATTTTCTCTCTTTTTAACAGAGATGGGGTTTCACCTTTGTTAGCCAGGATGGTCTCGATCTCCTGACCTCATGATCTGCCTGCCTTGGCCTCCCAAAGTGCTGGAATTAGAGGCATGAGCCACCGCACCCGGCCCAGGAGTGCACTCTTAAAACAAATATTAAATCCAAACTTTGAGGCCAAGAGCTTTTCCTGATACTGTGAATAAATCTGTAAATGATACAAGAAGCTTCAAATTTACAAGGATCTAGGTTAGAGTGGAGATAAAATCTCACAATATAATCAAAACCGGACAATTTCAGATAATGAGTGTGTGTATGTGTCTGTATAAGAATAACAAGAGAATCCAAAGTAAGCAAAAAGGAAACATGAGAGACAATGTTGGATGTGGTGCGATGTTTTTGGGTTGGTCCAGAAAAGCCTCTGTGGGGAGAGAACACAGGAGTTGGACGGCACTACGGGAAGGAATGGGATGGCTCTGGGAAGATGCGAATGCAGCGCCTTCCCAGTAGGGGCAGCTACCTGTGAAAGAGCTGAGCTGAAAATGAAACTGGCACATGTGAGGCACAAGAGAAGATCAGTGTGACTAGAGATTGAAGCAGAATAGACATAGTGTAAGGATGAGTATGGTCAGGCCAGAAGATTGATTTTATTCTAAGCAACGTACGTTGGGTTTTACAAGGACAGTGGTGTGATGCGTTTATAACACATGACTCTTCTTAGGAAAGGAGAGAAAAGATTGAGATAAAAAAAGTAATATAAGTAACATATAAAAATATACAATATATTAAGAAGTCAGTGTATGGTGTGTCAGCAGGGAGAAAAAGTAGGAACCCACAGCCCCATTACAAAGGAAAAAACAAAACAAAAAAACATAAAACAGCTGTCATGACTGAGTAAGTGCTATGTGAAGCACCACGACCCGGATGTTACATATGTTTCTTGTTTCGCTCATGGTAAATCTAGGAGGTCCCATTAATTGTGATGCTTCTCCGACTGAAGTTAGACATTGCTCTTTTCCAGGATATGGAGTCAGCGCTGAGGGCATTTGCTGCCCGACCAGAGCACAAGTCCTCCGACAGCACGTTCTTGGTACTCATGTCTCATGGCATCCTGGAGGGAATCTGCGGAACTGTGCATGATGAGAAAAAACCAGATGTGCTGCTTTATGACACCATCTTCCAAATATTCAACAGCCACAACTGCGTCAGTCTAAAGGACAAACCCAAGGTCATCATTGTCCAGGCCTGCAGAGGTGGTGAGTGCTGAGGCTGAACATCTAACAGTTTTGAAGGTGTATGCAGAGGATTGTGATGTTTGGTTTATATTTAGGGGAAACAATGTTAGACCTCATCCAGTGCAAATAAAGTACATTGAATTATGAAGAAACTCTACCTAAGGGGCTGATATAATAAGAAATTGTCTCATCAGTGGAGAAATTTCTGTACAATTTTATCCGCAGTAAGTGGTGAAGGAGATCATCAGAATCCCTAAATCAAAGTTAAACAGAAATATTCAAACTTTGAAATGGAATCATGTACATGATAGCTTGATTTGTAAATGATTTACAGACATGTTGACATGATGTGGTTTCTGAAGAATTTGCACTTGAAACTGAAGTTATTATGTGATACAAGCACCCTATTTATTCATAATTATTGAAGAGAAAATGAGTTGGGAGTTAAGGAAACTTGAGGGGATTTAAGTCAATCTTCTCTCTCCCTCTTTTTATTCCTGACTTCCAATTACCTCATGACTATTGGGATGTATGTTTTGTTTTGTATTTTTAAGAAAGCAGCAATAATTTAACTGAAAACTGGTAACGACATGATAAATTCACTATTAATTTACACATTGTTGAATGACACTAGAGACAAAGCAAAATGTGTGTGTGTGTTTGCATGTGTGTGGCTCTGTATGTATGTATGAAATTAGTTAGAAAGAACACTGAAAAATAACAAGGTGGGCAATTGTGGTAGCCATGCTAAGTGAGACACATCAGTGTATAAAAAGTTGATGTCTCTTGATCCAACCCAAATGCCCATCAATGATAGACTGGACAAAGAAAATGTGGTACATATATCTCATGGAATACTGTGTAGCCCTAAAAAGGAATGAGACCATGTCCTTTGCAGGGACATGAATGAAGCTGTAAGCTATCATCCTCAGCAAATTAACACAGGAACAGAAAACCAAACACCACATGTTCTCACTTGTAAGTGAGGGTTGAACAATGAGAATACATGGACACAGGGAGGGGAATATCACACACTGGGGCCAGTCGGGGGGTGGGGGACAAGGGGAAGGAGAGCCTTAAGACAAATACTTAATGCATGTGGGCTTAAAACCTATATGATAGGTTGATAGGTGCAGCAAACCACAATGGTACACGCATAACTATGTAACAAACCTACACGTTCCGCATTTCTATTCTGGAACTTAAAGTAACATAAAAAAAAAAAAAAGAAAGTTGATGTCTCTACAGAAAAACATGGGGAACTCTGGGTCAGAGACTCTCCAGCATCCTTGGCAGTCATCTCTTCACAGTCATCTGAGAACCTGGAGGCAGATTCTGTTCGCAAGATCCACAAGGAGAAGGACTTCATTGCTTTCTGTTCTTCAACACCACGTATGTGTCTTTTAGTAAAAGTCAAAAATTTGGGGGTGCTGAGGCCACCTTTGAATGATTCTATGAAATCAAGATAGGCCCTATGCAACAATGAGCTGAGAGAATGGTGTGTGCTCTCTATATATTTTGCATGATCTTATGTGTGCTGTGAGAACAGATTCCTTCCCCCTCCCACGCACACATTTTAAAAAATTGTACTTTTATTACAAGTGTTACACTTTACAGTCTAAGGCACACCAAATATTAAAGCAATACAATACAAGGAATCCCATTCTCCACACACCATGTAAACATAAATGATGGATGCTGTTTTTTTAATAAATCCATTTAACATTTTGAATAGAAGTTTTATGGATCCCAGTACTGGCTGTCTTTCCAAATGATCAACTTCAAGCCCTCTTCTACATATATCCCACTTGATCCTACAAAAAGCAATGTTATTAACTGTCCAGATAAAAATGTGAATGCACTTTAAAAAAAGTAAGAAATGTTAGGGTAGGGCTAATTAGGTCTAATTACAGGAAACAGTCGTTTGTATTTCACCTCTAGGTAATCATCCTAAAGGGCTTTATATTTTACTCTTTCCAAGTTGTAAATTTTCAAGTCTTATTTTTAAACCACTTTATGGAAGCATAGCTGACATATGAAAACTGTACATATTTAATGTATGCAAGTCAAAAATTTTGGAGATTAGTACACATCCCTAAAATCATCACCCAAATGTACGCTGTAAACATCTCTCCTCCAAAAGATTCCTCCAGCTCTCTATTTATTATTATCATCATTCTGCAGGGGTGTGATAAGGATAATTTACATAAGATCTACTCTCTTTGCAAATTTTTAAGTATATAAGACAGTATTATTTACTATTGGCACCATATTATACAGTATTTTTCTATGATATTTTAATCTTCTATAACTGAAACTTTGGATGTGTTCATCTATTTTGTTTATTATATGGTGAAGACATCATGGTGCAATCTGTAAACAATCTTGGAGCCCAACAGCAGTTTTTTGTTGCTTCCTCACTGAACCTAAAAGTTTATTCATCCTTCTGAGCTTCTATTCTTTCCTTTGTAAAGTGGAACAATTCCAGTTATTTCTCAAATCCCCTTTTCTAAGCAAAGTGAATGAACATGAGGCCTATAATAAGAAGTCAGTTCCAAGAATCAAAATACAATCACTATGCAATCTCTTACAATGCTTACAAACTGTGTTTTTTGTTCAACCTTTGCCAGCTTTTCTGTTTCCTCTGTGTGAAACCTAAGTAAATGTTAGGTTATAAGGGATTTTCATAAATCTATCAAGTAAATTCCCAAGCTATGGAAAAACAAAAGTATAAACAAAAACACAGTGAAAGTCGTAGCCCAAGGCATACCAGGCTGTATCATCATAGATAACGTGTCCTGGAGAGACCGCACAAGGGGCTCCATCTTCATCATGGAACTCATCACATGCTTCCAGAAATATTCTTGCTGCTGCCACCTAATGGAAATATTTCGGAAGGTAAGCTTCCATTTCCTTTTCTAGTCATTTATTTATTTGCTCAGAAAGAATTTATCATTATTCACTAATTGAATAAAAATGACACACTTCTTCAGGCAAGCAAAAGTAGTATGGCACCTGATTTCTGTCATTCAGGTGTTTAAAATCTGGTTTAGAGAAAGAAAATGTCAATATATCCCAGAAGAAGAGCAAAGTAAAACAAAATAATATCAGCTATAAGCTTCCTGTTTTGGGTTATAAGTTATTAAAATTCAGAGAATAGAAAATATTTTAAAATAATTTTGATTAATTTACTAAATGAATAAAAACTGGATGGAGGTGAGGGGCTTCATCCTGATGACAAAAGGGTAAATGAGGCTTGCATGGCTTAAGACTACCTAGGACTCACACTTTTGTGAGAGATATGGATACTGGAAATATGGGTTAACAAAAAACTGTGCAATTACAGATTGTGGTAGAATTCATAAAGGCACGTAAGAGGGAATAAAAAAAATCACTCTTTCCACGGGAAAGGGCAGAAGGGAAGGTTTGCTACTCCTTGCCCAACTTGGGACATTCCTTATTCCCCATCCTTCCTACTTTATTTTCTCCACAGTTCTTACCTCCTCCCATTAAGCATATATTAATAGTTTATTTAGTGTCTGTTTTTTACCTGTATGTACTCACTAATATGCAGACTTCAGGATGGCGGGGATTTGCTCAGCACCTCAATATGCCTGACATATAGCAGACATTCAATTAATATATATTGAATAAATAGATGCATAAATGAATAGATAAATGTTCCTTCTCTTTTTGAGGGAAAATAGGATTGGTATTAACACAGGAAAGTGTGGTTGTTTCTAAATTAAAAATTATAGAGAACAGCAAAACTCTTGTGGGAAAAGGAAGATATACCACTGGTGTTTAAAGAAGATTGTACCACAAATTGAGATGGGGTTTCTGTGAATAGAGAACTGGGAAGGTAAATCCTTTTGGATGATTAGGAATTATACATTGGACTTTTGAGGGTATTCCTGGAAAAAGAACTAGAAATATTGGATTTACGGTAAGCAGGATCTCATTGATCAGTCCATGCATAAGATTTCAGAGGTCAGCGTGGTGGTGTGGGCATGAAAGTTGTTCAATGTTCAGGCCTTAAAGCAAGATTCTGGGATTTAATTCTCCTTAAATTGAAGAATCAGCATTGGTGGGGGTTGAAAGTACTAAGTCTTCCATATCTGGTTCTCATGAGCATATCCCAAAGGATATTTAATTGATTTCCACATCTGTAGGTCAAAAATGGAAAATAGAGAAAATGGAGGTTGAAAAGCCTTGACTAGGCATGCAGTGTTTATTTTGATGTAAAGTGTACAGTATGACATGGGGTGTCAATTCTAAGAGGTAGAGTAGCAGTTTTAAGGAGTTGGAATATCCATGGGCTTGGTCCTATCAACCCTGGAAGCTCTCTTCATTCAGGCATTTCCTGGTTCATGGTGTAAGATGCTTTCTGAGGATCCAAAATCCCTCATATCTCATTTACTGTTTTTTCTTTTAGGTACAGAAATCATTTGAAGTTCCACAGGCTAAAGCCCAGATGCCCACCATAGAACGAGCAACCTTGACAAGAGATTTCTACCTCTTTCCTGGCAATTGAAAATGTAAGTGTTGAGAGTTGTTGGAGGGCGAAATAAATTAAAGAGCTATATTGGTGATGAAGTTCAATGACCAATGACAGCTGACTGCTTGTATGGTCAAGTTAGTCTTCTTTATTGATGTAGTCTGGTGAGTATTTATTTGCTCTTTTTTATTCTACTTATATGCATTTAGTTTCCCCCAACTATACAATCAATCAAGGAGTAAGGAAAATTGCAGCAAAATGTAATACATAATGAAAGTCCTAGGTTAGTAATTATTAAAATAATAATGTACAAATATTACCATTATTAATTATATTCATTTATCTCTCATACACTCCCTCTCTTTGTCTCTCTCTCTGTTTCTCTCCCACCTGCCACACTTGGTTACCAAACATTGCATCAGACCTTGAACAAAACAGAGTAAACACAGGAGCTATCTATGGGGAAAGCAGGGCTTTGGTCCTGAGTGCACATATCACATTACTGTTGTTGACTTTCTCCTTAGTTCAGCTAAAGATGGGGTCCTTGTCACACGACCATGAGAAATTAGGCTCACAGACAATCTGAAAGGTGAGGAGGGCAGGGTTTATTGTGTGAAAAGGAAAAAAATGGGAAACAGACCATTCTCAGAGCCAGAGCTCTGCTAATGCCCTTCCTGCCTCGCAGATTGAATACCAGGTACCACCCAGGAAGAGGAGAGGCCAGGCTTCTCCCTGCTGCAAATGGCATGAACTTCCCAAGGCTCCACCCCAGTGAGCATTTTTCCCAGTGCACAGGCTGGTGGGAGGTTCTGCCAGGGAGCCCTTTTTACTTGGCTGTCTCATTACTGACATTCAGCCACAGTTATTGGACTGTAGAAAATACATGCTCAACTATAGGTACTTTATTCAGGAAAACCTTCCTTGAAATAATGAAATTGGAATAAAGAATGGACAGAGTTGGAGAGTGAATCATGTGGTTCTTATGCAGGAGAGGTGTTCCAGCACAGAATACAAGTGCAAATGCCCTGGGGCAGAAATATGCTGAACATGTTTAAAAAGAACTACAATGAGATAGTGTGACCAAAAGAGAATGCAAGTGAGGGAAATGACAGAGACAAATTAGGAGAAACAGTGAGGAGCCTCATCACAATGTGCTTGAACATCACATGGTAAATCTTTAAAAAAAAATTATCTGAGTAGATAGGAAACCCTTCCAGTTCTTTGGAAAAGAGAAGTGACATAATTTAACTTAGGTTTTACAAAGATATTCCTGAGTACTTTTTGCTAAATAGACACAGAGGTCACAGATGGAAGTCGAGGGAAATGGCAAAAGCATATGGCAGAAGATGGAAGAAGAATCATAATGAAGGATGGGATGAAGGCAGTGAGGGGTAACCATCTTGACCTTCTGTCCTTTCTCTCTTCTGCAGGAAACCACAGGCAGCCCAGTCCTCCTCTGTCAACAACAAAGAGCACATTTACCAGTATAGCTTGCATAGTCAACATTTGGTATTTCGATAAAAGTAAAGACTATATCTTTTTAGATTGTATGAACTGTATCTTTTTAGATTCTCTAATAGACAATATAATTTCAATGAAAATGGTGGACGAGTGAAAATGAAGTGGAAGAAACTAACTGGATTTTCGAGTTTTATGGCTCATGTAACATCTGTACCTGGCTGATGAAGACGACTGGCTGTGACTTACCGCCAGCAATAGAATGAAAGAAGATAGTGTTTAAAAGTATAAGATACCACCTCATACCCATTAGAATGACTCCCATCAAAATATACAAACAAACGGAAAATAACAGGTGTTTGCAGGGATGTGGAATAATCGGAACCCTGTGCTCTGTTGGTGAGAATGTCAAATGGCACCACTGTGGAAAACAGTATGGAAGTTCCTCACAAAATTAAAGCTAGAATTATCATAGGATCCAGAAACTCCACCTTTGGGTACATCCCTAAAATAATTGAAAGCAGGGTCTCAAAGATACATTTATACACCCATGTTCATGGCAACGTTGTTCATGATATCTAAAATGTGGAAGCAACAAAAGTATCCATGGACTGAAAAATGGATAAGTTAAATATCGTATATAGATATAATAAAATACAATTTAGCATAGAAAGGAGGGAAGTTCTGACATATGCTAAAATATAGAGGAACTTTGAGGACATTATGCCAGGTAAAATAAGCCATTCACACACACAAAAATACAATATGATCACACTTATATGAGGTACCTAGATTATCAGATTCACAGAGACAGAAAGTAGAATGGTGATTGCCAGGTGCTAGGGCAGGAGAAAATGAAGAGTCATTTAATGGTTATAAAGTTTCAGATTTACAAGATAGAAAGAATTCTGGAGGTAGATGGGTGATTTTTGTGCAAAATTATGAATGTATTTAATACTATTTGGCTGTACACTTAAAATTGTTAAGCTTGTAATTTTGTTATGGCATTTTACTATGATAAAAATTGCAAAAATATAATGATATAATTGAAAGTGAGAAGGTATGAGGGCAACATTAATCAACTTACATAGAGAAAATTTTAGCTACTGAGCAACATTGATGAAAGAAGAAATTAGGGTTAAATATATTATTTATGGTTTCACAATTAATCAATAAAAAGTTTGAACATCATGACATCATCAAATATTAAGTAGAATAGACCAGATATGTGGCTATGTAAGTGAGCTGCATCTCATTTTTCATATGAGGTAGTCAATGGCATTGTTTATGTTCCATATTTCAGGAAACACAGAGCTATAATAGTCATTGAGAATTCCAAATGTTACTGCCAAACAAAACAAAACAAAAATAATTGAAGGAAATTACATCTAGTATGTGGGACTAAAGGTGGGGAGAGTTGTACTGGGAAATATGATTTTTATTGTATTCTTTTCTGTACTATGGACTGTCTCATGAATGTATTACTTTGACAAAACATTTAAAATTATATTGAATTGACGCTTTTAATAATTTATAGATTTCTAAAAATCAGATAGTATTGAATTTTAATGTGCTGAATTTTTAAAGGGTTTGTCCTATGTTGTGAAGCAAAAATTAAACAAATGGAGCAAATTGTTGATAATATAATTATATGATACTGGTGCTATAAGGAAAAAAGGTATAGGTAAATATGTGTCTGCCAGTTATTTATTTCTGGGTATCAAAACACCCAAAACCTCAGTAGTTTGACACAATAAGCATTTGCTATTGTTCACAAGGTTACCAGTTAGCTAGGTAGGTCTTGACTCTGCTGAGATTATCCATGTGTCTGAGATCACCTGTGCATGGGGTAGGCATCTTTACTGAAAGGCTGGGATCTCTCATATGTTTGGAAAGCACGTGGCTGGTCTAGAATGACCTTGGCTGGGGCAGTTGGGCTCTTTTCCACATGATGTGTCTTATTAGCCAGCAATGTGGCTCAGGCTCGTCCTCATTTAGGTTCAGGTGTCCACAAGGAAGAAGAGCACCAGGCTTTGTAAAGCCTGAGCTGGGAACTGCACGAGGTCCTTCTACTGCATTATGTTGGCCAAAACCAAGTCATAAGACTGGTTCAGGGTTGAAGCAAAGGTCAAGGATACTAGGAAGCCAAAGATTAAGGAAATCAATAAAATCGGTAATGTATTAAGTGTTTTACAAAAGCATAGAAAAAATTCAGAAAGATGCAAGCTAAACATATAATTGGGGTTACCTTGTGTCAAATTAAAGAGTGTGGATAATCCCTTTCCACTTTACAAACTTTTCTATTGTTTAATTTTAGTGGCAAACCTATATTTATTATTCAAAAGTGATTTAAGTATCAGTCTTTTGTACATTTAACAAACAAAAAAACCCAAGTGAGTGTGATAGATAAACAATACCCCAATTGACACATGAACAGAACTGGAGACAGAAGAAAAGCGATCACTTATGTGACTTTTCGAAACAGTGAAGGGAGTATCACTGGCAGCCTTAAGTCAGCCTCTTTCCCCTCACCTTCCAAATTTATACTTCCAGGGTTGTGCAGGCATCAGTGGAGTGAGAACTCCCAGCAATTTAGAGACTAGTGGTGGTACAATGAAAAATAGGAGTTTAATTTGAATTATTAACGGTGTTAAAAATTGACAGGAAAACAGAACACAGAGACTTATGTTTGCATGTAAGTGTGCATGCTTTCATTATGATAAATTTGTTATATCAAAAAGAGAATTTTAGAAGGGGGAGGAAAAATCACGTACCAAAATTGAGAGTGCAAAACGATAAGACACATTTGGGAATTAAAAAAATTGTATGGTTGCAATGTAAAAGTTGAAGTATGGTTTGAAAAGATTAGATGTACTGAAGAAATATATAGGAGTAATTATTTGTCCTGGGGACAGTGTAAATTATTTTAGAATATTATTAAACAGGGGCATTATTTATAGTCGGATTTATAATTAAGAAAGATGGCTTGCAGAATGGACAGCAGGTTGAATGGCATACAGGAAGCCAGAATTGCCTGTGTTACAATTCTTTGCCAAGACTCTTAAAACTAAGGTTGGGTAGAATTAGAATTCATAACTAGGAATCAAAGTAAAAATGAATTGGGTTCAAATAATATATAAGTTCTTTTTCTGTTAGTCTTTCATTTCCAAACGACTTCTCTTTCCCTCCATTCATATATGTAGCTATCTTCCATTGGAGATAATAATAATCAGTAATGTCACCCAAAGAGAAAAGAAGAATTTGACTTAAAAGGGGAAAATTAGACTTAAAATATATTAAAAAAATACTCTCTCATCTGCCTTGAAGGGCAGGCATTTTCTGAAATAAAGACAAGAATTTAGTGAAACTATTTTCCTTTACTCAGAAGAAAGATCCACCCTGTTCCTTGTTTCCCTAACATCCAGTGAAAGAAGTAAATAGTGTTGACATATACTCATATTAGCAAGTATTTACACATATTTTGAAAGTTTTAAAGACATGGTACCTGTAATCTTTTGCCTTGTAATCTTTTGATCCATAATCCCACCATTATTTTTAGTTGGAGAATATGTATAACAACAGAGAAAAGTATGAGATGCTTTTTAACTTTTAATTTTGGTGTTATCACAAATAATGAATGCACTTATGAGATACATGGGATATATTGATACAGGCATGCAACGTATAATAACCACATCATGAAAAAATAGGATATTTATACCCTCAAGCATTTACCCTTTGTGTTATAATCAAATTATCCCCTTTTAGTTATTTTTTAATGTGCAATTACATTATTTTGACTATAGTCACCTGCTGTGCTGTCAAATACTAGGTCTTATTCATTCATTCTAACTAACTTTTTGTACCTATTAACCATTCCCACCTCCTTCTGCAACCCTCCACTACCCTTCCAGCTTCTGGTAATCAACTTTCTACTCTCTATGCTCATAAGTTCAATTGTTTTTATTTTTAGATTCCACAAATACATGAAAACATGTGATATTTGTCTTTCTGTGGCTGGCTTATTTTGCTTAATGTAATGATCTCCCATTCCATCCGTGTTGTTGCAAATGACAGAATCTCAGTCTTTCTTATGGCTGAATAATACTGCATTGTGTATATGTACCATATTTTTTTTATCCATTCATCTGTTGATGGACACTTAGATTGCTTCCAAATCTTAGCTGACGTAAACAGTGCTGCAAAAAAATATGGGAGTGCAGATGTCTCTTCAATATACTGATTTTCTTTCTTCTGGCTACATACCCCGAAGTGGAATTGCTGGATTATATGGTAGCTTTATCTTTAGTTTTTTTGAGAAGGCTCCAAACTGTTCTTCATAGTGGTTGTACTAATTTACATTCCCAACAGTGTATGAAGGTTTCCTTTTCTCTGCATCCTCACCAGCACTGGTTATTGCCTATCATTTGGATAAAAGTCATTTTAATTGGGGTGGGATGATGTATCATTGGAGTTTTGATTTGCATTTCTCTGATGATCAATGGTGCTTTTCATAAGTCTGTTTGTTATTTTTATGTTTTCTTTTGAGAAATATCTATCCAAATCTTTTACCCATTTTTATTTTTTTCTTTTACCCATTTTTAAATCAGATCATTAGATTTTTTTCCTATAGAGTTGTTTCAGCTCCTTATAAATTTTGGTTATTAATTCCTTTTCATTTGGAGAGTTTGCAAATATCTTCTCCCATGCTGTTGGTTGTCTTTCACCTTGATTATTTTCTTTATTCCACAGATGCTTTTTAACATGATATGATTCTATTTGTCCATTTTTGCTTTTGTTTCTTGTGCTTGTGGGGTATTACTCAAAAAAATTTTGCCCACACCAATGTTCTAATAGTTTCCCTAATGTTTTATCTTAGTAGTTTCATAATTTTGAGGTCTTAGATTTAAATCTTTCATCTGTTTTGACTTTTTTTTGTATGTGGCAAGAGATAAGATTATAGTTTCATTCTTCTGCAAATGGATATCCTGTTTTCCCAGCACCATTTATTGAAAAGGCTATCTTTTCCCCAGGGTATATTCTTGACACCTTTGTCAAAAATGAGCTCACTGTAGGTGTGTAAATTTGTTTCTGTGTTCTCTATTTTGTTCCATTGGTCTATGCATCTGTTTTTATGCCAGTACCATGCTGTTTTAATTATTATAGTTCTGTAGTATAATTTGAAATTATGTAATGTGATTCCTCTAGTTTTGTTCCTTTTGCTCAGGATACCTTTATCTATTCTGAGTCTTTTGCAGTTCAATATAAATTTTAGACTTATTTCATCTATTTCTGTAAAGAATGTTGTTGGGCATTCTTTTTATTGGACAGAGATGGCATTTGGACAGAGATGGCATTCAGTCTGTAGGTTGCTTTGGGTAGTTTGTACATTTTAACAATATTAGATATTTCCATTCATGAGCATGGAATATCATTTTATTTTTTGTGTCCTCTTCAATTTCTTTCATCAGTGTATTATAGTTTTCATTGTAGATGTCTTTCCCTTGTTTGGCAAAGTTAAATCCTAGGCATTTATTTACGGCTGCTATAAATGGGATTACTTTTTAAATTTCTTTTTCGAATTGTTTAGCGTTGGCATGTAGAAATGCTACAGATTTTTGTATATTGATTTTATCTCCTATAACTTTACCAAATTTGTTTATCTGTTCTAATAGTTTTCCGGTGGAGTCTTTACGATTTCCAAATAAGAAGAAAATATAATCTGCAGACAAAGATAATTTGACTTCTTTCTTTTTAATTTAATGCCTTTTATTTTATTACTCCTGCCATTTTGTTATTTGTTGTTTGCTTGTTTTATGGTCCTATCTTCCTTTTTTCCTTTCTTTCTGTCTTGCTTTTAGCAAAGGTGATTTTCTCTTGTAGTATGATTCAATTTTTTGCTTTTTACTTTTTGTGTATCCATTGTATGGATGCCATGAGGTCTGCAAATACTATCTTATAACTCATTATTTTAAACTGATAGCAGCTAAATACTGATTGCATAAACAAACAACCATGGGAAAAGAAAACTAATAAAAACTGTATACTTTAGTTGCATCAACTCAATTTTTAACTTTTTATTGTTTCTCTTGATGTCTTCGTGTACTGTCTGCATCTTGAAAAGTAGTTATAGTTATTATTTTTGATTGGTTTACTCTTTCTAATTAAGAGATGTTTACACATCACAATTACAGCATTATAATATTCCATGTTTTTCTGTGCTCTTACTATTACCAGTGAGTTTTGTATCTTCAGATGATTCTTTCTTGCTCATTTAAGTCCTGTTTTTCAGACTGAAGAATTTGGTTTAGCATTTCTTGTAGAACATGTCTGGCGTTGATAAAAGCCCTCAGCTTTTTTTTGTTTGTCTGGGAAAGTTTTTATTCATCTTTTTTGCTTGAAGGACATTTTCATTGGATATGCTTTTTTAGGGTCAAAGTTTTTTCCTTTGGCATTTTAATTATGTCATGCCACTCTCTTCTGGCCTGTAAGGTTTCCACTGAAAAGTCTGCTGTTAGATGTATTGGAGTATGTTATATGTTTCTTTCTCTCGCTGCTTTTAGAAATCTGTCTTTATCTTTGACCTTTGGAAGTTTGATTATCAGATGTCTTGAGGTAGTCTTCTTTGGGTTAAATCTGCTTGGTGTTCTATAACTTTCTTGTACTTGAAGGTTGATATTTTTCTCTAGGCTTGGGAAGTTTACACTGTTGGCGGGACTGTAAACTAGTTCAACCATTGTGGAAGTCAGTGTGGCGATTCCTCAGGGATCTAGAACTGGAAATACCATTTGACCCAGCCATCCCATTACTGGGTATATACCCAAAGGACTATAAATCATGCTGCTATAAAGACACATGCACATGTATGTTTATTGCAGCAGTATTCACAATAGCAAAGACTTGGAACCAACCCAAGTGTCCAACAGTGATAGACTGGATTAAGAAAATGTGGCACTTATACACCATGGAATACCATGCAGCCATAAAAAATGATGAGTTCATGTCCTTTGTAGGGAGATGGATGAAATTGGAAATCATCATTCTCAGTAAACTATCACAAGGACAAAAAAACAAACACCGCATGTTCTCACTCATAGATGGGAATTGAACAATGAGAACACATGGACACAGGAAGGGGAACATCACACTCTGGGGACTGTTGTGGGGTGAGGGGAGGGGGAAGGGATAGCATTAGGAGATATCCCTAATGCTAATGACGAGTTAATGGGTGCAGCACACCAACATGGCACATGTATGCATATGTAACTAACCTGCACATTGTGCACATGTACCCTAAAACTTAAAGTACAATAATAATAAAAAAAGCAAAAAAAAAGATATTACTCCTTTGAAATAAACTTTCTATCCCTATCTCTTTCTCTACTTCATCTTTAATGCCAATAACTTTTGGATTTATCCCTTTGAGCCTCTTTTCTAGATCTTGTAGTCATGCTTTATTGTTTTTTTTCTTCCTCCGTCTCCTGTGGCTGTATACTTTCAAATAAACTGTCTTCAAGCTCATTAATTCTTTATTCTGCTTGATCAATTCTACTATTAAGGGACTCTGACGCATTCTTTAGTATATCAATTATATTGTTCAACTCCAGAGTTTCTGCTTGATTCATTCTAATTATTTCAATCTCTTTGTTGAATTTACCTGATAGAATTTTGAGTTCCTTCACTGTGCTATCTTGAATTTCTTTGAGTTTCATTAAAACAGCTATTTTGAATTCTCTGGACAGTTACAGACATAGAATTTTGGAAGAATTTTCTAGATTATCAGACGGGCTCTTGTTCTTTTTTCTTATTTTGTCCCAAACAAAAGAAAGAGTCTCTCTTTCTGTGCTGAGCCATCTGGAACTGGGGTGGAGAGACAAAAGCACCCCTGTCACCACCACCACTATTTCAGACCTGAAGCCAGCACAGCACTGGGTCTCTCCCAAGATGCTCTGTAATCACTAACTGGCTACAACTTCTGTTCACTCAAGGCCCTAGGGCTCTGTGATCAGCAGGTGGCAAAGCCAGACAGGTTTGTGTTCTTCCATTCAAGGTGGTGAGCTCCCCCAGGTTCTCTATAGGCCCAGAAATGCCATTTGGGAGCCAGGAATTGGAGTAAAAAAATCTTAGTAATTTGCCTGTTGTTCTATTCTACTGTAGCTAAGCTGGCATTTAAACCACAATACAAAGTCCTTCCTGCTTGTCCCTTCCCTTCCCACAGGCAGAGGAGACTTTCCCTGTGGCCACCACCACCACAGGCCCATGGGGCATTCTACCAGGCCACCACTGATGTTCACTTAAAGCCCCAGGGCTCATCTGTCAGTTTGTGATTAATGCTACCAGGCCTGAGACTCACCCTTCAGGGCAGTGGGCTCCCCTGTGGCTCATGACAGGTTCAGAAATGCTATCCAAGAGCCTAGGCCTAGACTCAGATACCCTAAGATCTTGATTATTGCTCTACCCCACTGTGGCCAAGCTGGTACCTAAAGTGCAAGGCAAAGTCCCCTTTACTTTCTCCCCTGCTTTCATCAAACTGTAGGAGTCTTTCAGCATAGTCACCACAGCTGGGAATGTGTTGGATCACAGCTGAATTCAGGACATCTTAGAGCCCAGGGCGCATTGCATACTACCTGAGTATTGATTATTAAGGACACAAAGACTCTTTAGTCAGCAGGTGACGAATTCTGCCAGGACTGGGTCCTTCCCTTTATGGCACTGGGTTCCCGATTGGCTAGGGTGTGTCTAGAAATGTCATCTGAGAGCCAGGGCCTGGGATGGGTATCTCACATCTTTACTAGGTGCCCTATCCTACTGTGGGTGAGCTAATATCCAAGATGCAATACAAAGTCTTCTTTATTCTTCTCTCTCCTTTTCTTAAGCAGAAAAAAGAAAGCACTTTCATTGCTGTGAGCTGTGCATCCTGGGGTTTGCGGGGAGGTGAGACAAACACCCCCTTAGCCACCTGGCTAGTAACTTTCCAGGTTAATGACTCTGAGCCCAGCCCAGCACAAGGAGTTCCCTAGTAATTGTAGTTCTTGAATCCTAGACTGCCTTTCAAGTCTACCAAGGACCCCAGAGCACTTTGGCTAGCAGTGATGAGGCTTGCTGAGCAACTCAAGTTTCAACCACTGGGATAGACAATTCCTCTCTGGCTAGGGCTGGTTCAAATGCTCCCACCATGCACAGGCACTGGCTGAGCCCATCACAGCTTTGTTCTCAACTATGACATGCAACATTGAGTTCAATGTAATGTCCCTCAGATGCTGTACTCTCCCTCCTCCAACGCACCGACTTTCCATACTGCTGCATGGCCTCTGCCGGGGGATAGGGGAAGATTGGTGTCTACCATTCAAGACTGTCTCTCTGACCCTCTTCAATGCCTCTTTCAGCAATAAGAAGTTAAAAGCAGGTACTGTGATTTCTCACTGAGTTTGGGAAACCACCTTTGAAATGATCTATACAGGAAATTTTAAAGTAAAAAGAATATGCACTTATTAATTAGGAAAAACATTATTTTACTCCAATTTTTGACACATATTTCATCCACTGACATTGCAAGCCCCTGGAAGTAATTCTGGAGTAATATTTAAACTTGGTTCTGTATCATCATCATTGTTATTCTTATCATATATGAGATTATCCTAATAAGTCTGAAAACAGTGGAAAATTACTTTATTCTGAAATTTAAATATGAAATCAATAAATATGATAGTGCAAAGGTATGAAATGTTATATTAATAACAAGTCTGAAGTCTAAGAGACTTGGCAAACTGAAGGAACATAAGCACACATTCGAGGAAAGTCTATGTCTAGACATACATTGAAATAAGAAAAAAGAGTCACAGAGGCAGGGGTGACAGTACCCATTCCTCTTCATTTTGTGGGAGGGAGCCTTGGCCAAATGATAACAAAGCATTTAGTGATGGTGAAAGTATGCAAAGGGTTGCGTAATCAATGGACTTTGATACTTTCATCCATAAGCAGAAGTATTTCCTTTAAGTTGGAGTTATTAGCTTGATGATATTACAAATTGATTTATCTCATTCCCCCCTCATTTGATTCTATGTCCACTTAGCATTCTTCTGATTATACTTTAGCCAGGTTGCTGAAAGAAAATACTCTTACTATATTAATGCAAATATTCTATTTCTTATAAAAGTTATATTTCTCAAAACTAAATTAATATTTTGGACTTCTATAATGGTTTCTTAAGCATGTTAAAATCTCCACTGATAACGGGCATACCTTACATTATGGACTATAGTATATTCATTACTAACAAGCAATATCTCCAAAAAGACAGTCTACCAAGCTTCTTTTAGGTAGAGATTAACACACATTGGCCTAAGAAGATAAAATTTTCTCTTTCTTTTGTGTTTTGTTTTGTATAGTTATTTAATTCTTAACATTCTTAATTATCACTATCATCAGTAGAAAATACAAGGGTTGAGGATAACAAGAGCTAGTATTTGTTAGTACCTACTATTTTATTCCATCTGGACAGCTGGAACAAAATGCCATAAACTGAGTAGCTTATAAATGATTGAAATTTATTTCTCACAGTTCTAGAGGCTGGGAAGTCCAGGATCAAGGCATTGGAAGATCTAGATCTGGTGAGGGCCCACTTTCTAATTTCTGTACGGCATCTTATAACTTTGTCCTCACATGGTAGTAGTAAAGAGCTACCTCTCTGGGGTCTCTTTTATAAAAGCACTTATTCTAGTTATGAAGGCTCTGCTTTCATAACCTAATCACCTCCCAAAGGCCCCACCTCCAAATGCCATAACCTTGGGGGTTAGGATTTTAACTATATGAATTTTAGAGGGAAAATAAAGATTCAGACAATAGCACATAGCATCTACTGTAAAGCCTACTTCACATGAAAAGGTAAAGAAATGCTGTGCCAAAAAGCATAGGTTTTCATTCCTTAGATACATTGATGAAAATTCCAGCTTGGGTACTTTCCAGTTGTGTGATTTCAGAGGTTATTCTACAGCCTGAAGTCTTATTTTCTTCCATAAAACAGGAGAAATAAAGGTACTCATCTCATGGGCCTGCCTCTTGGAATGTGGTAGGATTGTACCCATCCCCTTTCAAGGTTGCTGTAGCTACATAACTTACTTTCACTAATGCCACATAAGCAGAGGTAGTATGTGAGCTTCCATTTGAGATAATGGGTTGGAAACCAGAACACCATTTGTTATTTACCATTTCTCTGCCATGGTAAAGCCATGTGTCAAAACGGATCTTCCATCATTCCAATTCTCTAAAAAGCCACAATGATCAGAGCTCCCTGTTGACTACATTAGGCAGAAAGTTAATAGTAAACCTGGTGATATTTGCAGCCTATGTATTTTGATTGATATCCTACTGATAAATAGAACTCAAACCAAAATTGTCTGATTCTTTTTTTAAAAAATGCTTTTTTACCCTCTATATTGTGTCCATTATTAAAAACAATAATTTATTTAAGGCATTGTGCTGAACATCTGTTATACAAATTGACAAAAATCTCTAGTACATGCTTTCATAGTGCTTTTGAACTTCAGAAAAAAATTGCATGTCAGAAAGTATCTACCGTATAGGAAAGAATATAAAGCATCATTTTATTAATGGCTTAATCAATATTTGCTACAGGAGATCAAATGGAGGGAAATATTTGGATTCAATTCATTAGAGAAATCTTCAGGACATAGAGGATTAGTAAATTGTCCTGAGTAACATGTTTTACATCTTCCATAGCAACTTCTTTGCAGTTGAAATGACCAATTTATTAATCCAAGCAGAGGCTTCAAATATCTTTAACTGATTAGGCTTG
Source organism: Pongo pygmaeus (assembly GCF_028885625.2). Lineage (NCBI taxonomy): Eukaryota > Metazoa > Chordata > Mammalia > Primates > Hominidae > Pongo > Pongo pygmaeus. Next base: position 106,589,995 of record NC_072382.2, on the reverse strand, counting down.
TCATCTCAGCTTCTGCAGTTGCTATGACAGAAACCTACCAGACCTAATGGAGGATGAGAATTATGGAAAAGACGCACTGAGATGACCCACAAGGGAAGTAAGAGGTTCCTGCAGCTGAATTGTATACCCACAGGTGCAAAATGAGCTTAGTGAAATTTGTCACTGAAATTTTGAGATCATTTGTTATACGGCAGTATTGTGGCAGTAACTGAGCACTTACATAAATTTAAAGAGCACTTACATAAATTTAAATGTATCTAATTTTTCCATTATTCCCCCCATAGTGCACAAAATTTAACTAAAAAATATTTGTTTTTATTAAAGTTATTCTGAGCCAAATCAGAAAAAAAGCCAAAGGATGCAAAATACATATTTTTGCATATACTACTGATATGCAAATTATGAGATGTAATTTTTGAGGCTTCTAAATCTGTGAGAGAATCATAGTTCATTTTGATGTAGAATTTATGGGTCAATAACAGTATGTTGAATTTTTCCTTGGCACTGAACAAGGCTGAGACAGATGTTTCTGGAGTCTAAGACACAAATATTGGTTTCTGCCAAAGACTCTAATTAGTCTTACATATAGTTTAACTTGTTTGGGATATTAAGTATCCTATAAATAGCTCTGTATTTTTGCACTTTAAGGCCATACACTTTTTATAAAGAACGAAACCCTAAATGGAAGTGTGGAGCATGGCATACTTACAAAGTTTTCATGATGGAATTAGTTCCCACAAAACCATTTTATAAGTGTTGAATGTAATTACAGGAAAAAAATGATGCAAAAATTAAAACAAGACAAGCAAAAATATGTATTTTGCATCCTTTGGCTTTTTTTCTGATTTGGCTCAGAATAACTTTAATAAAAACAAATATTTTTTAGTTAAATTTTGTGCACTATGGGGGAAATAATGGAAAAATTAGATACGTTTAAATTTATGTAAGTGCTCTTTAAAAAGAGTAGAGTGGCACATACTCTTTTTTAAATTCAATACAATAGGTGCAATAAATGTTGAATATTTCAAACTATATAGGTGTAAAATAAACCAAGTAATGGTCACATGTTTGGGGACACATACAAAACGCATCTTATATGTGCCATTTGCTCACTAATAAATTTCTTACGGAAACTAGTACTCTTATCTATGTTATATACTTCCTTGAAAGGCATAAAGAGTAGAATTTATGTTTTAGCTACCCAAATATTTTCAAAAGGTGAAAATAAAGGTGTCCTTTATTCATGTAAAAAAGAAATCAAGTAATATAATTTCTGTGTTTATAGTTTGAGTACTCCTTTTTTTCCTTAGAACTATTCTAGTCAATTACTAATAACAGCATTTTCTAGGCTACTTAAACCACTTTAACATCAAAGACTTGTTGGGTGTCTAGTATTAGTCTAAGTTCTTTGACCCTTCACAAGAACCATGAGACTATATAGAACCCTATAAAAATCAAGTTCCTGTTTCATACATAAAATTTTCTACTGTACCTGTCTCCTTGCATATCTAATTGGTAGCTCAAATTTAAGGAATTTAAAATAAAATTTCTGATTTCTCATTACTTTTTCTTTCTCTGAGTCCTTCCAAAACAAGCTTATTAAGCCCATTCTTTCCCAGTTTGATGATGGCATCACTATCTGCTTAGTTGCTTGATGAAAACTAAACAAAATAATTACATACACAGCAAAACTTTGCATTTGTTCTCTGCTCTGGCTAAACATATTTCTTCTAGTTCCCTACTCAGATAGCTTCCCCAGTTATCCTCTGTCTTATTACCCATCATATATTTTCTAGAACTTATCTGAAAGAAGAGTTCTATACTTATAGCTGTTAAAGGAAGTTAAAACTGCATATGAAGCCTGATACATATTCTGAAGGATTGTTCAGTTTAGTTGCGGAAATACAGTCTAATATGCAAATTCCTTTTCTTATTTTTCGTTTTGTACATGTAGTTGTGTGCTAAGACTAGGCTAGATGCAGGACATATGATGCACAATTAAAGGAGACATGATTACTAAACCTTATGGTATTTACAGTCAGGCCATAAAGGCAGACATTAATTGAGAGAAAAAATGCAGGCACAATGTAGGAGGAATAAATAATGATTTGTCCACTGTGATAAAAACCTTTAAAGAAACATTTATGCTCACATTTGAAAAACAAAGGAGTGCAAATCAAGGGTAAAAGAGGAACATTCTAGACAAGAGAAGCAGTGTGTATGGGGAACTTGCAGACAAAACAGAGCTTCAGAGAGAGGGCTTAGTAGCTGGAACACAGCGTCAGGAGAGATGCCAACAGGGAAGCTGGGGGGTGAGGGAGGGACCAGAATATCTGAGGCCTTGTATGTTCCTTCATACTAATAGTAATAAGAAATTCTGGAGGGCTGTAAGCAATGAAGTGATAAAATTTTCATTTTTAAAGAATCACTCTGGGAGCTCTGTGGGGAATGGACTATAGCCCAGCAAGAGTGGATATAAGGGGACAGGTTAAGTGCTAGTACAATATTGCAAACCATGAGTGATAATGATAGCCCTAAAAGAACTGAGTAATAAATGTTAACTCCATATTATTATTATTATTTTTTTTCCACTTTGCTCGCAGTGTTATAGTATAGGGCATAGAGATATAGGTAGAGAATAGAGGACATAGTATAGAGAATAGATAATGGTTGGGACAAGAAATTCACATAGTAAAGTTGACAGTGTATTTGCCTGTAACCTTCATGTACATCGCAACATTCAACTTATAAAATGATCTAACATATGTGTCATGAGTCCCTCTGGACCATGGAAATTTCACTAGTTCACTAGAGGGGAGATTATTAATATCAGTAAGAAATAAATTTGAAAAAATTTCAGAAACATGTTAAGGGAATATTATTGACTTTGCACAAATATCTATCATTCTAGGATGAAGAACACATTCTTATTAACCTTCTCCTTCAATTTAAGGAGATTAAAAGAACTTGTGAGTTCCAGCATGTCTCTGACCCCCATTCCTCCCAAGTTCTAAATGGATTCCTCTGAGATGTCACTGATTCATCTCAAGCTTGGAACTTGGGTTCATTCCTCCTGGTTTGGCCGATTGTTCACCTAACCCCTTTGCTGTGACAAATCTTAGCAAAACTAGGGGTCCAAACACAGACGCCTTCTCCCCCTCATAGTTTTCTTCAAAGCCAAAGTCAGCACTGAGTTAGGCAACTTTACTTTCAGACACCTGTGTTGCCTCAGGGGCCACCTTGACATACACATGTCAAGAGAATTACTGATTCCATATCTGATGATGTCCTGATTCCACTTTCACCATACAAAGCAGAGATCAAAGGTGTCACTCACAGATACTCATCTATTCTGCCTTAGTTGTTAAATAACTGTCTAGTCATTCATGTGAAGAGCCTCTTGTTTCCCAAGTGATGTGCGTGGTTTCAAATGACACATCTTGAACAGGATTTATTATCAATCAGTCAGGCATATGGAAAAAAAAATCAGTGAAGAGTATCCAACACATTGGAGTAAAGTTCTTCAGAGATGATAAGCGACTATTTAAATGTCAATCTTTCTTTAGGCCCACTCTTTGGAAATGACCTTAGTATACAAGATTCTTAAGAAGTGTTTTCTCCCTTCCCAGGTAAGAAATAGCATTCTTTGAATCCCATCTTCCTTGATATTAAATACATATGGTAAACCCAGGATGAGAGAGTAATAGGTAATTCTCATAGATTGATCATATACTTTTTTCTCTTCTTAATCTAGTCTGCTTCCACAGAGGCTATTCTCACAGTTTCACTATCCCTGTGTATATGTCTGTATAAACAAATTTGAATTTGTGTATTAAATCCTGCTTACCCATTTAAGTGGCAGACTTCATAATTCAAGTGACTACCGAACATATTCACTCACATCTCACAGAGACGCCTTTGCCTGAACCTTCCCACAGCTGCACATGCCATTCTTCCCCAATGCTGCTTCTCTTTCAGTTTCTCCTATCCTGGTTAATGATGTCACCATCACCAATTATTCAAACCAGAAACCTGAAACTCATCTTGAGCTCTTTCTTCTAACTCACCTCCAACATTCAAGCCATTGTCAGGCTTATGGATCTACTGTTCAAATTTGAATCTGTCTCTCCACTTCTACTAATATGCTTCAGAACCCCTTTTCCTAAAGTTCCCTGTAATTCTTTAGCCATAACTCTTATCAAATGTTTTGGTAATTTAAAAAATAAATTCAATTTTCTCCATTGGACTTTAAGCTTTGAGATAAAATTTCAAAATGTCTGACTTATTCCTAAGTATGATCTCATTTAATGGTTGGTTGCCTCGTATTGCGCATTTGATAAATATTTGTTAAAAGAACACTTCACTAAATAATTTCATTAGAATTATTGCTACTAGCCCACTAGAAAAATATTGATCACATGCCAACTGTATTCAATACCATGTTCTATGGACTGGATAGAGAAAAATGAACAAGACAGCATTCCCGTTTTTATTGCACTCACATGAATACATAAATCTTAAGTGAAAATGTAATTAAAAATCTCTATCCTAAAATTAAAACATTCCAATAATTTAGGGATATAAATGAGACTACACAGGCCTGTATGTGTTAATGTGGGTTGTTTTAACAAAGTCAAACATTTATAATGGCTCAGATATGGTAAAAGCTTATTTCTCATTCATGAAAATTATAAAATTGCTATTCCTGATTAGTGGACAGCTCTTCTCCAAGTTCTAACCCAGATGCTTAGAACTCTTCTATTCTATGGCTCTGATAATCTGCAACATGGCAATGTTAAAATAACTGTGATGATAACCATCTAGTTAGTGGCACTGGAAATAATACGGAGGATCATCTTTAGGAGATTTTTCTAGGCTTACCCCATACTTGTGCTTGCATTCCACTAGTTAGAAACCAGTGATATGGTCATGCCTAACTACTAGAGTCATTGGCAACAAAGACTAGCTGAGTGCCCAGGAAACAGAAAAGTGTCTTGTTGGGTCTCAGTGTAGACACTGAGAGTGTCTGGCTAGTCGCTGCCACAAAAATGTGGGCATAAATGTTTTTATTCCATAAAATATTCAAGGTACTAAAGGAAATACTTATGTCCCAGATGACAAGGAAGATCTTAAAAATGTTTCAGTGCTCTACCCTGAAAATCATGATCTAAGTTTTATTGAGTCCTAACACAGTCAACATATGCTGGGTTTTGGTTAGAAAAATTTATGTTTGTGAGTTCAGCTTCTTGCTTACCAAATTGTCAGTGTTTTATTTGTCCTAGAACAGGATACAACTCTAAAATATTTTTTTCCAAAAGTGACTCTTTCTGTTAAAATAAAAAGATTTTATATTTGAAAGAAATTGTGAAGCCAGGAAAGCAATTTTTTTCACAAAGTTTAGATATTATTTTACTGATTTTTTTTTGTTTGTTTTGTTTGTTTTTTTTTTTTTTGAGACATGGTCATGCTCTGTTGTCTAGGCTGGAATGCAGTGGCATGAACGCAGTTCACTGTGGCCTCGGTTTTCTGGGCTCAAACAATTCTTCGACCTCAGTATCCCAAGTAGATGGAACTAACTATAGGCACACACCACTATGCCTAGCTAATTTTTCTTTTTATTTTTTGCAGAGACAGGGACTTGCTTGTTTCCCAGGCTGGTCTCAAACTCCCAGGCTCAAACAATCCTCCCACCTTGGACTCCCAAAGTATTAAGACTACAGGTGTGAGTCACTTCACCTGGCCTGCTGAATCTATTAAGGGTGATAATTTTATGAATTTTATGAATATTTTCTGAGATGAGACACTGATCAGATAACCAAATATCCTATTCCTTCCTTACAAAACAATCAAAAACTTACTTTAAGTATTTTTTATTTTTTGAGACAGAGTTTCACTCTAGTTGCCTATGGCTGGAGTGCAATGACACAACCTCCCCTCACTGCAACCTCTGCCTCCCGAATTCAAGTAGTGATTCTCCTGTCTTAGCCTCCCAAGTAGTTGGGATTATAGGTGCTCGCCACCTCACCCAGCTAATTTTTTTTTGTATTTTTAGTAGAGACAAGGTTTCACCATATTGCCCAGGCTGACTTGAACTCCGGAACTCAGGTGATGAACCCGCCTCGGCCTCCCAACATGCTGGAATTACAGGCTTAAGCCACAGTGCCTAGCCATCTTAGGTCTTTTGTGTTGTTCTCCTGATTTCTCTATGAAAAAAACAAGCATTTTTTTCCACCTAATGATTATTTCTACAGTTTTCTCCAAAATATTCATTCTAATTAGCTCTTATCTTCTCCAAAATTAACCCACTTAATGCTGCTTTGGTTTACCTAGCTGATTTTACAAGAGTTTCTCAAATTCCATTTCCAAATTGAATATAATTTTCTCATTTTAATAGCTTAGTTTCTAAAAGGATCTCCAAATATCTAGTACATTTATTTATATTTTGAAACAGACAAAGATTACATTAATTTATTTATCAAATACATCACATTGTCATATGGTGTGGAATTTGTGATCAAATAAAATTCTCAGGGATTTTCTCACATAAACCTCTGTGAAAACTCTTCCTCATATGTTTATGAAAGCAATGTTTAGTGCTATGAAGTCATCTATTGTGCACCTTGATTTTAGCATTGATTGTCTTATTTCATATTCATTCTAGTTTATATACTCACTATTCTTCTTCTTCCTTCCCATATAGATATGTACTGAGAAGAAATCCTGAATGTTGGCACAAAAGGTCATTAAAACAATGTCTAATGCTTACTATCATGTCTAATAAGTAAATAAATAGACATACATCTTTTAAAGACATATTTAACAGAGTTAATTAAGTCCTACTCCAATTAAATTTATCCTAGGGTATGAATCTTTTGAAATAAACTTATATTGTAAAGATTTTATCTCACACATTGTTTTCTGAGTGTTTTATTAGGCACAGCCTTGAAACTGCCCCTTTCTATGTTTTTGTCTAAAATATTTGTGAAAATGCTGATGCTAGAATATGAATATAGATTCCTGGATTGCACCAATAAAAATCTCCTCTAGCTTGGGAAGTGTTCCATTAGCAGAGAATTCACTCAATGGTGTTAATGACTACATCAGGATTGTCCTCCTAAGAATGCATTTCTTCTTTTATGGCTTCACACATAGATGATGCTGTAAGGAACACAAAGTTGGACAGAGAAGAATCCCATTATCCATGAGGAATGCCATTCTTCCTGGGAGGGTTAGAGGTGAAGCTGATCTCAGAGATATGAAGATGCCGATAGAATCTCTGGGGTATAGCGTGGATGTGAAAGAAAATGTCACTGCTTCAGTAAGTTTTATCATACACAGAGACAATGGTAATGGCTTTCATATTCTTAAATAATGTTAGAAAGCTTAGTTGTAGGACCAGGGAATATAATCTCTTCATAATCTAAAATCCAAACTTGTCATTGGAGGATGCCGGATGCTACATGTTCTCTTATAACATAAGAATTATTCAGCAAAAGCCTGGTATAACTTAATTGGGGAGTGTTTTATTAACTCAATAATGCGTCCTTCTCTTTATATCTCTGGATGATTTCCTATAACACTTTCTTCCCTTTTCTCCAAACTAAGACTAAAATTTTTCTTGTCACTCCATTGTTTATCATAAAATTCGTTAAGAAATCCCTTATGTATTTATTTATTTGATTTCTAAGGTGCCATGATAGTGAATTACACAGTCCAAAATCAGTGGTATAGAGCCTTTTAGGAAATGACTACAGAGCTGAAGGCATTTGCTCATTGCCCAGAGCACAGGACCTCTGACAGCACTTTCCTGGTGTTCATGTCTCATGGCATTTGGGAAGGCCTTTGTAGGAAAAAGTACTCTGAGTAACTCCCAAATATATTAGAAGTCAATGAAATTTTTCGAATGTTGAATACCAGGAACGGTCCAAGTTTGAAGGAGAAACCCAAGGTGATCTTCATCCAGGCCTGCCGCGGTGGTGAGTGCTAAGGTCTTTAAGAACACCAGACATTCAACCACTGACTTCATCTGTATGCATCCAGGATTTTTCAGTTTCTTTATGTCTGTCTTTTAATGTCAAAGAACTCATACTGTCAGTACTCAAGATTGTGGCTTCTGTGAATTAGATGGCTGGTTGGTAGATATTTGTTCTGATGACTTTATCTTGCCCAAATTTGTTCTGGTGACTTTATCTTGCCCAAATTCTTATCTAAGGGGTCTGGGGAGCCAGGCCCTACAAACCGTAAATTCTCATCAGATGGATTTTCTTTAACCCTGTGTATCATGACTTTAGAATCTCCTCTGGCATACCATTATGTGATAAGGAGGAAAGTCAAAATATTTTACCCCAAAACAGGTTTCTTTGCTATATTTTGAAATGGCCCTGCAAAGTTGTCCTTTGTGTCGGAAAATTTGCATCTGTAAAGAATCTCTGTTAACATAGCTAGATCATTTTCTTCCAGGCTCTCCTAATCCTGAAGAGATTAACTAAGAGTCTAGCACCTTTTAAAGGTCTGAATAGGAAACATTTGTCATCTATTTTCTCTAAGGCCCATCACTACAAGACTTCAAAAGAACCTTGGTCTCCACAATCTTTTATCTTAACCTGAACGTTTCCTTTCTATTGATTTTAAGTCTTTAGGCAAACTCAACCAATTATCAACCAGAAAATGTCTAAATTTACCTGTAGCCTGTAGTCCCACACTTTGAGTTGTCCCACCTTTTTGGACCAAATGAATGTATTTCTTAAATGTATCTAATTGATATCTCATGCCTCCCTAAAATGTATAAAACCAAGCTGTACCCCAACCACCTTGGGCATATGTTCTCAGGACCTCCTGAGGGCCTGTGTCATGGGCCATGGTCACTCATATTTGGCTAAGAATAAATTTATTCAAACATTTTACAGAGTTTTACTCTTTGCATTGACAATAATTTGGTGATCAAACATGTGGCACCTCAGAGAAGACTCAGGACCCCAAAGGAGTTGCCCAAATATGGAGCCATGGTAGCAGCAGGGCCCATTGAAGCCTACATGACTTCAAGCTTCTCATCTGGTGGAACTGGTAAGTCCTCCTGAGCCCCCGACTTCTCTTTGGTTGATGGTCTTTGATTTATCTTAGCTGGTTTTTCTCCCAGAAAGTTGTTGTTTCAGGATTTTAATTATAGTTTGGAGATGCTTTCCAAGGAATTCTCTCAATTGCTTTGTCTCCCAAAATTAATCTTAATTCGCTTTGCACATTTGCATGAGGAACTGAATTGTTGATTTCACTGGTTAATAAGAAACTGAGTTTTCTCAACTTTTTTTTGAAGAGAAAGGGCATTTGCTCCTCCTAGCCAAAAGGCACCCCTGGGTGTGTCTGGGGGTTGACCCCTTGTGACATGCAGCAGCCCTGTAGGAAAATCCCCAACAAAAATTAATTATAAAAATGGCTTGTCCAGGAAATAAATATCAGGCTAATCATCCAGTGTTTTGAGCCCTCTCAGAGTTCATAGAACTCTGGAGAGAGAAACTGAGACATGTACAAGGGTAGACATGACTCAGTGGTGACACACTGTAGAGTCCTGCTCACTAACAGTACAAATCGATCCACCACACAAAAACCCTAGGCTACAGCTCAGTTTGTCCTTTTAAGAAAAAAAAAACAAACAAAAAACAGAAAACAAATAATCTAAGAATGAGTAGAAAACAAGGAGGAAAACCCTATTTTGAGCACTTTGTAGGTTTTATGGCACCTCTACTTGTCAGAGTATTGGGGGAAACCCACCGCCGATAATTCTTTGTGGCCACTTATCTATTTCCCTAAGTGTCGGCCAGTCTGAGAAATAAAGGGAAAGAGTATAAAAGAGAGAAATTTTAAAGCTCGGTGTCCGGGGGAGACATCACATGTCGGCAGGTTCCGTGATGCCCCCTGAGCCACAAAACCAGCAAGTTTTTGTTAGTGATTTTCAAAAGGGGAAGGAGTGTACGAATAGGGTGTGGGTCACAGAGATCACGTGCTTCACAAGGTAATAAAATATCACAAGGCAAATGGAGGCAGGGCAAGATCACAGGACCAGGGTGAAATTAAAATTGCTAATGAAGCTTTGGGCAAGCATTGTCATTGATAACATCTTATCATGAGACAGGGTTTGAGAGCAGACAACCAGTTTGACCAAAATTTATTAGGTGGGAATTTCCTCATCCTAATAAGCCTGGGAGCACTACAGGAGAGCGGGGCTTATTTCATCCCTTATCACAACCGTAAAAGACAGACGTCCCTAGAGCGGACATTTTAGAGACCTCCTCCTAGGAACGCATTCTCTTTCTCAGGGCTGTTCCTTGCTGAGAAAAAGAATTCAGCAATATTTCTCCTATTTGCTTTTGAAAGTAGAGAAATATGGCTCTGTTCCGCCCAGCTTTCAGGCAGCTAGACCTAATGGTTATCTCCCTTGTTCCCTGAACGTCGCTGTTATCCTGTTCTTTTTTCAAGGTGCCCAGATTTCATATTGTTTAAACAATTTGTGCAGTTAACGCAATCATCACAGGGTCCTGAGGCGACATACACCCTCAGCTTACGAAGATGATGGGATTAAGAGATTAAAGACAGGCATAGGAAATCACAAGAATATTGACTGCAGAAGCGACAAGTGTCCATGAAATCTCCACAATTTATGTTCAGAGATTGCAGTAAAGACAGACGTAAGAAATTATAAAAGTATTAATTTGGGGAACAAATAAATGTCCATGAAATCTTCACAATTTATGTTCTTCTGCCATGGCTTTAGCCAGTCCCTCTGTTCGGGGTCCCTGACTTCCCGCAACACCAGAGTTTATGTGAAAGGAAGTAAATCATCTTTGTGCACATTTACATTACGAAGAAAGAGCCCAAAGGTTGAACAACAAACTATAGAGTTCCTAGGTCCTATTATCTTTTCTGCCTGCTTTAAATCTACCATTACTTTTCTGCTGAGATAAAAACCACTCTTTGCCTTTGTTTCTGTTAGACTGCTTTTCAGTTCTGTATTGAGTATCTTAAGTACTGTAGAAAAGATGTCACTTCTTCCTTTAAGGCTGTCTTGTAATATATATAAGGACTGGAATTGTGTTTCTAAAGAAAAGCATTCAAGTATGACAATATACTACCTGTGTTTTCACCATTAAAAGTGCTGTTTAGTAGTTTAAACTTAAACTATTTAATGTCATTTAATAAAGTGACCAAAATGTGTTGTGCTCTTTATTGTATTTTCACAGCTTTGAAAGAATAAATAATTCAACCATAGATCCCTAATATTTCACAGTCTCCTTAAGAATGTATAACAGTCAACAAACATAAAAGTAATAGCAGACAGAGTATGAGATGCTGAAGAAACACTACAGTGCACTGAATGCAAAATTATGCACCTGTGTTGTGCAGGGGAAATAGTTTGGGGTTAAATCGGTCAGTCAGTGATGTGAAGATTTTGAAGAACTGGAAAAACTACAAATTCAGTTGCAATCATGAGCCTTTTCTAATCCCAAACTCATTAAAAGTGAAGGTGAATGTCTGACCTCTTGCAATCCTTCAATGTTGAACTTCATACTACCATTTTATTTTAAATTTTTTTTAAGTTCTGGAATACGTGTGCAGGATGCGCAGGTTTGTTACATAGGTAAATGTGTGCCATGGTGGTTTGCTGCACAGATCAATCCATCACCTAGTTATTAAGCCAAGCATACATTATCTCTTTTCCTTAATGCTCTCCCGCATCCCTCATCCTCTTATCTGGCCCCCATGTGTGTTGTTCCCTTCCCTGAGTCCATGTGTTCTTATTGTTCAGCTCCCACTTATAAGTGAGAACATGCAGGGTTTGGTTTTCTGTTCCTGCGTTAGTCTGCTGGGGATAACGTCTTCCAGCTTCATTCTTGTCCTTGCAAAGGACATGATCTCATTCGTTTTTATGGCTGCATTGTATTCCATGGTATATATGTGTCACATTTTCTCTATTCAGCCTATCATTGATGGGTATTTTGATTGATTTCATGCCTTTGCTATTGTGATTAGTGCTTCAATGAACATATGCATGCATGTAATGTATCTTTATAATAGAATGATTTATATTCTTCTGGGTGTATACCCAGTAATGGTATTTCTTGGTCAAACGGTATTTCTGTTCTAAATCTTTGATGAATCACCACACACTCTTCCACAATCAACGACCTAATTTACATTCTCACCAACAGTGTCTCTTGAATACAGCACACTGATGAGTCCTGTCTTTTTGTCCAGTTTGCCATTGTGTGTCTTTTAATTGAGGAATTTAGCCCATTTATTTTGAGTTTAATATTGATATGTGTGAATTTGATCCTGTCATCATGATGTTGCCTGGTTAATTTTGCAGACTTGATAATGTAGTTGCTTCATAGTGTCATTGGCCTGTGTATTTTAGTGTGTTTTTATAGTGGCTGCTAACAGATTTTCCTTTCCATGACTACTGTTTCCTACAGGACATCTTTCAAGGCAAGCCTGGTGGTGACAAAATCCCTCAGCATTTGCTTCTCTGAAAAGGATTTTATTTCTCCTTCACTTATGAAGCTTAGTTTGGCCAGATATTAAATTCGGGGTTGGAAATTATTTTCTTTATGAATGTTGAATATTGGTCCCCAGTCTTTTCTGGCTTGTAGGATTTCTGCTGAGAATTCCACTGCTAGTCTGATGGGCTTCCCTTTGTAGGTGACCTGGCCTCTCTCTTTGGCTGCCCTTAACATTTTTTCCCTTCATTTCAACCTTGGAGAATCTGACTATTATGTGTCTTGGGATTGATCTTGTGGAGTATCTTACTGGGGCTGTCTGAATTTCCTGAATTTGAATTTTGACCTGTCTTGCTAGGTTAGGGATGTTTTCCTGGATGATATCCTGAAGTGTGTTTTTTGACTTGGCTCCATTCTCCCCATCTCTTTCAGGTACTTCAAACAGTCATAGGTTTGGTCTTTTTACATAGTCCCATAGTTCTGGAAGGTATTGTTCATTGCTTTTTATTTTTTTCTCTAATCTTTTCTACCTGCCTTATTTTAGCAAGATAGTCTTCAAGCTCTGATACTCTTTCTTCTGCCTGGTTGATTCTGCTATTGATACTTGTGTTTGCATCATGAAGCTCTCATGCTGTGTTTCTCAGCTACATCACGTCATTTGTATTCCTCTCTAAAATGGTTATTCTAATAAACAGCTCCTGTAATCTTTTATCATGGTTCTTAGCTTCTTTGCCTTGGGTTAGAATATAATCCTTTAGCTCTGCAAAGTTTGTCATTATACACTTCCTGATGCCTACTTCTGTCAGTTCATCCATCTCAGCTTCAGCCCTGTTGTGTGCCCTTGCTGGAGAAGTGTTGAAATCATTTGAGGAGAAAAGGCATTCCAGCTTTTGGAATTTTCAGTGGTTTTGCACTGGTTTTTCCTCATCTTTGTGGATTTATCTACCTTTAATCTTTAAAGCTGTTGACCTTTGGATGGGATTTTTGTAGGGTCTCTTTTGTTGATGCTGTGTTATTGTTGCTTTCTGTTTTTTGTTTTTCTTGTAACATTCAGGCCCTTCTTCTGCAGGTCTGCTGCAGTGTGCTGAGGGTCTACTCCAGACACTGTTCACCTAGGTATCACCAAGGGAGGCTGCAGAACAGCAAAGAGTGCTGCCTGCTCCTTCCTCTGGAAGCTTTTTCCCAGAGGAGCACTGACCTGATGCCTGTTGGAACTCTCCTGTATGAGGTGTCTGGCAACCCTGTTGAAAGGTCTAACCCAGTCAGGAGGCCCAGGATCAGGAACCCACTTAAGGAAAGAGTCTGGCTATCCCTTAGCAGAGGTGGTGCACTGGGCTGGGGGAATCCCCCTTGTCTGGATCGCTGATACTCTTCAGAGCCAGCAGGCAGGAAAGATTAAGTTGGCTGAACCTGAGACCACAGCTGCCCCTCTCCGCAGGTGCTCTGTCCCAGGGAAATGAGAGCTCTGTCTGTAAACTCCTAGCTGGAGTTGCTGGAATTCCTGCAAGGATTTCTTGCCGGGTGAGGAGGGATGGATCCAGGTCCCACCTCAAGAAGCAGTCTGGCCATGATCTGCCACAGCGGCTGTGCTGCGCTGTGAAGACTGCTGTCCAGTCCAAACTGCCCAGCCTCCCTAGCACTGGTAGGGGAAAACCACTGACTAGAGCTGCAGTAATGGCAGTTGCCCCTCCCCTGGGGCACTCGGTCATCTCTGGCGTACTCCAGGCTGCTATGCTGGCTAGTGGGGATTCTAATCCAGCGGATCTTAGCTTGCAGGCTTCTGTGAGAGTGGACCTGCTGCAAGGCCAATTTGCTCCCTGGCTTCAGCCCCCTTTCCATGGGAGTGGACGGGACTCCTGCCTCACTAGAGTTCTGGGAGCTGCTGGACTATGTAAAAACTCCTGCAGATCAGTGTCTGCCCAAAAAGCTGGAAATATGAACTATTTGGTTAATTCTTATGAGGAAATGAAAGAAGAGTTGTTAGATTAAACTTCTTCAGTCATTGTAGTTCTTTGTGATCAGAGAAAGAAAAACTGAGAGATCAGGAAGAGAAGAGACAGATGGATAGAAGAAGTTGGGGTGGCCACAGGAAACAAGAAAAGAAGCTGAGGTGTCAACCCACAGGATAATGTTTTGTCATTTTCATTTTTTTTCCCCAAGTCAGAAACTAAATTCCAGTAATTGGATGCCAATTTGCTGATGACAAGGCATTTCCTGAAAATGAGTCTGGAATTCTGAGCAGCAGTTTCACAATCTGTAATCACATGTTTCCGCCCTTTGCAATAAGGAAATACATAGTTTACTTTCATTTTTGAGTCTGAGGCTCTTTTCAACGCTGTAGAAAAGGACAGAGGCTGTTCCTTATGGCAGGTGAGTCCTTTTCTGACTAGGAGCTTGGGAGTAGGAACTTAGAAAACACTTGATTTATTGCTCTAAAATAAACACAAGAAAGGAAGTGAGCCGATAGCACACATGCTGAATTCCTTTTCTTACTGATTCCGTGTAGTTTGAATCATGGGACCTGGTGTTAGAGATATTAACGGAGGTCATATGTTTTCCAGATGTCTTTGAGCCAGAAAGAAGTTAATTCCTTTCTTTCAGCTTCTGGTAATCAAAGGGTGGGTAAAGAAAGCCAGAGGAAGTTATTTGTGTGAGACAATTCTAGAAGTTTCAGAATGCACTCTGAAATCTTTCTTTTGATTCCAAATTAATTGCCCAGATCATAAACCTTTCTCCCAGAATCAGATCTGAGAGCCTTTGAATTGTTATCTTCTTTGACATCTCTTCTTGTGAATTACATTCTTGGTCTGTTTAAAGTTATTCAATTTTTTCCCCTTTCTCTTTGGTCCTGGTACTGACTACTTTAATATAATATTTCATGGGTTAATATCACAGTTGTTTTGTTTTGCTGTTGTTATTGTTTTTAACTGATATCCTTCTCTCCAGCACTTAACTCTGCAATCCATTCTGCACACAACTTTTAGGTCACCTGTCTTATACACAGAAGCTGAAAAAGCCTAAGGGATAGAGTTACTTAGGCAGCTAGTATTCCAGCAGGTCATAACGCTTCTTTGGCTTCATTCGCCTCACAGGAAAAGGAAGAAATTGGACTAGAGCAGTGAATTCTAAACCTTATAACATATCACAGCAATCTGTAGTTATATAAAAAAAGTGAGATGACTACCCCCTTCCTCACCATGAATAGCTCAATCTTAAATACCCTGCAGGCATTTGTTACCTTTGAAGATCGCCACATAATTCTTATGAAACTGAATTGTCATAGGTTTGTGCTATTAGGAAAGTTGACCAGTTAGTTAACACTCTCTGCTTACCTGCTAGTGATCTATTAATGTAATTAACTTTGCTCAGGGACATACAGTGGCTCCCTATTGCCTTTTTTTTTCTAATATCTGAACTTTCAGACAATTTTTTCTACCTTTTGAAACATGTATATCCAGTTTTTCCATTAATCTTTGTAAAGCATGATTTCAGCTTCATAAAAAAAAATACTGTATTTACTTCACTCATATTACCTTGTTACTCCTTTGATTCTTCCTATAGAACAATTCTCTCCGGGGTTTATGTCTAACTTCACAACATTTAACTTAAGCTCCAGAATCAAGGGATCATTAGATAAAAACAGGGGAAACTGAAAGCCACTAGTCAAAAACAAGTCGTGGTTTGATAATTATAAACAACCAAATGTAGACAGCTATTGTTACCTTAAACTCTTGAGGAATTGTATCCTGTAATGTGTTTAAGCATTACATCACTTTGCCTGGAACCAAAACTGTGGTCCTGATGAGTTTTTTCCTCTAATTGATTCCTTCCATTTTTATTATCACTGCAGCTTTCATTCAGTGATTATTATAATAACAAAAAATAATCTATAGTAACCATTTCTTTAAAAAAATACTTACCATATGATAGCTATTTCATGCACTCTCTCTGATTTAATATTTAAAATCAATCAATACAGTTGTGCTATTATTGCCATATTATAGTTGAAGGGGATACTTACAGAACGTCTTCAAAATATGCTTTAGGTCAAAATTCTGTTGAGAGGAGTGGTCTCAGGTTGGCATGACTCTCAAACTCTGCCATCAATCTAACTTTCTGCAAACATCTTCAAATACTTGCCCTCTCTCTGATCACTGCCACTTCAGTCCTGGCCTCACATTTCTATTTTTTCTAAAGCCCAGCTCTCCCAGTTTTCTGGTTATATGAGACACCCTCAAGCCTTTGTGATTCTTTCCTTACTGCTCTCTGCCAAGAGACTAGCTCCTAGTTTTCCAGGGGACAAATTCCTACCAGTCCTTCAGGTTTCAGTGCCAAGCCCTCCCTTCTCTGGACAGCTGTCTTCTGCCTGAGACACACTTTGCTTATGCTTTTCTTGAGCTTCTGCTAATTATTTACATTCTTATAATATTTTTCATTTTACTTATTTGCATATCTATTTTTCCACTTGACTGCAAACTTTAAAGTGTACAGACATGCTTCCAAAGTGGTACCCCCAATAATAGCAGAGTAAGTTTCAAGAATTTATGCTCATTAAATATACCTGAATGGATAGGGAAATGAACATGCCTTCCTTCTGTTGAAACATCCAACACGCAACTATCGTCTGTTAAATGAAATCAAACTTACCTGGTTTGCTATTAAGAATTTGTAATCACCAGGTGGGTTCACCTTGCCGACTCCTTAGACAGAGCCAATTTATCAAGACAGGGGAATTGCAATGGCGTAAGAGTAATTCATGCAAATCCGGCTGTTTGGGAGAGGGAAGTGTTATTTAGGCTGTTTTTTGTTTAAATTGGCTTTGATGGAACTCTGTTCCATGAGGAATCTCAGATAAGACTTTTTAAGAGCCGATCCCAGCCATGCATTTGTACCCTTAAATACCTATGAGTTGGGTAAATTCCTCTCCTCTCAAGGTCCCAAGATAACTTGGAGCTCATGAACCTGTTAGAAAGTGATATTCTTTACTTACTACAGATCAGGAACCTTGTACAAGGACTCTGTGTAGACAAGGTATGAAGCCAGATTCCCCAAGGGGCTTTTATTGGCTCTATAAGTCAACTTTGATTCTTTAAGGGAAGTGTGCCATTCCAGTCAAAGCCTTGGTAAAATAACCAATTTCTCCAATTGTGTCGTGTTACAAAAGAAAACAGATTTTTATTGTACTTATGGAATTAACCATGCTGCCATAAATTGAGAATACTTACAAAGAGTTTCCAAATTCTGGAGAAATCAGGGAGAGAGAAACAAATATGCTTCAAAATTTTTTCACAGGAGTGTATTTTACCTACTTGTTAAAAGTTGCAAATATCTCTAAAAAAATAAGTTATCTTGACTCTGAAAACAAAAGGATTGGTGACATTTAAGATATCAGCTCTCCATGAGAGTCCTGGAAGTTTCGTTTTTTTCCTCTATTCCAATAGCACAATTTTTAAAGTTATCTGAGACCTGCACTAAGAGTCCTATATCTGATTATAAACTGCCTTTTGAAAAGGACAAAAGCAAGACAAAATGTCTGTGGAACACAAAAGTCTATAGACACTATTAAAGCTATACTTGACTAGGAATTTTGCTTACTTCTGTGGCATCCAACAATTTTACATAACAATTATAATTACTAATAATGTACAGTAAATTATATCAGAATTATAGAAGTCTATATAAATACACAGACAGACAGAAAATTCAGCACTTGTAAGATTTTTTATTTGCCAGTTGTTAGCTGGATTACTGGCTTCAGAGTGGAGCCCTTGGAGGAACAGGGCCAGGAAAGCATGCATATTTTTCTGAGCTAAATAAGCAGGCACAGCTGAAGGCAAAGACAGATCTCCAAAATGAAGGATACCATTTTATACTGGATCCTGGATCCCCAAAAGGAAGGAAATACTACTGGAGAAGAGAGTGCAGTGCTTCTAACCTGCATTTTATTGCAAGGCAACTTAAAGCCAATCAGTCCATTTTGAAATCAGCCCATCCCCCATGGAATTCTCATCTCTCAGTCAGGCATGGGGATGTTTCCATATCTTCAAGGTGGCCCGGAGCATGCTTCTCTGACCCAAGTGTGCAAACAGCCAAGTTTCCCTCCAAAAATACTATTAGCCATCCCTTAAAGTATATTTCCTACCTAGTTATTACATACGAAAGCTATCTCATAATGCAAAGTAATTTCTGATATCCCCAAAACTCGCACTGTCAGACAACACAATGCAAAACAGAACAGAGCCTTTGATTTTAAGAGGGATCCATCTACTTTTAATTCCTTGGGTGTCATGAATAAAACAGAGGGTTTTTTGTTTGTTTTTTGTTGTTTGTTTTTCCCAAAATGGGGTCTGTGGTGCCTACTCTGTTTTTCTCAAGGAGTCCCAGGCTACCAGAAGTTATCTTAGGGCCTCTCATGTGTGCATTAAGAGTGGCAAGACAAAAAATGGAGAAAAATAATTCGGTTTACTAAGAAGAATAAAACCTTTTCACAGAAAAACGAGATCCAAGAAGAGAAAAACATAAAGGCCTTTTAAATGTATCCATAACTTGTTTATTCACCTTTAATTAAGCTGACTTTTAACCACAGTGCTCTTAAAAAAATCCTTTTAAATTTCTTATTACCCAACTTTAGCCATGTGGCCAACATTTCTGGCTTTTGAACTTTATCAAAAGTAACCTCCCAGGTGCTTCAAAGATGTGGTAAGCAGTTTCTTTTTAGAAGACTTAGAATTTCCCCAAGGTAGTTCAGAGAAAGGAAAATTCAAGACAGGAAATCAGAAGCTATCCATGGGGTTGTGGGGGAACCTCATTAAATGGCAAAGTTATGCAAATAGCAAACCAGGATAGCATTAGGAGATATACCTAATGCTAAATGATGAGTTAATGGGTGCAGCACACCAGCACAGCACATGTATACATATGTAACTAACCTGTACATTGTGCACATGTACCCTAATACTTAAAGTATAATAATAAAAAAAAAAAAACACTTTTTTTCAAATTTAAAAAAAAAAAAAAGAAATCATTCCAGAAGCCAAGAATAGAGCCTGGGCCTCTATTGTCAAAAGGCAAAGTCTTAGCTACTGAATTATAGCATTGAGCAGTTTCTATTGCTATTCCAAGAAGGAGACTAGAGAAGCCACTTTTAACCTTGCCAAGGCTTTTAACTGCTCAAGAAAAATTTTTAGGGCTGGATGGTATAAACCAAAAGAAAGTATCCACATATGGTCACAAGATTAAGCTTTTAAGGAGGCCAAACAAGACAGAGAAATTTCATACAGTATTCGTTTCGGGGACCCATAACGAAGTTTATAATTGGCCAGCCTGCTGAGCTGGCTTGAAAAGCAGGCTTATAGGGGTCCTAAACTCATGTTCTATCTTGTGATACCCCTCTTTCCATTACCGAACACTGAAAGACAAATTCTTAGCAAGACTAGTCTTGTAAATTCTTTTTTCTATTAATCAAACCTTTACAGAGAAACATATAGTGATGTTTACTGTTTACACTGATGGAGAAAGAGAGAGAGACCAGAAACCTAGCTGGTAAGAATTTCTTACTCTTTTTGCTGGCATATCAGATTTCTGGGTTCCCTTCCTCTGCAACTTCCAGAAGAATGGAATGGCTTCTGATCACCCTGCTCACCTCACCATAGTTGTGGGGTTCAAGCCACTTTACAAGAGAAAAATCACCATTTTCTGTTTTATGGAAACATAGGCAAGATTCTTAAAATGCAAGATGCTGCCCAACCGGCTGCATGGGGAACCATTTAACATTTTCTATCCCAGCAGAATTCACATAACAAAACAGACACTAGTCACCTCGTTCAGCACCCAATATCAACCTGGCAAAGCTCAGACTTTTTCCTGTTGGTCCCTGTTGTCTTTGATCCACTCCAGGTGGGGAGGGACGACCTCAGAACAATAATTCACAATTGGGTCTCTGCGTAAGGCAAAGAGCAGATAGTCACCATGAGACAGGCCTGTTGAGCTTTCTCCAGGTCTTATCGAATGTAACCAAATAAGAAGAGTTCTCTGAGTTAGGCCTGCTGGACTTCCTTCAGCAATTCCTTCTGAGATTCCCTCCACATGTACAAACACACACAAAGATGAGACAGACAGAAGGCCTTCCAAATCAGATGATCCCTAAACAGGAACTCCAAGAGTATCCCTTCTAAACTATCCTCCTATTCTCTGTCTGAGAAATCTCAAAATTGTCCTGATTGAGGACAAGTCTCCTGAACCAAGACTCTTCCTACTAGTTAGAGCCAACCGAGACCCCAGTGGAGCCAAACATATACCCCGTGGTGGAGCTACAAACAGACACCCTGCAGTGGGGCTAAGACACCCCATCATAGAGCTACAGAGCAGTCGAGAGAAGGAAGGAGGCATTAGCAGTGCCTAGTATATTCACCAATCCTAACACCCTGCAATGGGGCTACAGAGAGACACCCCACTATGGGGCCACAGAACCAGTCAGGAGAAGGAAGGAGGCATTGGCAGGAGAAGGAAGGAGGCATTGGTGAGCACCTAGGGTACTCACCAATCCAGACACCTTTTAATGCAGCTACAGATAGAAGCCCTGTGATAGGGCTACAGTTAAAGGACATCTCTCCAGGATTATTTCTCCACTGCAATTAAATGCATGCACATTGGGTTGGCAGTGCCTGCCAGTGGAGAGAGTACCAGAGCCAGTCCCCAGTCCAAGAGAACTAGGCAGCCACTTGGGCTAGCTTCTGGATCCATCGCTGGAGTGGGGCGGGGCACCAAACCATAAGCAGGTAGCCACAAAGGCTTTCCCAGTCTGATTTCGTTCATTGTTGTAATTTCCTCAATTATAATTTTGCAAAGGTGGTTTCATATTCCTCAAGAGTTGAGCCACACTTAAGTTTTATTCATTTGTTCCTACGTGGACTTGACTACTGATTCAGTAAATAATTAGTAAACATTCAGTAAATAATTAGTAAAAAGAATGCCAAAAATAGTGCAGATGTAGTTCATGGCCCCTGTCCTCACAGAGCATAAATTCTAACAGTGGATAGTGGTAAGTAGGCTGGGAATCACAATTAAATGGAAAAAAAAAAAAAAAGGCTGGATGTGGTGGCTCATGCCTGTAATCCAATACCAGCAATTTGGGAGACCAAATGGGTGGATCACCTGAGGTCAGGAGTTCGAGATCAGCCTGGCCAACATGGTGAAACCCCATCTCTACTAAAAATACAAAAATTAGCCAGGCGTTGTTGTATGCACTTGTAGTCTTAGCTACTCAGAAGGCTGAGGCAGGAGAATCGCTTGAATCTGGGAGGCAGAGATTGCAGTGAGCCAAGATAGCACCACTGCACTTCAGCCTGGGTGACAGAGTGAGACTCTGTCTCACAAAAATATATAAATACATAAATAAATAAATGGAAAAAAAAATATGCTACTCTAAGGAGATACAAGGTGCCCTAGGAGCATATACCTCTGACACTGTCTCCTCTGGAAGAATTAGAGAGGATTCCCTTAAGAAAATACCATCTAATCTGATACTTGAAGGATAGACAGATAGACAGACAGATAGACAGAGAACAGTTCAAAAACCAGAAGAAATTAGAAGCGGGGGTGCTGAAAATATACAGATCCCTAAGTAGAGACTTGATTCCCTGAGAAAAGTGCCCTCTAATCTGAGACTTGAAGGTTAGACAGACAGCAGTAGGAAAACAAGAATGAATGAGAAGGTAGGGGCTGGAAATACAGAGATTCCTAAATAGAATCTTTCTAGAAATTAAATGAAGGCAGAACGTTTTGAATGTAATGAGCAAGGTGGGAACAGTATCAGAAAATGAGTGAATGAGAAGGCCTAAATTAGAATAGGCTGAAAGTTTTCATGGTCAAATCTAGATATTGGAACACTCTTCATTGCAAAGAGTAGAATAGAAGGGACGGAGAGTAGATTGATAAAGTTCTTATGAATTTATTTCTTAAGAAGGAAAGGATGTTGGCCTAAGTAGAAGTAATGAACAATTAGAATTGAGAGACGTGGTCAGATTCTGAAAATGTTTAGCAAATAAAATCGATGCAATATGAATTAAGAAGGGAAATAAGATATAGGGAAGGCCACAGAGGTTGAATATCACCAGGTTTTGCTGCTTTTTTGCAATTGGAGTATAGGTATTATTTACTAGTATATGGAAAAGAGAATGAAGGATGGAAATGAAAAAATGAACAGTTCATCTTTGTAAGTTGAGTTGAATGATGTTGTGAGATGTAGTTGAGATATCTCATTGTCTATTGAATGTATGGGTTCCAATACCGACATCCACATCTGGGCTGAATCCATAAATTTGAGAATGATTTATTTATTCTTTTAAGCATATAATGGATGCCATCAGAATGTGTAGATTATACCTCAGGCCATACTTTTAATTTACTTATTTATTTATTTGACAAATAAACATTGTATATATTTTCTATGTACAACCTTCTGCTTTTATGAGTTTAACCTGTTTAGATTCTATGTATAAGTGAGATAATGTGATATTTTGTGTTTTGGTGCCGGGCCTGGCTTATTTTACTTAATACAATGTTCTTCATGTTCATCAATATTGTCAGAAACGATAGGATTTACTTCCATTTAAAAGCTGAACAGTGTTGCATTGTGTATATAATCCACATTTTCTTCATCTATTCATCTGTCTGCAGACATTTAGGTTGATTTTATATCTTGGCTATTGTGAATAATGCTGCAATGGAAATAGAGGTTCAGATATCTCCTCGAGACACTGATTTTCCAATTTTTGACATATATTTAATAGTGGGATTGCTTGATCATATCTTTAGCTCTATTTTTAACTTTCAGAGTTGTCTCCATATAGGTTTCCATAAAGACCATGCTAATTTACTTTTTTTTTTTTTTTTTTTTTTTTGAGACAGAGTCTCACTCTGTTGCCTAGGCTGGAGGGCAGTCGTGGAATCTAGGCTCACTGCAACCTCCACCTCTAGGGTTCCAGCGATTCTACTGCCTCTGCCTCCTGAGTAGCTAAGATTACAGGTGCCCACCACCATGCTTGGCTAATTTTTGTATTTTTACTAGAAGCAGGGTTTTACCATGTTGTCCAGCCTGGTCTAGAACTACTGACCTCAGGTGATCCGCCCACCTTGACCTCACAAAGTGCTGGGATTACAGTTGTGAGCCACTGTGAAGGGCCTAATTTACGTTTTACCAACAGCATACAAGAGTTTCTTTTTTTCTACATCCTCTCCACCATTTGTTATCTTTTGTCTTTTTGGTAATAGCCATTCCAACAGGTGCAAAGTGATATTTCATTGTGACTTCAATTTCCCTGATGGCTAGAGAGGTTGATCATTTTTCATATACATATTCTCTGTATGTCTTCTTTTGAAAAATGTTTATTCTGGTCCTTTGCTTATTTTTAAATCAGTTTATTTTCTTTCTATTGAATTGTTTGTGTTCTTTGTATTTTGCATATTAATTATTTATCAGATGTATGGTTTGCAAATATTTTCTCCCACACTGTTGATTATCTCTTAAATCTTTTGATTGTTTCTTTGACTGTGTAAAAGCTTTTTAGTTTGATGTAATTTCATTTGCATATTTTAGCTTTTGTTTCCTGTCCTTTTGTGTCATATCCAAAAATCATTGTCTAGACCAATGTTATGAAGCTGTTCGCCTCTGTTTTCTTCTAGTAGTTTCACAGTTTTGGTTCTTACATTTACCTATTTAACTCATTTTGAGTTTATTTTTGTATATGTTTAGAGATTTTTATTCTTCTGCAGGTGGTTTTACAATTTTTCCAGTGCCGTTTATTGAAGAATTTGTTCTTTCCCAATTGTGTGTTCATGAAACCTTTGTTGAAAAGTCAAATTAATGTAAATAATTGGGTTTATTTCTGGGTTTTCTGTCCTGTTCATTTGCTCTCTGTTTCTATTTTTATGCCACTATTGTGCTATTTTGATGACTGTAGTACTTTGTAGTCTATTTTGAACTCAGATAGTGCAATGCCTGCAGCTTTGTTCCCTTTACTCAAAATTGCTTTACCTATTAAGGGTTTTTTTTTTTTTTTTTGTGATTCCATATAAATTTTAGGATTTGTTTCTATTTTTGTAAAAGCTGCCATTAGAATTTTGATAGGAATTGCATTGTATCTTTATATTTCTTTGGTTATTAGGGACATTTTAATAATAGTAATTTTCCAGTCCATCAACTCAAAATATATTTCTACTTATTTTTGTCTTCTTCAATTTCCTCTATCAATATTTTATAGTTTTGAGATTTGTTATTATTGTTGTTATTTTTGAGACAGGATCTCGTTCTGTAGCCAAGACTAGAGTATAGTGTCACAATTATAGCTCACTATAATCTCAAATTCCTGGGCTTAAGCAGTCCTCCTACCTCAGACTTCCAAGAAGCAAGGACTGTAGACACATGCTACCATGGCCAGCCAACTTTTTAAATTTTTTGTAGAGACATAGTCTCACCATGTTGATCTGGTTGGAGTTTTATACTTTTATGTGTACATGTTTTTTACCTACTTGGTTAAATTGATTTCTAAGTATTTTCGTAGCAATTTTAAATGGAAATTTATTTATTTTTTAAAGATGGTTTATTGTTATACAGAAACACTACAGATTTTTATATGTTGATTTTTTTTTATCCTGCAATTTTCGTGAATCTGTTTATTTGTTCTAAAAGATTTTTGGTGGATCCTTTAGGGTTTTCTGTATATAAGACCATTTCATCTTTGAACAGGTACAATTAAACTTCTTCCTTTCCAATTTTGATGCCTTTTATTTCTTTTTGTTGTCGAATTGCTCTGGCCAGAACTACGTTGAATAGAAGTGGTAAATGTGAGTATCTTTGTCTTCTTCCTGATCTTAGAGAAAGCGTTTTCAACTTTTCACCATTGAGTATGATGTTAGCTGTGTGTTTGTCATATGTGGCATTTTTTTGTTAAAAACTCTTCAATTTTATTGCTTATTGTATTTCTTCACATATCATTTATTCAGTCAACACTATATTAGTTTACAGAGCACACAAATAAATAAAACAGAAGCCCAGAACTCAGGTAGTTTGGATATCCCACACACTAATCTGTGTACTGTTTGCAAATCACACTGTGTTGCAACATCTGTACACGATGTTGCAAGACTAATATTTTTGCTACCTCTTCTCAGAAGCCTTTGTGATCTCACCTGTTGGAATGTACTAATGTTTTCTGAGCCCCTTAAACATCTTGTCTACATTCTTTTAAGAAGCTCTTCACCAACTGTCAGGCAATGTAGTTTGATGAATTAAGAATGGGGGCTCTGGATTCTGAACCCCTAGATTTCAATTCTTGTTCCCAGTTACTATATACTCGGTGTTCTCTCACATTATTTGAGTCAATTACTTATTACCTTTCATTTTCCATATAAGAGAGGTTAATATATGTTTTACATGGAATTTTTGTGAAATTTCAGTAATGCACTTGTCATGATGAGGGCTCAATGAATATTAACTATTTTAACTGAACCATATCATGATTAACCATATAGACTATGGTGAAAAAAACAAGATTTGAATCCTAATTCATATGATGTGACACAAGTTATTATTTAAATGGTGAATATAAAATAGGGAATATAATAACTACCACACTGGCTTATTGTGAGGGTCCAGTATTTTAATATTTGTAAAACCTTTGGTACAGTGATTTGTAAATAATAATGATAATTATAATAATGATTTAAATTGTTTTATATGCATTCATTTTTTATTTATAATAAGTACATGGGAGATATTACCCTTTATTAAGTTAATTTGTATTAGGTAACTTTTTTCCTGGTTTGTAATGTCTAATGTCTTTCTCATAATAGCTGCCCAATAAACATTTACGAAAATATTAATTCAACATAACCCAGACAATGAGGCTGGTGCTTCTGTGCCAAAGCTTTTGTGCAACGCCCTGACATGATTTCTTTAGATGTCATTTTGTGTCAACACTATCCTTACATCTACATGGATTGTATAATTGCCTTCGTAGCATGGATTGAGAATTGATAAGCTATCCAGCATTTCTGTGTACAATCTGCCGAAATCATATCTGTTGCATTGAAACAAAGGATGTATTACTTTGATATCTATATTTCCTTATAAATATTCAAATTACTCTAAGGAGTAATACATTAACATGGTGTCAAATTAAATTAATCCACCACACTGGAAGATTAGTAATCAGGTTACTTTCAATTTTAAATATTCATTGAGAACAAGATTTGAATTATAAATATGAATGCACTCATCCATTTATTCTTTAATTTATGTATTTAGCAAGCATATTAAGTACTTTTAAACATTTTGAATACAAAGATGTGGGTATAGGATGTAGGTTAAAAAAATGCAAATTCAAAGATACAGTTATTTCACCAAGAAAACTGAATACAGAAAAGAGTAAAAATCATATAGGAAGTAAAAATCTAGTAGGAAGAATTTATATTCTAGACAAGAGCATTGACTTTCCTGGGAATGTATATTTTAGGCAGATCATTATAACTATGGGCCGTGAACCAGTAAAAGAGAAAAATGAATACAATGGATTGACCAGGAAGTTAGCATTAGGTCCAATGCCACAGAAGGAAGATGAGAAGCTAAAAGAAAAGAAAAGAAAAAAGAACAAAAAAGAAAAAAAGTATTAAGTGGCAATAAATTGTTAAACAACCTGGTAGGAATTTGATGAATGACAGAACTCTACAGGTACAAGAAGACAGTTGGTGAAGTAGGACATACTTTCAGAAGTATTTCACATTATAGAACTATATCTAAAGTGAGGGTGAAACTCTTTAAGCTGTGCACGTAGTTAAAGGAGTCTTTCTATTTCTAACAGAAGGCAACCACAGAAAAAAACCACTTAAGATGTTGGAATCCCTGGGCAAAGATTTCCTCACTGGTGTTTTGGATAACTTGGTGGAACAAAATGTGCTGAACTGGAAGGAAGAGGAAAAAAAGAAATATTATGATGCTAAAACTGAAGACAAAGTTCGGGTCATGGCAGACTCTATCCAAGAGAAGCAACGTATGGCAGGACAAATGCTTCTTCAAACCTTTTTTAACATAGACCAAATATCCCCCAATAAAAAAGGTAAGACTGGATCTTTTACAATGAATATCTCAATTTTCCCTAAATCTGTTTAACTCCAAGGCCTAAGCAGTGTCTTCTGTGATTCCCCTATCTTTCCCTTCCTAAACTATCATTTTCACTAAATCTATCTTTGTCCTTTTAGAGACCACTTCCCTTTTGTGGGGCGGAATCTAGTTTACAATCAGCTAAAAGGCTGAGTCCTTGTGTTCAGACTGTGTACAAAAATAGTTAATAGTTCACAACTTGTAGTAATGGACACACAGAACTAAACCTAGATTCTGTCACCTGTGACCTATGTGACTTCCCGCAAGTTGCTTAACTTTGCTAGCTCCCTAGTTATTAGTCTTACCATCTGTGAAATGAAGACAATTCCAGTACTTTCTCATAAGATCGTCTAAGCCTAGAAACGTTATAATGACAGGCATCACACGCCAACAACTCCCAAGATACTAGCTCTCATCAGGAACTCTCTCCTCTGAACTCCAGGATCATTTAGCTCTAGCAGCATATTCAACAGGTCTACTTGACTGTTTTCCTGGCATCACAAAACAAATACAGCTAAAACTATACACTTTGTTCCCCAGAACAAAACTGTTGCATTTTTATTCCCTTTTCATCTCAGTAGACAGAAACAACATCTACCAAGTTTCTCCCACCAGAATGCAACTGGTTTATTCACCAATCAATAACAGTAATCAGTAGTTTTCTTGGCACATAGCAGATGCCTAAATAATGTAGGATGAATAAATAAATAAAGTATATGCATTCAATAAATATTAGTTTTCATAATTATTATGTGGATGCTATGAACTAGACTTTTCCAGTGCTTACTTACTTCTGCGAGTTACAAAATATGATAAGGAGAATCTCCATAAAATGTCTAAAATTTTAAAACTTCTTTTCAGAACTTTTGACCCAGATTGAATTATGTATTATTAAAGGTTAAATATTCTCATATTGAAGTTCACCAGAGACAGACTCAATTCCCCCCAGAATTTAAGCTGAAATCTTGAGCCATGAAGTATTACAGATTACCAATAATGATAAACAGTGATAAACAAAAGGAAATATAAATTGTTGAGACCTCACTATATCAAATGAGCTTTTTCAATCAGCACTCCTCTATGAAGAAGGGGTGTTCCTACCAACAGGGAGCACATGATAGTACAATAGTTGTCCAAGATTATAAGAAGGTAGCATTCTCATTAATATTTAAACTGGTCCCTTTGCAGGTCTTTAGTTTTTTCTCAGACCTGGATGGCATGGAAACAATCTCCATTTTCAAAAAGTCAGTGATAGTGCAACTAATGGGAATTAGAATAGAAGTAATAGAGGCTTCAGAATAGTTTTAGCAAACCCAGATATCACAATGAGCATCCAATTCTAAACTGAAGTAACCTATCTGATTAGCAGAGGCTGTGGCAGGAATAAGGCAGCTGCAACCCCTCACAGGAGGGGTCTAGTGTCTCCGTGGGCTCTATCTGCAGTTGGAGTCTCCAGAGTGATCCCAGGAAACTTTAGGCACACTGCCAGTGTACCTAGAGTGTATCCAGCTCTCTTTGGGCAGCAGTTTGCAGTATAATATGTACTATCTTGTAATGAAATGATTTGCTTTCATGCTAATTTTATTATTGGATGTAAGATAGAAATTCTATCTAATTTCTAATTTTATCTGAAAACACTGTATCGCACATACACACATAATGATCATTAGGAGATGACTAAGTTAGGAAGTTCTCCAAACCTGTAAGTGAACTGGAAACAGGAAACTTTGGATTAGAAAACATACCCTCTGACCAGGGAATATCCAAGGATCCAGTATGTCTTCACATTGGCAGAATTTTCTGAAATAGGACCGAAGGTCATATATCACTGTGTAATCTATGAAAAGAGATGCTCAGAAGGCTTGATATTCATACACACTCTTAAAACTTGTTACATCTCCAGAGCTCAGACTGGCTGGTTTTACAAATAGCTGGCTTTACAATTTGCACAGGGATAATTGAAGTTCATTTCTTCTAGAATCATTAAAAATTAACAGTAAGGTTGCTGAAAAAATAATGCTTTGAAAGTACAAGATTCAATATTCTGTGGTTTGGTGTATGTATGTGTCTGTATGTGTAGTGGGGATTAGGAGGTGACGATTACTCCAAAATGGGATTTTGTTCCATCCTGTATGGGATAACTATTAAGCATTTGGCTTGTGACTAAAAATACATGTTAAAATAATACTTTTTGTATGTTATGTTAAATAAATGTTATTAGAATTAATTTTACCTGTTTAATTTTACTTTTTACATGTGATAGTAGAAATTAAATATTGGACGTGGAACACACATTAAATTTGTAGTAGATAGTGTTCTGACAACTATTTACTCAGTATACTCTTGCACAGACACAATAGAAAGTCCATACAGATAAATGAGTATCCTGGAGTAAAACCTTTGGAAAACTCAAATTCTTTTGACTGTATAAGGAAAGGCCAAATTTAACCCCAACATCATTGACATGTTTTCCCCAGAATGATCAGAATCTATGATTACATGTTTGGGTGGATCTGCTTTTCTATTTTTTCCAGTAACAATACATCTCCTGATGTAGAATACTAGATATGAGATACAACTAAAACCCCTATATGTGAAGAAATCTTCCCAGGACGTCTTCTCTCTCAATCTTCTTAGGTGATAAATTGGGTCACAGAGGCAGAAATCACAATTTATGTTATGCAATATCCTGCAGCTCATCCGAATATGGAGGCTGGACCACCTGAGTCAGGAGAATCTACAGATGCCCTCAAGCTTTGCCCTCATGAAGAATTCCTGAGACTATGTAAAGAAAGAGCTGAAGAGGTGCTATGCTATCTACATGAAATAGAAAAAAAAGAAGAGATATCATTGCTTTCCTTCAGTGCACCATTTCTTACAGCACTAAATGATTGGGGGTGGGGATGACAGTAACCATTTTCAATAATGCTTTTACTAAGGGAAAGATTATGTGACTTCACAACGATACCAATCCTTTCTCAATCCATGATGC
This sequence comes from Pongo pygmaeus, assembly GCF_028885625.2. Classification (NCBI taxonomy): domain Eukaryota; kingdom Metazoa; phylum Chordata; class Mammalia; order Primates; family Hominidae; genus Pongo; species Pongo pygmaeus. Next base: position 106,559,358 of record NC_072382.2, on the reverse strand, counting down.
AGATCATTTTATCATGAGTTGAAAGAAAATTGGTATTTCTATTGCTCCTGTATTTATTCTTGTAATTATTTGGATTTTATGGCAATTGTAGCATTAGCCATGGAATAAACACATTTGGAGGATAATATAGCTGACTTGTAATTGGTTGCAATCTAGTTGAAAAGCTAGACATGAAGGATACTTGGGAAATATAATTAAAGCTTGAAAAACATTATAAATTTATGTGTTAAAAATAGTAACAAAATAGCTATTCTTCCAAAGTCAAAGACTTTTGCTGTATTCATTTTTCATTGGAGTCAATGACATCTCTTGTTTTGTATGAAATTTGGCCTGAACTTTGAATGCTGAGAAAGATTGGAGTAGGTGAAGAAGAAAAGGGAGAAGAAAAGGGGTAGGAATTATCTAGTTTCCTCAAGATTCTTAATAACCATTTCAGATACGTCCTGGTTGTTTCCCTGGGTTCTTGAGAGAGAGAAAGTCAGTGTCTTTTGATACAAGTTAGAGCAGAGAGCAGCTGCACGAAGACTTGAAAAAGCAACACTGATAGGCATAAGGAGGCTGAAAGGAGACTTGAGTAAATTAAATTTATTGCATCTCCATATCCTGCAGATCTATCCAATAAAGGAGAGAAACAACCGCACACGCCTGGCTCTCATCATATGCAATACAGAGTTTGACCATCTGCCTCCGAGGAATGGAGCTGACTTTGACATCACAGGGATGAAGGAGCTACTTGAGGGTCTGGACTACAGCGTAGATGTAGAAGAGAATCTGACAGCCAGGGTAAGAATCCCTCAGCCACCACAAACACATACATATTCAAGACACATCCTTCTAATAACTACCTAGCTTCAAAGAGCTCAACAAGGTTTAACAACCTCTGGGTTTGTGTGCGTGTGTGTGTGTGTGTGTGTGTGTATGTGTGTGCGTATACAAAATAAGAGTACTAGACTGGTAAATCTATGTCTGTCTTTTTGGTCCTCCAAATATCCTCAATTCTGGAAAACTAGACGAAACATGATTGACACGTGTTTTTATGTTTCTTACTGAATTCCAAAATCATGTGATTGGGATGCAGCCCCAAGAATCCCCAGAAAATTATAGAGTAATGAATGTTAAATGGCAGTACACTTATAAAACGAATATTGAGTCCTAAACTTGGTGTTAAGAGCTATTCCTAACGTTGGGAATAGGTCTGTAAATGAGACAGGAAGTTCCCAGCCAGCATTCATCTAGGTTACCGTAGAAAGAAACAGTGAAATTGTAAGAAAAAAGACAACTTCAAGCACCAGGTGTGCATATGTGTGTCTACAAAACAGTGACAAGACAGCTAAAAGTAAGTAAAAAGAAAAGAAAAAGGAAATATGAGACAGAATTGTAGGGTGGAGAGCAATGTTTTTGGGTTGGTTGGAGATGGCTCTGGAAAGACATGAATGCAGCGCCTTCAAAGTAGGAGATGCTACCTGTGAAAGAGCTGAGCTGAAAATAAACCTGGCACATGAGAAGCACAAAGAGAAGACCAGTGTGACTAGAGGTTGAAGGAGAAGGGACATAGTATGAGGGTGGTGTATGGTCAGGCCAGAAGTTTGATTCTATTCTAAGCATAGTGGGATGGATTTTACAAAGAACGTGGTGTGTTGCATTTATAACACATGACTCTTGGTAGGTAAGGAGAGAAAAGATTGAGATGGAAAAGAAAAAGTAACATGAGTAACACATAACAATATACAATATACTAAGAAGACAGTATGTCAGCAGGAAGAGAAAATGGGAACCCACAGCCCCATGGAGAAGGAAAAATAAAACCATAAAACAGCTGTCATGACTGAGTAAGCACTATGTGAAGCACCATGACTCGGATGTTACATATGTTTCTCGTTTTGCTCATGGTAAATCTAGGAGGTCCCATTAATTGTGATGCTTCTCCGACTGAAGTTAGACATTGCTCTTTTCCAGGATATGGAGTCAGCGCTGAGGGCATTTGCTGCCCGACCAGAGCACAAGTCCTCCGACAGCACGTTCTTAGTACTCATGTCTCATGGCATCCTGGAGGGAATCTGCGGAACCGTGCATGATGAGAAAAAGCCAGATGTGCTGCTTTATGACACCATCTTCCAGATATTCAACAACCGCAACTGCCTCAGTCTAAAGGACAAACCCAAGGTCATCATTGTCCAGGCCTGCAGAGGTGGTGAGTGCTAAGACTGAACATCTAACAGTTATGAAGGTGTATGAGGAGGATTGTGATGTTTGGTTTATATTTAGGGTCAACAGTCTTAGACCCCATCCAGTGCAAATAAAGTACATTGAATTCTAAAGAAACTCTACCTAAGGGTCTGGTATAACAAGAAATTGTCTCATCATAATTAGTGGAGAAATTTCTGTACAATTTTATCCACAGTAAGTGGTGAAGGAGATCATCAGAATCCCTAAATCAAAGTTAAACAGAAATACTCAAACTTTGGAATAGAATCATTTTCATGATAGCTTGATTTGTAAATGTTTTACAGACATTTTGACATTGTGTGGTTTGAGAAGAATTTCATTTGAAACTGGGGCCATTATGTAAAACAGCATCCCTTTTTCTTATAATTATTGAGGGGGAAATTAGTAAAGAGATCAGGGGACTTTAGAATGTTGCAGTTCCACTTTGCTCCAGAGATTCAATTGCCTCATGGCTGGCTGAGGATGGTGGCTCATGCCTATAATCCCAACACTTTGGGAGGCCAAGACAGGAGGATGGCTTGAGGCCAGGAATTTGAGACCAATTGTCTCATAGCTCTTGGGATCTATTTTTCAAAACAAAACAGATTTTTTTTTCTAGAAAATAGTAAATTCAAGATGATTTCACTATCAGTAGGCACACTGTTGAATGACACTGGAGAGAAAGAAAAGTGGTGTGAGTGTGTGTGTGTCTGTGCGTGTGTTTGTGTGTGTGTGTGTTTCCGTGTGTGTGTTTGTAGTGTGTGGGTCTGTAAGTATGAAACTAGTAAGAATGAACATTCAAAAAGAACAAGGTGGGCAACTGTGATAGCCATTCTGTGGGAGGCACAGCAGTGTGCAGAAAGTTAATGTCTCCACAGCAAACCGTGGGGAACTGTGGGTCAGAGACTCTCCAGCATCCTTGGAAGTGGCCTCTTCACAGTCACCTGAGAACCTGGAGGAAGATGCTGTTTACAAGACCCACGTGGAGAAGGACTTCATTGCTTTTTGCTCTTCAACACCACGTATGTATCTTTCAGTGGCAGTAAGGGATTTGTGGGCCTGAGGCTACCTTTGAATGAATCTAGAAAATCAAGAATCCCTATGAAACAATGATCTGATAGAATGTCGTATTTTACATGATCTTATGTGTGCTGTGAGAACAGATTCCTAAAGCAACCCGATACATGGAAACCCATTCACCACTCACCATTTAAACAGATGATGAATTCTGTTTTTTTATTAAGCTCATTTAACATTTTACATAGTGTTTTTATGGATTCCAGGAATGGCTTCTTTTTCTCAAATGATCAACTTCAAGTTTTCTTCTCCATATTTCCCATCTGATTCTACAATGAGCAGTGCCATTGCATGCCCTGCTAGAACTGTGGATACCCTTTAAAACAAGTAGGAAATGATAGGATGGGGCTGATTAGGTCTAATCTCAGGGAACACTGGTTAGTATTTCATGTCTAGGTAATCATCTTAAGGAGCATACATTTAACTGTTTTTGATTTGTATATTTTTAAATCTTATTTTTTAAAACCACTTTATTGAGGTATGATTGACATACATAATGGTACATATTTAATGTATACAACTTAATGAGTTTGGAGATATGTATGTACTCCTGAAATCATCACCACTCTCTATGCCATAAACATATCTCTCTTCTCCAAAAGATTCTTACACTTCTCTGTTTATTATTACCATCATTCCGTGATTGTTTGTGAGAAGTATACTTAGCATAAAATCTACTCTATTAACAAATTTCAAGTACATAATACAATGTTGGTTACTACTGGCACCATCCTGTACAGTAGATTTTTATCACTTTTTTCATCTTCTATCACTGAAACTTGTCATGTGTTCATCTATTTTTGTTTATTATATGGTGAAAGACAGTGTGGCATAATCTGCAAACAACTTTGGAGCCTGGTGGCAATTTTTTGTTGCTTACTCACTGTGTGAACATGGGGAAGTTCCTTCATCTTTCTGTGCTTCTATTTCTTCCTCTGTAAAGTGGGATAATTCCAGTTATTTCTCAAGCCCCTATAAAAGCTGAGAGAATGAACATGAGTTTTGTAGTGGAAAGTCAATCCCAAGAATCAAAATTTATTCAACATACAATCTCTTGAAATGCTTACAAACTGCAATTTTTGATCACCTTTTGCTAGGTTTTCTGTTTACTTTCTGTGGAAAGTGGGTAAATGTCAGGTTGTAAGTGCTTCCTACAAATCTGTAAATGTAATTCCCAAGCTATGCTTTTCTTTTTAAAAACATTCTCAAAACATAAATATGAACAAAAACATAGTGAAAGTCATAGCCCAAGGCATACCCACCTGTATCATTATAGACAACGTGTCCTGGAGAGACAGCACAATGGGCTCTATCTTCATCACACAACTCATCACATGCTTCCAGAAATATTCTTGGTGCTGCCACCTAGAGGAAGTATTTCGGAAGGTAAGTGTCTCTTTTCTAGTTATTCATTTATTTCTTCAGGAAGAATTTGTCATGATTCACCTTTTACTTCACAATGACAATCTTTGTCAGGGAAGTGAAAGTAGAGAGGTACCTAGTTTCTGTCATTCAGTTGTTTAAAATATGGCTAAGGAAAAGACAATTCCAATATATCCCAGCAGAAGATCAAAGTAAAATAATATCAACCATAAGCTTTATGTTATGGACTGTATGTTCTTAAGTTTTAGAGAAGGAAAAATATTTTGAAATAATTTTTATTTCTTAATTTATTAAATGAATAAAATCTGGGTGGTCTGTTAGGTCATGGATTTCCTCCTGGTGACAGAGGGGTAAATCAGGCCTACATGACGTAATCCTATCTAGGACTCACATTTTCGTGGGAGATATGGATACTGAAAATGTGGGTTAACAAACAAATATGTGCTAACAGATTGTGATAGGATCCATAAAGACATGTGAGAGGGAACAAAAAAGAAGTCATTCTTTCCATAAAAAAGTGCAGAAGGAAAGGTTTGCTACTTCTTGCCCAACTTGGGACATTCCTTATTCCTACTACTTCCTACGTTATTTTTCTCCATAGCCCGTACCTCCACCCACTCAACATATATTAATAGTTTATTTATGTGTCTGTTTTTTTACGTGTATTTACTCACTAACATGCAAACTTCATGATGGCAGGGATTTGCTCAGCAATTCAACAAACCTGGCATGTAGCAGATATTCAATTAATAATTATTGAATAAATAGATGCATAAATACATAGATAAATGCACCCTCTTGTTTAAAGAGAAAATGGGATTGGCATTAACACAGAATAGTATAATTATTAATAAAGTAAAAATTGTAGAGGACAGTAAAACTCCTGTGGGAAAAAAAGATATACCTCTGGCGTTTATAGAAGAAAGCCATCCAGAGCCAGCACAGTCACTCATTCCTGTAATCCCAGCACTTTGTGGGTCCGAAGGAGGGTGGAGTGGCTTCAATCCAGGAATTTGAGGCCAGCCTGGGCCACATGGCAAAACCCATCTCTACAAAAAATACAAAAATTAGCCGGGCATATTGACTGGAACCTGTAATCCGAGCTACCTGAGAACTGAGGTGGGAGAATCGCTTGAGCCCAGGAAGTGGAGGTTGCAATGAGCTGAGATTTCACCACTACCCTCTAGCCTGGATGACAGAGTAAGACCCTGTCTTAAAAAAAAATGTAATGAAAGAAGAAGAAGGAGGAGGAGAAGGAGGAGGAAATGCAGCATAAATTGAGACAGAGTTCCTGTGAATAGAGATCTAGGAAGTTAAAACTTTTCAATCTTCTTGGATAACTGGGAGTTAGACATTGTACTTTCAAGGATGTTCATAGAAAAAGGAACTGAAAATTCTGGATTTAGGATAAGTAGACTTACCAATTAGTTGATGCAAAAAAACTACAAGATCAGTTTGGTGGTGGAGATATGAAAGTTGTTCAGTGTTTGGGTGTTAAAGATAAGGTACTGGGGCTGGGCACGTTGGCTCATGCCTGTAATCCCAGCAGTCATTTGGGAGGCAGATGCCGGTGGATCATGAGGGCAGGAGTTTGAGACCAGCCTGGACAACATAGTGAAACCACGTCTCTACTAAAAATACAAAAAATCAATTAGCTAGGTGTGGTGGCGGGCACCTGTAATCCCAGCTACTTGGGAGGCTGAGGCAGGAGAATTGCTTGAACTCTGGAGGCAGATGTTGCAGTGAGCCGAGGTTGCACCATTGCACTCCAGCCCAGGTGACAGTGCAAGACTCCATCTCAAAAAAAAAAAAAAAGAAAGAAAGAAAGATAAGATACTGCGATTTAATTCTCCTTCAATTGAGGGATCAGCCTTGGTGGGCATTGAAAGTACAGAGTCCTTCCTTATCCAGTTTTCATGAACAATTTCCAAGGGATAACTTATTGTCAGATCTGTAGGTCAGAAATGGAAAATAGAGGAAATGAATGTTGAAAGACCTTGGATTAGACATGAGGTGTTTATTTTGATGTAAAGAGTACAGTCTGACATGGAGTGTCAATTCTAAGAGGTAGGGTACAATGTCGAGGAGTTAGAATGCCCATGGGCTTGGTTCTATAAAACCTGCAAGCTCACTTCATTCCAGGTGTTGTCTGGTACATGGTGAAAGATGCTTTCTGAGACTTGAAAAGAGTCGTATCTCATCTACAGCCTATTTTCTTTTTCAGGTACAGCAATCATTTGAAACTCCAAGGGCTAAAGCCCAAATGCCCACCATAGAACGACTGTCGATGACAAGATATTTCTACCTCTTTCCTGGCAATTGAAAATGGTTAAGTATTGAGAGTTGTTGGTGGTGTGTGAAATAAATGAGAGAGTGATATTGGTGGTTAAGTCCAATGACAAATGACAGCTGAGTATTTGGATGGTCAAATTGGTGTTTTTGTTGATATAGTCTGGTGATTATCTGCTACTTTTTTCCGACTTATATGCATTTGGATTCCTCCAACTCTACAATTAATCAGGCAATCAATCAATCAAGGAGGTAAGGAAAATCGCAGCAGAATGTGATAATGAAAAACCAAAGATAGCAATTATTGAAATAGAAACATATTCATGCTTCCATTACTATTTATATTCATTTACCTCTCATAGTCTGTCTTTCTCTTTTATTCCGCTTTCTTACACACACACACACACACACACACACACACAGAGAGAGAGAGAGAGAGAGAGAGACACACACACTAAGTAGCCAAACATTGCATCAAACCCTAAACAAAACAGAGTAAACAAAGGAGCTAACTCTGGATAAAGCAGCATTTTGATCCTCTGAGTGAGGATGTCACAGCAAATACCACATTATTGACATCCAGGTACCATTACCAGATGGTACAGAATACATCCTACACTGTGGAGTTTGTGTTGATCCAGGCTCTGGTTCTCAGACTGTTCTCACAATGCAGATCACCAATCACTCAGAGTTGGCTTTTGAATCCTCAATCACAGTCCAGAAGTTCCTTCAAGCTCCCATGTAACTTTTCTTATTACTTTGACCAAAATGTTATAGAATGGGTACACTGAGTCTGGACTAAATGATTACTTTCTTCACTCATAATATCTTTATTTCACACTAGATTATAAGACTATTATCAATCTCCCTCTAAAATACATACTTAAAATTATATTTTATAGTGAAATGTATAAAGTTGTTCTCAATACTTCCAACATTTACCACATAATTTTTACTCTTGGTTTCTGACACTTCAGTCACAATATTGCATCATTTCAGCATAACAGCTTTCAGTGCCTAATCCATACGATGGGGCTACATTTGGACATTGAATTGTTTGTTGACTAATATTTGCCAACACTAACTATGCACCAGGTTTTGTTCTAGATGCTTGGAATATGCCAATTAACAACGTAAATAGATTTCTTACACTCAGAAAGCTTATATTCTAGTGAGTAGAAACAGACTCTGAAGACATAAAGTGGTAAATATATCACAGGCCAGAGAGCAAAAAAAGATAAAAAGAAAAATAAAGGAAGACAAAGGAAAACACAGAATGATGGATGCTGTACTCTTATAGATATTTCACTCAAAAGCTTTTCTTGAAATAATGAAATCAGAACAAAGAATGGACAGAGTTGAGGAGTGAATAACGTGGTTCTTATGCAGGAAAAGTGTCCCAGCACAGAATACAGCCAGTGCAAATGCCCTGCAGTAGAAATGCACTTAACATGTTTAAAGAACTGCAATGAGACAGTGTGACCAAAAGAGAATGTGAGTGGAGAAACTGGAGACAAATTAGGAGAAGCAGTGAGAAGCCAAATAGCGTGATTCTATGTTATCACATGGTAAACCTTTAAAAATTATTATCTGAGCGAGACAGGAAGCCTTTCTAGTGCTTTAGAAAAAAGAAGTAATATGCTTTAAATTAGGTTTTACAAAGATCACATTTTGGTGAATAGACTAAGATGTCACAGATGGAAGTCAAGGGAAGTGGCAAGAGCACATGGAAGAGGATGCAAGAAGAATCATGATGAGGGATGGGATGAAGGCAGCAAGGGGTGACCATCTTGACATTCTGTTTTTTCTCTCCCCTGCAGGAAGCCACAAGCAGCCCAGCCTTCCTTTATCAACTTCAAGGAGCACCTTCATTAGTACAGCTTGCATATTTAACATTTTGTATTTCAATAAAAGTGAAGACAAACGAACTGTGTCTTTTTCTAATAGAGAATATAATCTCAGTGAAAATGGTGGGTGAGTGGAAATGAAGTGGAGGAAGCTAACTGGATTTTCTAGCTTTATGGCTCATGAAATATCTATACTTGGCTGATGAAGAAAACTGACTGTGACTTATCCCCAACAATAGGATGAAAGAAGATGTTGCCGAAAACTATAGTGAGATACTGCCTCATGCCCATTTGAATGACTCCCATCAAACAACCCCCCAACAAACAGAAAATAACAAGGGTTTGCAGGGATGTAGAATAATTGGAGTTCTGTGCTCTATTGGTGAGAATTTCAAATGGTACAGCCACCTTGGAAAACAGTATGGTAGTGCCTCATAAAATTAGAAGTAGAGTTACCATATGCTCCAGAAACTCCACCTATAGGTACATAACTAAAGTAATTGAAAGCAGGGTCTCAAAGATACATTTACACATCCACATTTATAGCAGCATTGTTCACAATATCTAAAATGTAGAACTATCCAATAACTAATAAATGGGTAAGAAAAATGTGGTATATACACATAATGGAATTTTATTCAGCCTTAAAAGAGAAGGATGTTCTGACATTTGTTACAATATGGATGAACCTTGACATTATGCTATGTGAAATAAGGCAGCAATAGAAAAACACATACTGTATGATTTCACTTACACGAGGTACCTAGGGTATCAAATTCATAGAGACAGAATGTAGAATGGTGATGGCCAGGGACTGTGGGGAGGAGGAAATGGGGAGTTATTAGTTAATGATATAGAATCTGAGCTTTGCCAGATAAAGAGGAATTCTGAAGGTAAATGGGGGTGACTGTTATATGACATTATGAATGGATTTAGTATCAAACACTGCATTTTAAAATGTTAAGATGGTCAATTTTGTGGTATGTATTTTTACCACAATAAGACATTGGGGAAAAAAGGGATAATTGGAGGTGAGAAAAGTTGGAGTAAATTACACCAGGAAACTCTGATCAACTTACACAGAAGAGAATTAAGCTACTGTGCAAAACTGATGAAAGAAGAAATGAGAGTAAAGTATATTATTTATTATTTCAAAATGAATCAAGGAAATAATCGGAAATCACACCACCATCAAATATTATGTACAACAGGAGAGAGATTTGGCAGTGTGAACGAGCTATATTTCATTTTTCATATGAGGCAGTTAACCACTTTCTACTGTGAAAAATCTTAGCAAAACTAGGGGTCCAAGCATATATGTCTTTTTCTCCCCCATACTGTTCATCAAACTGAGTTGGGCAACTTTACTTTCACACAACTGTGATTCCTCAGGAGCCACCTTGACATACACATGTCAAGAAAATTATTAATTCTATATCTGATGATATCTTGATTCCACTTTCACCATACAAAGCAGAGACCAAAGGTGTCACTCACAGATACTCTATTCTGCCTTAGCTGTTAAATAACTGTCTAGTCATTCATATGAAGACCCTCTTGTTTCCCAAGTGATGTGCATGGTTTCAAGTGACTTACATCTTGAACAGGACTTATTATCAATCAGTCAAGTGTGTGGAAAAAAAATTCAGTAGACAGTATCCAACACATTGGGGTAAAGTTCTTCAGAGAAGGTGAGGCTATTTCAATGTCCGTCTTTCTTTAGATCCACCATTTGGAAGTTACCTTGACACACAAGACTCTCAAGCAGTGTTTTCTCCCTTCCTAGGTAATGGTGCTTCTAAAAAAATAGCGTTCTTTGAATTCCCATCTTCCTTGATATTAATTACATAGGATAAAACCAGGGTGGGAGGGCTATGGGTAATTCTCATAGATTGACCATATTATTTTTTCTCTTCTTAATCTATTCTGCTTCTACAGAGGCTATTCCAATAGTGTCACTACTCCTGTGTGCACATCTATATGAACAAATTTTGAATTTGTGTATTAAATGCTGATTACCCACTTAAGTCTCAGACTTTACAATTCAAGTGTCTACTGAACATATTCACTCACATCTCCCAGAGACGCCTTTGTCTGAACATTCCCACAGCTGAACGTGCCATTTTCCCCCATGCTGCTTCTCTTTCAATTTCTCCTATCTTGGTTAATGATGTCACCATTACTAGTTATTCAAACCAGAAACCCGAAATTCATCTTGAGCTCTTTCTTCTCACTCACATCCAACATTCAAGCTTTTGTCAAGTTTATGGATTTATTGTTCAAATTTGGATCTCTCTCTCCATTTCTACTTCTACTACTGTATTTCAGAGTCCCTATCCTGAAATGCCCTATAATTCTTTACCATAACTTTTACGACATGTTTGGGTAATTTAAAAAATAAATTCAGATTCCCCCATTGGACTTTAAGCTTTAAGATATAATTTTTAAATGTCTGACTTATTCACAGGTACGCTCTTATCTAACAGTTGGTTGCCCATAGTGTGTATTCAATAAATACTTGTTAAAAGAACACTTCACTAAATAATTTCATTAGAATTAATATTACTTTCTGGGCCACTAGAAAAAATAATAATCACATGCCAACTGTATTCCATACCCTGTTTTATGGACTAGACAGAGAAAAATGAACAAGACAAACAACGTTCCCATTTTTATTGCACTCACATGAATATATAAATCATTAATGAATAGATAATTAAAAATCTGTATCCTGAAATTAAAGCATTCCAATAATTTAGGGATATGAAATGACACACGCCTGTATCCGTTAATGCAGGATGTTTTAAAAAGGTGAAACATTTATAATGGCTCAGATATGTTAGAAACTTATTTCTCATTCATGAAAATTCTAAAATCGTCCTTCTTTTCTAATAGGGAGCTCTTCTCAAAGGGCTAACCCAGATGCTTAGACCACTTCTATTCTATGGCTCTGATAATCTGCAACACAGCAATGTTAAAATAACTGATATGTACTAAGAAGAAATCCTGAAGGTTGGCACGAAGGCTCATTAAAACAATGTCTGATGATTACTATCATGACTAATAAGTAAATAAACAGGCAAACATATATTTTTTAAAGAAACATTTAATTAAGTACTACTCCCATTAAATTTTATCCTAGTGTTTGAATCTTTTGAAATAAACTTATATCGTAAATATTTTATCTCACATGTTGATTGTTTTCTGGGTGTTTAATTATGCATGGTCTTGAAAAGCTCTCTATGTTTTTGTCTAAAATATTTGTAAAAATGCTGATTCTAAGATATGAAAGTAGATGCCTGTATTGCACCACTGGAAATCTCCTCTGGCTTGGAATGTGTTCCATTAGCAGTGAATTCACTCAATGGTATTAATGACTAGATCAGGATTGTCCTCCTAAGAATGCACCTCTTCCTTTATGGATTCACACATAGATGATGCTGTAAGGAACACAAAGTGGGATAGAGAAGAATGCCATTACCCAGGAGGAATGCCATTCTTCCCAGGAGGGTCAGAGCTGAAGTTGATGTCAGAGATATAAAGATGCTGGTGGAAACTCTGGGGTACAGCGTGAATGTGAAAGAATATGTCACTGCTTCAATAAGTTTTGTCATACATAGAGACAATGGTAATGGCTTTCACATTCTTAAATAATGTTAGAAAGCTTAGTTGTATGACCAGGAAATGTAACCTCTTGAGAATCTAAAATCCAAACTTGCCAGTGGAGGATTCTGGATGCTACATGTTCCCTCATAACATAACAGTCATTCAGCAAGAGCCTGGTATAACTTAACTGGGCAATGTTTTATTAATTCAATAATGCCACCTTCTCTCTATAAGAAATCTCAGGATGATTTCTATAACACTCTCTTTACTTTTCTCTAAATTAAGACTAGAATTTTCCTTGCCACTTCATTATTTGTCATGGAATTCCTTAAGAAATTCCTTGGGTATTTATTTATTTGATTTCTAAGGTGCCATAATAGTGAATCACATAGTGAAAAATCAGTAGTATGGATCTCTTTTAGGACATGACCACAGAGCTGAAGGCATTTGCCCATTGCCCAGAGCACAAGACCTCTGACAGTACCTTTCTGGTGATCATGTCTCATGGTATTCAGGAAGGATTTGTGGCAAGAAGTAGTCTGAGCAAGTCCCAGATCTATTAGACGTCAATCAAGTCTTTCAAATGTTGAATACCAGGAACTGTCCAAGTTTGAAGGACAATCCCAAGGTGATCATCGAGGCCTGCCGTGGTGGTGAGTGCTGATGTCTTTGAGAACACCAGACATTAAAATACTGACTTCATCTGTATGCATCCAGTATTTTTCCGTTTCTTTATGTTTGCTGCTTAACATGAAAGAACACATACTGTCAGTACACAATAATGTGGCTTCTGTGAATTGTATTGCTGGTTGGTAGATGTTTGTTGCATATTTGTATTAGTCAGGGTTCTCTAGAGGGGCAGAACTAATAGGAGATATATATATATATGGGATTTTTTGGGAAAATTGACTCATGTGATCACAAAGTGAAGTCTCACAATAAGTTGTCAGCAAGCTGAGGAACAAGAAATCAGTCTGAGTCACAAAACTTCAAAAGTAGGGAAGTCAGCAGTGCAGCCTTCAGTCCGTGGCCAAAGGCCCTAAAGTCCCTGGCCTCTGACAAGTCTCTGGTGTAACTCCAAGAGAACAAATGCTGAAGAACTTGGAGTCTGATGTTCCAGGGCAGGAAGCATGTAGCATGGGAGAAAGATGGAGACTGGAAGACTCAGTAAGTCAAGTCCTTCCAACTTCTGCCTCCTTTACTCTAGCTGTGTTGGCAGCTGAGTACATGGTGCCCATCCAGATTTAGGATGAGATTCAAAAGGTAATCTCCTTTGGCAGCACCCTCACAGACACCCCCAGGAAAAATTATTTGCATCCTTCAATCCAATCAAGTTGACATTCAATACTAACCATTACAATATTTAAATTTGAGACTTTGATGTTTGAATGTTGTTAGAATTTGAGGATTAGAAAAGGTAAAATTTGTTGAAAAGATTTTTACCGGGTTGCATGCGTTTAGGGGCATGTGAATAAATGATAGAGCAAACACATTAATAGATAGAATTGAACACAGGTTAAGAGGAGAACATGGTTCTCTTGGCAATTGCTAGTCGTAGAAGACATATCTTGTAGTTCCTGAGAACTGTGGGGTTGTGTGATTAAAAGATTCAATAGAAGCCTCTGGAAACACAAGCTGACCGAATCTAGAAGACTTTCAGGATGATGATATTTAAAAAGCCCACGAAAAGGAGGATTTTATTTCTTTCTGCTCTTTTACACCAGATAATGGGTTTCTACACAGGACACCTTTGTTGGGGTTATCAATACAGAAACACACACCCACCCACTAGAGCACAGATACTGGTGTTGACTTTAGATAAGATTTTTGAAGGCCAACTCAAGCTTTGCTCCAAGTTATACACTCAGTTCCCTTTATCCAAAGAGACCAAATATATATATATTACATATATAACATATATTTTATATATAACATATATTTTATATATATATTTTATATATAATATATACTTTATATATAATATATATTTTATATGTATTATATATTATATATATTTTATATGTATTATATATTATATGGTATATATATTTTATATATACCATATAATATAGAATATATATTTTATATATATTATATGTTATATACGATATACATTTTATATATTATATGTTATATACGATATACATTTTATATATATTATATGTTATATATGATATATATTATATATGTTATATATGATATATATTTTATATATGTTATATGTTATATACGATATATATTTTATATACGTTATATATGATATATATTTTATATACGTTATATGTTACATATGATATATATTTTATATACGTTATATGTTACATATGATATATTTTTTGTATACGTTATATGTTACATATGATATATTTTTTGTATACGTTATATGTTACATATGATATACATTTTACATATGTTATGTGTTACATATGATATACATTTTACATATGTTATGTGTTACATATGATATACATTTTACATATGTTATGTGTTACATATGATATACATTTTACATATGTTATGTGTTACATATGATATACATTTTACATATGTTATGTGTTACATATGATATACATTTTACATATGTTATGTGTTACATATGATATACATTTTACATATGTTATGTGTTACATATGATATACATTTTACATATGTTATGTGTTACATATGATATACATTTTACATATGTTATGTGTTACATATGATATACATTTTACATATGTTATGTGTTACATATGATATACATTTTACATATGTTATGTGTTACATATGATATACATTTTACATATGTTATGTGTTACATATGATATACATTTTACATATGTTATGTGTTACATATGATATACATTTTACATATGTTATGTGTTACATATGATATACATTTTACATATGTTATGTGTTACATATGATATACATTTTACATATGTTATGTGTTACATATGATATACATTTTACATATGTTATGTGTTACATATGATATACATTTTACATATGTTATGTGTTACATATGATATACATTTTACATATGTTATGTGTTACATATGATATACATTTTACATATGTTATGTGTTACATATGATATACATTTTACATATGTTATGTGTTACATATGATATACATTTTACATATGTTATGTGTTATATATGATATACATTATATGTCATATGTGATATATATTTTACATATATTGTATATCATATATGATATATATTTTACATATATTATATGTCATATATAGTATATATTTTTTATATATTATATGTCATATATAACATATATTTTTTACATATTATATGTTATATATAATATTTTTTATATATTATATGTTATATATAATATTTTTTATATATTATATGTTATACATAATATTTTTTATATATTATATATTATATATATTTTATATATATTATACGTTATATATATTTTTTATATATTATATATTTTATATATTATATATTGTATATATTATATATTTTATATATTATATATGATATATATTATATATTTTATATATTATATATGATATATTATATATTTTATATATTATATATGATATATTATATATTTTATATATTATATATGATATATTATATATTTTATATATTATATATTATATATTATATATTATTATTATGTATTATATATAATAATATATTTTATATTATATAATTATTATACATTATATATAATAATAATATATTTTATATTATATATGTTATATATTATATATATTATATATTATATATTATATATTATATATTATATATTATATATATTATATATTATATATATTATATATTATATATTATATATTATATATATTATATATTATATATTATATATTATATATTAAATATAATAATATATTTTATATAATATATAATATATTTTATATATATTGTATATTATATATTTTATATATTATATATTATAGATTATATATTTTATATATTATATATAAGATATATTATATATAATAATATATTTTATATAATATATATTATATATTAGATATTATATATAATAATAAATTTTATATTATATATTATATATTATATATTATGTATTATATATTATATATTTCAATTATATTATATATTATATATATTAGTATATATAATATATATAATATATAATTATATATATTATGTATACTAATATATTATATATATTCACTGAATTAGTAATCATTGAATTCCTCTATAGTACAAAATATTTTCCTTAAACTGTGAGCAATAATAGAGAATTCAGTGGAAAATGATCTAAGCTGGAGTACATTAGAATCTGATTCCGCATAGAAAAGGTCTGCCATGTTGGGATCATTCAGCAGTCCAATTTGCCCAGACATCAAGTATTTATAGAATAGTGGGAGCAGAGGGCAGAGAAGCAGAAAAGCAAGCAAGGCACATTTGGGTCCTACCTTAAAGGGGGTTTTACCTAGAATTATGAAGTACATAAAACAGAATATATCTGAATAATTCTAAATGTAAGCTTTGGTGTAAGAACGTTGCTTTTATAGACCGACACAGCCATTTAGTACTTGGTAAATTAATTTCACTTATTTAGCTTCTCTGGGCTTTCTTTGAGTTCCTTACTAATAGATGTGAATATAAATATCATTGTTCTAAGGATGTAATGGGTTAATGTAGGCAAAATATTTAGCATGGTCCAGAGTAAAGAAGGTGTTAAACAACTGCTATCATTAAAGATGTTTCTACTTTGTAACTTAACTCAGTTAACTTCCTTATCAAGTTTAAATAAAAGTCATTTGAATCTTTTCATTCACCATGTTTGGCAGTTTCCTTGAACTTGCATTCTCTTGGTCACCTACGGCCTGAAGGTCTTGGCTCTGCTCATATAGTTAAATTACGTATTGTCTATAATGAGATGCCCTCCCTCAGGAGACAGACTGGTTCCACATTGTGCTGACCATATCCTAAGGTAGAATTAATTTTTTCCATGATCAAAAATGATGATACCACACAAAAGACCCAAACACTTCTAGCTTCAGTGTAATCAGTAGACTTTAATATTAGATGGAACTGTTCTTTAAAATCATTTGATCCCGGCCTTCCATATGACATTTGCCTCTGTCTTTGTAGCCCTTTTTCGGTCCACTGTTTTCTCAACATCAATCTTGCTGATTTCTGTGTCTTTCTTTTCTTTCACTATTTTTTACTCCTCCTTTCCAGATGACTATCAGAAACTCCAATTTAGTTATCTATAACTCCAATATTACACCTAGCTCCACATTCCACTGTGTAAATTGCAACCACATCATGGTGCTCTCCTGAAGAAAAGTAACCATCTACTTCCTTAATTTCACAAAACATTTGCAGAGACACCTGTCTCCATCCTATCTCTTACCTACTTTATTTAACTGGAACAAGACTTAGTTAAAACCTCCCTTTAATTGTGACAGACATGGTTCTATATAGAATTTTAATTTAATATTCAATATATTTTATTACCATTACCATTGACTAAAAGATTGGATTAAACAAAGTGTCCATGGTTATATACAGAGCTATTGCCATTATTTTTCCCTTACACCTTCCTTTGTGTAATATTTATATGTCTTCATTACTTCTGTGTCAACTGTGTAATAAATTAATTCTTCTTCAATATTTCTGTTGTCCATAAGAACTTCTTTCCTCCAATATTATGTATTTCTTCCCTAATCAACCCTTTCTAGATTTTCACTTTTGTTCTGTTGTACCATTTTTGTATTTAGTTAAAATTTTGCGTAAATATTTTTGGTGAATATTGTTTAATTCTAATTAAAATTATTTTTGAAGTTGATAAATTGAGAATCTATTAATAGAATTATACTGTACAGATTGAGTATTACATATCCTACATTATTCCATACACTTATGATGCTTCAGATATCTTTTGTATATGAATCATTATCCTCCCCTTTATAGATGAGGCCATTGCATTTCAGAGCTCATAATTAACTTAAATCACAGTTAGTAAATATCACTCTTGAAATGCACATTTAGGTATGTTTTTCCATGGACCAGTCACTTTCCTCTGCCCCATTTTACCTTTCTCTTACTCTCTACTAAATTGATGACTTCTTGAACTCAGGGAATATGCTACTCTAATATCTGCACCACATGCAGCACGCTTGTCAAATATCAGTAACAATATACTCACTGAATTTTGAATATATTCACTAGAAATATAATCCAGTGTATAGAAAACAAAGTGAATTCCATTGCATGCCTTAGCTGACTTAGAAAAAAACAATATTTCTTCTTTTTCTTCAGGCAAGAGCCAGTCTTGGGATTTGTGATGTGGTTTATTCACAGATAATGTTTCTTGCCAACATTTCACAAGTGGCTTTTTACTCGGACACTTATCAAACATTGGCAAGAATATCCCTTATCCAGTGATAAGGAGGATATTTTCTGAAATATCACTTGACTTCCCTGGATACTAGACTATCGCGGTTGGAAACATAGAAAGCAGATCTGGCCTGCCCTGAAGAGATGGAATGAATGGATTCTAATTTACCTGTATCATTCATGGCTATCAGATCCAGAGCAGATTTAAAAAACCCTGGGGAGGGTCATTCAATGCTTAGATATGCATGTTGCTATGCTTGTTGCAGGTGCAAGTACTTTTTTATTTTTGTTATTCATTTTGCTGTATTTGTTGCAGATTTTCTGGCTAAAGATTCTACATCAGAGCAAAGGTCTACAGAATTTCCCTTTTTAGGTCTGATTTTCATTCGATCTTCCAGATTGCAGGGCATAGATGCTCGTCACTGAGTGACATTGACAAGATGTTTCTATCTCTTCCTAGGACATTAAAAGAAGTAGGCCTGTAGGCCGATGTGCACGTGTGTTGCGGAGTTGAAGAGGTTGGAGAGGAGTACTGAAACTCCATTCTGGTCAAGGTATCTAGCCCTAAATGTGGTTATTCCTCATCCAAAAATTCAAAATCCAAAATTCTCCAAAACGTAAATTTTTTCCCATTACCTCCCACATTTTTTAATTGAAAAGTTACATTAAGAGGTACATGTGCACTTTTGTGACCTGAGAATATTGCATGGTGCTGGGGTTTTGGTGACAATTGGTCCTGTCATCCAAGTCGTGAGCATAGTACACAATAGGTAGTTTTTCAACCCTTGTCTTTCTATCTCCTTCCTTCCTCTAGTAGATCGCAGTGTCCATTGTTTCCCATCTTTCTATCCATGTGTACCCAGCGTTTAGCTCCCACTTATAACTGAGAACACACACTATTTGGTTTTCTGTTTCTGAGTAAATTTGCTTAGGATAATGTCCTCCAGAAGCATTCATGCCACTCCAAAGGATATGATTTCGTTCTTTTTGTAACTGTGTAGTATTCCATGTTGTATATGCACCACATTTTCTTATCTAATCCACCCTTGATGACACCTAGATTGATTCATTGTCTTTGCTATTATGAATAGTGCTGTGATGAATATATGAGTGCATGTGTCTTTTTGAAAGAATGAGTTATTTTCGTTTGGATATATGCTCCATAAGAGGATTCCTAGATTAAATGATAGTCCAGTTTGTTTTTTCTCCCTCTCTTTAATTTTCAATTTTAGGTACATATTTATGTGTATACACATAACATATTTATGGCTTACATGAGATATTTTGATACAGGCATGCAATACATAATAATTACATTGTGAAAAGTGAAGCATCCATACCTCGAGTATTTCTCTTTTGTATTACAAATAATTCAGTTATACTCTTTTAGTTATTTTTAAATGTAAAATTAAATTATTATTGACTTTAGTCACCCTGTTTTCCTAGAAAATACTAGGTCTTAATCCTTCTTTTTAACAGTTTTTGGAGGAATTAACCCTCCCCAATTTCCCTGCACCCCACACTACGCTTCCTAGCCTCTGGTAACCATTCTTCTTCTCTATATTTCACGGAATTCAATTATTTTAATTTTTAGTTCCTACAAATAAGTGAGAACATGTGATCTTAGTCCTTCTGTGCCTCATATATTTTACTTAACCTAATGACTTCCAGTTCTATCGATGTTGTTGCCAATGACTGAATCTCATTCTTTTTTATGGCTGAATAGTATTCCACTATGAATAAGTACCACATTTTCTTCATTCATTTACCTGTTCATGAACACTGAGTTGGCTTCCAAATCTTGGCTATTGTGAATAATGCTGCAATATTCATAGGAATGCAGATATCTCTTTGATATACAGATTTCCTTTCTTTTGAGTGTATGCCCAGCAATGGAATTGCTAGATCATATGGTAGCTTATTTTTAGTTTTCTGAAGAACCTCTAAACCGTTCTTCATAGTGGTTGTACTAACTGACTTTATCCCCAACAGCAAATGAGGGTTCCTTTTACCACATCCTTGCTAGCACTTGTTATTTCCTGACTATTAGATAAAAGCCATTTTAGCTAGCATGAGATAATACCTTATTGTAGCTTTGATTTGCATTTCTCTAATGTTGTGCGCCTTTTCATATAACTGTTTGCCATTTGTGTGTCTTCTTTTGAGAAATGTCTATTCAGAACTTTTGCCCATTTTTAAGTCAGGTTATTAAAATTTTCTCCTATAGAGTTGTTTTAGCTCCTTATATATTCTGGTTTTTAATCCTTTGTCGGATGAGTAGTTTGCAATTTTTTTGCCCATTCTGTGGATTTTGTCTTTACATTGTTGATTGTTTCCTTTGCTGTGCAGAAGGTATTTAACTTGATATAATTCCATTTGTCCATTTTTGCTTTGGTTGCCCATGCTTCCGTAGTGTTACTCAAAAAATCTTTGCCCAGTCCAAAGGACTGGAGAGTTTCTCCATTTTTTGTTATAGTTCCATAGTTTGAGGTGTTTGATTTAAGTCTTTGATTCATTTTGATTTGATTTTTGTATATGGCAAGAGTTGGGGGTCTAGGTTCATTCTTTTTCATGTGGATATCTAGTTTTATTTTTCAGCACCATTTATTGAAGAGACTGTCCTCTCACCAATGTATGAATATTCTTGGCACTATTGTCAAAAATCAGTTCACTCTGGATGTATGAATTTATCTCTGCATTTTGTAATCTGTTCCATTTATTTACATGTCTATTTTTATGCCAGTACTATGACATTTTGATAACTGCTGCTCTGTAGTGTAATTTAAAGTCAGGTATTGTGATTCCTACAGTTTTGTTCTTTTTGCTCAGGATAGCTTTGGCTATTTCAGATCTTTTGTGGTTTCATATACGTTTTAGAATTTTTTTTTGATTTTGTGAAGAATATCAACGGTATCTTGATAAGGACTGCATTGAATCTGGAGATTGCTTTGGGTAGTACGAACATATTAACAATATTGATTCTTCCAACCCACAAACAAGGAATTTTTAAATTTTTTTCACATCCTCTTTAATTTCTTGCATTGATGTTTTATAGTTTTCATTGTGAGGGTCTTCTACTTCTTTGGTTAACGTAATTCCTAGGTATTTAATTTTATTTGTAGCTATTATAAATGAAATTTTAAAATTTCTTTTTCATATTGTTTACCATTGGCAGATAGAAATGCTACCCATTTTTGTAGATTGATTTTTGTATCCTGCAATCTTACTGAATTTGTCTATCGGCTATCATAGTTTTTTGGTGGAGTCTTCAGGTTTTTCCAAATATAAGAACACATAACATGCAAACAAGGATAATTTGACTTTTTCCTCTCCCATCTGGATGCGCTTTATTTCTTTATCTTGTCTAATTGCTCTTCCTAGAACTTCCAACGCTATGTTGAATAACAGTGTTGAAAGTGGGCATCCTTGCCATGTTTCTGATCTTAGAGGAGAGGTTTTCAGTTTTCCCCACTCAGTATAATACTATGTGTGGGTCTGTTGTACATAGTTTTTATTATGCTAAAGTGTTTCTTCTCTACCTGTTTTTTTTTTTTGGAGAATTTTCATGATGATGGCATTTTCAATCTTGTCAATTGATTTTTAAGAATCAATTGAAATGATTATATATTTTTTCTTTCTTCTGTTGATACAGTGTATTACATTACATTGATTTGCATATGTTGAAGCATTTTTGCATCCCTAGGATAAATCTGACTTGGTCATGATGAACAATTTTTAATGTGTTGTTGAATTTTGTTTGCTAGTATTTGCATCAATATTCATCAATCATATTGGCCAATAGTTTTCTTTCTTTTTTTTAATGTATCTTGGTTTGGTTTTGGTATCAGAGTAATACTGTACTTGTAGAGTGAGTTTGGAAGTATTTTTGGCTTCCCTGGCAGTTCTGTTTTAAGTTCTTTTTTTTTTTTTCAAGCTATTTTAAGTTCTGGGGTACATGTGCAGGATGTTCACATTTGTTACAAAGGAAATGGTGGTTTCCAGCTGAGATCAACCCATCACCTAGGTATTAAGCCCAGCATCCATTAGCTATTCTTCCTGATGCTATCCCTTCCCCTGAGCCCCTCAGAAGCCCCAGTGTGTCTTGTTTCCCTCCCTGTCGTCCATGTGTTCTTATTGTTCATATCTCACTTATAAGTGAGAACATGCAGTTTTTGGTTGGTTGTTCCTGTGTTAGTTTGCTGAGGATAATGGCTTCCAGCTCCACCCATGTCCATGTCCCTGCAAAGAACATGATCTTATTCCTGTTTAGGGCTGAAAGTATTCCATGGTGTATATGTACCACCTTTTCTTTATCCATTCTATTATTGATGGGCATTTGGGTTGATTCCGTGTCTTTGCTAGCGTGAATAGTGCTGCAATGAACATATGCTTGCATGTATCTTTATAATAGAATGATTTATATTTCTTTGGATACAAAAATCTCCAAACTACTTTCCACAGTGGCTGAACTAATTTATGTTCCCACCAACAATGTACAGGCATTCCTTATTTATTTATTTATTTATTTATTTTTGAGATGGAGTCTTACTCTCTCACACAGGCTGGAATGCAGTGGCGCAATCCTGGCTCACTGCAACCTCCGTCTCCCAGGTTCAAGTGATTATCCTGCCTCAGCCTCCCGGGTAGCTGGGGCTACAGGCATGTGTCACCACACCTGGCTAAATTTTGTATTTTTAGTAGAGATGGGGTCTTACCATGTTGGCTAGGCTGGTCTCGAACTCCTGACTTCAAGTGATCCACCTGCCTCAGCCTCTCAAAGTGCTGGGATTACAGGCATGAGCCATCGTGCTGGACAGCATTCCTTTTTCTTCACAGCCTTGCCACCATTCATTATGTCTTGATTTTTATTTTATATATTATAAAATAATAATATATTTTATAATATATTATAAATTATAAAATTTAAAAAAATTTTATAAAAATTATAAGAGGAGAAAACACTTCTCAATTTACTTTATGAGACTAATATTACCTTGATATCAGAAACAGATGAAAATACCACATGTAAAGAATAGTATGGATGATTACTGGGTATATATACCCAAAGGAATATAAATTGTTCTATTATAAAGATACATTACATGCATGCTACCAAATTTTGTATACTGGAGGATAGTTTGACTTCTTCTTTTCCTATTTGGATGCCTTTTATTTCCTTCTATTGCCTGATCACTCTGGCTAGGACTTCCAGTTCTATGTGGAATAGTTGTAGTGAGAGAAGGCATCCTTGTCTTGTGCTGGTTTTCAAGAGGAATGCTTCCACCTTTTCCCCATTCACTATGATTGGCTATGAATTTGGTTATGAGTTTGTCACAGAGGGCTCTTTTTTTTTTGAGATGGAGTCTTGCTCTTTCGCCCAGGCCGGACTGCAGTGGCGCTATCTCTGCTCACTGCGAGCTCCACCTCCCAGGTTCACGCCATTCTCCTGCCTCAGCCTCCCGAGTAGCTGGGACTACAGGCGCCTGCCACCACACCCGGCTAATTTTTTGTATTTTTAGTAGAGACGGGGTTTCACCGTGTTAGCCAAGATGGTCTCGATTTCCTGACCTCGTTATCCGCCCACCTCGGCCTCCCAAAGTGCTGGGATTACAGGCGTGAGCCACCGAGACCGGCCAGAGGGCTCTTTTTAAATTTTACTTTAAGTTCTGGGGTACATGTGCAGTATGTGCAGTTTTGTTACATAGGTATACATGTACCATGGTGGTTTGCTGCACCTATTGACTTGTCTTCTATGTTCCCTCCCTTTCCCCTCCACGCCCCAAAAGGCCCAGGTGTGTGTTGTTCCCCCCCTGTGTCCATGTGTTCTCATTATTCAACATTCACTTTTGATTGAGAACATGCAGTGTTTGGTTTTCTGTTCTTGTTTTAGTTTGCTGAGGATAATGACTTTCAGCTTCATCCATGTAAAGAGCATGATCTCATTCCTTTTTATGGCTGCATAGTATTCCATGGTGTATATGTACCACATTTTCTTTATCCAGTCTATCATTGCTGAACGTTTGGGTTGGTTCCATGACTTTGCTATCATAAATAGTGCTGCAATAAACACACGTGTGCATATGTCTTTATAGTAGACTTATTTTAATTTGGGTATATACCCAGTAATGGGATTGCCTGGTCAAATAGTATTTCTGGCTCCAGATCCTTGAGGAATTGCCATACTGTCGGCCACAATGGTTGAACTAATTTACATTCCCAATGGAAAAGCGTTCCTATTTCTCCACAGCCTCACCAGCATCTATTGTTTCTTGACTTTTTAATAATCGCCTTTCTGACTGGCAAGAGATTGTATCTCATTGTGGTTTTGATTTGTATTTCTCTAATGATCAGTGATGTTGAGTTTTTTTTCATGCTTGTTGGCTACATAAATGTCTTCTTTTGAGAAGTGTCTGTTTATATTTTTTGCTCACTTTTTGATGGGGTTGTTCTTTTCCTTGTAAATTTGTGTAAGTTCTTTGTAAATTCTGGATATTAGACCTTTCTCGGGGGGTAGATTGCAAAAATTTTCTGCAGTTCTGTAGTTTGCCTGTTCACTCTGATGATAGTTTCTGCTGCTGTGCAGAAGCTCTTCAGTGTAATTAGATCCCATTTGTCAATTTTGGCTTTTGTTGCAATTGTTTTTGGCATTTTCAGCATGAAGTCTTTGCCCATGTCTATGTCCTGAATGATATTGCCTAGGTTTTCTTCTAAGGTCTTTATGGTTTGGGGTATTACATTTAAGCCTTTAATCCACAATGAGTTAATTTTTGTATAAAGGGTAAGGGACGGGTCCAGTTTCAGTTTTCTGCATATGGCTAGCCAGTTTTCCCAGCTCCATTTACTGAACAGGAGATATTTTCCGCATTCCTTGTTTTTGTCAGACTTGTAGAAGATCAAATGGTTGTAGATGTGTGGTGTTATTTCTGAGGTCTCTGTTCTGTTACATTGGTCTATAAATCTTTTATGGTATGAGTACCATGCTGTTTTGGTTACTGTAGTCTTGTAGGATAGTTTGAATTCAGGTAGCCTGATGCCTCCAGATTTGTTATTTTTGCTTAGGATTGTCTTGGCTATACGGGGTCTTCTTTGATTCCATATGAAATTATAGTAGTTTTTTTCTAATTCTGTGAAGAATGTCAATGGTAGTTTGATGGAAATTGCACTGAATCTATAAATTACTTTGGGTAGTATGGCAATTTTCACAATAGTGATTCTTCCTATCCATGCAGATGAAATGTTTTTCCATTTGTTTCTGTCTTCTCTGATTTTCTTGAGCAGGGGTTTGTAGTTCTCCTTGAAGAGGTCCTTAACATCCCTAGTTAGCTTTATTCCTAGGTATTTTATTCTTTTTGTCACAGCTGTGAATGGGAGTTCATTCACAATTTTGCTCTCTGCTTGTCTATTGTTGGTGTAAAGGAATGTTTATTATTTTTCCACATTGGTTTTTGTATCCTGAGACTTTGTTGAAGTTGCTTATCAGCTTAAGGAGTTTTGGGGCTGAGATGATGGGTTTTTCTAAATATAGAATCATGTGATCTGCAAACAGAGATAATTTTTCTCTCTCCTTATTTGAATACCTTTATTTTTTTTCTCTTGCCTGACTGCACTGGCCAGGACTTCCAATACTATGTTGAATTGGAGTGTTGAGAGAGGGCATCCTTGCCTTGTGCCAGTTTTCAATGGTAATTCTTCCAGCTTTTGCCCATTTAATATGATATTGGCTGTGGGTTAGTCATAAATAGCTCTTATTATTTTGAGATATGTTCCATCAATACCTACTTTAATGAGAGTTTTTATTTTTATTTTTATTTTTATTATACTTTTAGTTTTAGGGTACATGTGCACAATGTGCAGGTTAGTTACATATGTATACATGTGCCATGCTGGTGCGCTGCACCCACTAACTCATCATCTAGCATTAGATATATCTCCCAATGCTATCCTTCCCACCCCCACTCCACAACAGTCCCCAGAGTGTGATGTTCCCTTTCCTGTGTCCATGTGTTCTCATTGTTCAATTCCCACCTATGAGTGAGAACATGCGGTGTTTGGTTTCTTGTTCTTGTGATAGTTTACTGAGAATGATGATTTCCAATTTCATCCATGTCCCTACAAAGGACATGAACTTATCATTTTTTATGGCTGCATAGTATTCCATGGTGTATATGGCCACATTTTCTTAATCCAGTCTATCATTGTTGGACATTTGGGTTGGTTCCAAGTCTTTGCTATTGTGAATAGTGCCACAGTAAAGTCTCAGGATACAAAATCAATGTACAAAAATCACAAGCATTCTTATACACCAATAACAGACAAACAGAGAGCCAAATCATGAGTGAACTCCCATTCACAATTGCTTCAAAGAGAATAAAATACCTAGGAATCCAACTTACAAGGGACATGGAGGACCTCTTCAAGGAGAACTACAAACCACTGCTCAAGGAAATAAAAGAGGATACAAACAAATGGAAGAACATTCCATGCTCATGGGTAGGAAGAATCAATATCGTGAAAATGGCCATACTGCCCAAGGTAATTTATAGATTCAATGCCATCCCCATCAAGCTACCAATGACTTTCTTCACAGAATTGGAGAGTTTTTAAAATAAAGGGATGTTGAATTTTGTTGAAGGCTTTTTCTGCACCTGTTGAGATAATCATGTGTTTTTTGTCTTTGTTTCTGTTTATGTGATGGATTTAATTTATTAATTCACATAGGTTGAACAAGCTTTGCATCTCAAGGATGAAGCTGACTTGATGTGGTGGATAAGTTTTTTGATATGCTACTTGATTCGGTTTACCAGTATTTTATTGAGGATTTTTGCACTGATGTTCATCAGATGCATTGATGTTCATCTTTTTTTGTTGTGTCGCTGGCAGGTTTTGGTATCAGGATGATACTGGCTTTATAAAGTGAGTTAGGGAAGAGTCCCTCTTTTTGCAATAGTTTCAGAAGGAATGTTACCAGCTTTTCTTTGTACCTCTGGTAGAATTGGGTTGTGAATCCGTCTGGTGCTGGGCTTTTTTTGGTTGGTAAGCTATTGATTACTGCCTCAATTTCAGAACTTGTTATTGGTCTATTCTGGAATTCGACTTCTTTCTGGTTTAGTCTTGTGAGGGTGTATGAGTCCAGAAATTTATTCAATTCTTCTTGATTCTAGTTTATTTGCATAGAGGTGTTTATAGTATTCTCTGATGGTACTTCGGATTTCTGTGGGGTCAGTGGCGATATCCCTTTTATCATTTTTTATTGTGTCTATTTGATTCTTCTCTATTTTCTTCTTTATTCTTCCAGCTAGTGGTCTACTTTGTTAATTTTTTCAAAAGAATTAGCTCCTGGATCCATTGATTTTGGGGAAGATTTTTCATGTTTCTATCTCCTTCAATTATTTTCTGGTCTTATTTATTTCTAGTCTTCTGCTAGCTTTTGGATTAGTTTGCTCTTACCTCTCTAGCTCTTTTAATTGCGCTGTTATGCGGTCATTTTGAGATCTTTCTAGAATTCTGACATGGATATTTAGTGCTACAAATTTTCCTCTTAACACTGCTTTAGCTGTTTTCCAGAGATTCTGATATGTTTTCTCTTTGTTCTCATTAGTTTCAAAGGACTTCTTGATTTCTCCCCTAATTTCATCATTTACCTAGGAGCCATTCAGGAGCAGGTTGTTCAGTTTCCATGAAATTGTGTGGTTTAGAATGAATGTCTTAATCCTGAGTCCTAATTTGATTGCACTGTGTCCTGAGAGACTGTTTGTTTTGATTTCCACTCTTTTGCATTGCTGAGGAGTATTTTACTTCCAATTATATGGTTGATTTTAGAATAAGTGCCATGTGGTGCTGAAAATAATGTATATTCTGTTGATTTGGGGTGAAGAGTTCTATAGATGTCTATTAGGTCCACTTAATCCAGAGCTGAGTTCAAGTCCTGAATATCCTTGTTAATTTTCTATCTTGTTGATTTGTCTAATATTGACAATGGAGTGTTAAAGTTTCCCACTATTACTGTGTGGGAGTCTAAGTCTCTTTGTAGGTCTCTAAGAACTTGTTTTATGAATCTGGGTGCTCCTGTATTGGGTGCATATATATTTAGGATAGTTAGCTCTTCTTGTTGAATTGATCCATTTACCATTGTGTAATGTCCTTCTTTGTCTCTTTTGATCTTTGTTGGTTCAAAGTCTGTTTTATCAGAGACTAGATTGCAACCCCTGCTTTTTGTTTTTTGGTTTCTTTTTTTGCTTTCCATTTGCTTGATAAATTTTCTTCCATCCCTTTATTCTGAGCCTATGTGTCTTTGCATGTGAGATGAGTTTCCTAAATACAGCACACAAATGGGTCTTGACCCTTTATCCAATTTGCCATTCGGTGTCTTTTAATTGGGGCATTTAGCCCATTTACATTTAAGGGTATTATTGTTATGTGTGAATTTGATCCTGTCATCATGATGCTATCTGGCTATTTTGCAAACTAGTTGGTGCACTTTCTTCATAGTCATTGGTCTTTATAATTTGCTGTGCTTTTTGCAGTGACTGGTACTGGTTTTTACTTTTCATATTTAGTGCTTCCTTCACAAGCTCTTGCAAGGCAGGCCTGGTGGTGAAGAAATCCCTCAGCATTTGCTTGTCTGGAAAGGATTATGAATCTTAGTTTGGCTAGATATAAAATTCTGAGTTGAAATTCTTTTCTTTAAGAATATTGAATATTTGCCTCTAATCTCTTCTGGCTTTTAGAGTTTCCGCTGAGAGGTCCGCTGTTAGTCTGATGGGCTTCCCTTGGTAGGTTGGCTGGCCTTTTTCTCTGGCTGCCCTTAACATTTTTTCCTTCATTTCAACCTTGGAAAATCTGATGATTATGTGTCTTGGGGTTGATCTTCTCATGGAGTATCTTAATGGTGTTCCCTGTATTTCCTGAATTTGTGTGCTGGCCTGTCTTGCTAGGTTAGGGAAATTCTCCTGGATAATAACCTGAAGTGTATTTTCTAGCTTGTTTCCATTCTTCTCGTCTCCTTCAGGTACTCTACTCAATCGTAGGCTTGGTCTCTTTACGTGGTCCCATATTTCTTGGAGGCTTTGTTCATTCCTTTTCATTTTTTTTCCCTCTAATATTGTCTGCATGCCTTATTTCAGCAAGGTGGTTTTCAAACTCTGATAACCTTTCTTCTTCTAGGTCAATTCAGCTATTGATACTTGTGTATTGTTCATGAAGTTTTTGTGTTGTTTTTCAGCTCCACCAGGTCATTTATGTTCCTCTCTAAACTGGTTATTCTAGTTAGCAGCTCCTCTAACCTTTTATCAAGATTCTTAGCTTCTTTGCATTGGGTTAGAACATGCTCATTTACCTCGGCAGAGTTTTGTTACCTATCTTCTGAAGCTTACTGCTGTCAATTTGACTATCTCATCCTCCATCCAGTTCTGTGCCCTTGCTAGAGAGGCACTACAGTCGTTTGGAGGAGAAGAGTCACTTTGACCCTTTGGGTTTTCAGCATTTTTTTCACTGATTATTTGTCATCTTCAAGAGCTTATCTAGTTTCAATCTTTGAGGTTGCTGACCCTCAGATACAGTTTTTGTGGAGATTTTTGTTTTTCTTGTTGATGCTGCTGTTGTTGCTTTCTGCTTTCTATTTGTTTGTTTTTCTTTCAATGGTGAGGTTCCTCTTCTGTAGGGCTACTGTGATTTGCTGGGGGTTCAGGCCCTATTCATCTAGTTTGTCCCCACACCTGATGATGTCACTCAAGGAGGCTGGAGAAGTGCGAAGATGGGTGCCTGTTCCTTCTTCTGGGATCTTCTGACCTCGAGGGGCAACAACCTGATGTCAGTAGGATTGCTCCTGTATAAAGTGTTGGAGGGTCTCACCCTGTTGGAGGGTCTCACCCTGTTGGGTAGCACAGGGAACAGGACCTATTTAACAAAGCACTTTGAATGTCTTTTTGTTGAGGGAGTCTGCTTTGCTGGGGGGAACCGACTCACCTGGGCTGCCTGGATTCCTCAGAACTACCAGTAAAAAAGGCTAAGTCTGCTGGTCCACGGAGACTGCAGCCAGCCTTCCTCCTAGGGGCTCAGGACCAGGGAGATCAGGGTTCTGTCCCTGAGCCTCTAGCTGGAGTTGTTGGAGTTCTTGCAGGGAGGCCCCTCCCAGTGAGGAGGGATGGGTCAGGGTAAGGCCTGAAGAGGCACTCTGTCTGCAGTTTGCCACAGCCGGTGTGTGGGGCTGTGGGAGACACCTCTTGGGACTAAGCTGTCCAGCTTCCCTGGCTCTAGCAGGGGAAAAGTATGGCCTGGAGCTATAGAGATAGATGTGGTCCTTCCCCTGCCTAGGGAGCTTAGCATGTTAGGCAGTTATGAGTCTCAGTGCTGGCTGCCAACCCTCCCCCAAGGAGCTCAAATGGCTTAGATAGCAGGCAGCCACAGCTGTGGTGCTAGTCGCCCCTCCCACTGGAAACTAGGCAAGCTTAAGTTGATTCTAGCTGAGAGGCTTTGAAAATCTGCCCACTCCAGGTTTGGGACCCTAGGTCCTGGTGGCGTGAGTTCATGAGTGAGATCTTTTGATCCATGGGTTGCGCAGGTCCATGGAAAAAGCATGGTTACCCTAGCTGGGTAGCATGCTCACTCACCAACTCCCTTGGCTGGGATGTGGGGCTCCCCTGCCCCATGTGGCTCTCAGGTGGCCTGCCAGACCACACTGGTCTTCCTTACTCTCTGGGAATCCCAGCAGTCACCTAGTCAGTTCTGATGAGAGAACCTGGATACCTTCAACAATACTGTTGAAGGATTCACGTGATAATATGGTTCTTTTCTATGTAAGCCTCTGATTTGCTGCTGCTTCTAGTTGGCCATCTTGGCCCCGCCCACCTAGATGGCTCTTATTATTTTGATGTATGTTCTTTGTTGCCTAATTTGTTGAGGGTTTTTATCATGAAGGGATATTGGATTTTATCAGCAGCTTTTTCTGTGTCTGGTTTTTGTTTTAAATCTTGCTTATGTGGTGAATCTTATTTATTGACTTGTGTATGTTGAATCAACCTTGCATTCTGGGAATGAAGTGCACTGGCCTGTGGTGAACTACCTTTTGAAGTGCTGCTGTATTCAGTTTGCTAGTATTGTGTTGAGCAAAGTAAAACTTTTTTAGTGTTGACACGATATTCAAAGAAAATGCTTATTGAAGATGGCCTAATAGGAACAGCTCTGGTCTGCAGCTCCCAGAGTGATCGATGCAGAAGACAGGTGACTTCTGCATTTCCAACTGGGGTACCTGGTTCATCTCACTGGGACAGGTTGGACAGTGGGTGCAGCCCACAGAGGGCGAGCTGAAGCAGGGCGGGACATCACCTCACCCGGGAAGCACAAGGGGTCAGGGGATTTCCCTTTCCTAGCCAAGGGAAGCCATGACAGACAGTACCTGGAAAAACAGGACACACCCATCCAAATACTGAGATTTTCCCATGATCTTAGCAAGCGGCAGACCAGGAGACTCTTTCCCGTGCCTGGTTTGGTATGTCCCATGCCCATGGAGCCTTGGTCACTACTAGTGCAGCTGTCTGAGATCAAACTACGAGGCAGAAGCCTGGCTGGGGGAGGGGCATCCACCATTACTGAGGCTTGAGTAGGTAAACAAAGCAGCCAGGAAGCACAAACTGGGCAGAGCCAAGCACAGCTCAGCAAGGCCTACTAGTCTATAGACTCCACCTCTGTGGGCAGGACATAGCTGAACAAAAGGCAGCAGACAACTTCTGCAGACTTAAATGTCCCTGGCTGACAGATCTGAAGAGAGCAGTGATTCTCCCAGCATCGCGTTTGAGCTCTGAGAATGGACAGACTGCCTTCTCAAGTGGGTCCCTGACCCCCGTGTAGCCTAACTGGGAGACACCTCACAGTAGGGGCCGACAGACACTTCATATAGGCAGGTGCCCCTGTGGGACAAAGCTTCCAGAGGAAGGATCAGGCAGCAATATTTGCTGTTCTGCAGCCTCCACTGGTGATACCCAGGCAAACAGGGTCTCGAGGGGACCTCCAGCAAACTCCAACAGACCTGCAGCTGAAGGACCTGACTGTTAAAAGGAAAACTGACAAACAGAAGGGAAACAAAAAGGACATCTACACCAAAACACCATCTGTAGGTCACCAACATCAAAGACCAAAGGTAGATAAAACCACAAAAATGGGGATAAACCAGAGCAGGAAAGCTGAAAATTCTAAAAACCAAAGCGTCTCTTCTCCTCCAAAGGATTGCAGCTCCTTGCCAGCAACAGAACAAAGCTGGACGGAGAATGACTTTCACAGGTTGACAGAACTAGGTTTCAGAAGGTCGGTAATAACAACCTTCTCCAAGCTAAAGGAGCATGTTCGAACCCATCACAAGGAAGCTAAAAACCTTGAAAAAAGGTTAGACAAATGGCTAACTAGAATAAATAGTGTAGAGAAGACCTTAAATGACCTGATGGAGCTGAAAACCATGGCACGAGAACTTCGTGAGGCATGCATAAGCTTCAATAGCCGATTTGATCAAGTGGAAGAAAGGGTATCAGTGATTGAAGATCAAATTAATGAAATAAAGCAAGAAGACAAGGTTAGAGAAAAAAGAGTAAAAAGAAACAAACAAAGCCTCTAAGAAATATGGGACTATGTGAAAAGACCAAATCTACGTTTGATTCGTGTACCTGAAAGTGATGGGGAGAATGGAAACAAGTTGGAAAACACTCTTCAGGATATTTTCCAGGAGAACTTCCCCAGCCTAGCAAAGCAGGCCAACATTCAAATTCAGGAAATGCACAGAACACCACAAAGATACTCCTCGAGAAGAGCAACTCCAAGACACATAATTGTTAGATTCACCAATGTTGAAATGAAGGAAAAAATGTTAAGGGCAGACAGAGAGAAAGGTCAAGTTACCCACAAAGGGAAGCCCATCAGACTAACAGTGGATTTCTCAGCAGAAACCCTGCAAGCCAGAAGACAGTAGGGGCCAATATTCCACATTCTTAAAGAAAAGAATTTTCATCTCAGAATTTCATATCCAGCCAAACTAAGCTTCAAAAGTGAAGGATAAATAAAATCCTTTACAGACAAGCAAATGCTGAGAGATTTTGTCACCACCAGGTCTGCCTTACAAGAGCTCCTAAAGGAAGTACTAAACATGGAAAGAAACAACCGGTACCAGCTACTGCAAAAACATGCCAAATTGTAAAGACCATTGATACTATGAAGAAACTGCATCAATTAATGGGCAAAATAGCCAGCTAACATCATAATGACAGGATCAAATTCAAACATAACAATATTAACCTTAAATGTAAATGGGCTGAATGGCCCAATTAAAAGACACAGACTGGCAAATTGGCTAAAGAGTCAAGACCCATCAGTGTGCTATATTTAGCAGACCCTTCTCATGTGCAGAGACACACATAGGCTCAAAATAAAGGGATGGAAGAAGATCTACCAAGCAAATGGAAAGCAAAAAAAAGCAAGGGTTGCAATCCTAGTCTCTGATAAAACAGACTTTAAACCAACAAAGATCAAAAGAGACAAAGAAGGCCATTACATAATGGTAAAGGGATCAATTCAACAAGAAGAGTTAACTACCCTAAATATACATGCACCCAATACAGGAGCACCCAGATTTATAAAGCAAGTCCTGAGTGACCTACAAAGAGACTTAGACTCCCACACAATAATAATGGGAGACTTTAACACCCCACTGTCAATATTAGACAGATCAACAAGACAAAAGGTTAACAAGGATATCCAGGACTTGAACTCAGCTCTATACCAAGTGGACCTAATAGACATCTACAGAACTCTCCACCCCAAATAAACAGATTATACATTCTTCTCAGTACTACATCACACTTATTCTAAAATTGACCACATAATTGGAAGTAAAGCACTCCTCAGCAAATGTAAAAGAACAGAAATCACAATAAACTGTCTCTCAGACCACAGTGCAATCAAAGTTGATCTTAGGATTAAGAAGTTCACTCAAAACCGCACAACCACATGAAAACTGAAAACCTGCTCCTGAATGACTACTGGGTAAATAACTAAATGAAGGCAGAAATAAAGAAGTTCTTTGAAACTAATGAGAACAAAGACACAACGTACCAGAATCTCTGGGACACACTTAAAGCAGTGTGTAGAGAGAAATTTATAGCACTAAATGCCCACAAGAGAAAACAGGAAAGATCTAAAATCGACACCCTAACGTCACAATTAAAAGAACTAGAGAAGCAAGAGCAAAGAAATTCAAAAGCTAGCAGAAGGCAAGAAATAACTAAGATCAGAGCAGTACTGAAAGAGATAGAGACACAAAAAAAATCCTTCAAAAAATCAATGAATCCAGGAGCTGGTTTTTTGAAAAGATCAACAAAATTGATAGACCACTAGCAAGACTAATAAAGAAGAAAGAGAAGAATCAAATAGACGCAATAAAAAACGATAAAGGGGATATCACCACCAATCCCACAGAAATACAAACTACCATCAGAGAATACTATAAACACCTCTATGCAAATAAACTACAAAATCTAGAAGAAATGGATAAATTCCTGGACACATACACCCTCCCAAGACCAAACCAGGAAGAAGTTGAATCTCTGAATAGACCAATAACAGGCTCTGAAATTGAGGCAATAACTAATAGCCTACCAACCAAAAAAAGTCTAGGACCAGACAGATTCATAGCCGAATTCTACCAGAGGTACAAATAGGAGCTGGTACCATTCCTTCTGAAAATTTCCAATCAATAGGAAAAGGGGGAATCTTCCCTACCTCATTTTATGAGGCCAGCATCATCCTAATACCAAAGCCTGGGAGAGACACAACAAAAAAAGATAATTTTAAACCAATATCCCTGATGAACATCAATGCAAAAATCCTCAGTAAAATACTGGCAAACCGAATCCAGCAGCATGTCAAAAAGCTTATCCACCACGTTCAATCGGCTTCATCCCTGGGATGCAAGGCTAGTTCAACACACACAAATCAATAAACATAATCCATCACATAAACAGAACCACTGACAGAAACCACATGATTATCTCAATAGATGCAGAAAAGGCCTTCAACAAAATTCAACATCCTTTCATGCTAAAAACTCCGAATAAACTAGGTATTGATAGAACACATCTCAAAATATAAGAGCTATTTATGACAAACCCACAGCCAATATCATACTGAATGGGCAAAAACTGGAAGCATTCCTTTTGAAAACTGGTACAAGACAGGGATGCCCTCTCTCACCACTCCTATTCAACCTAGTGTTGGAAGTTCTGGCCAGGGCAATCAGGCAAGATAAAGAAATAAAGGGTATCCAATCAGGAAAAGAGGAAGCCAAATTGTCCCTGTTTTCAGATGACATGATTGTATATTTAGAAACCCCATCATCTCAGCCCAAAATCTCCTTAAGCTGATAAGCAACTTCAGCAAAGTCTCAGGATACAAAATCAATGTGCAAAAATCACAAGCATTCCTATACACCAATAACAGAGAGCCAAATCATGAGTGAACTCCCATTCACAATTGCTACAAAGAAAATAAAATACCTAAGAATCCAACTTACAAGGGATGTGAAGGACCTCTTCAAGGAGAACTGCTCAGCGAAATAAAAGAGGGCACAAACAAATGGAAGAACATTCCATGCTCATGGATAGGAAGACTCAATATCATGAAAATGGCCATACTGCTCAAGGTAATTTATAGATTCAATGCCATCCCCATTAAGCTACCAATGACTTTCTTCATAGAATTGGAAAAAACTACTTTAAAGTTCATATGGATCTAAAAAAGAGTCCACATTGCCAAGACAATCCTAAGCAAAATAACAAAGCTGGAGGCAGCATGCTACCTGACTTCAAACTATACTACAAGGCTACAGTAACCAAAACAGCACAGTACTCATATCAAAACAGATATATACACCAATGGAACAGAACAGAGCCCTCAGAAATAATACCACACATCTACAACTATCTGATATTTGACAAACCTGACAAAAACAAGCAATGGGGAAAGGATTCCCTATTTAATAAATGGTACTGGGAAAACTGGCTAGCCATACGTAGAAAGCTGAAACTGGATCTCTTCCTTACACCTTATGCAAAAATTAATTCAAGATGGATTAAAGATTTAACGTTAGTTCTAAAACCATAAAAACCCTAGAAGAAAACCTAGGTAATACCATTCAGGACATAGTCATGGGCAAGGACTTCATGACTAAAACACCAAAAGCAATAGCAATGAAAGCCAAAATAGACAAATGGGATCTAATTAAACTAAAGAGCTTCTGTATGGCAAAATAAACTACCATCAGAGTAAACAGGCAATCTATAGAATGGGAGAAAATTTTTGCAATCTACTCATCTGACAAAGGGCTAATATCCGGAATCTACAAAGAACTCAAACAAATTAACAAGGAAAAATTAAATAAATAACCCCATCAAAAAGTGGGCTAAGGATATGAACAGACACTTCTCAAAATAAGGCATTTATGCAGCCAACAGACACAACATAAAATGCTTATCATCACTGATCATCAGAGAAATGCAAATCAAAACCCCATTGAGATACCATCTCACACCAATTAGAATGGTGATCATTAAAACGTCAGGAAACAACAGATGCTGGAGAGTATGTGGAGAAATAGGAACACTTTTACACTGTTGGTGGGAGTGTAAATTAGTTCAACCATTGTGGAAGACAGTGTGGTGATTCCTCAAGGATCTAGAACTAGAAATACCATTTGACCCAGCAATCCCCTTACTGGGTGTATACCCAAAGGATTATATATCATGTTACTACAAAGACACATGCACACTTATGTTTATTGTGGCACTATTCACAATAGCAAAGACTTGGAACCAACCCAAACGTCCATCAATGATAGACTGGATTAAGAAAATGTGGCATGTATACACCATGGAATAGTATGCAGCCATAAAAAAGGATGGGTTCATGGCCTTTGCAGGGACATGGATTAAGCTGGAAACCATCATTCTGAGCAAATTATCACTAGGACAGAAAACCAAACACCATATGTTCTCACTCATAGGTGGCAACTGAACAATGAGAACACTTGCACACAGGGCAGGGAACATCACACACTGGGGCCTGTCAGGAGGTGGAGGGCTGGGGGAGGGATAGCATTAGGAGAAATACCTAATGTAAATGAAGAGTTGATAGGTGCAGCAAACCAATATGGCACATATATACCTATATATCAAGGCTGCACGTTGTGCATATGTACCCTAGAACTTAAAGTATAATAATAATAATAATAATAATAATAATAATAATAATAAAAAATAACCATTTTCCTCTTTCAAAAAAAAAAAGAAAATGCTTATTGAAGAATTTCAGATTTTAAGTTTTTGGATTTGGGATGCTCACCTGGTAATTATAATGTGGATATTCCAAAATTCAGAAAGGTCTGAAATCCAAAACACTTTTTGTTCTCAGCATTTTGGAATAGCGGTACTCTACCTGTAATATAATAAACAGTGAATGCTGAAGGAATATTTTCGTTCTGATCAGGGCAGTGTACATTGTTCTTCTCTCAAAGTTCTGTTCTTAGTGCCCTCTTTCTGTGGGTCAGTTGATTATTTTTTAGGTGACCATAAGATTATGAATACTCACTTTTAGGTATTTCTCTCTAATTTCAGCAGGGGAATATTTACACACAGCATGGACACTTTCCTTTTCAGAGTGTGTATATTTCCACTGGTGGTGTGACTTTATAACTTGCATATCTTTTAGTGGACCTTTTTTTAAATGTTTACTTTATTTTTTTCCCACAGGAAGCCAGGAATTCCCTCATTATGCACCTGTTTTTAGAGTCATGTCTGTTAAAAAAGCAAACATTTACTTAAGCATTCCATTAAGTCTGATATAAAAATGAAAGGGTGTCCTATGTTTTTGTTACTGTTTTTTACCCCACTGGAAAAACAGGATCTGAAATGTAGAAAAGGTTATGGATTTAGAGTCTTTAGACTTGATTCATAAGACCTGAACTGGCTAATAGCACCATTTTTTTTTCTTTAATAAACCATTTTCTGGGCTTTCTCCTTTAGGAACACAGATATAAACTAAAGCAGGTACCCGACTTCAAAGAATTTAGAACTCAGCAGGAGCAATGGGGAGAAGAAAGGCAGTTATGACAGTGACAGCATGGTGTGCAAAGGGGATCTTTTTTCCCAAATCCCAGAGCTTACTATCGAAAAATCCATGAACAGAATCTGCATATTTGTACCTTTAGCTAAGGGAATTGAGAAATACAAAGTAAATTTTGATTAAACCCTTCATTCCTAATAGCTCACAGTCTCCTTGAGAAGGTATGACAGTCAACAAACATAAAAGTATTAGCAGACAGAACATACAACTATGAAGAAACACCACAGTGCACTGAATGCAAAATTATGCACCTGCATCACCTGCATTGTGCAAGGAAAAAGAGTTTAGGGTCAAATCAGTCACTCAGTGCTGTCAAGATTTTGAAGGACTGGAAGAACAACAAGTTCGGTTGTAATCATGAGCCTCTTCTAATCCTAAACTCAAAAAAGGTAAGGTGAATTTCGGACCTCTTGAAAACTTTCGAAGTTCAACACCTCACTGTCTTTTACTTTCTCCTTTTACTAACTATTCTTCTGGACATATCTCTTTTGTACAATCACATATTAATGGTACTACAGCCTGAGATTGCTTCTACAATCAGCCTTTGTTCAGGGAATATCAAAAAGCAGAGGTAAACTTTCACTTTTGGTAAAAATTAAATATTATGGCCATATTAGGTAGCTAAAGGAAAGCATGCCATGGAGTAGAGAAGAGGGTTTCTTCAGCACTATCTCCACCAAAGGTTAAGACAACAATGAGACAGAAAGGGGAAGGCACTGTCAGGATCCAATAACACAGTTTAAACAGGAAATACAAACTATCTGGTTAATTCTTATGAGGAAATAAAGGAGGCTTGTTAGATTAAAGTCCTTCAGAATTTGTGTTTTTATGTGATTAGAGAAACAAAAACTGAGCGATCAAAAAGAGAAGAGACAGATGGATAGAAGGTGTGGGGACTACAGAGCAGGAAAAGGAAAAGGAGGGAAAAAAACAGGCTGAAGTGTCAACGCACATAACAATGTTGGTCGTTTCCATTCTTTGTTTCTTCCCACGGGAAGAAACTAGAGTCCAGTACTTGGATGCCAATTTGCTGATGACAAGGAACTTCTTGACAATGAGCCTAGAATTTCTGAGCAGCAGTCTCTCAATCTGTGATTACATATTTCCATTCTTTGCAATAAGTAAATACACAGTTTACTTTCATTTTTCAGTCTGAGCCTTTTTTCAGTGCTGTAAGAAAGGTCGGAGGCTGTTATCTATGGCAGGTGAGTCCTCTTCTGAATAGGAGCTTGGGACTGGGATCTTAGAAAACACTTTATTTATTGCTGTGTAATGAACACAAAACAGGAAATGGGCCAAATAGAGTGCATGCTGAATCTTTTTTCTTACTGGTTGTGTGAAGTTTGAATCACGGGAGCTAGTATTAGACACTGAAGGAGAGAATATGTTCTCCAGATGTCTTCTAGCTAGAAAGAAGTTAATTCCTTGCTTTCAGCTTCTGGTAATCAAAGGGAGAGTAGAGGGTAAAGAAAGCAGAGGAAGTTATTATTTGCATGAGAAAATTCTAGAAGTTTCCAAATGCACTCTGAAATTTTCTGTTTTCTATTGTTCCCAAATTATTGCCCAGATTATAAACCTTTCTCCCAGAATCAGATATGAGAGCTTCTGAGTTGTCGTCACCCTCTTTGCCATCTCTTATTGTGAATTACATTCTTGGTCTGTTTAAAGTGATTCCATTTTTCTTCCTTTCTCTTTAGTCCTTGTACTGACTACTTTACTGCAATATTTCATTGGTTGCTATCACAGTTGTTTTATTTTGTTTTGTTGTTGTTTAATTGATCTCCCTCTCTCCAGGACTTAACCTTCCAACTCTTCCTGCACACAACTTTCAGGTCTCCTGTCTTATACATAGAAGCTGAAAAAGCCTAAGGGATAGAGTCATGATCTATTTAGACAGATAGTATTCCAGCAGGTCATATCGCTTCTTTGGCTTCATTCTCCTCACTGAAAAATAAATAAATGGGACTAGATCAGTGGATTCTAAACCTTATATCGCGGTAATGTGTAGCCACATAAAAAAAATTAGATGACTACCCATTTCCTTACCCTGAATAGATCAATCTTAAATAGCCTGAAGACATTTATTAACTTTTATATATCTGCAGATAATTCCTCTAAAGCTGATCTGGAATAGGTTTTTCTGCAGATTAGTATTATTAGGAAAGTCAATCAGTTAAGTTACCTGTCTCTGCTTACCTGCTAGTGATCTATTAATGTAATTCTTTTTGCTCAGGAACATATGGTTGCTCCCTATTGCGTTTTTAAAAATATGATTTTTCAGGCAAGTTTTACTACCTTTTGAAATATGTGTATCCATTTTTTTCCATTAATCCCTGTAAAGTATGATTTCAGCTTCATAAAACAATTACTGTATTTACTTCACTCCTACTTCCTTGTCGTTGAGTTTATTTTCTCCTTTGATTCTCCCTGTAGTATAATTCTCTGTGGGGTTTATGTCTCACCTCACAATATTTAACTTAAGCTCCCAAAATATAGAGGTGGATGGTTTTCTTCACTCTTCTTCTTCATGAAACTAATAAAGCATTTGGCTAGGCATCAGTTAGTCAAATTCATAAACATGGCTACCTCTTCGACCAA
Organism: Pongo pygmaeus; assembly: GCF_028885625.2. Taxonomy (NCBI): domain Eukaryota; kingdom Metazoa; phylum Chordata; class Mammalia; order Primates; family Hominidae; genus Pongo; species Pongo pygmaeus. Next base: position 106,517,849 of record NC_072382.2, on the reverse strand, counting down.
GCAGGCTGATGTTACTGGTCATTGGATTTGAATCAAGGTATTAAAAAATAGACAGTAGAAATTGAAAGCCAGTAGTCAAAAAAAAGTTGTGGTTTGATAATTATAAACAACCAACTTTAGTCAGCTATCGTTAACTAAAACTTCTGAGGAAGAGTACCCTTTAAAGTGTTTAAGCATTACATTACTGCCTGGAATCAAAACTGTGGTGCTGGTGAGTTTTTTCCTCTGATTGATTCTCTCCATTTTTACTATCACTGCAGCTTTCATTCAGTGATTATTATAATAACAAAAAATACATGTAATAATGGTTTCATTAAAAAATACTTACCATATGACAGCTATTTCATGCAGTCTCTCTGATTTAATATTTTAAACCAAGCAATACAGTTGTGCTATTCTTGCCATATCATAGTTGAAGGGGATTCTGAGAGAATGCCTTCAGAGCATGCTTTAGGTCAAAAGTCAGTTGAGAGGAGTGATCTCAGGTTGGCATGACTCTCAAACTCAGCCATTACTCTAATTTTCTGAAAATATCCACTGAGGTTGTGGGGTGATGCTGAGGTTGTGAAAATATCTTCAAATACCTGCCCTGTCTCTGATCACTTCCACTTCAGTCTCAGATGCACACTTCTATTTCTTCTAAAGCCAAGCTCTCCTAACTTCCTGGTTACATCAGACACCCTCAAGGCTTTTTGCTTCTTCTCACACTGCTCCTTGACAGGAGACCAGCCCCCAGTTGTCCAAGGGCCAAATTCCTACCAGTTCTTCAGGTCTCAGTGCCAAGCCATCCCTCGATTGGACAGCTATCATCTACCTGAGACACACTTTGCTTGTGCTTTTCTTGAGCATCTGCTCATTATTTAAATTCTTAAAAGGTGTTTCATTATACTTATTTGCATTTCTATTTTTCCTCTTGAGTGTAAGCATGTTTCCAAAATGGTACTCCCAATACTAGCAGTTTCAAGAGCTGCTGCTCCTTAAATAGTCCTGAATGAATAGGAGAATGAATATGGCTTCCTTCTGCTTGAAACTTCCAATGTGCACTTTTTGTCTGTTAAATGTAATCGAACTTACCTGGTTTGCTGTTAATAGAAAACAGTATTCTACAAGGGTTGAGCCACACCTAATTTTTTTTTATTTGTTCCTACATTCACTTGACTGGTGATTTAGAATATAATTAATAAATATCCCTCGGATGCCAAAATTAGCACAGGCATAGATCATGGTCCCTGTCGTCACAAAGCATAAAATCTAGTAGTGGATACTGATAAGTAGGCTGGGAATCATAAATAAAGGGAAAAAGGTCTGCTACCCTAAGGAGAAGCAACATGCCCTATGGGCATGTGACTCTGACACTGTCTGTCCTCAGAAAATCAGACAGGATTCCATGAAAAAAGTGCTGTCTAATCTGAGACTTGAAGGATACACAGACAGCAGTAGGCAAACAAGAAGGAATGAGAAGGTGGGGGCTAGAAATACAGAGATCCCTATGTAGAGGCTTTCTAGAAATTAAATGAAGGGCAGAGTGTTTTGAATGTAAGGCACAAAGTCAGAACAGTATCAGAAGATGAGGGTGAATGAGTAGGCCTAGATTAGAATGAGCTGAGAAGTTTCATGGTCAAATATAGATATTGGAACACTCTTCATTGTGAAGAATAGAATAGAAAGGACAATCAGTTAGTTTACAAAGTTCTTATTAACTTATTTATTAAGAAAGAAAGGATGTTGGCCTGGATAGAAGTAATGAACAATTAGAATTGAGGGAAGTGGTCAGAATCTGAAAATGTTTAGCAAATAAAATCAATGCAATGTGAATCCTTTGAGACTGGAAATAAGACATCAGGAAGGCTGAAGAGGTTTACTATCAGCAGGATTTGCTGCTTTCTTGTAGTTGGAGTATAAGCATTTACCAGTAAATGGAAAAGGGAATGAATGCTGGAAATGAATAAATGAGCAGTTCATCTGTAAAAGTTGAGTTGAATGAGGTTGTGGGATATAGTTAAGAGATGTCTTATTGTCTATCACATGTATGGGTTTCAATAGCGAGATCTACATCTAGGTCCAATCTATAAATTTGAGAGTGATTTATTTATTATTTTAAACTTATAATTGATGCCATGAGAAGGTATAGATTATAAAATGAGGATCTCAGACCACATTTTTAAAATTATAAGTTCTTTATGTTTTTGACAAATGAAGAGTATATATATTTTCCATGTATAACATAATGTTTTGCAGTATGTATATATTCTGGAATGCCTGAATTCATCTAATCAGCATATGGATTATCTCATATGCTTATCTTTTTGTGATTAGAACACTTAAATTTTACTCTCTTAAATAATTTTCAAGAATACAATACATTGTTATTAACTATAGTCACCCTGTTGCAGAATATATCTCTTTAACTTATTCTTCCTATCTAATTGAAATTTTGTTTCATTTTACCTACATCTCCCAAACTCCCTACCTTCCCCTAGTACCCACCATTCTACCTTCTGCTTTTACAAGTTTAACTTTTTTAGATTCTACATTTGAGTGAGATCATGTGGTGTTTGTCTTTTGGTGCCTGGTCTGGCTTATTTCACTTAACAATGTCCTTCATGTGCATCAATACTGTCAGAAATGATAGGATTTAGTTCCTTTTAAAAGCTGAATAGTGTTGCATTGTGTATATAAACCACATTTTCTTTATCTGTTCATCCATCTACAGACACTTAGACTGATTTTGTATCTTGGCTATTGTGAATAATGCTGCAATGAAAATAGAAGTTCAGATATCTCTTTGAAACACGGATTTCCATTTTTTTAATACCTGCTTAATAGTGGGATTGCTGGATCATATGTTTAGCTCTATTTTTAACTTCCTGAGGGTCTCCATATAGTTTTCCATAATGACCATGCTAAATTGCATTTTACCAACAGTGTATAAGAGTTTATTTTATCCATAACCTCTCCAACATTTGTTATCTTTTGTCTTTTTGATAGTAGCCATTCTAAAAGGTGTGAAGTGATATCACATTATGGTTTCAATTTTCCTGGTGATTACAGAGGCTGATCATTTTTCATATATATATTGTTTCTATATCTTCTTCTGAAAAATGTCTCTTCTGGTCCTTTGTTTATTTTTAAATCAGTTTGTTTTCTATTAATTTTTTGTGTTCCTTATATTTTCCATATTAACTCCTTATCAGATGTATGGTTTGCAAATAATTTCCCAATTCTGTTGATATCTCTTTAATCTTTTGATTGTTTCTTTGGCTGCGTAAAAGCTTTTTAGTTTGGGCTGGGCACAGTGGCTCACACCTGTAATACCAGCACTTTGGGAGGCTGAGGCCGGCGGATCATCTGAGGTCAGGTGATCAAGACTAGCCTGGCCAACATGGTGAAACCCCGTCTCTACTAAAAATACAAAAATTAGCCAGGCATGGTGGCAGGCACCTGTAGTCTCATATGCTTCAGAGGCTGAGGGAAGAGAATCGCTTGAACCCTGGACATGAAGGTTGCAGTGAGCCAAGACTGTGCTACTGCACTCCAGCCTGGGTGATAGAGCAAGACACTGTATCAAAAAAACAAAAAACAAAACAAAACAAAACCGAAAAAAACATTTTTTAGTTTGATGTAATTTAATTTCATTTGTGTATTTTAGCTTTTGCTTCCTGTACTTCTGCATCATATCCAGAAATCATTGTCTAGACTAATGTCACGAAGCTATTCTCCTCTGTTTTCTTCTAATAGTTTCAATTCTTACATTTACACAGTTAACCCATTTTGAGTTTACTTTTCTGTACGGTGACACATAAGGGTCCAATTTCATTCTTTTGTATGTGGTTATCCAATTTTCCCAATACCATTTATTGAAGAGTTTGTCCTTTCCTCATTGTGTGTTTATGAAACCTTTGTAGAAAAGTCTAAATGAATGTAAATAATTGGGTTTATTTTTGGGTTTGCTGTCCTGTTCCATTGCTGTCTATGTCTGTTTCTATGCCACTCTTGTGCTATTTTACTTACTGTAGCTTTGTACTACACATATATATATATATATATATTTTTTTTTTTCGAAGTCAGGTAGTTGATGCCTGCAGCTTTCTTCCCTTTACTCAAAATTGCTTTGTCTATTCATATAAATTTTAGGATTTGTTTTTATTTTTATAACAAGTGCCATTGTAATTTTGATAGGGATTTGTTTTTATTTTTATAACAAGTGCCATTGTAATTTTGATAGGGATTGCATTATATATTTAGATTTCTTTGGGTATTAGGGACTTGTTAATAATGGTAATTTTTCCAGTACATCAACTCAAAATATCTATTTATTTGTGTCTTCTTCAATTTCTTCTATCAATGTTTTCTTCAATTTCTTCTATCAATGTTTCTTCAATTTCTTCTATCAATGTTTTATAGTTTTGGGGTTTTGTTATTGTATTGTTTGTTATTGTATTGTTAATTTTGAGACAGGGTATTTTTCTGTAGCCAAGGCTAGAGTGCAGTGTCACAATTATAGCTCAAACTCCTGGGCTTAAGCAATCCTCCCACATCAGACTTCCAAGTAGCAAGGACTATAGACACCTGCTACCATGCCCAGCCAATTTTTTAAATTCTTTTGTAGAGACAGAGTCTCACTATGTTGATAAGTTTCGAGTTTTATATTTTTAAGTGCGCATGTCTTTCACCCACGTTGTTAAATGTATTTCTAATTATTTTTGTAGCTATTTTAAATGGAAGTTTTTATATTTTTTAAAGATAGTTTATTGTTATATAGAAACACTACAGATTTTTATATGTTGATTTTGTATTCTGCAATTTTACTGAATTTGTTTATTTGTTCTAAAAAATTTTTGGTGAAGCCTTTAAGGTTTTCTCTATACAAAACCATTTCTCTTTAAACAGGAAGAATTAAACCTCTTCCTTTCCAATTTTGATTCCTTTTATTTCTTTTTGTTATCGAATTGCTTTGGCTAGAACTAGCAGTACTATGTTGAATAGAAGTGGTTAACATGAGTATCTTTGTCTTCTTCCTGATGTCGGAGAAAAAATTTTCAACTTTTCACCTTTGAGTATGATGTTAGCTGTGTGTTTGCTACATGTGGCATTTGTTGTGTTGTAAACTCTTCCATATTTTTAATTATCATATTTCTTCACATATCATTCTTTCAACCAACACTATATTAGTTTACTGAGCACACAAATAAATAGAACAGAAACCCAGAACTCAGGCAGATTGGATATCCCACAAACTAATCTGCTTACTGTTTGCAAATCTTCATATTTTGTTCCAACATCTGTACATGATATTGCAAAACCAGTATTTTTGCTACCTCTTCTAAGAAGCCTTTGTGATCTTACCTGTTGGAATGTATTAATCTTTTCTGAGCCCCTTGAATATCTTGTCTGCATTCTCTTAAGAAGCTCTTCAGCAACAGTCAGGCAATGTAGCTTGATGAATTAAGAATGGGAGCTCTGGATTCTCAACCCCTATACTACAATTCTTGTTCTGCATGTACTATATATTCTTTGTTCTTTTCACATTATTTGAATCAATTACTTACTACCTTCCCATTTCCATGTAAGAGAAGTTAATATACATTTCAAATGCATTTTTTGGTGAAATTTTAGTAATGCACTGGGCATGATGGAGGCTCAAATATATTAATTATTTCAACTGAAGCCATGTCATGTTTAACAATATAGAATATGGTGAAAAAAACAAGATTTGAATCCTAGTGTGTTATATAAAGAAAATTGTTAAGTTAAATATAATATATAAATATATAATATGTATTAGATATAATGTGATATGTTATAATAATATATTAATAAAATATTATTATATATCATAACAATACAATATATAATATATATAATAACATAAATGATAAATATACTACAGGGAATGTAATAACCATCCCAATGGCTGATTGTGAGGGTCTACTATATTAACATTTATAAAATCATTGGTACAGTGACTTGCAAATAATAATGATAATGATAATGATGATTTATATTGCATTATATGCATTCATTTTTTATTTATAATAAGTGGGTGGGACATATAACCTTTTATTAAGTTAGTTTATATTAGGTAACTTTTTGGACACACCATTATGGTTACAAGGCAGCATTTTTCCATTAAATAGTTGGCTTTGCAATTTGCACAGGGATAATTGAAGTTCATTTCTTTTAGAATCATTAAAAATTTAGAGTAAGGTTGCTGAAAATATAATTCGTGGAATGCACAAGATTCAATATTCTTTGGACTGGTAGATATATGGATCGGCAGGTGTAGGGGGGGTTAGGAGGGGACTATTAATCCAAAATGGAATGCTGTCCATCCTGTATGGTAGCCACTCGCAACATGTATCTATTAAGCACTTGGCTTGTGGCTAATAAAACATGTTGAAATAATACTTTCTATATGTTATATTAAATAAATATGTTATAAAAATTAACTTTATTTGTTTAGTTTTCCTTTTTAAATGCAATAGCAAAAAACTGAGTATTGGAAATGGAACACACATTAAATCTGTAGTAGATAGCGCTCTGACAACTACTTACTCAGTATACTCTTGCACAGACACAATAGAAAGTCCACATGAATAAATGAGTAAAACCTTTATCCTAGAGTAAAACATTTGGAAAAATCAAATTCTTTTGACTGTATAAGGAAAGGCCAAATTTAACACCAACATCATCAAAATATTTTTCCCAGAATGATCAGAATATATGATTGCATTTTCAGATGGATCTGCTTTTCTCTCTTTTCCAGTAACAATGCATCTCCCGATATAGAATATCTCCTAGATATAAGATATAACTATAACCCCTACATGGACGAAATCTTCTTCCCAGGACATCTTCTCTCTCGATCTTCTTAGGTGATAAATTGGGTCACAGAAGCAGAAATCACAACTTATATTATGTAATATTCTCCACCTCATCCGAATATGGAGGTTGGACCACCTGAGAAAAGAGAATCTACAGATGCCCTCAAGCTTTGCCCTCATGAATAATTCCTGAGACTATGTAAAGAAAGAGCTGAAGAGGTGTTATACTGTCTGCATGAAACAGAAAAAAAGAAGAGAAATTGTTGCTTTCATTAAGTGCACCATTTCTTACAGCACTAAATGATTGGGGGTGGGGATGGCAGTAACCATTTCATGAATGTTTTCAGCGAGGAAAAGATTATGTGACTTCGCACAGACACCAATTCTCTCTCAACCCATGATGTAGATCATTTTATCATGGGATGAAAGAGAATTGGTATTCCTATGGCTCAAGTATTTATTTTTGTAATCATTTGGAATTTATGACAATTCTAACTTTAGCCATGGAATAAAAATGTTTATAAGATAATACAGCTGAGTAGTAATTGTTTGCACTCTAGTTGAAAAGTATAGACATGAAGGATACTTGAAAATATAATTAAAGCTTGAAAAATATTACAAGTTGATGTGTTAAAAATGGTATCAAAATAACTATGCTTCCAAAGGCAAAGACCTTTGCTATATTCATTTTTTACTGGCGCCAATGACAACATCTCTTTATTTTAATGAAATTTGACCTGAATCTTAAATACTAGGAAAGATTTGCGTAGGTGTAGAAAAAAGGGGATGAGAAAAGGGGTAGCCATTATTTTAGTTTCCTCAAGAGTATTGAATAACCATTCCAGATATGTCCTTGTCTTTCTCTGGGTTCTTGAGAAAGAAGAAGTCAATGTCTTTTGATACAAGTTAGAGCAGACAGCAGCTGCATGAAGACTTAAAAAAGCAACATTGATAGGCATAAGGGGGTAGAAAAGAAACTTGAATAAATTAAATTCACTGCATCTCCACCTCCTGCAGAGCTATGCAATAAAGGAGAGAAAGGACCGCATATGCCTGGTTCTCATCATATGCAATAAAGAGTTTGACCATCTGCCTCCAAGAAATGGGGCTGACTTTGACATCATGGAGATGAAGCTGCTTGAGGATCTGGGTTACAGTGTGGATGTAGAAGAGAATCTGACAGCCAGGGTAACAACCCCTCAGCCACCCCAAACTCATACATATTGAACACGCATCCTTCTAATAACTAGTTAGCTTTATAGAAGCTCAACAAAGTTTAACAACCTCTGCTACCTTGTGTGTGTGTGTGTGTGTGTGTGTGTGTGTGTGTGTGTGTGTGCAGTATGCAAAAAATGAAAGCATTAGATTGGTAAATTTATGTCTCTTTTTTGCTCCAAATGTCCTCAATTCCATAAAACTAGACAAAATATGATTGGCACGAGTTTTCACATTTCTGATTGAGTTTCAAAGTCTGGTGATTGGGATGCAGCCCCAAGATTCTCCATAAAATTATATAGTAATAAGTGTTAAACAGGAGTACAGTCTTAAAACAAATATTGAGTCCTAAATTGGTGACCAGAGCTATTCCTAGCATTGAGAGTAGGTCTGTAAATGAGACAGGAAGTTCCCAGTCAGCATCCATCTAGGTTACAGTAGAGAGAAACAGTCAAGTTATAAGCAAAACGGACAGCTTCAGAGAACAGGTGTGCATATATGTGTGTCTACATAAGAGTGACAAGAAAGCCAAGAGTAAGAAAAAAGGAAAAGGAAACACGACACAGAATTGTAGGGTAAGGAGCAATGTTCTTGGGTTGGCTGAAAAAGCCTCTGTGGGGAGACAACACAGGGGTTGGACTGGACTACCAGAAGGAGACAACCTTGGAGAGACATGAATGCAGTGCCTTCAAAGTACGAGAAGCTACCTGTGAAAGAGCTGAGCTGAAAATAAAACTGGCACATGAGATGCACAAAGAGAAGACCAGTGTGACTCAAGTTTGGAGGAGAAGGGACATAGTATGCGGGTGGAGTATGGTCAGGCCAGTAGTTTGATTTGATTCTAAGAAAACTGGGATGGGTTTTACAGAGAAAGTGGTGTGGTGCATTTATAACACATGACTCTTGGTAGGTGAGGAGAAAGATTGAGATGGAAAAGAAAAAGGGAAATGAGTAACATATAAAAATATACAATATATAAAGAAGACAGTGTGTCAGCCAGAGAAGAAAATGGCGACGACCCATAGCCCCATTAAGAAGGAAATGTGAAACCATAAAACAGCTGTCATGACTGAGTAAGCACTATGTGAAGCACCATGACCCAGATGTTACATATGTTTCTTGTTTCGCTCATGGTAAATCTAGGAGGTCCCATTAATTGTGATGCTTCTCCGGCTGAAGTTAGACATTGCTCTTTTCCAGAATATGAAGTCATTGCTGTGGGCATTTGCTGCCCGACCAGAGCACAAGTCCTCCGACAGCACGTTCTTGGTGCTCATGTCTCATGGCATCCTGGGGGGAATGTGTGGAACTGAACATGATGAGGCAAACCCAGATGTGCTGCTTTATGACACCATCTTCCAAATATTCAACAGTCACAACTGCCTCAGTCTAAAGGACAAACCCAAGATCACCATTGTCCAGGCCTGCAGAGGTGGTGAATGTTGAGACTCAACATCTAACAGTTATGAAGGTGTATGCAGAGGATAGTGATGTTTGGTTTATATTTAGGGTCAACAGTCTTAGACCCCATCCAGTGCAAATAAAGTACATTGAATTCTAAAGAAACTCTACCTGAGGGTCTGGTATAATGAGAAATTGTCTCATCAGCAGAGAAATTTCTGTACAGTTTTATCCATGGTAAGTGGTGAAGGATGTTATCAGAATCCCTAAATCAAAGTTAAACAGAAATACTCAAACTTTGGAATGAAATAATTTTCATGATAGCTTGATTTGTAAATGTTTTACAGACATTTTGACATTATGTGGTTTGAGAAGAATGGCATTTGAAACTGGGGCAATTACGGAAAAGCAGCATGCTTTTTCTTATAATTACTGAGGGAGAAATTATTAAAGAGGTCAGAGAGCTTTAGATTACTGCAGTTTCACTTTGCTTCAGACTTTGAATTACCTCAAGGCTGGCTGGGCACAGAACCTCATGCCTATAATCTGAACACTTTGGGAGGCCAAGGCGGAAGGAACACTTGAGGCCAGGATTTTGAGACCAATTGATTCATAGCTCTTGGGAGCTATTTTTCAAATGAAAGAGAAAACAGAAATAATTTTTCTAAAAACTGGTAACTACAAGATGATTTCATTATCACCAGGCACACTGTTGAATGACACTTGAGAGAAAACAAAGTGGTGTGTGTGTGTGTGTGTGTTTGTGTGTGTGTGTCTCTTTGTGTGTTTGTATGTGTATGAAACTAATTAGAAAGAACAAGGGGATTCTGATAGCCATACTGTAGGAGGCACAGTAGTGTGTAGAAAATTGTTGTCTCTGCAGCAAACCATGGGGAACAGTGGGTCAGAGACTCTCCAGCATCTTTGGGAATCATGTCTTCACAGTCACCTGAGAACCTGGAGGATGCAGTTTGCAAGACATACTAGAGAAGGACTTCACTGTTTTCTCCTCTTCAACCTCACGTATGCGTCTTTTGGTGGTATTAAGTGATTTGTGGGCCTGAGGCTATCTTTGAATGATTCTACCAAATCAAGAATCCCTATGAAACAATGATCCAAGGGAATGTTGTGTGCTCTCCCATATTTTACATGATCTTAGATGTGATGTGAAAACAGATTCCTTCCCCCTCCCACACCCACATTTTTAAAAATTGTACTTTTATTATAAGTGTTATAATTTAAAGCCAAAGGCATACCAAATATTAAAGCAACACAACATAAGGAATCCCATTCGCCACACACAATTTAAACATAAATGATGGATTCTGTTATTTATCAAACCCATTTAGTGTTTTGTGTAGTGTTTTCATGGATTCCAGGAATGGCTTCCCTTTCTCAAATGATCAATTTCATGTCTTATTCTCCATGTTTCCCATCTGATTCCACAATGAGCAGCGCCATTGCATGCCCTACTAGAACTGTGGATACCCTTTAAAACAAGTAGAAAATGATAGGGTGGGACTCATTAGGTAAAATCTTGGGGAATACTGGTTAGTATTTCACTTCTAGGTAATTATCTTAAGGAGTATACATTTAACCATTTTTAATTTGTATATTTTTAATTCTTATTTTTTAAAACCAGTTTACTGAGGTGTGATTGACATATATAATGGTACATATATAATGTATACAACTTAATGAGTTACAGATAAGTATGCACTCCTGAAATCGTCACCACAGTCTATGCCACAAATATATCTCTCTCCTCCAAAAGATCCTTCCACTTCTCTGTTTAATATTATAATTTCACGAGTGCATGTGAAAATAACACTTAACATAAAATCTACCCTCTTAGCATATTTTAAGTTTACAATGCAGTATTGGTTACTATTGGCACCATCCTGTACAGTAGACTTTTATCACTTTTTTCATCTTCTATCACTGAAACTTGGCGTGTGTTCATCTGTTTTGTTTATTATATGGTGAAAGACAGCATGGCATAATCTGCAAACAACTTGGGAGCCTAGTGGCCATTTTTTGTTGCTTACTCACTGTGGGAATATGAGGGAGTTCCTTCATCTTTCGGAGTCTCTATTCCTTCCTTACAGAGGATAAAAAAAAAATCCTCAAAACAAAAATGTAAACAAAAACATAGTGAAGGTCATAGCCCAAGGCATACCCATCAGTATCATCATAGATAACGTGCCCAGGAGAGACAGCACAAGGGGCTCCATCTTCATCACATAACTTATCATATGCTTCCAGAGATATTCCTGGCGCTGCCAGCTAGAGGAAGTATTTCGGAAGGTAAGTGTCTGTTTCTTTTCCAGTCATTCACCCATTTGTCCAAGAAGAATTTGTCATGATTCACCTTTCACTTCGCAGTTACAATCTTTGTCAGTCAAGTGAAAGTTGAGAGATAACTAGTTTCTGTCATTCAGGTGTTTAAAATATGGTTTAGGGAAAAACAGTTCCAGGAGATCAAAGTAAAACAAAATAATGTCAACCATAATCTTTACGTATTAGGCTATAAGTTCTTAAGTTTTAGAGAATGAAAAATATTTTGAAATAATTTTTATTACTTTATTTATTAAATGAATAAAAATTGGGTGGTCTGCTAGGTCATTGGGTCCATCCTGGTGACAGAGGGGTACATGAGACATGCATGCCGTCAGCCTATCTAGGACTCACATTTTCGTGGGAGTATAGATACTGAAAATGTGGGTTAATCAACAAATAAGTGTTTACAGACTGTGATATGATCCATAAAGGAATGTGAGAGGGAATAAAAAAGTCAATCTTTCAATGGAGAATTGCAGAAGGAAAGGCTTGCTCCTCCTTGCCCAATTTGGGACATTCCTTATTCCCACTTCTTCCTATGTTATTTTCTCCATAGTTCTTACCTTCCTGCACTCAGCATATATTAATAGTTTATGTATTTGTCTGTTTGTTATTTTACCCGTATTTACTTTCTAACATGCAAACTTCAGGATGATGGGGATTTGCTCAGCACCCCAACAAACCTGGCATACAGTAAATATTCAATTAATCTTTGAATAAATAGATGCATAAATGAATAAAGAGAGAATCTATTCTATTTAATCTAAATACATTCTATTTTTTAAAGAGAAAACAAGATTGGTATTAACACAGTATAGCGTGGTTGTTTATAAAGTAAAACCTGTAGAGAACAGTATGACTCCTGTGGGAAATGAAGAATACACCTTTATTCTGGAGTTCAAAGAAGAAAGCCATCCAGGACTGGTGCTGTGGCTCATACCTGCAATCCCAGCAGTTTGGGAGGCCGAAGAAGGCCAATTGCTTGAGTCCAGGAATTTGAGACCAGCCTGGGCAACATGGAGATACCCCGTCTCTACATAAAATACAAAATTTTGGTGGGCGTGATGGTGGGTGCCTGTAATCCCAGCTATTTGGGAGCTGAGGTGAGAGGATTGCTTGAGCAACGGAAGACAAGGTTGCAGTGAGTGGAGATCATGCCACTGCACTCCAGCTCAGGTGACAGAATGAGACCCTCTCATAAAAAATAAAAAAATAAAAAAGAAGGAGTATGAGAGGATTGCAGCATAAATTGAGACAGATTTTCTGTGAATAGAGACCTAAGAAGATAATTTTTTTAGGATAATTAGGAATCAGACGTTGTACTTTCAAGGGTATTCTTAGAAAAAAGAGCTAAAAATTCTGGATTTAGGGTAAGTAGCATCTCACCATCTCATCAATTGGTTCATCCAACAGACTACAAGATCAGCTTGGTGGTGAAGTGAAAGTTGTTCAGTGTTCAAGTCTCAAAGTTAAGGTAATGAGACTTAATTCTCATTCAGTGGAGGAATCAGCCTTGGTGGGAGTTGAAAGTACAGAGTCATTCCCTATCCTGGTCTCATGAACCATTTCAAAGGGATAACTGATTGTCTGATCTGTAGGTCAGAAATGGAAAACAGAGGAAATGAATGTTGAAAGGCTTTGGATGAGACATGAGGTGTTTATCTTGATGTAAAGGGTACAGTCTGACATGGAGTGTCAATTCTAAGAGGTAGTGTACAATGTTGAGAAGACAGAATACCCATGGGCTTGGTCCTATGAAATCTGCAAACTCTCTTCGTTCCAGGACTTTCCTGGTTCATGGTGGAAGATGCTTTCTGAGACTTGAAAAGAGTCGTATCTCATCTATAGCCTACTTTCTTTTTCAGGTACAGCAAGCATTTGAAAGTTCGGAGGCAACAGTCCAAATGCCCACCATAGAACGAGTGTCCATGACAAGATATTTCTACCTCTTTCCTGGCAATTGAAAATGGTTAAGTATTGAGAGTTGTTGGTGGTGTATGAAATAAATGAGAGTGTGATATTGGAGGTGAGGTCCGATGACCAATGACAGTTGAGTACTTGGACGGCCAAATTAGTGTACTTTGTTGATGTAGTCTGGTGATTATCTGTTATCTTTTATTAGATTTTTTTGCATTTGGGTTCCCCCAACCGTACAATTAATCAGGCAATCAATCAATCAAGGATGTAAGGAAAACCGAGGCCAAATGAGATAATAAAAAACCCAGGGTAGCATTTATTAAAATAGAAACATATTCCTGCATCCATTACTATTTATATTCATTTATATCTCATACTCTATCTTTATCTTTTTCTCTCTTTTTCTTACACACACACACACACACACACACACACACACACAGACACAAACACATACTGAGTTACCAAACATTGCATCAAACTGAACAAAAATGAGAAAACAGAGGCACTAACTCTGTAGAAAGCAGTACTTTGATTTTCTGAGTGAGGATATCACAGCAAATACCACATTACTGGTGTTCAGGTATCCTTACCAGATAGAAGAAAATAAACCCTACAGTGTAGAGTTTGTATTGATCCAGTCTCTCGTTCTCAGAATGTTCTCATAATGCAGATCACAAATCACTGAGAGACTGTTTTCAGACCCTCAACCCTTTCCAGAAGTTCCTTCAAGCTCTCATGTTAATAGATATACTTTCATTTTTGTTCTTTTCATCAAAATGTTATAGATTGGGTACATTCAATCTGGACCAAACGACTACATTCTTCACTCATAGCATCTTCATTTAACACTATATTATAATCCTATTATTAATCTCCATCTCAGATACATAATTTAAATTATATTCTATACTCAACTGTGTCAAGGTTATCTCAATACTTCCAATATTTGCCACATAATCTTTTACTCTTGGTTTCTGGCACTACACTCTAGTCACAATATTGCATATTTCAGCTTTCAGTGCCTAATCCATCCAACGGGGCTGTATTTGGACGTTGAGTTGTTTGTTTGACTAACATTTGCAACATTAACCATGCACCAGGTTCTGTTCTAGATGCTTGGAGTATGCCAATTAACAAAATAGATAGATTCCTTACACTCAGAAAGTTTATATACTAGTGAGGAGAAAGATTCTCTGAATACACAAATAGGTAAATATATCACAAGCCAAAATGCAAAAAATAAAATAAAAGGCTAAGAGGAAAAATAAATGAAGATAAAGGAACACACAAAATGATGGATGCTGTACTCCTATAGATATTTCACTCAGGAAAGCCTTCCTTGAAATAATGAAATGAGAACAAAGAATGGACAGAGTTGGAAAGTGAACCATATGGTTCTTATGCAGGAAAAGTGTCCCAGCACAGAATACAGCCAGTGCAAATGCTCTGGGGTAGCAATGCACTAAACATGTTTAAAGAACTGCAATGAGACAGTGTGACCAAAAGAGAACATGAGTGGGGAAAATGGCACAGACAAATTAGGAGAAGCAGTGGGAAGCCAGATGTCATGGTTCTTGGTTATCACATGGTAAACCTTTAAAAATTATTGTCTCACTGAGACAAGAAGGCTTTCTAGTGCCTTCTTGTAACATAATTTTACTCAGGTTTTACAAAGATCACATTTTAGTGAAAAGATTAACAGGTCACAGATGGAAGTCAAGGGAAGTGTCAAGAGCAAATGGAAGAGGATAGAAGAAGAATCATGATGAAGGATGGGATGAATGCGGCAAGGGGTAACCATCTTGACCTTCTGTTCTTTCTCTCCCCAGCAGGAAACCACAAGCATCCCAGCCCTCCTTTATCAACTTCAAGAAACACATTTACTAGTACAGATTGCATGCTTAACATTTTGTATTTCAATAAGGGTGAAGACAAATGAACTGCGTCTTTTTCTTTTTCTAATAGAGAATATAATTTCACTGAAAATGCTGGGTGAGTCTAAATGAAGTGGAAGAAGCTAACTGGATTTTTGATCTTTATAGCTCATGTAATATCTGATGAAGAAAACTGACTGTGACTTAGCCTCAACAATAGGATGAAAGAAGATGATGCCGAAAACTATAGTGACGTAGCGCTTCATACCCATTAGAATGACTCCCATCAAAACAAACAAACAAACAAACAAACAGAAAATAACAAGTGTTGGCAGGGATGTAGAATAATTAGAACCCTGTGATCTGTTGTTGAGAATTTCAATTGGTATAGCTACTGTGGAAAGCTGCATGACAGTTCTGCACAAATTAGAAGTGGAGTTACCATATGATCCAGAAATTCCATCTATGGGTACGTACCTAAAATAATTGAATGCAGGGTCTCAAAGATTTATTTATACACCCACATTCATAGCAGCATTGTTCACAATATCTGAAATGTGGAAGCCACCCAACTAACCAATAAATGATAAATGGATAAACAAAATGTGGTATACACTCATAATGGAATTTTAGCCTTAAAAACAAAGTTCTGACATTTGTTACAATATGAATGAACCTTAAGAACATTAGGCTATGTGAAATAAGGCAGCAACAGAAAAACCAACACTGTATGATTTCACTTACATATGAGGTACCTAGGGTCTCAAATTCATAAAGACAGAAAGTAGAATGGTGATGGTCAGGGACAGTGGGTAGGAGGAAATGGGGAGTTACTATTTAATGATCTAGAATCTCAGTATTACAAGATAAAGAAGAATTCTGGAGGTAGATTGGGGTGACTGTTATGACATTATGAATGTATTTATTATCACCAAACACCACATGTAAAAATGTTAAGATGGTCAATTTGGGGGTATGTTTTTTTTTTGTTTTTGTTTTTTGTTTTGTTTTGTTTTGTTTTGAGACAGAGTCTCCCTCTGTCACCCAGGCTGGAGTACAGCGGCCCAATCTCACTGCAAGCTCTGCCTCCCAGGTTCAAGCCATTCTCCTGCCTCAGCCTCCCGATAAGCTGGGACTACAGGCACCTGCCACCACACCCAGCTAATCTTTTTGTATTTTTAGTAGAGACGGGGTTTCACCGTATTAGCCAGGATGGTCTCCATCTCCTGACCTCGTGATCTGCCCGCCTCGGCCTCCCAAAGTACTGAGATTACAGGCGTGAGCCCCTGTGCCTGGCTGGCGGTATGTATTTTTACCACAATAGGAAATTGGGAAAAAATGGTGTAATTGGAGGTGAGAAGAGATGGAGGAAATTGCACCCAGGAAACTCTGATCAACTTACACAGAGGAGAATTAAGCTACTATGCAAAATTGATGAAAGAAGAAGTGAGAGTTAAGTATATTATTATTTCAAATGAATCAAGGAAATAATTGGAAATCACACTATTATCAAATATTAGATAGAATAGGAGAGAGAATTGGCAGTGTGAATGAGCTACATCTCATTTTTCATATGAGACAGTTAATAGCATTGTTTGTAATCTTTATATCATGAAATAGATAAAACAGGCATCATTGGGTGTTCCAAAGATTGTCAGCAAAAAATAAGGCAAATAACAGAGAAATTACACCTAGTTTGTGGGACCAAAGATGAAAAGCATAAAAATCTGATTTTTATTGTAGTGTTTTCTGTGCTACTGACAAAACTTTTTAAAATTGTAATCTATCCACATTTTAAATAGTATACAGCCATCAAAAATCAGATAGTGTTTCATGTGTTGATTTTTTAAAATGTTTGTCACACATTGTGAAGTTAAATAAAGCAAATTATCAATAATATAATTTTAAGATACTGCCACTATAGAAAAAAACAATCTGTAGGTAATTATGTGTCTGTTAGTTATCTATTGTTGAGTATCAAAACACCCCAAAATACAGTGGCTTCACACAAGAAGCATTTATTATTGTTACAAGGTGGCCAGTCAGCTGAATGTTTCTTTTCGTCACTGCTAGGATTGTGTCTGAGATCATCTGCGTGTAGGGTAGGCATCTCTGCTGACAAGGCTGGGATACCTCATAGGTTGGGAAAACACTTGGCTGGAGGCTGGCCTACGTTGGCCTTGGCTGGGATGACTGGGCTCTTCTTCACATGAGGTCTCTATTCAGCTAGCAATCTAGCCCAGGCTTATCTTCATTTAGCTTCAGGTGTTCAAGAGGAAGAAGGGCACAAGGATTTGTAAAACTCAGACTGGAAACTCCATCAGATCCCTCTGCTCCATCATGCTGGCCAAAACCAACCTATAAGGCCAGTTCAGAATAAAGTAAAGGCCAAAAAATGCTAGAAGGCCAATGATTAGAGCCATGGATAAGATCAGTATTGCATTAAGTGTTTTGTAAAATTATTTAAAATATTACACACAGATACAAGCTAAATGTATCGTTGTGATTACCTTGCCATATGAAATTAAAGAATCTACATTTTTCCATTTTATAAACTTTTCTGTTGTTTTATTCTAATGGCATACATATATCTGTTTCAAAAATAAGTGAAAGAGTCTCTTGTGCATTTAATGAAGAAAAATACATTGATCTTGTGGAAAAACAACATCCCAATTTAAAAATGAGTGGATCAGGAAAGAGAAGAAAAGAGATCACTTATGTGAGTTTCTCAAATAGTGAAAGGAGTATCACCATTTGGCAGTCTTCAGTCAGCCTCTTTCCCTTAAATTCCAAAATCACACTTCCGGGGTTGAGTAAGTATCAGTGAAGTAAAGACTCCTGACCATTTAGAGGCTGATGGCATCAGACAGACTAACAGAGATTTAACTGAATTTATTAACAGTCTTAAAAATAGACAGGAAAACAGAACACAGAGACGGGTTCTCATGCAAGTGTACATGATTTCATTCTGTTCACTTTGTTATGTCAAAAAGAAGAAAACACCTTCTGCTTCCTGTTTTCCAAAGGAAAGCAGTTATACATGAGATCAGGAGTCTAACTGTATCTTGGCGAAGAAAAAGAGAATTTGAGGACTGGGAATTTTCCATTTAGGGTAATATCAACAAGCTTGTCTACTGAGAGGAGACCAAGCCTGTTGAAATTGCTTTTGCTTTCATAGCTTTTTCCTGTCCAGGGAGCAGGAGCAGCCATGGCTGGTGAGTGGCTTCAGTTTTCCTGTTGTTTATGGCTGTCCTTTGAGAAAGTTATATTCAAGGGAAAGAAGAAGGCAGAGTGGAGGGGGTCTCCCAAAAGCTAACTATTTTACTCTGGGTATGGAGGGAGATATGTCAGCTTGGGGCACAGCACTAAAAATGCAAACCAAGTGTCTTCATTAATATGTTACAACTTCTCAAATGAAAGAGAAATGTAGAAACATCTGGATCTCTGTTCTTAAACTTTTCCTTTGATTTTAGACTCTTCTTTTAACTCATACTGACCTGAAATTCTCACCCATTTTATAAGTGTTCTGTTACGGTGAGGGTGAGAAGCCAGGTGGTTGAACAGGGTAACTTGCATTTCCTCCACATTTCTGCTCTCTGTGTGAACTTTCAATTACAGCAGCAAATGGGTCAGCTACAATATGTGCGCTCAATCTGGGCATACCGAGCTTCCCTGCCAGCCTTGATAAGGGAAACAAAAAAAGGTGTTATTTTACAGATGAATGCATTTATGCTACACATATTGAATGTAATGTCTTTTCAAACTAGTTATTGATAAAAGTGAAAGAAATTGAAGAGATCGTAGGAGACGCAAAGACTAAACTGAGTCAGCTGTCACTAAGTTCCTTAGTGAATTCACTTTGCTTCTCTGAATCTATTTCACCATCTATGAAAACGGAGAGAATTGAACAAGATAGGAGCTTCTCCACGTGTGGTCCTTGCACCAGAGGCTTTGGCATCACCTGAGGAATTGTTAGAAATGAAAATTCATGGGCCCATTCTCACCTATCAAATAAAAATTGTTTGGAGTAGGATGCAGGAAGCTCTGCTTACTAAGCTTTCTAGGTGATTCTTATGCACATTAAAATTTGGGAACCACTACCCTAGAATGGGGTATCTAAAGTGCTGTCCATATCTAAGATTCTATCATTTTCACAGATGAGAAACCATCCAACGGTGTTCCGGTCCACATGGTGAAGTTGCTGATCAGGACCTTTCTAGATGGCATTTTTGATGACTTGATGGAAAATAATGTGTTAAATACAGATGAGATACACCTTATAGGAACATGTCTAAAATTTGTGGTGAGCAATGCTGAAAACCTGGTTGATGATATCACTCAGACAGCTCAAATTGCAGGGAAAATATTTAGGGAACACTTGTGGAATTCCAAAAAACAGTTGAGTTCAGGTGACTATTGTGGGGCTAAGAGCTAGTAATTCATTCTTATTCTTTCTCTACTCTTCTTATTCAGTTTTTGTCCTCTTTATTTTTCCTTTCTCCAAGTGGAGAATAAACTATTCCCATCTTAGGACCTTCTTCACCAATCTTTTTTTTTTTTTTTTTTTTTTTAAGACAATATTTTGCTTGCTCTTGTCATGCAGGCTGGATGGAGTGCAATGATGCAATCTTACCTCATTGCAATCTCCACCTCCCCAGTTCAAGCAATTCTTCTGTCTCATCATCCTAAGTAGCTGATTTTACAGGCATCCTCCACCATGCCTGGCTAATTTTTTAATTAATTAATTAATTTATTTATTTATTTTTTAGTAGACACGGGGTTTCACCATGTTGCCCAGACTGGTCTCAAACTGCTGATCTCAGGTGATCCTCCTGTCTCAGCCCCCTAAAGTGCTGGGATTACAGGCATGAGTCGCTGGGCCTGACCTCCTGTCTATCTTATTTAATGTCACAAAATACCTTGATCATCCCCAATTACTTTTACACTGCTGTATACTTTTTTCTTTAACAATACTCACCCTATCACTCCATACAATTTACTTATTCATTATATTATTATGTCTCCCTCCGCTGAAATGTAAACTCCACCATGTGGGGGGTCTTTGTCTGCTTTGTTCATGAATATATCCTAAACACATGGAAATGATACCTGAAACATAATAGGTGCTCAGCAAATATTTGTTAAATAAACAAATGGTGCTGGGGACATTAAATTCAGTGACAGCCTTTAGCTATTCTGGGCTACTCTAGTTGCACAATGTGGACGCTGGAGTCATTCCAGATACAGAATATACAATAGGGGATATCCATTATCTTTTGCTTAGCTGTGGCTTTGCCCCAGAAAGAAATGTCTGGAAATCTAGATTTCTATTTAAGGAAGGAATACGGAATTCATGGCTTAGTGGGGTATAGATGTTTCCTTCTCTCTGGAACATGGGTTGCTACACTTTTTCTTTGAAAGATAATGAATATTTTAATCTTTCTGGACCCTGTGGCCTCTGTCATGACTCAAATCATCTATTGTAGCTCACAAACAGCAATAGACCATAAGTACATAATGGGTGTGCTGATGTGTATCCCAGTATAACTTTATTTATAAAACTGGGTGTTGGGCTGAATCTGACCCACAGGCCATGGTTTGCTGATTCCTACTCCAGACTGTAATATATAAATGAGTATATTCCCAATTCTTGGATATGCATCAAGAAAAAGCCAGTGAGCCAGGATGTTTAGCCATAACCTCTCCCCAGAGGTGGCATTTCAGTACATACTTAAACTGTGGGGAAGGAGTTGTGCCAAACTCTGAAACAAAAGCGTTCTCTAGAAAGGGGAAACAAGAGCAAGGACCCTGAGACAGTAATGCTCTTGCTGTGTAAGACAGTCACAGCCAATCTGACTGGAGAGTAGGAAATTAGAGAGAGTGTAAATGGAGCTATTAAAGAGTCAGGCCGGGATTTTATTTGCAATATAAAACATTGCAGGGTTTTGTTTTTGCTTTTTTTTTTCTTTTTTTTGGATTTTTTTTTTTAGACAACTGTTTATTAGTAGTCGAGGATCCTTACAAATTCCAGGAGTGTTGCATAGCTTCTGTTCTTCCTAGCCATCTATTACAGTTAACATCCATTACTAAAACAAGTGCTTAAACTTGTGTGAATATTAAAGAATGTTTTTATGAAAGCTAAGTTTTATCTTAGTTTACATAAAATAAGTTGACATTAAAAAGTAGAAGTAATATGACATATGATAAATTGCCCTGAGTAAGAACTTTGTACTCCCTTTACCAAAATGTAAATAAGGTGTTTCCAACTGACACGTTTTTAAAAAATAACAATCCTCAAGTTGAAAGAGAGCTGTTAATCTCCCACTTTTCTTTCTCCATCTCTTTCATTTTCCCTTTCTTATCATCTGTTTTATTTTCTTTCCCATTGACATTCTTTTTCTTGTTTATGTTTTTTCCTTTTCTCTTTTTTCCTCTGTTCTTTTTCTCCTCCTTTCCTTTTACTTTCTTCCCTCCATACTCTCAATTCTCCCTTTAATTTCACTGCCAATGTTGAAATCATTACATGCTAATTGAGCCAAGTAAGTTGTAACTGCAAGGGCATGTCCTAATGTCTACAGCAGAAAAATGATAAATGATGCATCTTGCCTTCATTTACACTACCTTAGAAGTTGTTAAACAAGGAGTGATAGGATAAGCGTCGCATCAGAAAGGCCAGTTGAAAGTGGTTTAAATATTTCAGTTAGGAAACAACAGCTTTTAGACTGGGTTTATGGCAATAGAGTTGATGAAAAGTTGTTAAATTTGAGACCTAGTTTTGGCAGCAGAATCAATGCAAATTGACTAATGGATTGGATATGGGATGTGAAAGAAAGGAAAGAATTAATAATGACTAGGTTTTTGGCTTGGCAACTGGGTGTATGGTGCCATTTACTGAGTCAGAGAAAACAGGTGTGCAGGAGACACAGATTTGAAGGAACGCACAATATCAGGAGTCCTGTTTTGTATGTTTACTTTGGAACATGTGGTACCTCCAATGGTGGACGCTGAATAGGCAAATGGATGGGCTCACAGAGAAATCTGGACTGGGAAAAATCTGGAGATTCGTCAGCATGTAGATAGTATTTAAGAGATTGAGACTGGAAGATGCCAGCTGGGAAAGAGCATTGATAGAGGATAACAGAGTGTCTGGCATAGAAAAACACAACTTTTGGAGGCATTGTGGGAGAGGAAGAACCAACAACTAAGACAGACAGATTTAGGAAGAATGGCTGGAAAATGCAGCATTACAGAAGCCTACAGAATGTATGTGAATGCTAAGAAATCTACATATAATCAGTGGTAGTTTGATAACTATGTTTTATTTAAGGATTGAGGATAACAGCCGGATTGGATTGCATACAAAAAACTAAGAGAAAAATTGGAAATAGCAAAAAATAAATAAATAAATAATGTTTTTCAGGCATTGTGTAGAGAAGTAAAGTAGTGAAATGGGACAATAATTGGCAAGGAAATAGGAAGGTTTTTTTTAAAAAAAATATATAGATATTAAGTCATGCTGATGTCAATAGGAATAGGTCTGTGGGAAAAGAGGAAGAGAATGATGTCACAGAACCTGAAGCTGAACAAATACCTGAGAAAAACCCTTGCTGGTGGGAGGGGATGGATTTCAGAGCTCAGGTGGAGGCAGTGACCTTAGATAGGAGGAAGGACACATGTTTTATGTAGTAAAAGAGAAAGTAGAGGAGGTGAGCAGAGATGTAGGCAAATTGATGGATTTTGTGGTTAAAAGATGAAATATTTCTTATGCAAAACTATTATAAGAAATAGAAGGCTTGTTGCCCTAAGGGAACAAAGAACCAGGTGATAACTTGTAGCTATTTTCAAGTATCTGAGGATAACTATTCACTAGCAGAATTTAAAAACTATTAACCTTGGTAGATACTATTCTAATATACTGGAAATACAAAGATAGAAGACCATCTTATCTATCCTAATTAAGGTTATAGTACAGTAAACACAATTAAAATACAATACAATAATTGTTTATGTTGAGGGTATTTTCATGTAAGAATGAAAAAATAGGGAAAGACACATTGGTCATGGAAGAATTCATGGGCTTTTACAGGGAAATGAATTAAATGTTTTCTGTATGATTCTGAGGTGGGAAATAACTATCAATACCTAGAAGGTACACTGTAATACACATAACTGTTCAAGAATGCCTTGGAATGTGTTGAGTTCCATGAAAGGGGAGATGTCTCAGAGAATGGTAATAATAAAGAAGGCATATTTCAAGTGACATACAAATATCTGAGTAGTGATTCCACTAGGCTAGACAAACATTACACTTCCTTCCAAATCTTAGTTTCTGTGTTTATATGATGCTAATGTGTTGGGTCTGAAAGATTAGTCCATTCCATGAACACTAACAAAAACACAGAAATTTATGACGAGGTCAGTAAGAAGCAAAAGGAAAATGGGGATGTATTCAATATTTTTGTTTTAGGCATTTTAAATATGAAGCAATTTTCTACTTCTATGAAACTTTTTCATGGACTGGCAGCAAGCAGTTTTGAGGAATGAGAGCCTAGCAAATAGGTCTGCAGGGTTGCAAGGCAGCAGACATTACTGCTTAATGAGCTACACGTTTTTTTTTTCTCTTTCAGCTCCTCTGGAAATCCAGGGTGCACAACCCAGTGGCAAGTTAAAGCTTTGACCTCATGCTCACTTCCACGAACTGAAGACGAAAAGGGCAGATGAGGTGATACGCTTTGAAATACGGAGACACAAGATTACTCATTCAGACAAGACACTGGGGACTTACTGGGATGCTTTAGCTCTCCTCACAAAGGCCTTAAGATCAGGAAATGGTCTAACCAACTGGTCTTCACATTACATTTTCTGTTTCTTCCATCTCATTTTGGGACACAGTCTAAACTCCTCTCCACCATCTAACTTAAGCCAACTTCATACAGTGAACACTTATTCCGCGTACATGCTTTCAGTCTGGTTTTCTGCCTCTTTCCTCACGAGGGTATATTTTCATGCAGAAACTTTTTGTCACTTACTCTATATTTATATTGGCCTGTTGTGTATGAACTTTGTAGGCAAAAGAGAAAAGGCCTAGGGAAAATCATTCTGTGTGTATTAATTGCAGATATATCCAGTGATGGAGAAAGAGGGCCGAACACTCTTGGCCCTCATCATCTGCAACAAAGAATTCAACTATCTTCATAATCAAAATGGTTCTGAACTTGACCTTTTGGGGATGCAAGATCTACTTGAAAACCTTGGATACTCAGTGGTTATAAAAGAGAATCTCACAGCTCAGGTAATGGCTTCGGAGAGCAGAACAAGCTGCTTTTTTTTTCACCCCCTTTAGACAGTTTTCAACCTCTTAATTGGCAGCTGCAAGAACAAGATATATGATATTATAGGAATTATACTTTCTCCAGAATAGGATCCCCTGGATTTTAGCCTTCTCTAATGCACAATCTTATAGCATATGCGTATGTGTATGTGTGTGTATTTAGAGAAATTCTATGTAGCAGAGTTTTAGTAAAAACGTTGGGTCTTTCTGATGTTCATAATCTGGAAGACATCTACTACTTGATGGTCTGGGTAAGACAAAAGCTTTGCACCCTGAAATGTCTGATACCTACAGAATTATCTTGTGAGACTTTTATAACGTCAATAGCAAGTGTCTAAATGTAAAGGGAGGTATATGGGGAAAAAAATCACACACATGCAAATATGTAATGAAACAGTTGCGTTTCTAGTTCTATTTTGCAAAACTTTAGAGGGATCATTTTAAACTAACTTTCTGCTGCTCCATAGTGAATGAATTTCATATTTTTATTATTTGTCATTTTTTATCTTTTTAAATAAAAACTTACAGAAACACCATTGTTAAACAGATTAAAGCAAAGTGGCCTTATCAGTGTCTTGTCACCTCACTTGGCCTTCATTTTACTCCATCTCCCAGCATCTTCAGAAACCTAAGGTTTTACTGAAAACCACTGGACAAGACACTACATAAAAACCCTACTAGCTTTAATATTCTATACAGCTAAATTTTCTAGTTTTATGCCAGAACACTATTTATCTTACAATCCCATTCAGTCTAAACCATCTGATTCCTTAGTACTGGCTCATTTTTGTGAACTCCACCTATTTGAGTACAAACTACATACGTGTGGAGACTTCCTTGATAGTGACTCAAGGGTCTCTTTCAGAAAATGGAAACAGCACTAAGGCAGTTTGCTGCTTGCCCAGAGCACCAGACCTCAGACAGCACATTCCTGGTGTTTATGTCACATGGCATCCTGAATGGAATCTGTGGGACTAAGCACTGGGATCAAGAGCCAGATGTTCTTCACGATGACACTATCTTCGAAATTTTCAACAACCGTAACTGCCGGAGTCTGAAAGACAAACCCAAGGTCATCATCATGCAAGCCTGCCGAGGCAGTGAGTCTCCAATTAGAAAGCTGTAAATCTTGATTTTGAGACCTCCGGGAGTGGCTGTGCACTTTTAAAAATTAGCCTGGTGTTCATTTTCCTAGGGATGGGCAAGAGAAACAACATTTCAGTACTACTCCTAGGTCCAGTGCACTTCGAAATTGTATTAAGTCCCTACCATTTTTTAAAGAAACTATAAGTACAATAATTGGAAACATCCCAATCATCTGGGACTATGTTGTCAACATGGTTGTTCTAAACTCAAGTGGGTTCTGTTTTGTTCCCAGTAAGTGAGGTGGTATTTCTAGTAGTAAGGTACTTGCATTTTTAAGTAATGCCATGATAAAATGTACTTAAGGAAAGATATCATTGTAAAAGAGAGAGTCTGTGTGTACGCATATGCCTATGGGTATGTGTATATGTGTATGCATATGTGTGTGTATGTGTGTGCATATGTATGTGTGTATGCGTGTGAATATGTGTGTGCATTTGTGTGTGTATATGTATGTCTATGCATATGTGTATGTGCGTGTGTATGTGTATGTGTGTGCATATGTGGATGTGTGTGCATATGAGTATGTGTGTACATATGTGTATGTGTGTGTGTATGTGTATGTGTGTGTATTTATAAATATCTCTTCTTTAATAAGACATAATGTCTCTCTCAGATGGTGCTGGGATTGTTTGGTTCACCACTGACAGTGGAAAAGCCAGTGCAGATACACGTGGTGGGCTCTTGCAAGGTAACATCTGTAATGATGCTGTTACAAAGGTTCATGTGGAAAAGGACTTCATTGCTTTCAAATCTTCCACACCACGTATGTGATTTCAGAGAGAAGAATTTCTAAATTTCTTAGTAGGTTACTAGATAGTAGGCTTAGCTATGATCATGTCTTATCACTGATAAGAGCATTTCTTCTCTAATTACCAGGATATTTTAGGTGGAGAAAAGATTTAAAATGCTGAGACTTTCATAATTAGAAAGCTATAATCTTGATTTGGGAAGAAACGTTCAAAGTTAACAGGACTTTGGAAGGATTTGGTGAGCATCAAGACTTGGAATAATCTAACTACAAAAAGTGAGGAGTTATTTGGTTTTGTTTTTAAAATGTAGCAATGGCACAGAAAAGTATCATTTTCTCACAGTGTAGCTCCACAGCCACTTATCAGCAATTAAAGAAGCCAACCACTGAAACCATTGTACTTGCTTCACACATCCCAGTAACTCCTGACCTATTATTATTAATCTAGTTTCAGGAAACTAGTTAACACTCAAATGCCTAAATTTTAACTAATTTAGGGTAATGAAGTTAATGAATAAAACATCAGTCCTTTGGCAGGAAAGTCATAATACAATGTAAAAATAGAGAATATTCTTGACCACTCCTGGTCGAAATTGCAGGAAATTTCTTTAACAATCATCCACAATATTATTCTATCAATGATTTGGATAACAGGAGCAATTTTTAATACCTCGTTTGCACAGTTCACAGTTCTAAATGCTCTATTGTAGGGATTTCAAATTTTAATGAACATAGAAATCATTTGGATATCCTTTCCAAATATAGATTTCTTATTCAGTAGGTCTGGAGTGGGGCCTTTCTGCCTTTCTTAAAAGCTTTATTGTGATGTTAGTGCTGTTGTTTGTTGCTGCATGTGAGCACTGAGGGACTAGAGGACACTCTGAGTCCAGCCTCGGGAATAAACAACTAGACAAGCTTCCCTTCTATTCATGTCATGTATTCAAGTTTTAATAAGATTTTATTTGAAAAATAAGGTCTACACTTATAACTGTTAAGGGAAGTTAAAGAGGTATATAAGGGCTGGTACAAATTCTGAAAGTATACTTAATTTATTTGGGGAAATACAATATAATATGCAAAATTTTCTCCTTTCTTTCTTTCCTTCCTTCCTTCCTTCTTTCTTTCTTTCCTAACTTCCTTCCTTCTCTCTCCTTCCCTCCCTCCCCCTTCCTTCCTTCCTTCCTTTCCATCCTTCCTTCCTCCGTCTCTCTCTACCTTCCTTCCTTCCTCTCTCTCTCCCTCCCCCCTTCCTTCTTTCTTTCTTTCTTTCTTTCTTTCTTTCTTTCTTTCTTTCTTTCTTTCTTTCTTTCTTTCTCTCTTTCTCTCTCTCTCTCTTTCTTTCTTTCTTTCTTCCTTTCTCTCTTTCTTTCTTTCTTTCTTTTTGTTTTACACGTAGTTGTGTGCTAGGCCTGGGCTCGGTGCAGGACAAACGATGCACAATTAAAGCAGGTATGGTTACTGAACTTCATGGAGTTTACACTCAGAAAGGCAGGCACTAACTGTGAGAAAAAACACAGGTACAATATAATGAGAATAAATAATAATTGTCAACACTGGTAAAAGCTTTAAAGAAAAATGTGTGTTCACATTTCATAAATGAAGGAATTAACAAATCAAGGGTAGGAGATGAAGATTTTAGACAGAAAAGGCAGTGTGCATGAAGAACTTACAGACAAAAGGGAGCTTAGGAGAGGGGGCTGGGTGGCTGGCACATGGCGTCAGGAAAGATGACAGTGGGGAGGCTGGAGAGTGAGCCAGGCACTGAAACATTGGAGGCCTTACATGATCCTTCATACTAATAGTAATAGGAAATTCTAGTAAGCCGTAAGCAATTAAATGATAAGATCTTTACTTTTAAAGATCACTCTGGAGGTTCTGTGTGGATAAAAAATAGTACAGCAAGAGTCGATATATGAGGACAGGTTAAATGCTAGTGCAATATTGCAAGCTATGGATGATACTGATAGTCTTGGGATATAATAAGTTGTTGTATCTAAGAAACAATTTGTATACAAAAATAATATGACTAACCACCCAGAGGTTTGGTGAATATATGTCAGGTGAACAAGAAGGTGTGATAGAAGTGACTCCAGCATGCAAGTAAATGGCAGTGGGGCCTTAGTTAAAACGGGAGATCTTCAAGAAGTTTTGAGGCGGTTTGGCATATTTTAAGATGATATGAAGAGTAGAGAGTTACACAGTTGTATATTTCAGAGGATAGATTTGCAATAGGAATAAAATTTTGAGAGATGCTGGCTTAAGGATAATATTTAATATCCTAAAAATGGACAAAATCACCTAAGAATTGAGAATAGTATGAGAACAGGCCCTGAAATGGAGGTTGAAATAACTCTAGAGTTCAATATTAGAGAAATAGGAACCAGCAAATTTGACTCACAAAGTAGAATCAGAGAACAAGAAAGAAGACAAGGAGTTTGTGTTGTCAGACTTACCAACAAAGAATCTGTTAAAGTTGCCAATGGTTTCTGATGTGAATGAAAGATCAGATGAAGGTGAGGCTTGATGAATGACTATTAGATTTAGTAACTTGGAGGTAATGGTTACCTTGAGGAAAGTCATTTGGTGAAGTTGGTGTTAGGCATAGGAGGGAAAAGCCTGATAGAAGTGAGCAGGATAAGGGAAATGGAATGGTGAATATAGACAGAATTGGAATTTTGACTTTAAAAAGTAAGGAGAAATCAGCAACGAGTTGCAGATAAAGTGGTAGTTAGAGAAGTATCGCCTTTTTTTCTAAATTATAGTAGCAACTTGATCATATTGAAATGGTAAACAGAAGCAGTCATTGAAAATATTTTTATACAACATAACAAAAAGTACAAAAAATACAGTATGAAACAAGTCAGGATGAAGAAGAGGTGCAGAATCAAGGAATGTCAAGAGCTGTAATATTTTTTTGTTATGTAGTTAGTGCTGAAAGGACTTACTCTCTTTTCTATTACTTGCAAACCCAGAGGATGTAACTTTGCTCTAGCCTACTAGAACATTCAAGGGGATTTATGAGTGAGGGTCCATGCTGGCTTTTTCTGGGCCTGCTATGGAAGCTGGAGGTACCATCTTTATTCAGCATTGGCTTCCCTCTCTTCTCCAAAGCAACAAAATCAGACTTTTTCCCAAAGGTACGGCTCCAGGAATCTTTCAAATGTATGAAAGTTCACATCCTCCAATATTTTGATGCCTTTTATTTGCAGATAATGTTTCTTGGAAACATGAAACAAATGGCTCGGTCTTCATTTCCCAAATTATCTACTACTTCAAAGAGTATTCTTGGAGTCATCATCTAGAGGAAATTTTTTGAAAGGTAGGGGTCTTCTATTATTTTTAATGTAATGCCGTAGAAAACTTTGTAGAGCCATTTGTGAATTTTTATAGAGAATCCCAAAGCTCTTCATTCATCTTGATGACCCTTCCTGTATTCCAAGTTTATTCAAAGAGGGAATGTTCCAAAATGCTACATAGAAGCAGTGTGGGTTTTCCAAATAACTTGATTCTGATAGCTTTGCTCACCCAGGGAATTCTTTTTAGAGTAAGAATTCATCTGTGTATGTGCCATATCTAAGGAAAAGCTAAAAATATCTTCTGTTTACTTTACCTAGCTACAGCCTTAATACACACCCTGACTTTTCTCACTCTTGAAAGAGTCAGGTTTTCCTTTTAGAACATCTCTAAAGGCTTTCTTTACTACTTTAGGTTCAACATTCATTTGAAAACCCAAATATACTGACACAGTTGCCCACCATGGACAGAGTATCCATGACACGATATTTCTATCTCTTTCCTAGGAATTAAGACTCATAAGAAACAACTCAGGTAAATGTATTCTAGAAGTGGATTTGGGTGCTGCCTGCTCAGTCTATTCAGAAAGTCTGGATAGAATGGAGAATAATGATGGCCTGTCAGCTGCCCACTAGTTATAGAGGCTCGTGTTGTTTTCCTTTTCTTAGTGACCCCCAGTGAAACCCTGGTTTTATATGACATCAGTCATAGTATAATGGTTGAATAACTAATGGTAACCCAACAGTGGTAAGCTAGAAAACCCTTTATTTTTAATTTTTTTAAAGGAAATTAGAGTGGGGAATGTTGGATTCTGATGCATGCAGAAAATAAAGTCATTGGTATTGTGATGTACAGCCTGTGTTTGTCTCTCTTCACCCAAAAGTCAGTTTTGCTGAGTCACATTCCCCTCTGTTTGTGATGAGGCTTTCCTATACCACATGTCTGACTAGCTACTAAATCTATGCTGAGGCAATGGCGCCCTAGTACAGATCTTCCCAGTTGGGGGATGACAGGTCCGTAGCCCTTTTCTAAAGGTATTTCTCAGAGTAGAGATTAGTTATATTTACATCTTACCTCTAATAGCCAGATTACTGATGTTCTTTTCTCTCTACTTTCTCTAGGAAAATTAAGGCATCATGGTGTCTATGAATCTGCTATTTGAAAGTATCAATTTTGGATTAAGAATATTTTTATACCAAACTTCTCAGCTGTACACCTTTTGCAAATACCAGGCTAAAATCAATTTCATATTGTTGCTAAATTAATGCTTAACAAATTTTTATTATAAAATTGTGCTTGTTTTCTCATTTTGCCATAAAATAAGTCATGCTTATAGGTGAAAAAATTAAGTATTAAAAAGCATAAACAAGAAAAAAATTAATGAAGAAATAATCATTGTCAACCTTTTTAAAACTATTCATAAAAACATAAGTTATTTTATATAGCTTATTTATTTTGTATATCCAATTTTGTGTCCTTTTTATTATATTGTTATAACATTACTACTAGTAATAAAAATGCCCTAAATATAAATTTCAATTTTATAAATTCATCAGGTAAATATATATTTAACTTTCACCTGACTTTTAGATGTTGATTTCAATATTCTTATATTTTATTTTATTTTTTATTTCATTAGGTTTATGGGGAACAGGTGGTGTTTGGTTACATGAAAAAGTTCTTTTGTGGTGATTTATGAGGTTTTGGTGAACTCATCACTCGAGCAGTGTACACTGTCCCTAATGTGTAGTCTTTTATACCTCAACCCACTCCCACCTTTTCCCCATAGTCTCCAAAGTCCATTGTATCATTCTTATGGCTCTGTGTCCTCATAGCTTAGCACCCACTTATGAGTGAGAACATACGACATTTAGTTTTCCATTCCTGAGTTGCTTCACTTAGAATAATGGTCTCCAATTCCATCCAAGTTGCTGCAAATGCTATTATTTCATTCCTTTTTACAGTAGCATTCCATGGTGTGTATGCATATCACATTTTCTTTATCCATTCATTTATTGATAAGCATTTGGGCTGTTATCACAGTTTTGCAATTGCAAATTGTGCTGCTATAAACATGCATGTGCGAGTATCATTTTTATAATGACTTCTTTTCCTCTGGGTAGATACCAAGGAGTGAGACTGCTGGATCAAGCAGTAAATCTACATTTAGTCCTTTAAGAAATCTCCACACTGTTTTCCATAGTAGTTGTACTAGTTAACTTTCCCACAAACAGTGTAAAAGTGTTCACTTTTCACCACATCCACACCAACATCTATTTTTTTTTAAAATTTTTTGATTATGGGCATTCTTGCAGGAGTAAGGTGGTATTGCATTTGATTTGCATTTCCCTGATAATTATTGAGGTTGAGCACTTTTTCATATGTTTGTTGGCCATTTGTATATCTTCTTTTAAGAAGTGTTTATTCATATCCTTAGCCCACTTTTGATAGGATTGTTTCTTTCTTTCTTTCTTGCTAATTTGTTTGAATTTCTCATAGATTCTGGATATTAGTCCTTTGTCAAAGGTATAGATTTCTCCCGCAGAGTGGGAGAAAATCTCCCATTTCCACATATTTTACACGATCTTACGTGTGCTGTGAGAACAGATTCCTCCCCCCCACACATGTATTTTAAAAATTGTACTTTTATTATAAGTGTTACACTTTACAGTCAAAGGCATACCAAATATTAAAGCAACATAACACAAGAAATCCCATTCACCAATCACCATTTAAACATAAATGATGGATTCCGTTTTTTATTAAACCCATTTAACATTTTGTATAGTGTTTTCATGGATTCCAGGAATGGCTTCCCCTTCTCAAATGATCAACTTCAAGTCTTCTCCATTTTTCCCATCTGATTCCACAAAAAGCAGTGCCATTACATGCCCTACTAGAACTGTGGATACCCTTTAAAACAAGTGGAAGATGACAGGGTGGGGCTGATTAGGTCTAATCTCAGTGAACACTGGTTAGTATTTAACTTCTAGGTACATATCTTAAGGAGTATACATTTAACTGTTTTTAATTTGTATATTTTTAAGTCTTATTTTTTAAAACCAGTTTACTGAGGTGTGATTGACATATATAATGTACACAACTTAATAAGTTGGAGATAAGTATGCACTCCTGAAACCGTCACCACAATCTATGCCATAAACATCTCTCTCTTCTCCAAAACATCCTTCCATTTCTGTTTCTTATTATTATTCCATGAGTGTGAGTGAAAAGAACACTTAACATAAAATCTACCCTCTCAGCAAATTTTAAGTTTACAATACAGTATTGGTTAATTTTGGCACCATCCTGTAGATTTTTATCACTTTTTCCATCTTCTGTAACTGAAGATTTGCATGTATTCATCTATTTTGTTTATTATATGGTGAAAGGCAGCGTGGCATAATTTGCCAACAGCTTTGGAGCCTAGTGGCAATTTTTTGTTGCTTACTCACTGTGTGAACATGGGGAAGTTCCTTCATCTTTCTGAGCTTCTATTCCTTCCTCTGTAAAGTGGAATGATTCCTCTTATTTCTCAAGCCCCTGTAAAACATAAAAGAATGAAAGTGAGATTTGTAGTAGAAATTCAGTACCAAGAAACAAAATTCAATTACTATGCAATCTCTTGCAATGCTTATAAACTGCACTTTTTGATCACCTTTTGCTAGGTTTTCTGTTGACATTCTGTGGAAAGTGGGTAAATGTCAGGTTATAAACTTGTCTTCCAAATCTGTAAAGATAATTCCCAAGCTATGCTTTTCTTTTTAAAAACATCCGCAAAACAAAAATATAAACAAAAACATAGTGAACGTCATAGCCCAAGGCATACCCATCTGTATCATCATAGATGATGTGTCCAGGAGAGACATCACACAACTCATCACATGCTTCCAGTGATATTCCTGGCACTATCACCTAGAGGAAGTATTTCAGAAGGTAAGCCTTTCTTTCATTCCTAGTCATTCATCCATTTGTTCAAGAAGAATTTGTCGTGATTCACCTTTCACTTCACTCTGACAATCTTTGTCAGGCAAGTGAAAGTAGAGAGATACCTAGTTTCTGTCATTCAAGTGTTTAAAATATGGTTTAGGAAAAAGCAGTTCCAATATATCTCAGCAGGAGATCAAAGTAAAACAAAATAATGTCAAACATAAGCTTTATGTTTTAGGCTATGAGTTCTTAAGTTTCAGAGAATGAAAAATATTTTGAAATACTTTTTATTATTTATTAAATGAATAAAAGTGGGTGGTCTGCTAGGTCATTGGGTCTATCCTGGTGACAGTGGGGTTCACGAGGCATGCATAATGTCAGCCTATCTAGGACTCACATTTTTGTGGGAGGTATAGATACTGATAATGTGGGTTACTGAACAAATACGTGTTTACAGACTGTGATACGATCCATAAAGGCATGTGAGAGGGAAGAAAAAAGTCACTTTTTCAATGGAAAATTGCAGCAGGAAAGGCTTGCTCCTCCTTGCCCAACGTGGGACATTCCTTATTCCCACTCCTTCTTACGTTATTCTTCTCCATAACTCTTACCTGCCCCCACTCAGCATATATTAATAGCTTATGTATTTGTCTGGTTGTTTTTTTTACTCATATTTACTTTCTAACATGCAAACTTCAGGATTATGGGGATTTGCTCGGCACCCCAGCAAAACTGGCATACAGTAAATAATAATTAATAATAGTTGAATAAATAGATGCATAAGTGAATAAAGAGAAAATCTATTCTATTTAATCTAAATACATTCTATTTTTTAAAAGAGAAATCATAATTGGTATTAACACAGAATCGTGTGATTGTTTATAAAGTAAAAACTGTAGAGAACAGTACGATTCCTGTGGGAAAAGAAGAATACACCTCTGGCGTTTAAAGAAGAAAGCCATCCAGGACTGGCGCCGCAGCTCATACCTGTAATCCCAGCACTTTGGGAGGCCAAGGTGGGCCAGTTGCTTGAGTCCAAGAATGAGAGGCCAGCCTGGGCAACATGGCAATACTCCGTCTGTACATAAAATACAAAAATTAGCCTAGTGTGATGGTGGGCGCTTGTAATCCCAGCTACTTGGGATCTGAGGTCGGAGGATTGCTTAAGCCCAGAAAGCCGAGGTGGCAGTGAGTGGAGATCATGCCACTGCTCACCAGCCGGGGAGACAGAATGAGACACTGTGTCAAAAAATAAAAAAGAAAATAAAAGAAGAAGAGTATGAGAAGATTGAAGCATAAATTGAGACAGAGTTTCTGTGGCTAAAGACCTAGGAAGTTAAATCTTTTAGGATAATTAGGAATTAGACATTGCACTTTCAAGCGTATTCTTAGAAAAAAGAGCGAAACACTCTGGATTTAGAGTAAGTAGAATCTCATCAATTAGTCCAAAAGACTACAAGGTCAACTATTTGGTGGAGATGTGAAAGTTGTTCAGCGTTCAAGTCTTAAAGACAAGATACTGAGACTTAATTCTCATTCAGTGGAGGAATCAGCCTTGGTGGGAGTTGAAAGTACAGAGTCATTCCCTATCCTGCCCTCATGAACCATTTCCAAGGGATAACTGATTGTCTGATCTGTAGGTCAGAAATGGAAAACAGAGGAAATGAATGTTGAAAGGCTTTGGATTAGACATGAGGTGTTTATCCTGATGTAAAGGGTACAGTCTGACATGGAGTGTGAATTCTAAGAGGCAGTGTACAATGTTGAGAAGATAGAATACCCGTGAGCTTGGTCCTACGAAACCTGCAAGCTCTGTTCATTCCAGGACTTCCCTGGTTCTTGGTTCAAGATGCTTTCTGAGTCTTGAAAAGAGTCGTATCTCATCTATAGCCTACTTTCTTTTTCAGATACAGCAAGCATTTGAAAGTCCGGAGGCAACAGTCCAAATGCCCACCCTAGAACGAGTGTCCATGACAAGATATTTCTGCCTCTTTCCTGGCAATTGAAAATGATTAAGTATTGAGAGTTGCTGGTGGTGCATGAAAAAAGTGACAGCATGATATTGGAGGTGAGGTCCGATGATCAATGACAGCTGAGTACTTGGACAGCCAAATGAGTGTACTTGTTGACATAGTCTGGTGATTATCTGCTATTTTTTATTCGATTTTTTTGCATTTGGGTTCCCCCAACCGTACAATTAATCAGGAAATCAATCAATCAAGGACGTAAGGAAAACCGAGGTCGAATGAGATAATAAAAACCCCAAGGTAGCATTTACTGAAATAGAAACGTGCTCTTACATCCATTATTATTTATATTCATTTACCTCTCATACTCTTTCTCTTTTTTTCTCCTTTTCTTTTGTGTGCACGTGCACACACACACAAACACATACAGACACAAACACATATTGAGTTACCAAACATTGCATCAAACTCTGAACAAAAAAGAATAAACAGAGGCACTAACTCTGGAGAAAGCACTACTTTGATTTTCTGAGTGAGGATATCACAGCAAATACCACATTACTGACATTCAGCTACATTACAAAATGTATCCTACACTGTAGAGTTTGTGTTGTTCCAGCCTCGCGTTCTCAGAATGTTCTCACAATGCCAATCACAAAAAACTCACAGGCTCTTTTCAGACCCTCAATCACTCTCCAGAAGTTCCTTCAAGCTTATTAACAGGTAAACTTTTATTTTTACTCTTTTGGTAAAAATGTTATAGATTTGGTACATACAGTCTGGATCAAACGTTTACTTTCTTCACTCATAACAGCTTCATTTAATGCTATATTTTAAGCCTATTATCAATCTCCATCTCAGATACATAATTAAAATTATACTCTATACTCAACTGTGTAAAGGTTATCTCAATACTTCCAATATTTGCCACATAATCTTTTACTCTTGGTTTCTGACACTACACTCCAGTTACAATATTGCATCATTTTAGCATAACAGCTTTCAGTGCCTAATCCATCCAATGGGGCTATATTTGGATGTTGTTTGTTTGACTAATATTTGCAACATTAACCATGCACCAGGTTCATTTCTAGATGCTTGGAATATGCCAGTTAACAAAGCAAATAGATTCCTTACACCCAGAAAGTTTATATACTAGTGAGTAGAAACAGACTCTGAATACATAAACAGGTAAATATATCACAAGCCAGAACACACACATACAAAAAAAAAAAAAAAAAAAAAAAGCTAAGAGGAAACATAAAGGAAGACAAAGGAAAACACAGAATGATGGATGCTGTACTCCTATAGATATTTCACTCAGGAAAGCCTGCCTTGAAATAATGAAATGAGAACAAAGAATGGACAGGGTTGGAAAGTGAACCTTGTGGTTCTTATGCAGGAAAAGTGTCCCAGCACAGAATATAGCAGTGCAAATGCCCTGAGGTAGAAATGCACTAAATATGTTTAAAGAACTGCCATGAGAAAGTGTGACCAAAAGAGAACATGAGTGGGGAAAATGGCAGAGACATATTAGGAGAAGCAGTGTAAGGCCAGATCTCGTGGTTATTGATTATCACATGGTAAACCTTTAAAAATTACTATCTGAGTGAGACAGGAAGTGTTTCTAGTGCTTTAGAAAAGTGAAATGACATAATTTTACTTAGACTTTACAAAGACCACATTTTCATGAATAGACTAAGAGGTCACAGATGGAAGTCAAGAGAAGTGTCAGAAACACATGGAAGAGGATGGAAGAAGAATCATGATGAGGGATGGGATAAAGGCATCAAGGGGTAACCATCTTGACCTTCTGTTCTTTCTCTCCCCAGCAGGAAACCACAAGCAGCCCAGCCGTCCTTTATCAACTTCAAGGAGCCCCTTTACTAGTGCATCTTGCACGTTTAACATTTTGTGTTTCAATAAAAGTGAAGACAAATGAACTGTGTCTTTTTCGTTTTCTAATAGAGAATATAATTTCACTGAAAATGGTGGGTGAGTCTAAATGAAGTGGAAGAAGCTAACTGGATTTTTTGTCTTTATGGCTCACATAATATCTGATGAAGAAAACTGACTGTGACTTAGCCCCAACAATAGGATGAAAGAAGATGTTGCTGAAAACTATAGTGCCATAGCGTCTCATACCCATTAGAATGATTCCCATCAAAACAAACAAACAAACAGAAAATAACAAGTGTTGGCAGGGATGTAGAATAATTAGAACCCTGTGATCTGTTGGTGAGAATTTCAATTGGTACAGCTACTGTGGAAAACTGCATTAACAGTCCTGCACAAATTAGAAGTAGAGTTTCCATATGATCCAGAATTTCCTTCTATGGGTACATACCTAGAATAATTGAAAGCAGGGTCTCAAAGATATATTCATACACCCACAATCATAACAGCATTGTTCACAAAGTCTAAAATGTGAAAGCCACCCAACTAACCAATAAATGATAAATGGATAAGCAAAATGTTGTATACACTCATAATGGAATTTTAGCCTTAAAAAGGAAACTCTAACATTTGTTACAATATGAATGAACCTTGAGAACATTAGGCTATGTGAAATAAGGCAGCAACAGAAAAACCAACACTGTATGATTTCACTTACATGAGATAACTGGGGTATCAAATTCATAGACATAGAAGGTAGAATGGTGATGGTCAGGGGCACTGGGGAGGAGGAAATGGGAAGTTATTATTTAATGATATAGAGTTTCAGCTTTATAAGATAAAGAGGAATTCTGGAGGTAGATAGGGGTGACTGTTATGACATTATGAATGTATTTAGTATCACCAAACACTACATGTAAAAATGTTAAGATGGTCAATTTTGTGGTATGTATTTTTACCACAATAGGAAATTAGGAAAAAATGGTGTAATTGGAGGTGAGAAAAGATGGAGTAAATTGCACCTGGGAAACTCTGCTCCACTTACACAGAGGAGAATTAAGCTACTATGCAAAATTGATGAAGAAATGAGAGTTAAGTGTATTATTTATTATTTCAAATTGAATCAAGGAAATAATTGAAAATCACACTATCATCAATATT
This sequence comes from Pongo pygmaeus, assembly GCF_028885625.2. Lineage (NCBI taxonomy): Eukaryota > Metazoa > Chordata > Mammalia > Primates > Hominidae > Pongo > Pongo pygmaeus. The sequence continues at coordinate 106,478,802 of NC_072382.2, read as the reverse complement.
AGGTAGAACAGGAAAGAGATTTGGCAGTGTGAATGAGCTACATTTCATTTTTCATATGAGACAGTGAATAGCATTGTTTGCAGTCTATAGATCATGAAATAGATAAAACAGGCATTATTAGGTGTTCCAAAGATTGCCACCAAATAAAAGCAAATAACTTAAGGAAATTACACCTAGTTTGTGGGACTGAAGATAAAAATCATAAAAATCTGATTTTTATTGCAGCCCTTTCTCTACTACTGGATAAGCTTCCTTGCAAATGCTATTAACTTGATAAAACATTTTAAAATTATTATCTATCCATATTTTAATTACTGTACCGCTATAAAAATCAGATAGTGTTTCATGTGTTGATTTTTAAAAATGTTTGTCACACATTGTGAAGTTAAATAAAGCAAATTATCAATAATATAGTTGTAAGATACTGCCACTATAAAAAAAAATCTGTAGATAATTACATGTCTGTAAGTTATCTGTTGTTGAGTATCAAAACAACCCAAAATACAGTGGCTTCACACAAGAAGCATTTATTATTGTTACAAGCTGGCCAGTCAGCTGAATATTTCTTTTCGTCACTGCTGGCATTGTGTCTGAGATTATCTGTGTGTAGGATAGGCATCTCTGCTGATAAGGCTGGGATATCTCATAGGCTGGGAAAACACCTGACTGGAGGCTGGTCTAGGATGGCCTTGGTTGGGATGACTGGGCTCTTCTACACATGGTGTCACCAATCAGCTAGCAATCTAGCCCAGGCTCATCCTCATTTAGCTTCAGGTGTTCAAGAGGGAGAAGGGCACAAGGATTTGTAAAACTCAGGCTGAAAACTCTATCAGATCGCTCTGCTGCATCATGTTGGCCAAAACCAAGTCATAAGGCCAGTTCACAATTAAAGTAAAGGCCAAAAATGCTAGGAGGTCAATGATTAGAGGCATGAATAAAATCAGTGTCGTATTGTTTTATAAAATTATAGAAAAAAATACACACAAAGATGCAAGCTACACAAATAATTGTGGTTACATTGTCATGTGAATTAAGGAACCTAGATGATCTTTTTCCATTTTATAAACTTTTCTAGTGTTTGATTTTAATGGCACACATATATCTACTTCAAAAATAAGTGAGTCTCTTGTTCATTTATCAAACAAAAATACTTTAATCTCATGAATAAACAACATCCCAATTTAAAAATGAGTGGATCTGGAAAGAGAAGAAAAGAGATAACTTGTGTGAGTTTTTCAAACAGTAAAGGGAGTATCACCATTTGGCAGTCCTCAGTCAGTCTCTTTCTCTTACCTTCCAAAATCACACTTCCGGGGTTGAGTAAGTATCAATGAAGTAAAGATTCCTGACCATTTAGAGGCTGATGGTGGCAGAGAGACAAACTGAGGTTTAATTTGATTTATTAACAGTGTTAAAAATAAGTGAGAAAAAACAGAATGCAGAGACGTGTTCTCGTGTGAGTGTGCATGCTTTGATTCTGATCACTTTGTTACATCAAATAGAAAAAAAACACCTTCCGCTTTCTGTTTTCCAAAAGAAAGCAGTTATATACATATGAATCAGGAGTCTAATTGTTGGCAAAGAAAAAGAGAATTTGAGGACTTGCAGTTCTCCATTTAGGGCAGTATCAACAAACTGGTCCACTGAGAGCAGTACAAGTCTGTTGAAATTGCTTTCACTTTCGTAGCTTTTTCCTTTCCAGGGAGCAGGAGCAGCCATGGCTGGTGAGTGGCTTGTTTTTCTGTTGTTTATGGCTGTACTTTGAGAAAACTGTAGTTCAAGGGAAAGAAGAAGGCCGAGTGGAGAGGGTTCTCCCAAGACCTAATTATTTTGCTCTAGGTGTGGCGGGAGATATGTGAACTTGGTCACAGCACTAAAAATGTCAACCAAGTGTCTTAGTTAATATGTTACGACTTCTCAAATGAAAGAAAAATGTAGAAACATCTGGATCTCTGTTCTTAAACTTTTCCTTTGATTTTAGACTCTTCTTTTAACTCATACTGACCTGAAATTCTCACCCATTTTATAAGTGTTCTGTTATGGTGAGGGTAAGAAGCCAGGCGGTTGAACAGGGTAACTTGCATTTCCTCCACATTTCTGCTCTCTGTGTGACATTTCAGTTACAGCAGCAAATGGGTCAGCTACAATATGTGCTTTCAATCTGGGCATACCGAGCTTCCCTGCCAGCCTTGATAAAGGAAACAAAAAAGGTGTTATTTTATAGATGAATGAATTTATGCTACACATATTGAATGTAATGTCTTTTCAAACTAGTTATTGATAAAAGTGAAAGAAAATGAAGAGATCATAGGAAACGCAAAGACTAAACTGAGTCAGCTGTCACTAACTTCCTTAGTGAATTCACTTTGCTTCTCTGAATCTTTCACCATCTATGAAAATGGAGAGAGTTGAAGAAGATAGGAGTTTCTCCACGTGTGGTCCTTGCACCAGAGGCTTTGGCATCACCTGAGAAATTGTTAGAAATGAAAATTCATGGGCCAATTCTCACCTATCAAATAAAATTTGTTTGGACTAGGATGCAGGAAGCTCTCCTTACTAAGCTGTCTAGGTGATTCTTATGCATGTTACAATTTGGGAGCCACTACCCTAGAATGGGGATCTAAAGTTCTGTCTAAAATTCTGTCATTCTCACAGATAAGCAGCCATCCAAAGATGATCCAGTCAACATGGTGAAGTTGCTGGCCAGGAACGTTCTAGATGGCATTTTTGATGACTTGATGGAAAATAATGTGTTAAATACCGAAGAGTTACGCAGTCTAGGAAAAGGTGTGAACTTCCTGGTGAACAACGCTGAAAACCTAGTTGATAATATCACTGAGAAAGCTCAAATGGCAGGCAAAATACTTAAGGACCGCCTATTGAATCCCCCAAAACAGCTGAGTTTAGGTGAGTATTGTGGGGCTAAGAGCTAGTAACTCATTCTTTCTCTACTATTCTTATTCAGTTTTTGTCTTCTTTATTTTTCCCTTCTCCAAGTGGAGAATAAACTATCCCCATCTTAGGACCTTCTTCACCTATCTTTTTTTTTTTTTGAGACAGAGTCTCACTCTGTCACCTAGGCTGGAGTGCAGTGGCACGATCTTGACTCACTGCAATCTCCACCTCCCTGGTTCAAGCAGCTCTCCTGCCTCATCCCCCTGAATAGCTGAGTTTACAGGCACCCTCCACCACGCCTGGCTAATTGGTTTTGTTTTGTTTTGTTTTTAGTTGAGATGGGGTTTCACCATGGTGGCCAGACTGGTCTCGAACTCCTGATCTCAGGTGATCCTCCTGTCTCAGCCTCCCAAAGTGCTGGCATTACAGGCATGAGTCACCAGGCCTGGCCTCCTGTCTATCTTATTTAATGCCACAAAATACTATGATTAACCCCAATTACTTTTACACTGCTGTTTATTTTTTTCTTTAACAATACTCACCCTTGTCACTCCCTTCAATTTACTGGTTCATTATATTATTATGTCTCCCTCTGGTGAAATGTAAGCCACGCCATGTTGGGGATCTTTGTCTGTTTTGTTCATGTATCATTTCCTAAATGCATGGAAATGATACCTGACACATAATAGGTGCTCAGTAAATATTTGTTAAATAAACTAATGGTGTTGGATACGTTAAATTCAGTGATAGCCTTTAACTATTCTGGGCTACTCTGATTTCACAGTGTGGACTTTAGTGTCATTCCCAGATACAGAATGTACAATAGGGAATATCCATTATCTTTTGCTTAGCTGTGGCTTTGCCCCAGGAAGAAATGTCTGGAAATCTAGATTTCTATTTAAGGAAGGAATAGGGAATTCATGGGTTAGTGGGGGTATAAATGTTTCTTTCTCTGTGGGGCATGGGTTGTTGCACTTTTGCTTTGAAAGATAATGAATATTTTAATCTTTCTGGACAATGTGGACTCTGTCATGACTCAAATCATCTACTGCAGCTCACAAACGGCAGTAGACCATAAGTACGTGATGGGTGTGTTGATGTGTGTCCCAGTACAACTTTATTTATAAAACTGGGTGTTGGGCTGAAGCTGACCCACAGGCTGTGGTTTGCTGATTTCTACTCCAGACTGTAATATATAAATGAGTATATTCCCAGTTCTTGGACATGCATCTGGAATTATTTTTGTTGTAGATAATTTTTATACATAGATGTACTTTCTTTCCTCAGAATGAACAATGCTGTTGCATAAAAACTTTGATTAAAGATTTTGATTATTCCTTGAATTCTATAAGAAGACAGATAACAAGCTCCCCTTTGTTTTATAGAAACTCGGCCTCCCTTTACACTTGGCTGAAGGCTAGATTCCTCTAGAACAAACTTGATGCTTAGAGAATGGGCCAAATCTTCATACTTCATAGAGTAGCCCCATGCTAGCATAGTCATCTACTCATTAGTGAAAGGGAAAGACTGTGAAGTGTGTAGGTTCTTGAAACTTAGTTCTGCAAACAAATCTGCGTTTTATATTGTTTCAGAATATCAACTTAAGAGTGAGGACACGGAATCTGAAGAAAGCTCTGCATCATCTTCCTCTTCCACAGGTAACTGCCTCCAAATGCCAGATTCCAAAGGAAAACTCTTAGTCTATTGTGAAAAGGTATCCCAGTAAAGCCCTGGGAAACCTGTGTTTTCAGTCATTTTAATCCTTGGAAATGGCTTTCAGAGTAGTGCACTGATCCTAAACCTTTTCTTCATTCTATTGCAGAATCTGAAGAAGAAAATGAAAAAATCAGAGATGAAGAAAAAGCTGCATCAGCCCAGTCAATGGCTGTTTCTCCAACAGGTAAATTGCCACCAAAAAAGTGGCTCATGGGAACCCTCAGGCATTGTTTGGGGGTAAGATAGCCTTAGAATGAGCTCTGTGTTACAGAGGAAACACCACTGCATTGAGGTTCAGACAACATGGGTTATCTCTCACCTCCTGTTGTAGCAACGTATCTCAAAGCAAGATTAGCACTTATATCCCTGCTCTTCAATTCTCCTCAAAACCCAGAACTGAAAGTGAAAATGAAGAAACTGAGCAGAATGCTGTGTTGGTCCAAGCATCAGCTCTAGCACTGACAGGTAATATCTATCCATGGACATGTATTGACATTATTTGAGATAAGGCAGACTTTTTAAAGGTCTTATGGGGTAGTGCAAAGAGAACTGGAATAAAAGCTAAGAACACTGTATATGCTGAGCCCACCACTACCACTGACTATGTGCTTTGGTGTAAATATCCTCACATTTCTGACACTCATATTTTTAAATGGAATTCATAACATCTTTAAAAAATGTGTAAAACTACAGATATATAAGAAACTACTAACTGCACAAAACAGAATAAGGAAGTGGTTAAGAAAAGCACGTACAAAACAGTAAAAACTGCATATGAGTCACATTCTATGTAGTGACCAAGGAAACTTATAGAGCTACATTATAGAGCTACAACTATAGAGCTACATTGTAGAGCTACATTATAGAGCTACATTAAAGAATTGTAGTGTCTAGAATGACAGGATGAGCATAAATAATAGTATTGTCTTCCGAGTGCCATATTTTCAAAAGTTCTGAACAAACTTAAAAAGAAATAAAAACTTTGTAACCTTTATCATGGTTTTATCTATTCAGTATATATTAATTGAAAACATACTGTATGCTGTCTAGTACTGTGTGTATAGCAGTAACTAAGATAGACAAAGCTCCTGCTCTCATGGAGTTTACAATGTAGGGAAGTAGGTATATAATAGACATATAAATAATAAATGGTGTGATTTCAGAGAATGCATAAAATAAAAGAGGATTAGGTCATAGAAGTGGTGTGTGTGTGTGTATGTGTGTGTGTGTGTGTGTGTTTGTGTGTATGCACGTGTGTGGGTCAGACAGGGATGGTCAAGGGAAGACCAGTGAGCCAAGGTGTTTAGCCATGACCTCGCCCCAGAGGTGGCATTTCAGTACATACTTGAACTGTGGGGAAGGAGTTGTGCCAATCTCTGAAACAAAAGTGTTCTCTAGGAAGGGGAAACAAGAGCAAGGACCGTGAGACAGTAATACTCTTGCTGTGTAAGAGGGTCACAGCCAATCCGACTGCAGAGTAGGAAATTTGGGGGAGTATAAGTGGAGCTATTAAGGAGTCATGCCTGGGATTTTATTTGCAAAAGAAAACATTGCAGGATATTGTTTTTTTGTTTGTTTGTTTGTTTTGGACAACTGTTTATTAGTAGTTAATGATCCTTACAAATCTCAGGAGTGTTGCATAGCCTCTGCTCTTCCTAGCCATCTACTACAGTTAACATCCATTGCTAAAACACGTGCTTAAACTTATATAAGTATTAAAGAATATTTTCACGTGAGCTAAGTTTTATCTTAGTTTACATAAAATACGTTAACATTAAAAAGCAAAAGCAATATAAAATACAATAAATTGACCTCTCTGTGTAAGAATTTAGTACTCCCTTTTACCAAAATGTAAATAAGGTGGTTCCAACTGCGGTTTCTTTTTTTTAATAATAACCCTCAAGGTGAAAGAGAGCCGTTAATCTCCCACTTTTCTTTCTCCATCTCTTTCATTTCCGCTTCTTACCATCTGTTTCATTTTCTTTCCATTGACATTCTTTTTCTTGTTCCTCTGTTTTTCCCTCTTCTCTTTTTTTCCTCTGTTCTTTTTCTCCTTCCTTTCATTTACTTCGCTCTGTACTCTCAATTCTCCCTTTAATCTCCCTGCCCATGTTGAAATCATTGCATAGTAATTGAGCCAAGTAAACTGCAACTGCAAGGACATGACCTAATGTCTACAGCAGAAAAATGATAAATGATGCAACTTGCCTTCATTTACACTACCTTAGAAGTTGTTAAACAAGGATTGATAGGATAAGTGTCGCATCAAAAAGGCCAGTTAAAAGCGGTTTAAATATTTCAGTTAGAAAAACAATAGCTTTTAGACTGACTTTATGGCAATAGAGTTGATGAAAAGTTGTTAAATTTGAGACCTAGTTTTGGCAGCAGAATCAATGGAAACTGACTAATGGATTGGATATAGGATGTGAAAGGAAGGAAAGAATTAATAATAACTAGGTTTTTGGCTTGGCAACTGGGGTGAATGGTGCCATTTACTGAGTCAGAGAAAACAAATGTGCAGGAGACACAGTTTTGAAAGATTGCACAATATCAGGAGTCTTGTTTTGAATGTTTAGTTTGGAACATGTGTTACCTCCAATGGCAGACGTTGAATAGGCAAATGGATGGGCTCACAGAGAAATCTGGACTGTGAAAAATCTGGAGATTCATCAGCATGTAGATAGTATTTAAGAGATTGAGACTGGAAGACCCCACCTGGGAAAGAGCATTGATAGAGAATAACAGAGTTTCTAGCATAGGAAAACACAACTTTTGGAGACATTGTGGGAGAGGAAGAACCAACAACGAAGACAGACAGATTTAGGAAGAATGGCTGGAAAATGCAGCATTACAGAAGCCTAGAGAATGTTTTCCAAGAAAGAGTGTACGTTCAACCATGCCATGCTAAGAAATCAACAAATGATCAGTGGTAGTTTTGACAACAAGTATTTTATTTAAGGATTGAGGATAACAGTCAGATTGGATTGCATACAAAAAAATGAGATGAAAATTTGAAATAGCAAAAAAAAAAATGCTTTTAAGGCATTGTGTAGAGAAGTAAATTAGAGAAATGGGACAATAGCTGGCAAGGAGACAGGAAGGCTTTTTTTAAAAAGAAAAAAAAAACGTTTATAGATATTAAGGCAAGCTGATGTCAGTGGGAATAAGTCTGTAGGAATAGAGGAAGAGATTGATGACATAGAACCTGAGGCTGAATAAATACCTGAGAAAAACCCTGGTGGGCGGCAGGGGATGGAATTCAGAGCTCAGGTAGAGGCAGTGACCTTAGATAGGAGGAAGGACACATTTTTTATGTAGTAAAAGAGAAAGTAGAAGAGATGAGCAGAGATGTAGGCAAATTGATGGATTTGGTGGTTAAAAGGGGAAATATTTCTTATGCAAAACTATGATAAGCGATAGGTTTGTTGCCCTAAGGGAACAAAGAACCAGGGGAAACCTTGTAGCTGTTTTCAAGAATTTGAGGATAATTATTCACTAACAGAATTTATAAACTAGCAATTTTTCCAGATACAATTCTATATACTTGAAATACAAAGATAGAAGACCATCTTATCTATCCTAATTAAGGTTATAGTACAGTAAACACAATTAAAGTACAGTGCAATAGTTGTTTATGTTGAGGGTATTTTCATGTAAGAATGAAAACGGAAAGACACATTGGTCATGGAAGAATTCATGGGCTTTTACAGGGAAATGAATTATATGTTTTCTGTATGATTCTGAGGTGGGAAATACCTATCAATACCTAGAAGGTACACAGTTTGTAATATACATAACTGTTCAAGAATGCCTTGGAATGTTTTGAGTTCCATGAAAGGGGAGATGTCTCAGAGAATGGTAATAATAAAGAAGGGATATTTCAAGTGACATTCAAATATCTGAGTAGTGATTCCACTAGGCTAGATAAACATTACACTTCCTTCCAAATCTTAGTTTCTGTGTTTATATGATGCTAACGTGTTGGGTCTGAAAGATTAGTCCATGCCATGAGCACTAACAAAAACACAGAAATTGATAACCAGGTCAGTAAGAAGCAGAAGGAAAATAGGGATGTACTCAATATTTTTGCTTTAGGCATTTTAAACATGAAGGAATTTTCTCATTTTATGAAACTTTTTCATGGACTGGCAGCAAGCAGTTTTGAGGAATGAGAGCCTAGCAAAAAGATCTGCAGTGTTGCAAGGCAGCAGACATTACTGCTTACTGAGCTACACAACTTTTTTCTCTCTTTCAGCTCTTCTGGAAATCCAGGGTGCACAACCCAGTGGCAAGTTAAAGCTTTGCCCTCATGCTCACTTCCATGAACTAAAGACGAAAAGGGCAGATGAGGTGATATGCTTTGAAATACGGAGACACAAGATTACTCATTCAGACAAGACACTGGGGACTTACTGGAATGCTTTAACTCTAGTCACAAAGGCCTTAAGATCAGGAAATGATCTAATCAATTGGTCTTCACATTACATTCTCTGTTTCTTCCATCTCATTTTGGGACACAGTCTAAACTCCTCTCCACCGTCTAACTTAAGCCAACTTCATACAGTGAACACTTACACCGCGTACATGCTTTCAGTCTGGTTTTCTGCCTCTTTCCTCACGAGGGTATATTTTCATGCAGAAACTTTGTGTCACTTACTCTATATTTATATTGGCCTGTTGTGTATGAACTTTGCAGGCAAAAGAGAAAAGTCCTGGGGAAAGTCATTCTGTGTGTATTAATTGCAGATATATCCAGTGATGGAGAAAGAGGGCCGAACACGCCTGGCCCTCATCATCTGCAACAAAGAATTCAACTATCTTCATAATCGAAATGGTTCTGAACTTGACCTTTTGGGGATGCAAGATCTACTTGAAAACCTTGGATACTCAGTGGTTATAAAAGAGAATCTCACAGCTCAGGTAATGGGTCCAGAGAGAAGAACAAGCTTTTTTTTCCCCCCTTTAGACAGTTTTCAACCTCTTAATTGGCAGCTGAAAGAGCAAGATGTGTGATATTATAGGAATTATATTTTCTCCAGAATAGGATCCCCTGGATTTCATTTTTCTCTAATGCACAATCTTATAGCATGTACATATGTGTGTGTGTGTGTATCTAGAAAAATTCTATGTAGCAGAGTTTTAGTAAAAATATTAGGTCTTTCTGATGTTGACAATCTGGGAGACATCTACTACTTGATGGTCTGGGTAAGACAAAAGCTCTGCACCCTGAAATGTCTGATTCCTACAGAATTAGCTTGTGAGATTTTTATAATGTCAATAGCAAAAGTCTAAATGTAAAGGCAGGTATAGGGGGAACAAATCACACACACGCAAATATATAATGAAAAAGTTGTGATTCTAGCTCTGTTTTGCATGACCTTAGGCCTTTTTAAACTACCTTTCTGCTGCTCCAAAGTGAATGAATTTCATATTTTTAATATTTGTCAGTTTTATCTTTTAAAATAAAAACTTACAAGAATTCCATTGTTAAACAGATTATAGCAAAATGGTCCTATTGGTGTCTTGTCACCTCACTTGGCCTTCATTTTATTCCATCTCCCAGCATCTTCTGAAACCTAAGGTTTTACTAAAAACCACTGGGCAAGACACTACATAAAAACCCTACTAGCTTTAATATTCTATACAGCTAAATTTTCTAGTTTTATGTCAGAACACTGTTTATCTTATAATCCTATTCAGTCTAAACCATCTGATTCCTTAGTACTGGCTCCTTTTTGTGAACCCTACCTATTATTTGAGTACAAACTACATACATATGGAGACTTCCTCGATAGTGACTCAAGGGTCTCTTTCAGGAAATGGAAACAGCACTAAGGCAGTTTGCTGCTCGCCCAGAGCACCAGACCTCAGACAGCACATTCCTGGTGTTTATGTCACATGGCATCCTGAATGGAATCTGTGGGACTAAGCACTGGGATCAAGAGCCAGATGTTCTTCACGATGACACTATCTTCGAAATTTTCAACAACCGTAACTGCCGGAGTCTGAAAGACAAACCCAAGGTCATCATCATGCAAGCCTGCCGAGGCAGTGAGTCTCCAATTAGAAAGCTGTAAATCTTGATTTTGAGACCCCAGGGAGTGGCTGTGCACTTTTAAAAATTAGCCTGGTGTTCATTTTCCTAGGGATGGGCAAGAGAAACAACATTTCAGTACTACTCCTAGGTCCAGTGCACTTCGAAATTGTATTAAGTCCCTACCATTTTTTAAAGAAACTATAAGTAGCATAATTAGAAACATCCCAATCATCTGGGACTATGTTGTCAACATGGTTGTTCTAAACTCAAGTGGGCTCTGTTTTGTTCCCGGTAAGTCAGGCAGTATTTCTAGTAGTAAGGTACTTGCATTTTTAAGCAATGCCATGATAAAATGTACTAAAGTAAAGGTATTATGGTAAAAGAGACAGTATTGTGTATGTGTATGCATATGTGTATGTGCGTGTGTATGTGTGTGTATGTGTATGTGTGTGCATATGCATATGTGTGTGCATATGTGTATGTCTGTGTGTATGTGTGTGTATTTATAAATATCTCATCTTTCATAAGACATAATCCTCTCTCAGATGGTGCTGGGATTGTTTGGTTCACCACTGACAGTGGAAAAGCCAGTGCAGATACACATGGTCGGCTCTTGCAAGGTAACATCTGTAATGATGCTGTTACAAAGGTTCATGTGGAAAAGGACTTCATTGCTTTCAAATCTTCCACACCACGTAAGTGATTTCAGAGAGAAGAATTTCTAAATTTCTTAGTAGGTTTCTAGATAGTAGGCTTGGCTATGATCATGTCTTATCACTGATAAGAGCATTTCTTCTCTAATTACTAGGATATTTTAGGTGGAGAAAAGATTTAAAATGCTGAGACTTTCATAATTAGAAAGCTATAAATCTTGATTTGGGAAGAAACGTTCAAAGTTAACAGGACTTTGGAAGGACTTTGGTGAGCGTCAAGACTTGGAATAATCTAACTACAAAAAGTGAGGCATTATTTGATTTTGTTTTTAGAATGTAGCAATGGCACAGAAAGGTATCATTTTTTCAGTGTAGCTCCACAGCCACTTCCCAGCAATTAAAGAAGCCAACCACTGAAACCATTATACTTGCTCCACACATCCCAGTAACTCTTGACCTATTATTATTAATCTAGTTTCAGGAAACTAGTTAACATTTAAATGCCTAAATGTTAACTAATTTAGGATAATGAAGTCACTGAATAAAAAATCAGTCCTTTGGCAGGAAAGTCATAATACAATGGAAAAATAGAGAATATTCTTGACCGCTCATGGTCAGAATTGTAGAACATCTCTTTAACAATCATCCACAATATTATTCTATCAATGATTTGGATAACAGGAACAATTTTTAAATACCTCCTTTGCACAGTTCACAGTTCTAAATGCTCTAACTTAGGGATTTCAGGATTTCAGATTTTAATGAACATAGAAATCACTTGATTTCTTATTCAGTAGTTTGCTTATTCAGTAGATTTCTTATTCAGTAGGTCTGGGGTGGGGCCTGACTTTCTGCCTTTCTTAAAAGCTTTGTTGTGATTAGGGCTGTTGCTTGTGGCTGCATGTGAGCACTGAGGGACTAGAGGACACTCTGAGTCCAGCCTGGGGAATAAATAAGTAGAGTAGCTTCCCTTCTATTCATGTAATGTATTCGAGTTTTAATAAGATTTTATTTGAATAATAAGTTCTACACTTACAGCTGTTGAAGGAAGTTAAAGAGGTATATAAGGCCTGGTACAAATTTTGAAAGTATACTTAATTTAGTTAGGGAAATACAATATAATATGCAAAATTGTTTCTTTCTCCTTCCTTCCTTCCTTCCTTTCTTCCTTCCTTCCTTCCTTCTTTCCTTCCTCCCTCCCTCCCTCTCTCGCTCCCTCCCTCCTTCCCTCTCTCTCTTTTTTTCTTTCTCTTTCTCTTTCTTTCTCTTTCTCTCTTTTTCTTTCTCTTTCTCTCTCTCTTTCCCTCTTTTCCTTCCTTCCTTCCTTCCTTCTTTCCTTCTTTCTTTTACATGTAATTGTGTGCTAGGCCTGGGTTTGGTGCAGGACATACCACGCACAATTAAAGCAGGTATGGTTACTGAACTTCATGGAGTTTACAGTCAGAAAGGCAGGCACTAACTGTGGGAAAAACACAGTTACAATATAAGAAGAATAAATAATAATTGTCGACTCTGGTAAAAGCCTTAAAAAATACGTGTTCACATTTGAGAAATGAAGGAGTTAACAAATCAAGGGTAAGAGCGGAACTTTTTAGTCAGGGAAGGCAGTGCCTATGGAGAACTTACAGACAAAAAAGGAGCTTAGGAGAGGGGGCTGGGTGGCTGGAACACAGCGTCAGGAGAGATGCTAGTGGAGAGGCTGGAGAGTGAGGCAGGCACTGAAACACCTGAGGCCTTATATGGGCCTTCATACTAATAGTAATAGGAAATTCTAGTAGGCTGTAAGCAATTAAATGATAAGATTTTTGTTTTTGAAGATCATTCTGGAGGTTCAGTGTGGAATAAATTACAGTACAGCAAGAGTCGATATATGAGGACAGGTTAAATGCTACCACAGTATTGCAAGCCATAGATGATACTGATAGTCTTGGGATGTAATAAGTTGTTGTATCTAAGAAACAATTAGTATACAAAAATAATATGACTAACCATCCAATTAGTTTGGTGAATATATGTCAGGTGAACAAGAAGGTGTGATAGAAATGACTCTAGCATGCAAGTAAATGGTGGGGCATTAATTAAAATGTAAGTTTTGCAGGAAGTTTTGAGGTGCTTTGGCGTATTTTAAGATGAAATGAAGAGTAGAGAGCCGCACAGTTGTATATTTCAGAGGAGAGATTTGCATTCAGGATAAAATTTTGAGAGATGCTGCCTTAAGGATAATATTTAATATCCTAAAAATGGATGAAATCATCTAAGAATTGAGAATCGCATGAGAAGAGACCTTGAAATGGAGGTTAAAATTACCCTAGAGTTCAATATTACAGAAATAGGAACCAGCAAATTTGACTCACAAAGTAGAATCAGAGAATAAGAAAGCACACAAGGAGTATGCATTGTCAGACTTTAATGTGAATGAAAGATCAGGTGAAGGTGAAGCTTGATGAATGACTATTAGATGTAGTAACTTGGAGGTCATGGTGACCTTGGGGAAAGCCATTTAGCAAAGTTGGTGTTAGGTATAGGAAGGAGAAGCCTGATAGGAGTGAGTAGGATATGGGAAATGGAATGGTGAATATAGACCAAATTAGAAATTTGACTTTAAAAAGTAAGGAGAAATCAGCAGCTGGCAGCAAATAAAGTAGTAGTTAGAGAAGTATTGCCTTTTTTTCTAAATTATAGGAGCAACTTGATCATATTGAAATGGTAAACAAAAGCAGTCCTTGAAAATATTTTTATACGACATAACAAAAACTGCAAAAAAAAATATAGTATGAAACAAGTCAGGATGACATTCCCAGAATCAAGGAATGTCAAGGCTGTATTATTTTTCTGTTATGTAGTTAGTGCTGAAAGGACTGACACTCTTTTCCACTACTTGCAAACCCAGAGGATATCACTTCGGTCTAGCCTACTAGAAAATCAAGGTGATTTATGAGTGAGGAGGGTCCATGATGGCTTTTTCTGGGCCTGGTATGGAAGCTGGGGGTCCAACTTTATTTAGCACTGGCTTCCCTCTCTTCTCCAAAGAAACAAACTCAGATTTTTTTCCCCAAAGTTATGGCTCCAGGAGTCTTCCACATGTATAAAAGATCACATCCTCCAATATTTTGATGCCTTTTATTTGCAGATAATGTTTCTTGGAGGCATGAAATAAACGGCTCAGTCTTCATTTCCCAAATTATCTACTACTTCAAAGAGTACTCTTGGAGTCATCATCTAGAGGAAATTTTTCGAAAGGTAGGGTCTTTCTTCTTTTATTTTCAATGTTATGCCCCAGAAAACTTTGGAGAGCCATTTGTGAATTTTTATAGGAAATCCCAAAGCTCTTAATTCATCTTGACAATCCTTCCTGTACTCCAAGTTTATTCAAAGATGGGGTCTTCCAAAATGCTACATAGAACCAGTGTGGGTTTTCCCAATAACCTGACTCTGATAGCTTTGCTCACCCAGGGAATTCTTTTTAGAGTAACAATTCATTTGTGTATGTGTTATATCTAAGGAAAAGCTAAAAAATCTTCTGTTTACATTACCTAGCTACAGCCTTAGTACACACCATGAAGTTTCTCACTCCTGAAAGAGTCAGGTTTTCCTTTTAGAACATCTCTAAAGGCTTTCTTTACTACTTTAGGTTCAACATTCTTTTGAGAACCCAAGTATACTGACGCAGTTGCCCACCATTGAAAGACTATCCATGACACGATATTTCTATCTCTTTCCTGGGAATTAAAACTCATAAGAAGCAACTCAGGTAAATATATTCTAGAAGTGGATTTGGGTGCTCCCTGCTCAGTCTATTCAGAAAGTCTGGATAGAATGGAGAATAATGATGGCATGTCAGCTGCCCACTAGTTATACAGGCTCGTGTTATTTGCCTTTTCTTAGTGACCCCCAGTGAAACCCTGGTTTTATATGACATCAGTCATAGTACAATGGTTGTATAACTAATGGTAGCGCAATAGTGGTCAGCTAGAAAATCCTTTTGTCTAATTTCTCTCAAGGAACTACTCAGCGAGTGGGGAATATTGGATTCCGATGTATGCAGAAAGTAAAGTCATTGGAAATGTGACGTGTAACCAGTGTTTGTCTCTCTTCACCCAAAAGTCAGTTTTTCTGAGTCATGTTCTCCTATCTTTGTGATGAGGCTTTCCTGTACCATATGTCCGACTAGCTGCTAAATCTATGCTGAGGCAATGAGACCCTAGTACAGATCTTCCCATTTGGGGATGACAGGTCCGTAGCCCTTTTGTAAAAGTATTTCTCACAGTAGACATTAGTTATATTTACATCTTACCGATAATAGCCAGATTACTCATGTTCTTTTCTTCTACTTTCTCTAGGAAAATGAAGGCATTATGGTGTCTATGAATCTGCTAGTAGAAAAGGTCAATTTTTGATTAAGAATATTTTTATACCAAACTGCTCAGCTGTCCACCTTTTCAAATACCAGGCTAAAATCAGTCTCATATTTTTGCTAAATTAATGTTTAATAAATTTTTATTATAAAATTGTGCTTGTTTTCTAATTTTGTCATAAAGTAATTCATGCTTATAGGAGAAAAATTAAGTATTAAAAATCATAAAAGAATTAATGAAGAAATAATCATCATCAACCTTTTTAAAACTATTCATAAAAACTCAAGTTATTTTATAAAGCTTATTTATTTTGTATATCCAATTTTGTGTCCTTTTATTATATTGTTATAACATTACTACTAGTAATAAAACTATCCTAAATATAACTTCTAAGTTTATAATATTTGTCAGGTATATATACTACATACTATTTAACTTTCACCTGACTTTTAGACGTTGATTTCAATATTCATTTATTTTATTTTATTTTTTGTTTATTTCAATAAGTTTTGGGGAACAGATTGTGCTTGGTTACATGAATAAGTTCTTTTGTGGTGATTTATGGTGCACCCATCACCCGAGCAGTGTACACTGTACCTAACGTGTAGTCTTTTATCCCTCAACCCACTCCCACCCTTTCCCCTAAGTCCCCAACGACCAACGTATCATTCTTACAGCTTTGTGTCCTCACAGCTTAGTTCCTACTTATGATTGTGAACATACCACATTTAGTTTTCCATTCCTGAGTTACTTCACTTAGAATAATGGTCTCCAATTCCATCCAGGTTGCTGCAAATGTAATTATTTAATTCCTTTTTTATGGCTAAGGAGTATTCCATGGTGTGTATATATATCACATTTTCTTTATTCACTTGTTGATTAATGAGCATTTGGGCTGGTACCATATTTTACAATTGCAAATTGTGCTGCTATAAACATGCATGTGCAAATATCTTTTTTGTATCATACCTTTTTTTTCCTCTGGGTAGATACCAAGGAGCGAGATTGCAGGATCAAATAGTAAATCTACTATTAGTCCTTTAAGGAATCTCCACAGTGTTTTCCATAGTGATTGTACTAGTTTACATTCCCACCAGAAGTGTAAAAGTGTTCACTTTTCACCACATTTATACCAACATCTATTTTTTTTAATTTTCTGATTATGGCCATTCTTGCAGGAGTAAGGTGGTATTGCATTGTGGTTTTGATTTGCATTTCCCTGATCATTATTGACTTGAGCATTGTTTTTTCATATGTTTGTTGGTCATTTGTGTATATTCTTTTAAGAATTGTTTATTCATATCCTTTGCCTACTTTTTAATAGGATTCTTTGTTTCTTTCTTGCCGATTTGTTTAGGTTTGTCATAGATTCTCGATATTAATCCTTTTTCAGAGGTATAGATTGCAGATTTTCTGCCACTCCATGGGTTGTTTGTGCACTCTGCTGATTATTTCTTTTGCAGGCAAAAGCTCTTTAATTTAATTAAGTTCCATCTATTTATCTTTGTTGTTGCTGCATTTGCTTTTGAGTTGAAGCAAAAAAAAAAATGTTGTTTTGCATTTGCTTGGTCATAAAGTCTCTCCCTAAGCCAATGTCTAGAAGGGTTTTTCTGATGTTATCCTCTAGAATCTTTATGGTTTCAGGTCTTAGATTTAAGTCTTGATCCATCTTGAGTTGATTTTTGTATAAGGTGAGAGATGAGGATTCAGTTTTATTTTTCTACATGTGGCTTGCCAATTATTCCAGCACCATTTGGTTAATAGGGTGTCCTTTCCCCACTTTATATGTTTTTGTTTGCTTTGTCAAAGATCAGTTGACTGTATTTGGATTTATTTCTGGTTTCTCTACTCTGTTCCATTGGTCTATACACCTGTTTTATACCAGTGCCATGCTGATTTGGTGACTATGGCTTTATAGTATAGTTTAAAGTCAAGTACTGTAATGCCTCCTAATTTGTTCTTTTTGCTTAGTATTGCTTTGACTACATGGGCCCTTTTTGGTTCCATATGAATTTTAGGGTTGTTTTTTTCAAGTGCTGTGAAGGATGATGTGGTATTTGTATGAGAACTGCATTTAATTTGTAGATTGCTTTTGGCAATATGGTCATTTTTCACAGTATTGATTCTATCCATCTTTGAGCATGGGTTATGTTTCCATTTGTTTGTGTTATCTATGATTTCTTTCAGCAGTGCTTTGTAGTGTTCCTTGTAGAGGTCTTTTACCTCCTTGGTTAGGTGTATTCTTAAGTATTTTGTTTTTTTGCAGCTATTGTAAAAGGGGTTGAGTTCTTGATTTGATTCTCAGCTTGGTCGATGTTGGTGTATAACAGAGCTACTAATTTGTGTACATTAATTTTGTATCCTGAAAGTTTGCCAAATTCATTTACCAGTTCTAAAAGCTGTTTGGATGAGTCCTTAGGGTTTTCTAGGTATAAGATCACGTCATCAGCAAATGTGACAGCCTGACTTCCTTTTTACTGATTTGGATGCACTTTATATCTTTCTCTTGTCTGATTGCTCTGGCTAGGACTTCCAGTACTATGTTAAATAGAAGTGGTGAGAGTGGGCATCCTTGCCTTATACCAGTTCTCAGAGGAAATGCTGAGGGTTTTAATTATAAAGAGATGCTGGATTTTTTCAAAAGTTTTTTCTGTGCCTATTGATATAATCAGGTGATTTTAATTTTTAATTCTGTTTATGTGGTGTATCACATTTATTGACTTCTGAATGTTAAGCAATCCCTGCCTCCCCAGTATGAAACTCACTTGTTCATGGTGGATTATCTTTTTGATATGCTGTTGGATTCGGTTAACTAGTATTTTGTTGAGGATTTTTGCATCTATGTTCATCAGGGATATTGGTCTGTAGTTTTCTTTTTAAATTATGTCCTTTCCTGGTTTGGGTATTAGGGTGATACTGGCTTCATAGAATGATTTAGGGAAGATTCCCTATTTCTCTATCTTTTGGAATAGTGTCAGTAGGATTGGTACCAATTATTTTTTGAATGTCTGAAAAAATTTAGCTGTGAATTTGTCTGGTCCTAGACTTTTTGTTGTTGTTGTTGTTGGTAACTTTTTAATTACCATTTCAATCTCACTGTTCTCTATTGGTGTGTTCAGAGTTTCTATTTCTTCCTGATTTAATCTAGGAGGGTTGTATATTTTCAGGAATTTATCCATCTCCTCTCGGTTTTTTAGTTTGTGCACAGAAAGGTGTTCATAGTAGCCTTGAATGATCTTTTGTGTTTCTATGGTATTGCTTGTAATATCTCCATTTCCTTTCTAATTGAGCTTTCTTGGATCTTCTCTCTTCTTCTCTTGGTTAATCTCGCTAATGGTCTATTGATTTTATTTATCTTTTCAAAGCAGCAGCTTTTCATTTCAGTTAGGTTTTGTATTGTTGTTGTTGTTTCCATTTCATTTAGTTCTACTCTGATTTTTGTTATTTCTCTTGTTCTGCTAGATTTGGCTTCTGTTCTTGTTTCTCTAGCTCCTTGAGGTGTGACCTTAGAATGCCTATTTATGATCTTTCAGACTTTTTGACTTAGACATTTAATGCTATGAACTTTCCTCTTAGCACCACCTTGGCTGTATCCCCAAGGTTTTGATAGGTTGTGTCACTACTATTGTTCAGTTGTAAGAATTTTTTAATTTCTATCTCGATTTCATTGTTGACCCAACGATCCTTCAGGAGCAGGTTATTTAATTTCCATGTATTTGCATGGTCTTGAGGGTTCCTTTTGGAGTTGATTTCCAATTTTTTTTTTACTGTGGTCTGAGCGAGTACTTGCTATAATTTTGATTTTCTTAAATTTGTTGAGACTTGTTTTGTGGCCTGTCATATGGTCTATCTTGGAGAATGTTCCATGTGCTGATGAATAGAAGTATATTCTGTAGTTGTTGGAATGTAGAATGTTCTGTAAATATTTTTTAAATCTATTAGTTCTAGGGTACAATTTAAATCCATTGTCTCTTTGTTGACTTTCTGTCTTGATGACCTGTCTAGTGCTATCAGTGGAGTATTAAAGTCCTCAACTATTATTGTGTTGCAGTCTGTCTGATTTCTTAGGTCTAGTAGTAATTATCTTATAAATTTGGGAGCTCCAGTGTTAGGTGCATATATGTATATATTTAGGATTGTGATATTTTCCTGTTGGACTAGTCCTTTTATCATTATATAATATCTCTCTTTGTCTTTTTTAACTCCTTAAAGTTTGTTTTGTCTGATATAAGAATAGCTATTCCTGCTTGCTTTTGGTGTCAATTTGCATGGAATATCTTTTTCCACGCCTTTACCTTCAGTTTATGTGAGTCCTTATGTGTCAGGTGAGTCTTTTTCAGACACCAGATACATGGTTGGTGAGTTTTTATTCATTCTGCCATTCTGTATCTTTTAAGTGAAACATTTAGGCCACTTACATTCAATGTTTGTATTGAGATGTGAGGTACTACTCTATTCATTGTGCTGTATGTTGCCTGAATACATTTTTTTTTGTTTTGTTTTTCATTGTGTTGCTGTTTTATAGGTCCTGTGAGATTCACGCTTTAAGGAGATTCTATTTTGGTGTATTTCAAGGATTTGTTTCAACATTTGGAGCTTCTTTCAGCAGTTCTTGTAGTGCCAGCTTGGTAGTGGCAAATTCTCCAGCATTTGTTGTTTGAAAAAAACTTTTGCTTTCCTTCATTTGTGAAGCTTAGTTTCACTGGATACAAATTCTTGGATGATAATTGTTTTGCTTAAGGAGGCTAAAGATGGGACCCCAATCCCTTCCAGCTTGTCGGGTTTCTACTGAGAAATCTACTGTTAATCTGATAGATTTTCATTTATAAGTTACCTGATGCTTTTGCCTCACAACTCTTAAGATTATTTCCTTCGTCTTGACTTTAGATAACCTGATGACTATGTGTCTAGACAATGATCTTTTTGTGATAAATTTCCCAGGTGTTCTTTGAGCTTCTTGTATTTTGATGTTTAGATCTCTAGCAAGGCCAGGGAAGTTTTCCTCAATTATTCTGTCAAATATATTTTCCATACTTTTAGATTTCTCTTCTTCCTCAGGAACACCAATTATTCATAGGTTCGCTCATTTAACATAATCCCAAACTTCTTGGAGGTTTTGTTCATTTTCTTTAATTTTTTTCTTTGTCTTTGTTGGATTGAGTTAATTCAAAAGCCTCGTGTTCAAGCTCTGAAGTTCTTTCATCTATTGTTCAATTCTATTGCTGAGACTTTCCAGCAATAGAATTGCATTTTGCATTTTGCAATTATCTAAGTTCGCCCTTCATTTTCAAATATTGTGATTATTTTTTATTTATGCTATCTATTTCACTGGAAATTTTTCCATTCATATCCTGTATCTTTTTTTTTTTTCTTTTTTTTTTTTTGTCTTTAAGTTGGACTTCACCTCTCTCTGGTGCCTCCTTGATTGGCTTAATAGTTGACCTTCTGAATTCTTCTTCTGGCAATTCAGAGATTTCACTGGTTTGGGTCCATTGCTGGTGAGCTAGTGTGATCTTTCGGTGGTGTTAAAGAACCTTGTTTTGCCATGTTACCAGAATTGTTTTCTGGTTCCTTCTCATTCATGTAGACTATGTCAGAGGGAAGATCTGGGACTCAAGGGCTGCTGTTCAGATTCTTTTGTCCCATTGGGTGCTCCCTTGATATGGGGCCTTCCCCTTTCCCCTAGGGATGGGGCTTCCTCAGAGCCAAGCTGTAGGGATTGTTATTTCTCTTCTGGGTCTAGCCACCCAGCAGAGCTATTGGGCTCTAGGCTGCTACTGGGGAGTGTCTACAAAGAATCTGTGATGTGATCCATCTTCAGGTCTCTCAGAGGTGGATACCAGCACCTGCTCTGTTGGAGGTAGCAGGGGATCGAAGTGGACTCTGTGAGGGTCCTTGGTTGTATTTTTGTTAAGATCACTGGTTTTGTGTTGGTTACCCTCCAGCAACGAGCTGGTGCTTTCAAGAGCACATCAGCTGTGGTAGTATAGGGAGATTCAAGCAGTAGGTGGGAACAAAGAGCTCCCAAGGGATTATGTCTTTTGTTTTTGGCTACCAGCATGGGTAGAGAAAAAACATCAGGTGGGGGCAGGGTTAGGCATGTCTTATCTTAGAGTCTCATTGGGTGGGGCTTGCTGCAGCTGCTGTGGGGTTGGGGGTGTGGTTCCTAGGCCAATGGAGTTATGTTCCTAGGGGGATTATGGCTGGCTCTGTTGAATCACACAGTTTACCAAGGAAGTAGGGGAAAGCCAGCAGCCACAGGCCTCACCCAGCTCCCATGAAGCCAACAGCTCAAAATGCCAGTCTCACTGCCACTGTGTCCCCACAACAGCACTGAATTTATTTCCAGGCAGCCAGTGAGCAGGGCTGAGAACCTGCCCCCACTACAAGCCTCCCAGCTGAGAAAGCATGTGGACTTACAGTTCCTCAGCTGTCCCACAGAGCCTGCAGTAGCAATCTACCTTCTTCAAAGGGTCTATGGATTCTCTGAGCTTTCCTAGTATGTTCTTGTGGTAGTTCTTGTAGCAAAGTACATGATGTAGGTCTACATCTGCTGCTCTGTCTGTCCAGGTGCGAGCTGCAAGGTGGGCCTGATTCTTATCTGTCATTTTCTCCGAAGTCTCCTATTTATTTATTTTCTTTCTTTCTCTTTCTTTCTTTTTCTTTCTTTCTTTCTTTCTTTCTTTCTTTCTTTCTTTCTTTCTTTCTTTCTTTCTTTCTTTCTTTCTTTCTTTCTTTCTTTCCTTCTTTCCTTTCTTTTTTCTTCTTTCTTTTTTTCTCTTTCTTTCTCTCTTTCTTTCTTTTTCTTTTTTTAAAACTTATTTTAAGTTCTGGGATACATGTGCTGAATGTGCAGGTTTGTTACATAGGTATACATGTGCCACGGTGGTTTGCTGCACCCATCTACCCATCATCTAGGTTTTAAGCCCTGTGTGCATTAGGTGTTTGTCCTAATGCTCTCCCCCAACTTACCCCCACCCCTGGACAGGCCCTGGTATGTGATGTTCCTCTCCCTGTGTCTATATGTTCTCATTGTTCAACTCCCACTTATGAGTGAGAATATATGGTGTTTGGTTTTCTGTTCCTGTGTTAGTTTGCTGAGGATGATGATTTCCAGCTTCATCCATGTCCCTGCAAAGGACATGAACTCATTCTTTTTTATGACTGCATAGTATTCCATGGTGTATATGTGCCACATTTTCTTCCGGTCTATCATTGATGGGCATTTAGGTTGATATGATTATGAATATGTTTAACTTTTACTTTTGTCTAGAAAGAGGTTTATTTTCTTAGAATGTATTACTAAAAAGTAGAATTACTGGATCCATACACTTAAACTGTTTGATAAATTATTGCCAAAATTTTATGCCAAATTATATGCATAGAAGAAATTCAAGATAATGACTGGTAGGTAGAGGAATATTTTTTTTAAAAAAATCATTACTAATATAATAGGTAAAAATAGTCAGTTTCATTGACATGTCTTTTGTTATTGACATTATTTAACATTCTAACCACTTTATTTGCTGTGTTTTGGTGAACTGTTAATTTATTTTTTTAATTTTATTTCAAATTTTATATGTGTTTTCCTTATCAATTTGTATAAATCCTTTATATGTGAGAATATATTAGCTCATATAACATTAGGTCATATAATATTTTTAGTTAGTTCTTTGATGTTATATTTTCTATATGATATTATGTGATGTGGAATACTCACATTTTCAGTAATAGAATCCATTTATATTTTCTTCTGTGTTTGTTTTTATATTTTCAAGCTTAAATATTGTATCACTACCTATAATTTCTTACAATTATATTCAAGATATATTTAAATATCTTATTCTTCTTTAAATTTTATGAATTCATTCTCTAAACAATATGATTTTGCAGTGAAATGTGAGATGAGGATATTATTGATTTTTTCCAATGAACTACCAGTTGTCAATGATACACCACTTGAATCATATATATATATAATCATATATATATATACACACCAATTGTAACATTGTCTTTAATATTAATTTAGAATGTGTTATGGAATGGGTATCTTGGAGGATATTTAAGAAAAATACTGAACATTGGTATCTACTTTAGAGAAACTTTTACTACGAGGGATTGAAACTCACTCAAACTAGCTTAAAGAAAAAGTTTTGACATAAGCATACAATGGGTAATCTCATATTCCTCCATTATAAAAAGCAAACCACAATTAGGTCTCTGGAGATACGGTCTAGAACATTGAAAATCAGGTAATCATTCTCTTTGGTTAGCATCTTCATTGTGTAATGACTCCTTTTGGATCATAAATTTTCAGGTTACTAATCATGGTATTTTTAATAAATTAACTTATCTGACACCAGTTTCCAGGTATGAAGTGGGCGTGCTAGTATTTGACTCATATTGAGCAGGTATATTATGTGCATGTAGCACCTCCCTGTTGCACTGCCTGCCGCACAGTGGGCAATTGTTTATGGTAGAGATAATTAGTGTTACATTCATTGATTCATCTTTCAGGACTTATGCTGTATTACATTGCTAATTACTGTTTGATCATCCTCTGTAGCCCTTGCTTGTTCTTACTGTCCTTACTCACATATTGTGTGTGCTTCCAGGTAAATTTTATAATGACTGTATAAGTTTTCTGATAACTAAAATAGGGTTCTAATGGAATTTAAACGTGTACATTTGTTTATCTAGAGCTATGGTTTTCAAATTTATTGTCATGCATTTTTAAATTTTTGAGCAAATGTTTATATTTTTCTTTGTATAACTTCCTCAAATTTCTGAATCAGGATATACCTAGACATTTTGTATTTTGTTACTATTTTGAATAAGAATGTTTTTCCTCCAACATTTCTAACTGATCAATGCTGTGGATGTAAAGGAAAAAAAAAGGACAGATTCCCTAGATTCTTAAATATATATGTCCGTTTTCACGCTGCTGATAAAGACATACCCAAGACTGGGGAATTAACCACAGAAAGAGGTTTAATGGACTTACACTTCCACATGGCTGGGGAGGCTAGGGAGGAACAATCATGGCAGAAGGCAAGGAGGAGCAAGTCATTTCTTTCGTGGATGCGGGCAGGCGAAGAGAGAGAGCTTGTGCAGGGAACTACTCTTTAAAAAACCGTCAGATTTCATGAGACTCATTCACTATCATGAGAACAGCACAGGAAAGACCCACCTCCATGATTTAACCACTTCCCACCAGGTTCCTCCCACAACACGTGGGAATTGTGGGAGTTACAATTCAAGATAAGATTTAGGTGAGGACACAGGAAAACCATATCAATATGTAAATATTTATATATATACATATATGCAGTTTTTGTAAATATCAAATTATATATTCATATTAGCAGCTTCATTGAACATTCAATTCATGGATCTAGATAATTTTTTGTTTTATCCTTTGAAAATTAATTACAGAAAATTTTATTAGCCACAAACTCTAGATTTGTTTCTTTCTCACCAATATCCACAGTTTTTATTTTATTTTCATAAAGTTTTATATTTATTATATGTCTAGATTATATAGCCAATTAAAATAATGATAGCAAATATTCTTAATTATTATCTTAATAGGAATTCTTCCAATTTCCTGATTAAATATATTTCCTGTTGATTTTTAGCTAGTTTTTATATAATGAAATGTATATTTACATTGCCATTTTTCATATGATTCATCTCTCAGTGTTATTTGAGGTCCTCATGTAGAATAGATAGAATAAATGGAAAGTATAATCTTTGTATTTAGAATACTTATATGATCATACTAGCCAGTGGTCTAATATGAAGCAGTGATTGCTTTCTTAGTATGACATCTTTGTAATGTAGGTTTATTTATTTCTTCTACACTTAAAATAATTTTGCTAGTAGTTGATTTTGAAATCCCATATTTATATTTATAGATGGGATTCTCATCTTTCTTGATTTATTTTTCTTTATTTCATAGGATATTTTTAATAATAAAGTATTTTTTAGGGAAATACAAATGATATTTTTTAATAAAACAATAATACTTGAACATGTTTTATACCTGAGTTCACCTCAGGTGAACTATATATAAGCACATATAAAGGCCAGCCTAAGTTTAATCCTTAATAGTTACTATTAAAAACTATCAAAATGATGTAAATTTTTAAAATAAATTACCAATATATGTTTGCAATTTTGTAGTGATTATTTTAACTTTTCATCTAGATGAAGGCTTAGTTATGCAAACTAAAAACTATTTTGTTTTAATCTTGAGAACATTGGCAATTTTGTAAAACTATCCAAACAGAACTAAAAATTATAAAGAGGGAAGTGAAAATCATCTATGTTCCACAAGATGCCATATGTTCTCTCATTTTCACCTTTCTGTCTTTCTTTGTCTCCTCACATACAAAGACATATACAATGAGAAGCATAGTGTACAAGCCACTCTATGACCTGCTTTTTAATTTTTCTTAAAAATAATCACCTAGAATTAAATTGAGTAACAGATATGTGAAGAATAGGTGACATAAATGGAATAAATTCAGAAGTCTTGGGGATGACAATCTATGGTACAACTTGAGGGTGCCATATTTACATAATTTTCTGATTTTTCTCATTCCCTCTCTGTCCCACCTGCCCACTGCCACCAGCTGTCTTTTCTGTCACTCCTCTGTGGGTGCCTGCCTTTCAAAGGTCACCTCTTGGTTCAAGGTGGCTACCGGAACTACAGCCATTACTACTATTAAAAGCATACTCCAGCCAACAAGGAGGAAGAGAGGAAAAAAACACATTTGCCCTCCCTTTCAGGGAATCATTTATGCTTATAAGCCATTAACCAGAATTTAGTAACAGAGCAACTCTTAGCAATGAGATGAAAAGTGACATATTCATTGCATGCTACCACATGACTAGCTAAATACTGGGGATTCTATTAGGAAAGGAAAAAACAATATTGGGTCTCAACTGGCTGCCTCTGCCGTGCATTGTTTCCACATTTCATAGCTACCCAATATTCCTTTTAATAGGTGTACTAGAATTTATTTTATGAATTTAGGTAATTTCTAAATTTGTTATCTTAAGAATTTCCATAATAAAAATTCCCTTGTACATATATCTTTAAGTTTCTGTCTGATAAAATTATTGGAATAAACTCTCAGAACTGAAATAACAGAGTCAAAAGCATTAAATTTTAACTTTTCTATTTGTAAGGTATTGTTAACGAAATTGTCCAAATGGGCACTATCTGTGAGCAGAAAGTGACAGGGCCCACTTATCTATAGTTTCACCAATGTGATATATAGTTAATCCTGTTGATTTGTCAAGCCACAAACAAAATCACTGTAAATTTTAGTTATTTCTTTTATAAATTGATTAAGCATCCTTCCATATGCATACTGGTCACTATACACAAGTTACATGTTAGCTGGTGTCTCCTATTGCCCACAGGTTCTACACATGTTTGCTTTGCACTTAAAGCAACTATCTTCTGGGCTACCTCTCCAAATTCAAACCCCACCAAGCTTTTCCTCTTACCTGTTAGGCACATTCTCACTTTAGAATTTGCTACCATTACCATCACTGCCCAAAATAATACCCCTTCTCATCACCATACTCACATGATGTGCCACTGCATTATTTCAGCCCTTATTGGCAAAATCTAATAAAAAGCTATCCGACTAAGGAAAAGTAGGGTTTGCAGAATTCCAAACCTGAGATCATAGAGCAACGTATGAAAGGATGAAATTAAAGTTGATAAATAATTGTTTAATGACTGGTACAGTGCACTGCTGTGTCCTATGTAACTTATCAAAATCATTCTGCTCTTCTTAGTGCTACAGTAGCATTACCACAAAAGCAGAATCAGATTGTTTGTATCTGTATCATTCAGAATTTGATCAGAGAAGCAGAATCCTCTGAAAGCTGTTTCAATGGTCTATGTGAAGCTGATGCTTCTTTGTCTATGACTGGAGCCTGTAGGGTACCTGACAGGGTAAGCAAGAGGTGAGTGAAAATAGACTTGATGGTAAGGAAGCAAGACAACCTAAAACCTGTATGAATCAGCTAAAAACCAAAAGACTGGACTAAACTCATTCCAGTCTCTCACTGTTGCTATGCTTCCAACTTTGGAGATAGGTGTGTTCTGCAGAAGGAGCTGTTAAACTCATACCTGGATCTAAGTAATCATCTGATTGAAGAATTGAGGAAGGTGAAGGAGAAAACTGACTGGACCCGCAGGAACTGTGGGCCTGGCTGTTTCTCCAACCAACCACAAGAGTGGTGACCTGTTTTTCACCAGGCTTCCATGTCTAATAAAATATGGTTGCTGCTTTACTATCATCTTCCAAATCTCAGGAAAAAATAGCTCCTGTGGCCTAAGCTAACCTGGAACTACATACGGAGGGGAATTCTGAAAAACTTAGTTTCAGCTTAGTTAAGTTGACACAATAAAAAACTAAAACATTGGCCTGCATGTAGCACACTATAAATATGTATGTATAAATAGTCATATATATTGATCCACTGACTTCTCTTATCACTTCTACATTATCTTCTTAGATGAAATCATGTTATTTCATTGTATTCAATGTCATCTATATGTCGCTATATTCCCAACTTTGTATATACTCAATAGATTTGTCTTCTAAGTTTCACATCAATATTTAACAAATTGACAACTGGTATATTTTTGGGACATAATTCCAAAACTGGATTTATATTTATCATGTCTTTCTACTCCTCATTTAACTCTTCCTTCATTCTTCCCACACTTCTTAGTGAGTGATACTTATACAGAACCAAAAAACTTGGAGTTATCCTTGATATCTTTTTCTCCTGCAAATCCCACAAAAAATCAGTCACCTAGTTCTGCTAGTTTTCTCTCAATTTCATCAACTTTTCCACATCCTGTGTGGTAGGCCCAGGCTAAGGCAAAAATCATCTCTCAATTGAAGTATGACAAATGTCTCTTAATTCCTTTAAAAAATGCAAGCTCTCTTTTTTCGGTCTGGAAAAATATTGGGGAATACAATGAACAAATTTTGTGATTATAACAGTAATCAAATTAGATGGATTGGCTAACGGCATTATGTAATGGGATTTTGCTGTACTGTTGAGAATATTCAGTTCTGCTATAGAAGATTAAAAAACAAATAGGATGGATGGAATTCATAAGAAGTGCTAAACATGGACAATAATATGCTAGAAAATAAGCATGTGAGATATAGGCAAAACCCACAGGATAGGTTTATTATATATAATGAAAAAGAAGTAATTTGTGAGACATAGGTAGAATTCAGATGATCTGGTAAAACAGATAGTAAGTTAGTAACCTGTATGACAACCAGAGACGGAATAAATAGAAAATGTGATGGAACAAAAATATGCTGCTTAGATGCAAAGGATGAAAAGACTGACATCTTGAGGATGCCACTTCTTCTTGACCAAGAACTTTATTAAACCTCAATTAGCCACCACTTGTTGACACACAGCATGGTTCTATTCTAGTCCTACCCAAGAAGTTCAATAAGATACCCAGTATGGTTCTATTCTGGTCCTGCCCAAAAGTGCAAATAAAACCAAAGGCTGTTCAACAAATGAATTGATACTACTCTTGCATCAAGCACACTTCTCCTGCATCTCTCTGAAAGAGGAGGTTTGTGTCCTTGGCTCAGGATATCTTCCCCTGGGGCCCTTCTCTGTTCAGACATTAAGTCTGGCCCTCATCATTGAACCAGCACCCGTGAAGGCTGATGTTTCAAAAGAGAAGCAAGATTTATGCACATTGTGAACACTAGGACTCAGGGAGTGTAGTCCTTTCACCCTGTTTGCACCTATCTAAATGAATTACCTTACCCCATTTCATTCTCCTTGTTTTTTGCTCAGTATTTTAATCAATTTAATAAGCCATGTGGTTTGGTCATTTTAATTTGGTCTGAAAGCCTTTCTGTTCCTCGACCTCTGGGATAGCTCGCCAGTTAGTGCTTCCACTGCATCAAGGTAATTTCCCACATATTGCATTCTCAGCTAATGTAGTGTCTTTCTGTATTGAAATAAAACTTGGGAAGGAGGCAAATGCTTCTCAGCATCATAATACTAAGGCTATCATTTTTCAAATCAGGTCAAAGTCTAATTGATGGGATAAATTTATATTCCTTAATGAGACTAAAGTATGTGTGCTTTAGAGAAAATGTAATATACTTAGAACTGGTGTGTCTGCCCTTAAGTAATTTAGGAAGAAATTCATCTTTAATGTTTACTGTTGGAGAGAATAGGGAATATTCCCCAACCCAAAGGAATAGATTCCCTAGGTTTCATCAGTGTTAGCATAGTCTGGGCAGAAGAAGAGAGTCTAAGGCACCAGACTTTGAATAATTCAAGAAGGAAAAGAGAAATGAGGACTTTCATGATTGTTTAAGTTTCTAAAGAAAGGCAAGTAGAAGTGTTGTTATTGAAAGTGGACCTCTGGAAGAAGACATAGATTTTGAAGACAAACTGAAATATTAAAAGTAATTGAAACTTATACTAGATTCTTAAACTAGTGCATATATGAGCACACACATACACTCCCACCACCCTCCCCCCTACACACACACTGAGGCATGAGAACAGGAAGTCACACTTTTTTCCTTCCTCTCTGTCTTATTTTCATTTTACTTTCATAGCCCTTGATTCTCAGAACTGCTTAATCCTTTTCTGAAGTTCAGTGTATCTTTGGTCTGAAATGGCAATTCTCAGCAAAATAACACTTCTATTTTCTGATTATTTCAGAACTAGAAAAGCAAAGTGTTGGCCTTCTGAGATTTAAGAAAAAATCATATTGTGTATTTCTAGTCTCATGCACTCAACCAATCACTCAACTCAACACTTCTGACACTAGATGTATGGGGGTCTTTCCCCACACACCAAATAATTCCCCGGCAGACACTAGCTGGGTTTCCTATAATTCAATTTAATTCTGATACTATCTAGATAGATAATGGGATCTGGATAGTGTCTGATATGGTTTGGCTGTGTTCCCATGTAAATCTCATCCTGAATTGTAGTTCCCATAATTTCCTTATGTCCTGCGAGAAACCTGATGGGAGGTAATTGAATCATGGGGGCTATTTTACCCATGCTTTTCTTGTGATAGTAAGTTCTCATGAGATCTGATGGTTTATAAGGGGCTTCTCCCTTCGCTCGGTTCTCATTCTCTCTCCTGCTGCCATGTGAAAAAAGACATGTATGTTTCCCTTTCTGCCATGATTGTAAGTTGTCTGAGGCCTCCCCAGAGATGCTAAACTGTCAGTCAATTAAACCTCTTTCCTTTATAAATTACCCAGTCTTGGGTATGTCTTTATTAGCAGCATGAGAATGGACTGATATGGTGTCAGATCCCACAAGTTAAAGGCTTATTCCCATAAAATTTTCCCCCACTTCAAAGGCCAATTGCAAGTAGTAGGTTATCAACAATACTTCCTATTAACCAGCTACAAATCATGTTTTGCATTAGTGGCTCACAGAAGTCAGAGAAACAGTTTACTTAGAATTACTGGCTTATTAATCATGGATATAACCAAGGATACAGATGAACAGCCAGAGGAAGAGGTACATAGGGTGAGGTCTGGAAGGATAGCTTCTGTCCCTATGGAGTTGAGGTGCACCATCCTCCCAGCACTCAGATGTGTTCACCAACCCAGAAACTCCTGAACCCCATAGTTCAAAGATTTTTATGGAGGCTTCATCATGTAGCCATGACTGATTACAAACTCCATTTGCAGCCCTTCTCTTCTCTTTGAGGAATGGCGGGTGGGGATGACAGCTCCAAGCATATAACCACGGTTTAGTCTTTCTGGTGACCAGCTCCATCCTAAAACCCACCAAGTCACCTCATTACAACCAAAGATACTTCTATTACCCAGGAAACTCAAATGGATTTAGGACCTCTGTGCCAGGACCCTACATCAAAGACCCAATATTAGAACAAACAAACGATTAACCTACCATCTTTATCTACAATGTTACTAGGAGCTTTGTCTCAGGAATCAGGGCAGAGACTAAACATTAGAACAAAAGATTCTTTTAGCACCCCTATTGCTCAGAAAATTACAATAGTTTTAGGAGTTCTGTGCTAGGGACTGGGGTTAGAGACCAATATGTGTATTTCTTATTATTTCTCTGATCTTCTTCCCTGTCTGAAGAAAAGTACAGAAAAGAAGACGTTCCCTGAGGATGAGAAAACAGGAGACCAATTTTCCTAATTTTTATTCATTGGGCAGCAAGTGATATCTTCACAGGATAACAAGTGACAGAAAGGAGAGAGTCTGATAAAGTAATACTAGATATCCCCATCTCTTTTGCATCCTCGCCAACCCCACTCCTGCCTCTGATTCATTCTCGTAGCAATAGCCTGAGTAGTCTTACAAAATACAAAATCATAAAAAAAAAATCCTTAACAAACCTTTCTGACACTGCTAACTTCGTTTTATATCATTTGTTTTCTCTGAACCACATGCAGACAAGCAGTTTCTCACCTAAGGGCCTCAGGGCCTGCAGGAATTCACATGTTGTTTTTTTCTGCTTGTAATACAGTAATTTTCCTTTCACTGTCCATTGGGCTAACTCATATGCCTTCTTCAGCCATCATCTTAAGAGGCACTTCCTCACAGAGGACTTCTCTGATCCTCAGTCTAAACTGGATATCCTGTTATTTACTGGCATAAAAATGAGATTTTAAAAAATCCTTCAATGTACTTGTCACAAATTGTAATTATATATTTACCAATTTTTTTTTGTTTAATGTCTATCCTTTCCTAAAACTATAAGCATTTATTAGGGTAAATGATCCCTTTTTTATTCTCATCTGCACAGAACCTACCAAATTATATAAAACAGAATTTGTGCTCAGAAATACTTAGGGAATGGAATAAATTCTCAAATAAAGTGTATTTTCCCAAAATGTATATGGATTCATCATGTTAAATATACCAGAGATTAGGCTAGATGGGAAAGAAATCAAATAATTTATAGATAAGAATTTAAATATCTTTTAGGATTCAAGTTCAAAGTGTTTTACTGTCATGGCAAAAGAGTAAGTGACCATGATTAGATGCATTTACTCCATTATATTTTCAAGAGTGTTAAACATTAATCTGAACTTCCAAATAATCATGTTTCTCTCCCTTCTGTTTAATTGTGAACAAACTAAGAAGTCCACACCCTATTCAGATAGTTAGAAATAAGCAAAACTCCTTTACCATTAAGTTGGCATCCTAATAGGATTTTGAATATCTTTTGCCTGAAAGTGAGGCACTCTCCCATAATAGCACCCTTCCCCTGGCTGCATTCACAGACCCTAATGTGGTAAAATTATTTCATAGCACAGAAGAGCATGAATACGATAGTCCCCCCTTATCCATGTTTTGTCTTCCGTGGTTTCATTTACCTGCAGTCAATTATGGTCTGAATATTACAGGATTTTGAGAGGGAGAGAAAGACCATATCTATGTAACATTTTTACAGTATCTTCTTAATTTTTTATTTTACTATTAGATATTATTATCAATCTCTTACTATACATAATTAATAAATTAAACTTTATCATAGTATATGTACAGGAACAAGCACCGTATATTTAGTGTTCAGTACTATCATAGATTTCAGGCATGCACTGACAATTGTGGAACATGTCCCCCAAGAAAGATAAGAGGGGAAAACTGTGTTTTCTAAGCATATGCCCGTCCAAAAAGACGAAGAAGATGCCAAACTGATTATATGCAACATATTCTTATTTCACAGAATAGATAACTTACTTTCTTTCCCATTATAAGGAGTGAAAAGAAGGAGAGGACAAAGTGCAGAAGGCTTCCTCCGAGTGTTGGCTCTTCCTGGGTAGCAGGACTGATGCTTTCTTTGTAGGCCCAGTTACAAATTCAGGAAGAAGGAGACCATGGTTTTGCCAACTTTCTTCTCTTTTCCTAGATATTTTCTCCTCCTCAGTTTATAGTGTAAACACTTCTTCCTATGAAAGAAGTGACATAGGAAAGTCTATGTCACTTCACCTAAATCCACAAATTGCTACCCACTACCATTTACAAAGAAAGTAAATGAGAAAAAGATAACTTTTAAAATCTAAAGGATTGTAAATTATATGAAGAATAAAAAAATTGCATAACACTCTATACACGGAGTTAAGAAAAGTAAAATAATGGCATTTAAACATTTTATCCAATTTTATAATATTAAAGGAAAACATGAAGCAAAAAAACAATACAAGCAGCTTCGTTATGTTTAAGAAAGTGTGTGTGTGTGTGTGTGTGTACAGCAAGGTTTCTGATTTAGTAAATACTAAGAAAAGCAAGTTAGTCTTTCATTCTTTTTTAAACAATACCATCACGAAATTCTTGTTTTTCATCCCAGTTATCAACGGTTTGAAAGTAGCTATGTTTGGACCTGGACCATTCTCCAGCTCTTTTTGTTTGTATTATCCGTGCCCACCTAAAGGGGGAGCACAGGTCAGACGACAGGCCCTGCTCCCAGGCCACACCCACTCCCAGCTGCACCCTTACCTATGGCCTCGCGTGATGAAGATGCCATTCTCAGCAGAGAAGGCGTCTAAGGGCAACCCTTGGATGTTCCAGCTCCAGACTTTCGTAGGATTGGACAGGAAGTTATCAATGGCAAAGCCAGGGGAGCAAGGAACCTGAAGCTCCCAGATCTTGAAAGTATCTGGTTAGATAGTCAGAAAGAAGTCCAGCTGAGGGAGCAAGTTGTCGCAGGAAAAAGAAAAGTGCACTGATTGGCTAACAAGCTAAAATTAATACTGAAAGATTCAGTGTGTATTAGGCCTTTTTTGTGTTGTTATAAAGAAATATCTGAGGCTGGGTAATTTGTAAAAAAAAGAGGTTGAGTTGGCTCACACTTCTGCAGGGTGTACAGGAACCATAGTGCTGGCATCTTCTTCTGATGAGGGTTTCAGGAAGCTTAAAATCATGGTGAAAGGCGAAGCAGGAGCAAGCATGTCACATGGCAAAGGTAGGAGTAAACCAGCGAGGGGCAAGGTGCCATACACTTAAACTACCAGATCTCATGAGAACTCAGGGCAATAACTCACTTATTACCAAGGAACGATGTTAAACTGTTCCTATGGGATCTGCCCCCCATGATCCAATTACCTCCTACCAGGCCCTGCCTTCAACACTAGGAATCACATTTTAACATGGGTTCATGTCCTTTGTAGGGACATGAATGAAGCTGGAAACCATCCTTCTCAGCAAACTATCGCAAGGACAAAAAACGAAACACCGCATGTTCTCACTCATAGGTGGGAACTGAACAATGAGAACACTTAGACACAGGAAGGGGAACATCACACACCAGGGCCTGTTGTGGGGTGGCAGGAGGGGGGAGGGATAGCATTAGCAGATATACCTAATGTAAATGACGAGTTAATGGGTGCAGCACACCAACATGGCACATGTATACATATGTAACAAACCTGCACGTTGTGCACATGTATCCTGGAACTTAAAGTATGATAATAAAAAAAAAAGAAATTTGGAGGCGACAAACATCCAAACCATATTAAGGTATATACACACACACACACACACGCATATATATATATATATATAATGGTCTATAAGACTGAGAGATCCATGCAAAAGCTGGTATAGCCATATATATCTTAGATGAGAAAGGGATTGAAAGTGAAGGGGGGGACCAGAAAATAGAGGCCATATGGGACCTAAACTTTTTAACTTCTGAAGGTTGCTAATTTTCTGCCCAGGGAAATGTCCTAAAAGGGGTCAACTGATAACCTTTTATTAGTTAAACTAGGTTCTAATACAACAACAACAAAGTTTTCACTCATTGACCTAAGTATCAGGTATCAATGCTGAATTACACACTGTATCAAGAGCAACAAAGACAAGTCATGGGGAAGGAGCTTTGCACATTGACACAGACTGAGAAGGAGATCCTGTGTCCCAGTGTCCTTTCTAATCCTAGATTACAGCAAGGAAGTATGACCAGAGCATCCTGCGCTTCCACACATGGCCCAGTTCCACTTTGGGGTGTGTGTTTGCATGCGCGTGCGCACCTGTATTAAAATTCACATAACCTAGAATTCACTCTTTATCCGTGTTAAAGTGCACAAGTCAGGGAGTTTTAGTTTATTTACAAGGTTGGACAACCTTTATCACTATCTGATTTCAGAATATTTTCATCACATGAAAAGAAAATGCCTTGCCCCTTAAGCATTTACAACCTATTTGTTCCCTCCTTATAACCTTTGGCCACTAAGTTTCTTTTGGTCTGTATGGATTTTTCTATTCTAGACATTTTATGTAAATGGCATCATATAATACATGGCCTTTTTTGTCTGGCTATTTTCACTTACCATAAGATTTCCAAAGTTCATCCATTTTGTAGCATGTACAAATACTTCATTTCTTTTGATGACTAAATAATATTCCACTGTACGCACATACCATAATTTGTTTATCTGTTGATCAATCACTCTTTGGCTATTGTGACTAATTCTACTATGAACATTTATGTGCAAATGTTTATTTCATTTGAAGTTATGTTTTTATATTGAATATACATGTTCAATTCTCTTAGGAAACACCTAGCAGTGTAAAATCTGGGTCATATGGTAATTCTATGTTTAACTTTTTGATTAGTCTATTGCTTATACCAACTATTATCATTTGCCCCAGGCAGTAGCAACTATTAAATTTGTCTTTAAATGTTTTTGTCGTTAAGTAGCCTCCTCAGACCTGAGAGAGTTCTGAGTTAGGAAAAATAAAGGCAAGCCCTTTGAGCCAGGCTTTCAAGGAGTCATCACATAGGTTAAAATAAACAACCACAATTCTTTGAAAATAAGGCCCACCCTGGACCCTCTCGTGCTAGTTACTCATACCAGGAATAAAAATTGGCCTTTTCAAGACTATCATCAAGGAAGTAACTGAGGTAAGTTAAAATGCTACAAACATCTCTTACTGAGATTCAGCTGTCTTTTCCTTAAGCATTCTAAAATAGTTTATTCTTACAGTTTTTGTCAGTGTATTTATTAATTATTGGGGAGGCAGATTTTAGAGTTCTCTACTTTGATATTTTTACTGACATTGACTTGCTGTACACATTTTTATAACTTCGAGTCTATACTTGCTTTAAAATAAAAAGTTAAAAATCCCCAAATCTTTCATATATATGATAAATACTGAATAAACAATGGGTAATAAGAAATAAAATAATTTTAGTTACGACTCAATATGTCCCAGTAGGCTCACTGAGAGAAGGGAGTCTTTACCCCAACCCAAAAGGATTGATTACAAATCTCTTCTATCCTTTCTCTCCCCTAAACTACATTCCTTGCATACACCCTGAAACACAACATTATAATTTCTATTTCTAATAAACTTCAAATCAAAACCACAATGAAGAAAAGTAAATACCACAAATTAATAAATAAGAAAAAACTACTATTTAGAAATTATTTGCTTTTGGATCCTTCCAACAATCAAAACAATAAACTAGAAGTATTTTGTCCCTTTTCTCAAAACATTTAATATGGTATGGTAGCATAAATACATTAACTATGTTAATTATTATTAATTTAATATGGATTTATTCTACTTTTTCCTTGATATCATGAGACATGAAGTATCAGTTATTATTTTTAAAGTAGGTGAGCATGGCTTTAATTCAAGTGCAAAAGATAGTTTTTCGTCTCTGCAGATGGTAATAAAAAAGTAGGGCATACATTTTTAAAGGTAAAAATAGATAGGACAGTTTGAACACAGCAATTAACTCAGCAGCTTATCAGTATGTTTTTATTTTATTTCCTTTTGAGACAACGTTGTTTTCTATATTTGTATGAGAAATATTTAAATTGTAGTTTGTTTAAAGACGCATTTATTTCAAGTGTGTAGTAAGTGCTGATTCTGCAATTATTGCTAATTACAGAATTTCCAAATTGCCTGAAGTGTTGAAAGCCTCATCATTTTATCATTATTCCTTTCTACTTTTACTTCAAATTTGTGAAATGAAAAATATGCTAAACTAAAATTAAACTTT
This sequence comes from Pongo pygmaeus, assembly GCF_028885625.2. Lineage (NCBI taxonomy): Eukaryota > Metazoa > Chordata > Mammalia > Primates > Hominidae > Pongo > Pongo pygmaeus. The sequence goes on along the minus strand of NC_072382.2, from coordinate 106,441,096 downwards.
CAAATACATAATAATATTGCTAAACTTTGTCTTTTAGCCACAATATATTACCATATTATAAACTTTCTATGTTTACAGTAGAGTTGGCGCAAACTCAGTAGTGACAGCTTTTGTCTCAGTGACTCATCTATGCTAGTTCATTGGAAATATGTAAAGGTTATTTGGGCTACTAAATTTTGCTGTACCCCAAACAAACAAGCAAACAAACAAACAAAAAACAGTTTTCACTTTAAATATGAATTTAAAATATATGTTTGAAAATTAAATCACAATCTATATTTTAGCAGGGAGAAGATATTTACTTTAGATAGGACTCTCATTTTTATTTTCACAGATTGTATGTTAATTAAAATAACAGTGATAGTAAATGGTAATAATTATTATTATCCTTTCTGTAACTTCATGGAGAATCACATAAGGAACAGTGGTACTAATGAGGGTCAACTTATGGATAAGTCACATGGTAAAGTTCTTTCCTTAAAATTTCTAAAAATAGGAAAAATAAGTCAAAATGGTTGAATCAAAGTTGGGGAATTAATAAAGATTACTGCATTCTCCCTTAGAGGATCTCTGAGATTTTGTCCTTATTATCACAAGTTGGGCCAGCTGAACTTACATAAAATATAGTCAGATGATATGGCTACTTCATATTTGAAACCAATCCAATTCTCATATTAGTAAATATCTTTAATTATTTAATTCCCAATATTTTAGTAGATGTGGTAATAATTAAGTAGGTCATTTTAATATTAATTCCATTTACTCAGAGAACTGTATGAGATATTGAGGGTTAGGGAAAAGAATAAGAAATGACATGTCTCATCGCATAACGTGAAATTTAATGGATTTGTTTATGAAACTACATGAAATTTAAGGTAAACATAAAATTTTATAAGTGAAGGCTGTATGTTAACACCATGGGGCAGAGTTTTTTATTTGTTTGTTTAGTTTTTTAAAAATGCTTTGTTTTCTTCTATGTGTTCAGTACCTGGCATTTAGTAGACACTCAATACATGTTTGTTTAATCAGTGAGGTTTCATGTTGGAAACAGTTAATTGTATCCATTTTGATTCTTAAAAGACTATTTGGTAGAAGTTCGATTTTCCACATGTTTTAAAAAATTAAATTATACTCCCAAATAAAATGTGAAGGCTGGTCAACAATACAGAAAAAGGAGCCATGCTCTTACAAACATCACATAAGGACAAGATACTAAACATTAGTAAGGAGGTACTATGTGACTTTCAATGAGAATTGTAGAGAGCAACAGGAGTTTTTGAATATTGCATGCCATTCCTCCACGTTTCCCGCATTTTCTGTTTAATTAGAGCCATCTGGCCTTTGTACAACTGTTGTGTAACTATTTTGTATAACCACAGATTCTTCTCTTCTGATATCTCTTGACTATGGTCAGCATTTCTTTGACTTTAAAATTCTAAGACTCCTGCCTATTCAATAGCTTTTTGCATTTTACAGCCTTCATTTTCTAATTCTCACACATTTCTAGAACTACTGTTGTGTGACTTCTCTCATAATTACTTTGTGGGAAATGCTCTTGACAGGGACACCCATTATTCATAAGCCAAAGTAAAAGAAGTGTTTATTTAACTTGTTTCAAGCAAATATAACTGCAGATGTTTCCCTCCTATGGTTTCTGTATTCTGAGACACTTTTTTCATAGATTCCTCAAAAGCAGGCTCTTCTCCTGCAACTCACTTTACATTTGGCTTTCTCAATTCCTCATTTCTAGCCTCACTTGTGATGCTTTACATGCTTTATCTGGAATATCTTATTTATTTCTAAGGATTCAGTGTTCATGTATAAGGCTATGACTCCAAAACCTGTATTTCCTGAGCTCTATAACCATAAACCCGACCCTTCATTCAATGTCACCAGTGGATGTATTACACAAACAACACGTTCAAATGTGATGTCAACCTGTTCCTGTGTAGCTAATTTGTAATGCATATTGATTTCTCCTTGCAGTGAAGGGTACTAGCATCCAGCTCATTGTCAAAGCCAGAAACAGGGAGCTCCCCTTGACTTCTCCCTTATTTTGTATATCCACATCAAGTCAACCTGTAAATCCTATGTCTCTCAAAACTCCATGATTTTCATGTTCTTTTTAATTTTTTTTCTAGCTTTATTGGGTATAATTGACAAAAAACTGTATCTATTTAATGTGTACAATAGAATGGTTTGATACAAGTGTACATTATGAAATGATTACCAGAACCAAATTGATTAATATATCCATTATCTAAGATCCTTACCATTGAGTGTGTGTGGGGATGGGGAGAACATTTAAGATCCACTCCTTTAGCAAATTTTAAAGATATAATACTCTATTAACTATATTCATCAAGTTATAGATTAGATCTCCAGGATTTACTCACCCTGCATAACTGACACTTTGTACCCTTTGACCAACATCATTTTATTTTCCCACACCCCAGACCATGAAGACCACCATTCTACTCTGCTTCTGTAAGTTTGACTTTTTTAGTTCCACATATGAGTGAGATCATGCAGTATTTGCTTTTTGCGCCTGGCTTACTTCACCTAACAAAAATGTTCTCCAGGTGCATCCATGCTGTCACAAATGACAAGATTTCCTTGTGTTTAAGATTTCTTTGTGTTTAAGATTAAGCATGTAAAGCATGGTATTCTGTTGTGTTATATATATACACACACATATATATATATATATACACACACACACACACAAACACACACACATACACACACAGCCTATATACAAAGGGTCATTTAACTGGCCAACAAAAGGCACTTTTGACACTCAATGTACATTGACCCAGGTTTCTGTATACATACATACACATTTACACACATGTATATATCTTAGCCATTCTAACAGTTGCAAAGTAATATCTCATTGTGGCTTTAATTTGCATTTCCCTAATTAGTAAGGCTGAGCAGTTTTTCATACACCAGTTGTCCATTTGTATGTCTTCTTTTGAAAAATGTCTATTCTGCTCCTTTGCCCATTTTTTAATCAGTGTATTTGCTTTCTTGCTATTGAAATTTTTAAGTTACATATACATTTTGGATAGTAAACCCTCATCAAATGCATGGTTTGCAAATATTTTCTGCAGTTTCATTGATTGTGTTTTCACTCTGTTGTTTCCTTTATCGTGTAGAAGATTTTTGGTTTGATATAATCCCACTTGTCCATTTTCACTTTTGCTGCCTGTGCTTTAAGGTCATATCCAAAAAAACATTTCCCAGATCAATATCACGAAGCTTTTTCCCTAAGGTTTCTTCTAGTATTGTTACAGTTTTGGGCCTTTAATCCATTTTGCAATGATTTTTTAAATAGTATGTGATAAAGATCCAATTTCATTATTTTTGTATGTTGAATATACAGTTTTTCCAGCAGGATTTGTTGAAGAGACTATCCTTTCCTTACTGTGTGTTCTTGGTACCTTTGCCAAAAATGAATTAACCATAAATGTGTGGATTTATTTCTAGGCTTTCTGTTTTGTTCCATTAGTGTATATCCCCATATGTATGGAAGTACCATACAGCTTCAATTACTTTAGCTGTGTAGTATATTTAAAAATTAAGCAGTTTGATGTCTCCAGCTTTGTTTTTCTTGCCATTCTTATGACTTTGGCTATTTAGTTTTTTGTGGTTCCATGTGACTTTTAGGATTTGTTATTTTTTTTTATTTCAGTGAATAATGCCCTTGAAATTTTGATAGAGATTACATTTCTGGGTAGTATGAACACTTTAACAATATTGATTCCTCTGATCTATGAACAGAGGATGTCTTTGCATTTATTTTTGTCTTCCTAAATCTTCATCAATATCAGAATTTTCAGTATACAGATATGTCATTCATTTTATTAAATTTATTGCTATGTATTTTATTCTTTTTGAGTGGTATTTTCAATGAATTTTTTTTCTTAATTCCTTTTTTGGATAGTTTGTTTTTAGTATATAGGAATGCAATTGATTTTTATATGTTGATTTGTATCCTGTGACTTCACTGAATTCATTTATTAGTTCTAACAGTGTTTTGGTGAAGTCTTTAGGATTTTCTTAGTATAAAATCATGTTATCTGCAAACAGAAAAAATATACTCCATCCTTTCCATTCTGGAAGCCTTTTATTTCCTTGTCTTACCTAATTCCTCTAACTAGGACTTCCAGAACAATGTTGAATTGAAGTTGCAAGTTGGGAAATTCTTGTCTTGTTTTTTGATCTTAGAAAAGAAGCTTTCAACATTCAACATTAAGTATGATATTAGCTGTGGGCTTGTTGTGTTGAGGTACATTTCTCCTGTACATAATGTGTTGATAATTTTTAACATGAAAGGATGTTGCTTTTTATCAAATACTTTCTCTGCATATATTGAGATGATCATATGATTTTCATCCTTCATTCTATTAATGTGGTGTATTACGTTTGTTAATTTGTGTATATTGAACCATCCATGAATGCCAGGAATCAATCCCACTTGATGACAGTATATCAGTCTTTAATAGTTTGTTGAATTCAGTTTGCTGGTACTCTGTTAAAATTTTTGTATCTATGTTCATGACAGATATTGGCCTGTAAGTATGTTTTTAAATTATTTATCTGTCTGCCTTTAGTACCAGGGTAATACTGGCCTTGTGAAATGAGTTTGAAAGTCTTCTTTCCTTTCTTTTTTTTTTTTTGAAAGACTTTGAAAAAAGATTGATATTAATTCTTTATTAAATAACTGGTAGAATTCATCAGTGAAGCTATCAGGTCCCAGGGCGGGGAAAAAAGAAAAGAAAAGAAAAGAAAAAAAACCCTCAGCTTCTTTCTCAGGCAGGGAAAAGAAGCAGGCAGGGAAAGTCACTCAGCTGTGCTGCTTCATCTGGGATTTAACTGCTTCCTGTTCCTACTTTCAAGACTAATATCTTTCTCTCCTGGCCAGGCTTATTATCCATTTCTGATTTTATTTATTTGTGTCTTCTCTATTTTTTCTTAGTCTAACTAAATGTTTTTAAATTTTACTCATCTTTTCAACAAACTAGCTCTTAGTTTTGTTCATCTTTTCTGTTATTATTCTAATCTGTATTTAACTTATTTCTGCTCTAATCTATCTTATTTGCTAACTTGGGCTTAGTTTGTTTTTCTTTTTTGGTTTCTTCTTTGATCCATTAACTGTTCACGAATGTTCAATTCATTTCTACTTATTTATACATTTTCCTATTTTCCATTTTCATTGCCAACATTTCCATTAAAGCTAATATTATTTATCTCAAGAATATTCTCATATATTCTTACTGGACACCCTGTCTCTATATGTTTTTCTGCTTTTATACTCTAATCTTTTTCTACTCTCCTTAGGGTAAAATATTTACTTCCAGATTTGATTATAAAGTCTGTCATAGTCAAGCCATGACTTGCCCTGTCTCTAGCCACCTCTTTCTCTCTGATCTCGTCACACTCAATCCCCTTCATCTCTTCATTGTTCTTTCTTTTTCGTGTGCATTCAACGTATCTCTGCGTGGGATGGCCATTTGATGTGCTTCTCTGCTCCCTTTTAGTTTGGATAACTTCTTACTATCATTTTGTTCTTTTTTTTTTTTTTCTTTTATTATTATTTATTATTATTAAACTTTAGGTTTTATGGTACATGTGCGCAATGTGCAGGTAAGTTACATATGTATACATGTGCCATGCTGGTGCGCTGCACCCACCAACTCGTCATCTAGCATTAGGTATATCTCCCAGTGCTATCCCTCCCCCCTCCCCCCACCCCACAACAGTCCCCAGAGTGTGATGTTCCCCTTCCTGTGTCCATGTGTTCTCATTGTTCAATTCCCACCTATGAGTGAGAATATGCGGTGTTTGGTTTTTTGTTCTTGCAATAGTTTACTGAGAATGATGATTTCCAATTTCATCCATGTCCCTACAAAGGACGTGAACTCATCATTTTTTATGGCTGCATAGTATTCCATGGTGTATATGTGCCACATTTTCTTAATCCAGTCTATCATTGTTGGACATTTGGGTTGGTTCCAAGTCTTTGCTATTGTGAATAATGCCGCAATAAACATACGTGTGCATGTGTCTTTATAGCAGCATGATTCATAGTCCTTTGGGTATATACCCAGTAATGGGATGGCTGGGTCAAATGGAATTTCTAGTTCTAGATCCCTGAGGAATCGCCACACTGACTTCCACAAGGGTTGAATTAGTTTACAGTCCCACCAACAGTGTAAAATTGTTCCTATTTCTCCACATCCTCTCCAGCACCTGTTGTTTCCTGACTTTTGAATGATTGCCATTCTAACTGGTGTGAACAGACACTTCTCAAAAGAAGACATTTATGCAGCCAAAAAACACATGAAAAAATGCTCACCATCACTGGCCATCAGAGAAATGCAAATCAAAACCACAATGAGATACCATCTCACACCAGTTAGAATGGCAATCATTTTGTTCTTAATGTCAACTTATCATTTCCTGGTAAAAACCTTCTCTGAAACTCCAAATTAACCTATAGGGCATTTGGGTATCAGCACCTGCTTTTTCCCTATTATAGCATTTATCACCCTCTGTTTTAATAGTTGCTTAATGGTATATCTGTGGTTATACTAAAAACACAAGGAAGACAATGTCCATTCCTGCATTCGTTACTATTATAACGTCTAGAACAGAATATAGTTTCAATAAACATTTGTTGAACAGATGGTACCTTAGTGACAAATGGATGAATAAATAAATGTTTTCTTTTCATTAATTTGTACAGAATTATCTAAAATACATATGTAAGTATACATGTGAGATTACTGTAATAAGTATTATACTGATTTATGTATTGAAATGGAAAACTTTGTATGTCTGAGGTATTCTTCTATGTGCTGCAGAAAAAAAAAATGAGAGAGAGGTAATTTATCTCTTACCAGAATATAAATATTGATTATTAAATGCTGATCAATAACGTGCTTATGAAACAGTACATTTTACTCTTCCAAGACTAAGCCAGGAAAAAATTGAATTCCTGAACAGACCAATAACAAATTCCAAAACTCAATTAGTAATAAATAGCTTAGCATCCAAAAAAAGCACAGAACCAGAAAAATTCAGAGATGAATTCTATCAGACGTACAAAGAAGAGCTGGTACCATTCCTGCTGAAACTATTCCAAAAAACTGAGGAGGAAGCTTTCCTCTCTAACTCATTTTATGAGGCCAGCATAATACTGATACCAAAACTTGGCCAAGACACACACAAAAAAGAAAACTTCAGGCCAATTTCCTTGATGAACATCAATGCAAAAATCCTCAAAATAATACTGGCAAACCGAATCCAGCAGCATATCAAAAAGTTTATCCACCACAATTAAGTAGGCTTTAACCATGGGATGAAAGATTGGTTCAATATACGTCAATCAATAAATGTGATTTATCACATAAACAGAACTAAAGACAAAAACCACATGGTTATCTCAATAAATGCAGAAGAGACTTTCAATACAATTCAACATCCCTTCATGTTAAAAATTCTCAAAAACTAAGTATTAAAGGAACGTAATACAAAGTAATAAGAGTCATCTATGACAAAACCAAAGCCAACATCATACTGAAAGGGAAAAACCTGGAAGCATTCCCCTTGAAAACCAACACAAGACAAGGATGCCCTCTCTCAACACTCCTATTCAACATAGTATTGGAAGTCCTAGCCAAAGCAGTCAGGCAAGAGAAAGAAATAAAGGGCATCCAAATAAGAACAGAGGAAGTCAAAGTATCCTTGTTTGAAGACCACATGATTCTCTACCTAGGAAACCTCATAGTCTCGGCCCAAAATTTTTTCAGCTGATAAACAATCAACAGTTTCAGGATACAAAATCAATGTACAAAAATCACTAGCATTCCTATACACTAACAACAGCCAAGCCAAGAAAAAATCAAGAAGGCAGTCCTATTCACAATTGCCACAGAAAGAATAAAATACAGAGGAACACAGCTAACCAGGGAGGTGAAAGATATCTACAATGAGAATTACAGAACACTGCTCAAAGAAATGAGAGAAGACATGAACAAATGGAAAAACACTCCATGCACATGGATAAGAAGAATCAATATCATGACAATGCCCATACTGCCCAAAGCATTCTATAGATTCAATGCTGCTCCTTTCAAACTACCAACGACATTCTTCATAAAACTAGAAAAAAAAAAGCTATTTTAAAATAGTTTGGAACCAAAAAAGAGCCTGAATAGCCATGACTATACTAAGCAAAAACAACAAAACTGAAGGCATCATGCTACCTGACTTCAAACTATATTACAAGACTACAATAACCAAAGCAGCATGGTACTGGTACTAAAACAGGGACATGGATAAATGGAACAGAATAGAGAGCTGATATATAAGACGATATACCTATGACCATCTAATCTTTGACAAAGCTGACAAAAACAACCAATGGGGAAAAGACTCCCTATTCCATAAATGGTGCTGGGAAAACTGGCTAGCCATATGCAGAAAATGTTTGTTGCAGCACTATTCACAAGAGCAAACACATGGAATCAACTTAAATGCCCATCAACGGTATGCTAGATAAAGAAAATATGGTATACATACACTATGAAATACTATGCAGCCATAACAAAGAATGAGATCATGTCCTTTGCAGGTACATGGATGGAGCTGGTTGCCATTATCCTTAGCAAACTAATGCAAGAACAGAAAACCAAATACAACATGTTCTCACTTATAAGTAGGACCTAAATAATGAGAACACATGGATACACAGAGGGGAACAGACACTGGGTTCTATTGTAGTGTGGAGAGTGGGAGGAGGGAGAGACTCAGGAAAGATAACTAATGAGTACTGGGCTAATACCTGTGTAAAGAAATAGTCTGTACAACAAACCCCCATGACATGAGTTTACCTATTTCATGGGAGTTTCCATGGTTGGTAACTCCTTTCTGTTAACCACTGAATAATATTCTATTGTTGGAATGTACTAAGGCATGTTATCCATTCCCTTGATTAAGCACATTTTGGTTGCTTCCAGGTTTTGGCAATTATGTTGCCAAACATCTGTCAACATCAGTTTGCATGTCTTTGCATGGATATAAGTTTTCTACTCTTTTGGGTAAATGCAAAGGAGCACATTTGCTGTACTGTATGGTAGAAATATATTTAGTTTTGTAAGAAAGTGTTTTGTCTTCCAAAGTAGCCATACAATTTTGCATTCCCACCATCAATGAATGAAGCTTGCTATTTCTCCACATCCTTGCCAGCATCTGACACTGTTTGTGTTTTGAATTTAGACAATTATTATAGGTATGTAGTGGTATCTCATTGTTTTAATTTATAATCTCCTAATGATATATGATGTTGAAAACAGAAGCATCTTTTCACATATTTGTTTGTCATCTGTGTGTTTTTTTGGTGAAGTGTTTGTTTATGTCTTCAGCCCATTTTTTATTCAGGTTGTTTGTTTTTACATTGATGAGATGCAAGAATTCTTTGTATACTTTGGATAGCAGCCCTTTGCCAGTCATGTTTCTTGCAATTATTTTCTCTCAGTCTATTGCTTTCCTTCTCATTCTGCTGACAGTGTGTTTCAAAGACTAGAAGTTTTAATTTTAATAAAGTTCAATTTTTCAATTGTTTCTTTCATGTATCCTACCTTTAGTGTTGTATCTAAAAAGTTATCAGCATATTCATCATTTAAATTTTCTCCATGTTATCTTCTAGGAGCTTTACATTTACATTTTATATTTAGGTATGAGATCCCTTTTGAGTTAATTTTTTGTGAAGTGTGTAAGGTCTATATCTGGATTTATTTCTTTTTCTGCATGTGCATATCCAGTTGTTTCAGCACGATTTGTTGAAAGGCCCATCTTCTCTCCATTACATTGCCTTTGATCCTTGTCAAAAATAAGTTGATTATATTTGTGCAGATCTATTTCTAAACTCTCTAATATTTTCCACTGATCTTTCTGTCAATTATTTTGCCAATGTTACACTGTTCGATCACTGTAGGTTTCTTTTTTTTTTTTTGAGATGGAGTCTTGCTGTGTCACCCCAGGCTGGAGTGCAGTGGTGTGATTTCGGCTCACTGCAAGCTCCGCCTTGCAGGTTCACGCCACTCCTGCCTCAGCTTCCCGAGTAGCTGGGACTACAGGTGCCCACCACCATGCCCAGCTATTTTTTTTTTTTTTTTTTAGTAGAGACAGTGTTTCACCGTGTTAGCCAGGATGGTCTCGATCTTCTGACCTCATGATCCGCCCGCCTCAGCCTCCCAAAGTGCTGGGATTACAGGCGTGAGCTACCTCGCCCGGCCTAATTACTGTAGATTTCTAATAAGCCTTTAAGTAAAATAATGTCAGTCATCGAAATTTGTTCTCCTCCTTCAATATTGCATTGCTGTTCTGGTACTTTTACTTGTATGTTAACTTTAGAATCAACTTATTGATATCCACAAAATAACTTGCTGGAATTTTTATTTGGATTGTTTTGAATCTAAAATTCAAATTGGAAAAAAAGTGACATATTGAAAACATTGAGTTTTTCTATCCACTAACATGAAATGCCTCTCCATTTATTTAATTTTTCTTTAGTTTTTAAAATCAGAGTTCTGTAAATTTTCTCACATAGACTTTGCACACATTTTTAGATTTATATTTAAGTACTTCATTTTGAGAGAGCAGGTATTTTGAATGGTAATGTGTTTTTAATTTCAAATCCCATTTGTTTATTATTGTTATATAGGAAAGCAGTTTACTAATTTTTATTGTGGTAATAAAACACATAACATTACATTATTAAATGTATTTTCTTAATATTTTTAGTATATAGTTCAATAGTGTTTATTATTACATGGTTGCATAGCAAATCGCTACAAATTTTTCATCTTACAAAACTGAAACTGTATACCCACCAAATACTAATTCCTCTTACACCCTCCATCACCCAGTTCCCACTCATGACAAAAACCTTTCCACTCTCTGCCTCTGTGATCTTTATTTCCTTCAATACTTCATATGAATGGAATCATACAGTACTTGACTTTTTGTGACTGGCTTATCTCACTTAGTATAACGTTCTGGAGGTTCATCCATATGGTAGTATGTGACAGAATTTTTTTCTTTTTTAGGGCTGAATAACATAACTTTGTGTGTATATATCATGTTTCTTCATCTATTCATCTGTCAGTGCACATTTGGGTTGCTTCTACCTCTTGGCCATTGTGAATAATGCTGAGATGAATAATGCTGAGTGTGCAAATATTTCTGTGAGACCCTACTTTAAATTCTTTCGGATATATGACTAGAAGTGGGATTTCTATATCACATGCTAGTTCTATTTTCTAATTTTTTGAGGAAACTTCATATTCTTTTCATAGTACTTGAATTAATTTAAATTCCCACCAACAGTGTGCAAGTGTTTCAATTTCTCCACGTTTTAACACTTGTAATTTTCTGTAATTTTTATACTGACAATTTGTTTCTAAAATTGGTATTTTCTTAATTTCTTTTGCTGATTGGTCTTTGTTAGTGTACAGAAACACTTAATATTTTGTCTGTTAATTTTGTATCCTGAAACATTGCTGAAATTGTTGTTGTAACAGTTTTTCGTGGATTTTTTTTAGGTTTTTCTACATACTAAATTATATCATCTGCACACAGATATAATTTTCCATTTCCTTGTCCAATTTGTATGCTTTTTATTTATTTTCCTTTGTCTTTATTTTTCGTCTCTAGATAGGATTGATAGTTTGCAATGTTTTTATCATGAATAGTGTGGATTTTGTGAAATGGTTTTTCTGTGTCTATTAATATGATCATATGATTTTTTTCCTTTGGCCTGTTGATGTGATGAATTAAATGAATTCGTTTTCAAATGTTGAAATTTCCTTGCATACCTGAGAAAAATTCCATTTGGTCATGGTGTTCAATTATGTATACATTATTAGATTTGATTTACTAAAATGTTGTTGACAATTTTGCATCTATCTACGGGAGATATTAGTCTCTAATTTCCTTTTTTTAAGAATGTCTTCATCTGATTTGGGTATTAGGGTGATCCTCTTCTTATAGAATGGGTTAAGAAGTGCTCTCTCTGCTTTTATCTTCTGAACAAGATTGCAGAGAATTAGTAAAATTTCTTCCCTAAATGTTTCCTGGAATGCACCTGTGAATCCATATGAGCCTGGTGATTTCTGTTTTGAAGGGCATTTATTATTGATTCTATTTCATTAGTAGATATAGGCTATCCAGAGTGTCTACTTCTTTTTGTGTCACTTTTGGTAGATTGTGTCTTTCAGGGAATAGGTAGATGTCATCTAGGTTATCGAATGTGTTGACACAGTACAGCTATTTCAAATATTCTTTTATTATTTTTTTAATATCCATGAGATCTGCAGTAATATACCCTCTTTCATTTATGATATTGGTAATTGCGCCCTTCTGTTTTTATCTTAGTTAGCCTGGCTAGAGATTTATTAATTTTATTGATCTTAATGAATCAGACTTTAGTGTCATTGATTTTCTCTATTGATTTAATTTTCATTTTTATTGATTTCTGATCTACAGTTTATTATGTCTTTCATTCTGCATACTTTAGATCTAATTTGTTCTTTTTCTTTCCAGTTTTCTAAGGTGTAACCTTAAGTTGTTAATTTTAGATCATTCTTCTTTTATAAATTCTTCTTTTATAAATCTACAAATTCCCTCTAAATATGCTTTTGTTATTTCCCATGAATTTACTTGTGTTTTCATTTTGATTTAATTCAAAATATGTTTTAATTTGTCCTGAGATTTCTTCTTTGACTCATGTGTTATTTAGAAGTGTGTTGCTTAATCTCTAAGTATTTTGGAATTTTCCAACTATTATTTTTATTGATTTCTAGTTTAATTCCATTGTGATTTCAGAGTAGGCATTGAATAATTTATATTATTTTAATTCTGTGAAGGTGTTTTCATGGCCCAGAATACGGTCTATTTTGATGATTATTTAATGTGACCTTGACAATAATATGTATTCTACTGTGTTAGATAAAGTAGTCTACAGATATCAATTTTATTGAGTTGGCTTATTATGCTATTGAGTTCAACCATGTTGTTACTGAAAGTCTGACTACGTTACACCTTTTAAAGTTGTCTATGGTTCTTAGATACTTTATTCTTTTCTTCTTCTTTGCTTTTCAATTTTGGAAGTTCCTACTGACATATCTTCAAGTTCAGAGATTCCTTCCTCACTCATGTTCAGTGTACTAATGCCCATCAAAGGCTTTCTTTGTTTCTGTGTCTTTTATCTCTAGCCGTTTTTTAAAATTCTTTCTTAGAGTTTCCATTTCTCTTTCTGCACTATTTTTCTGTTATCACGTTGTCTACTTTGTACATTAGAGCCCTTATTAATCTTAGTATTTTTAAATTGATGGTCTGATAATTCCTACATCCCTGCCATTTTTGAGACTGGTTCTGAATGTTGCTCTTTCTTCAAACTGTGTTTTTATCTGTTTAGTGTGCCTTGCAATTTTTTTCTGGATATCCTGACATGAACGAGGGCACAGGGAACTGCAGTAAATAGGTCTTTAGGGATGTGGTGGTGAAGTGGGGAGAAGGGGCTGTTTTGTAGTCCTATAATTAAGTTGCAGTCTTTTTAGTGAGCCTGTGCCCCTGGACCATAAAATTCATCAGTGCTTCTCAGTCCTCCTCCCACTCAAAAGTAGGACCAGACGGCTGAGGCGGAGGGGGTGGCTAGAGTTGTGTATTTCTCTTCTCTCATTTGAAAGGCTAGAACAGGCTGAATTTGACTATTTCCTTTCACCCATGTGAAAGCTAGAGAGGGCCGGATTTGCTTTATGTACTTCCTCAGGTCAGTTGGGCTCTGATAAAATCCCAATAGGTTACTCTCTGGTGAAATATTTTCTCTTGAGGGCAGGCCTTGTTAAGAAGAATAGAATGCTCTGGGGTATTTAAAAGTGAGTACATTTTTACCATGCTGGAAACACCAGGGAATTTTCTCGCATCTTCACTGTAAAAACCTGATAGCTCTAAGAAGTAAAGCTCACAAAAGTGTCAGGGCCCTCCTATTACTTGGTTCCCATAGAGTTTTCAACTCTCCAACTTTTCCAATCTAAGCCTCCAGCAACTCTTCAATTACAGTTCAGTTTTCCCTACTATGTCATTGGTTTCTAAGGATGTTTTTGATTATGGGTTTCTGTCCTGGTAAGTTGTAATTTTTTGCATCCACTTGTCTGTCTCTCCAATTTGGGGTTTAGTGGTTTGCCCTGTGACCTCATTTCTGTGAAGACTCTAAGAAAAGTTGTTGCTTTTACGGTTTGTTCAGTTTTTTACTTACTGTTAGAACAAAGACTTTCAAATTTCCTACATGCTAAACTGAAAACTAGAAGTCCATATTGTTATTTGAAAGGAAAAAAAAAACCTTCATATCCAAGTAGGAGAGTAAAACTTTGAAAGCAATTCTGAATCCAATTCTACAGTGTACTGTTGGCTTCTCTCAGTTCAGACTAGAACCTTTTTCATGAAGTTTTTTATTTTGCTGGTTTTCTTTTCCATTTCCATGACCTCCACAAGGCACCTTGTTTTTGCTGGGTTCTATTACCTGTTATTGCCTCTTCACTTCTTGAGTGAACAGGGTAGACTTCAGTCGCCTGCTTAAATATTAATTTCTCCAGTCTTTGAGCCAGTTTAGATATTGATGCATCTTGCCCTCTCTATCATTATGAAGATACCTGAAATTACTGTGAGCTTGCTGAAAATTTCAGCTTAAAATAATTTTTCTTTAGCAATTGCCTGTTTTGCTGAGTTAGAATGAACAGCATGAATCTTTGAAATTGAAGAACATGACATGCATACTTTATAGTGTTTTGGTAAAGCTCTCTAACTCATTTTCATTGTGTCTACATGACAGGCTTTTACCTTGAAAAGATGTCCACAAACTCTGCTTGTTCACAAAAATTCAGTAAAATCTTGACATCAAGTTTATTTCTTTCTATGTAAGTACGTATCTCAAGAAGAAGTCCCTAAGGAGGGCACTACCCCATTTCTCACCAGATCTCCTGTAAACTGGAGTCTCTCTCTCTCTCTCTAGTTAATGATACAATTATTCTATTTTGCTTTGCAAGACATAGCCTATTATCAACAAACAACAACAAAAAAAGTGACTACTCTCTCTTA
Source organism: Pongo pygmaeus (assembly GCF_028885625.2). Taxonomy (NCBI): domain Eukaryota; kingdom Metazoa; phylum Chordata; class Mammalia; order Primates; family Hominidae; genus Pongo; species Pongo pygmaeus. Next base: position 106,425,928 of record NC_072382.2, on the reverse strand, counting down.
CCTTGTTTAGGCATCTCCTACAGGACCTCTGAATGATTTGCTTGTGCTTATTTATATGCTTTTCTCTCAATAAATTTTGAATTACAGAGAGAACAGCAAACACCACTTTCTAATCATTTTTATTTTAATGGTCTCTGGCATAATTTTGTTGAATGAAGGACTTGAGTAACAGTTTTGTGACTTTGAGCAGGGTATTTCACCGTATCAATCCTTATATTTTTTCATTGTAAACTAAGGACAAAAATGCCTCCTTGTCTTATCTCATAGAGTTTAAGGATTAAATAAAACAAATCATGGGAAGATACTATGTGAGCTGTAAACTGTCATACAGATGTGAGTGTTATAAGAATAAGAGAAGCATGTACATATATTCAAATTATCTGTCTCCTTACTTTCCCTTTCTTTGCCAGGAGGACGCATAACTAAGCTGTCAAAATCGAAATAAATACAAAGTTTAACTAGGAAGATTAAGTGATAAAACAAAATTAAGTTATTTACCTAATAGTAGGTAGACACATTATGGTTCCATTATTTTAAGTTGTATGCATTTAGAGGAAAGTACGGAAAGATGTTCAAGTCAGTATACTTTCAGAAGAGGTTTGCATTCTTTTTTTACTTTTTTGTATTTTTTAAAGTGAGCATTTATTATTTTTACAGATACAGAAGAGTAAGTTTCAAAAAAAGAAAAGTTAAAGAAAAGGTAGGCTTGCTTTGATGCTTTCCTTTGCCACTTCTCACCTGCTCATCTAAAGTCTGCATTGTACTTAACCTCAATATATTATAAAATACTCTTGTAAAGATACCAATGGTTACTTGGTTGCTAAATGCAATACATTCTTAACCTCTTTCAATTTGCCAGACACCCCTGAGCTATTTCTCCAAATAGTTTTTCTCTTTGGTCTCAGGGACATGTCTTTTTCTTTGTAGTTTTGCTTGTTCATATGATAATTGACTGCCCTCTCTTTCACTGACATTTCTTCTTTGGTGCTGTTAAAATATAATTTTCAGAAAAGGAAAAAATTGTAACTCTCACACAGATTTAAAATAAACACATTTTAATATCTACTCATTTAATGTGGTTGCCAGACACATGTTATAACTGGTTCAAAGAGGACTGTATAAGCAGGCACATTTATAGATCAGGAATGTTGAAATAAATATGTAAAGGGTGGCAAAACTGGTGTTAATACAGAGTGGAAAGGAAGTGTGTTGAACCTCTATTATGCAAGACAGAATTCATAGGTCTATTAGAGACCTACCACTTACAGAGTTGAAAATTAGCTCAGTCAATAAAAAGCTAGAATTAAGTAATGCTTGGAAGATTTTTCTGTATGGGGCAATGCATAGTTTTCTGTTGAAAAGTGCTCCCCCACCCACACGCATACAGTCTCCATTCAAATAGCATTGTTTCCCTAAATTCTGATCTTTTCTTCAGTCATTCTACGTACACCTCTGCTTATTAATACTTAATTTAGATATGTTGATAAATTGCCCAGACTTTTTTTAGAAGCACATAGGGACTGGTTTTGTAGTCACTCAATTTCTTATGTTAATTTTAATTACAATAATAAGATCTTACACTTGCATAGCAATTTGTGCTTTTTCAAGTTCTATCACATCTCTTACCTCATTTAATCCTCACATAAACCTATATCTTATAAGAAGTTAGCATTTGGCAAGTTAGGAAACCCATTTTACAGATTAATGTTTTGATTAAAATATTAAGTGACTTATCCTTGGTATTAGTAATATATTGAGGTTTGAACTCAGATCTTACTTTTTGTATATTTTGTTTTCTAATATTCTGAGAAATGAACATTAAGTGAGATTGGGTTGTAGGTATTTAAAGAACTTTTTTTCCAGATTATACTAATATGGTTGGCAGCTATAGCTGAGAGCTACTTCTCAAAAAGACTTGAGAATTGAGGAGTCAGTGAAAGATTCATAACAACCTCTTTCACTGAACTGAACCCAGTTCAGTGTTCCAGTGAACTATTTCGTAACAACCCATTTATACATAACGGTTCTTTTTAGTATTGCACAGTGACGTCAACAAAGACTATATTTCAAAGAACAATAGTGCAGCTATTTCATTATGAAATTTGAATAAGTGAAAGAAGCCAAGCACAGGATGACTAATGTCATATAATTTCACTTATATGTGGATTTTTAAAAAGTTGACCTCATAGAAGCAGAGAGTAGAATGGTGGAGTGGGATTATGGTGTTGGAGAGATGCTGGTGAAATAATACAAACCTTCGGTTAGACAGGAAGCATACGTTCAATAGATATATTATACAACTTAATGGCTATAGTTAGTAGCAATGTATTGTATTCTTGAAAATTGCTAAGAGAGTAGGTTTTAAGTGTGCTCACGACACACACACACACAAAGATAAGTATATAAGGTAATGCACATGTAAATTACCTCAGTTTAGCATTCCACAATGTATGCATATTTCAAAACCATATGTTGTACATGGTAAATATGTACAATTTTTATTTTTCAATGAAAAATAATTAAATATTATCTTATAAAAAGAGTACATGCCCTGTAGTTAAGAAAAAAATGTATTATTCTGCATCTGTGATTTATAGAAATGCAGTAGTAATGTCTGTCTGTCTGCATTTTACAAAGCATTGCAAGGCCACTCACATATCAAAATGAAACTACCTAATTATCTTGTATCATTTGTATTCTTAATACCAGTTCATATAGTGGTCTTTGGATGGTAGCCATTAGCCCTACACATTGATTGATTTAAACAGTATTTTAGCAAGAAGAATCAGTGACAGAAAATAAACCTTTTATATATACAGTAAAAAAAAGTAATATTCATTTGTTTTCTATCTCTAAATAACCACTACAAGGGGATATGTATGCTCTGCTTCATCATTTCAATGGTTTAGCATATTAATCTTCAAAACTCCATTATCACCTTTTATTGCAAATTAGAGGAAGCTTTTAAATAATACCTGATGTGTTCAATTGCTATTAGAAAGCATGTTGTATGCACACATATGCATATTTTGTTTTATTTTTTGACAATGCGAAAATACACTATATTCAATATTTAAGACAATAATGGCATCTTCCTTTCCTATTTTCTAGGCACGTAAAGCCGTAATCTCTTATCTTTTCTAAGATGATGGTATCAGAATGCAGTACCGTCCTTCTGAAAAGTCATGATATCCTAAAACTGCATGAATACACTTTAGAAAAACGCTGCAGTTCTCGATAGCTGCTTGCCTTGTGTCTAGAATGTAACAGTATGCTGCCTGTTTACTTCAGGCCAAAGTTGTTATTTTCACTATCTGGGCCACTACATTTCCTCTGGCTAGAGGCCTGTCTTGTATGTATTAGGGACTTCTGTTAATGCTGGTGTGTGCAGTTACTCTACACTGAATTGGATTTTTGTCATCTATTTGAGGATTACATGCATGCTATGCCTAGTCATTTTGTTCTTCATCATTATGTTATACCAAATCTGAACTGAAAAGTCTCCACATTGTAATGTGTGAGGCCCAATTATTCAGATAGCAAACAGCAATTATATATAGATGTAGATATTGATAAGGAAATGTAAAGTTCAGGGAACTTTCAGGCCAGGTCACAAATTAATAAATTCCAGGTAATTCAAGATCAATGAGAGATTAATATTTACATGAATAGTATTTTTTTTTGGAAACAAAGATGTTTCACCTTGATTTATGTTGCTAAAATGTGCCTATGGACTTGAAGATTATACAATGGCTAAGTTGAGTTAGGTGAAGCACCATGCATTTGGCAAAGTGTGCTCATTAACGCCCTCATTCTGAATTGCTTGTAACACTGTCACTCTCAGGATAAGTAAATGGAAGCACAGGCTGGCAAGCAATGGCTAAGAAGCAGGATGCCCATGTCAAACTCTCTCCCTCAAAGTAAAGGGGAAGGGAGTGGTTTACGTAAGGAGTACAAATGAAGACAGATTTATTTAAGTGTAAAATGTGAATTCTGAACTAGATGAACATAAAGCCCTGTTCAGCTTTGTGAATCTACGTTTCTATGATTATCTTGAGTTATTAAAAGTAAATTATGATAGATCATAATTAATAAAGAGCCATTTGAGCCATCTGTAACACAAAATCCTCCTTTTCAATTGGGCTGGGTGATTTGCCCAGGATATTTATTTTAGGGGAGATAGGAGATGTGGAAGAAACTGAAAACTGCTCTATCCCCTTTCCAGGCACAGTTTCTCAAACTTAGCTGCAAATAAAAAATAGAAGGCCTGATTTTATTCAGTGCTAAATTAGGGTGTTGATACAAGATTAGGTGACTAGTATTGCAAAAGTTTGAATAAAGTAAGAGAACTTCCTAATTGTATGATTTACAATATTTAACAATCAAATTACCAGGAAGTAATTTTTCTGGAGGAGATTAAAAGCCAATTCTATTTGCCATTACTGAATGAGTGCTGATACAGGCCAACTGCTATTTTAATATTTTACAAGAATTACTTATTTAATTTTCATAACAATCTGATAGAATAGACATAATTATTATTCCCATTTTGTAAATGAGCAAAGTTTTGCCCAGAAAGATAACATTACCAAGATCGCACAAGCAGAAGTGAGAGAGTCAGGTATTACAAGCAGATGCATTGCTTAAATATTAGCTCCTCACTTCTGACAGTTGATCTGATACCCTTTGGATGGCCTAGCATCTGGTGGACCAGGCATATCAATTCAGTGAGTACAGTTTTCTGCCTAGATATTGTCTGTAGTGTAGAAGAGAAGACAAACTTGCCTGGAGGCTTTCTTCTAGAATCAGTAGCAATTACTTACCCACAAAAAAGAGAGACTATTCATTCCTGGCCATGGAGATGAGAAAGTGTGCATCTTAGCCTCTACCACTGACAGTAAAAGATAACCCGATATCCAGAAACATGAGAAAAACCACCTTGAGCATCTGCCATCATAAACATTTCACTGCCTTTAATTTGAAACTTTTTAAGCTACTTGTGTATTGTCAGCACTCTTTCAACCCCACTTCCTCCACCTTAGTGGGAACTACATAGTCTACGCATGGCATAAAAATCAAGCCTTAATAGCAGGTAGAATTGCAGATTCCAGATTTGCCCATCAACTTGCCAGAGCTGCTGAATAGTTTATGACTCACACTGAGATACACATCTTGGGCACCGCTTTATATATTCTAATCTTGAATCTATTAACATTCTCTTTTTCTGGACTGGCCTAAAATGCCTGCCATCTGAATTATATTTTTAGGTTCAACAGCAAAGTTTTACTCTGTTAAAAAATACTTATTGAGAACCCATGGCTTGTGTAAAACAATGCTTAATGAAAAGGTATATAGAGATAAATAACTACATTTAAGCTCTCAGTGAATTTACAGTACAATGTCTTATCTCCACTCTACCACTGTTAACACACATCCATGATTTGGGGACAATAACAACAGCAGCCACAACACAGCAGTAACTGTTAAGTATGTATTGAGCATTTACTATGAGCTAGATATTATTACAAATATTTTGCAAAATTTATCTTGATAAATTTTCATAATAACCAAATAAATATGTTGTATTACCCTGATTTTATAAATAAGGCATCAGAAAGATGTGGCTATAGATAAATAAAATAAATTTAAATAAATAAAATTTAAAATAATAAATGAGGAAACTCAGGAACACAAAAATTGGATAATTTGGCCAAGATCACCAGCCCAAACTCCTAAACACTGAGGAAAATAGTAGCATGGCCAGGGAGAGAGGAGTATCTTTTCGTAATCTTAGAATCACCTAGAAACCAAGATTCAGTTTTTAAATATAAGAACGCTCACTTTGGAAATTCTAAGAGAGTGGTGTGGAGGGCTAGAGATACAGGGCAACCATGTCTTAGCTAAGTAAAGGGGTTAGTTCAGACGTGAGTATCATGAAAGGAATAAATTGCAGGGTGCACTGAAGACTTGTCTGTGTGGGCAAGTGGAATGAGCACCTAGCTAGTTTTTTGGACAGTCCGAGGCATCTTGGGAGCAATTGACAAAGATTCCTTTTCTATACACACCTAATGTTTTAGCTTATTTGTAATGCTGTCTTTTAACACTTCTTCTGTACTGCTTCTCGGGACACATTTTAAAATTTAGAAAATAAAATAAATCACTATTCACAATGAACAGCCCTATAAAATCCACTCTTTGAGTTCACTTTTTCCTCTGTTCTTGCTGACCTTGGGATACTCTTACATGACTAGTTTTGAGTTTGGTGGTTGGGTCCGTAAATGTACCATGAAGTCAGTTTTTGCACATTGCACGCATCTTCAAATAAAATGTTCAGCTCTGCTGGGCAGTGCTGTTGTTTCTGGTGTGCTTATCTCCTTCAGCAAGAAACAGGTGAGTTTGCATTTACCACTATGTCAGGAATTACATGTGGATGTTTGAGATAAATGGCACCATAGCTTTGATCTCCACATCCTTCCAGTGGCAGACTGAGCAACTGGTTAATCTCTATCTGCACCCGGTTCCTTACTCTGTGAATTTCTAACAAACACTAAAGCCTTATTTTATAGAGGTTCATGTGCTCTGCTTTGTACAACATATGTGGCAAATAGTTTTTTGTTCAAACTTTACTCAACTTATTAGTTTTAAGTAGATGGAAAGCAACATGTCAATCATATGGAAATGCTCATGTGATTTGATAAGTCAACCAGTCATGTTGACCTACTGAATCATTTTTTTAGGATATTTTATTAAATTATTAGTACAAGTGGTTCTCATTTTTCCACTGTTTTTAATCAGGTCAAAACCCAAAATCTTTTAAGAAACACATAAAAAATAAGTATACACATTTAATTATCATTTTATGTCACCTGAGACCTGCAATTTTTAAAATTTCCCGGTATTCATTGAATATGTCACCATGGAATCAGACCAAATTATTAAATTAAGCATTTTATTAGTTTCAAATGTGTTCTAGAATTCAGGGCAAATATAATTTTAGGTTTGAAATCACAGTGATGCTGAAGACAGCATTATTTCTCCTTCACCTTCATCTGAAAATAGATTGCTTCAGGGAGTTTGAAAAATAAAATATGAAAAAAATGTGTTGTGTCAATTTCCACAAGATAAGCAAGGATATTAAATGTGGCCTGATTTGAGTAATAAATCTTTTTTGTACTCGTCAAAATGCACCTTCCTTGTTAGGATCCTTCAAGTTTTCTTCTGGCCATTTCCTAAATCTACTTCTTATAATGTATGAATTGAGAATGCTGAAATATCCAAATAGACCATTAAAAAACACACATTGAATATAAATGGCCTTGAAATATTTGGATTAAAACTTAAATCTCCCATAGTAAATTAAGTTATTCCTCCTATCTTCACATTGCTTTCGGTAATTGAATCTCATACAATAGAAGTTCATTGTGACAATACATGGGCATTGGAACAATATGTAAAAAGCAGTAAAACTAAAAATTAATCCACCTTCATATTTGGAAGTCTGTAGAAACAGACTAGGAGTTTGCTAAGTCACAAAAATGAACTCAAATGAGTCAGAGACAAATATTATGTTCCAAGAATAATACCACGATGCAGAGGAAAATATAGATAGAAACTCTGTCAGAAACAAACTTTTAAATTTTTGTTATTTACAGTGTTTCCTGTGAACTAAGAATCAAAGATGTAGTGTTTCTAAATGTTCCCCATCCCTCCAGATACCAATCTTCAGGACTGGGAACAAGAAATTAGACAGAAATTGGGAATTTCTGCAACCATGTTATTCTGAAAATACACCCAAGGTTTCTCAGATTCTTTAAAAATTGTTATGAATATCTTTTTTCAATGTCTAATAAATACAAAATTTTGAGTGTAGTGGTATTTACAAGGACCTGTAGTGTTGGGTGAATATTTAAACACTGGAAATCACCAGTCATCCTTATTGGGCAGTATTTGAATAACGTAACATTAGGATCATCTAAGCAAGTTAAACGGCTCTACACAGTATCACGTGTTTAACTTGCTATTTTAAGGTCTTATTTTGTTTCCTAAACTTGCATTTTTGGTCACCTTATGTGCAAAAATTACTTGTTAGCTGAAGATAGGACCATAAACATCTGCTTATAACATGGCAAGAGCTACAGGTAAGACTGAGGAAATCATGATCATTTCTCTCCTGCCAGCTCGTGAAAATGGTCATGTTAACCTTAGACTTTGCATGTCAGCTTTGCTTCCTCCAAACCAGTTAAGTCTCTATGTTAATATTTAAGCTTTAATGCTCATAGAATAATCATTTTCCTGATTTCTCAACTAATTTTCTCTTGACATCAAAAATTGAGAAAAAATATAAATTTCCTAAAAAATAGAAAAATCTACATGGAGATATTAAAAAGATAATATACATTTTTTAAAGTATAACTGTGATATTAGGATTGTTGGGATTATGGGGTTAGTTTTTATTTAATATTATTTGGTAATATTATATCAACTTTGCAATAGTAAAGGCTTGCCCTTACTGAGATACTCTTAAAAATTGTTTAAAAAACTATAAGGCTATTTATTGAGATAGTAAATTATAAATGTCGATATATGCTGCATGAAATGAGGTTCAGGCAAAATTTAAGTGAGTGATTACATTACCTCAAACATAGCTCAACCTTTCTTACATTAAAGATCTCCCAGCCAATCAATCCTTGTGGCTCTGTCCTTTTACCCTTTAAGAACTGCCATAAAGGATAAGAGGAAGCCTGAATTTACTGCTTCAACCTGTAGTGATTTTCTACCCTAAATCTTATATCTTTTTGGGACTCATATCTTTAGCCATTAAAACAACAACAACAACAACAACAAAGCCTCAGAATGTCCACTTTTTCAGATGATTTTAACTAACCAATAACCTACCAAGATATTACAAAATAGCACGGACCTACATTAAACTCCTGTGATGTTTTGCTGCATGTGCTTCAATCCCCTAATGTAGATGTAAAATAAAAACTCAGTAAGGATTAGTCAATAGAGTCAGATTGTCTGATAAAATAGACTATAGTTTTCTTGATAATTTCCACAGTGTTTTTAATGATTTCATATAATTTTGACTTAGAAAAAAATAAGGGCTCTACTTACTGAATTAAACAGAATCTCAATTTAATTGGCTGCCCATCAGATGACCTCCTTCTTAGTCTCATCTTTTTTCCTGTTCTAATATGAAATTCCTGCCAGTATTTTCTTGAACATGCTCTTTTTTATCCCCTGAAATCTGTATGCCGCCACCTTTAAATTGGAGATTTCAAAAAAAGTCTTCCTTTCTCTGTTATCAGAAGTTTTTAAGAATTGCAAAGTACCCAGATTGCCTCTATAGTAAAGTAAAATATAAATTTTATGTTATAGAGCCATACAAAAATGACAGTCATTTAGTTGTTTAGTTGCTCTGGCAGCTTACAATGCATTGATTCTCACTGTATCTCAAAGAGTTACATAGGCTTCACTTTTAGTATATATGATTGACTGTGGGGCTTAATATTGAATAAAATAGCTGCTATAGATGCTCAAAATAGGCATAATCAAAGGTTTTCACTCTCTGTGGCACGTGTCATGTTAGAACGGAATTTTAACTGGAAGGTAGTAAGCCCTTGCAGAGAAATCTTAGTCCCGGGTAAAAAGTGGGAAGAAACACCAGTGGATCTATAGCACATCTCTAGCCATAAGCATTTCTCTCCTTTTCTTGGAATCAGGACATAAGTTGTCAATTTATGTGTCTAAACTAATGTATTCTTCTTTCTCAATCATGTATTCACTTAAAAAATACACAAGGACATAATGACCAGTCTTTTTTCACCCATTATGTAAATGTAGACATAATTTTTATAGGGACAACTGGAAGATCATCTTTGTGAGAGACAGAGATAGACCTTGGAGCAAAACCTCAAGATAATGTTCCTCCAACAGCACCATAAAACAGCTATCTATCTGACCTACTCACGAAAGAGGTCTTTTACTGCATCCTTTGCCCAACTGTATACTCTCACCTAGGTTTTTAAAATTTTCCTGAAGTTGAATAGCTACGATTATATTTACACTATTTACCTCACATTGTTGTTAGAATCGAATCATCCAATAAGTAGGGAGGTGTTTTAAGAATAATGCTATCCAAATGTATTATAACAAAGGATGCTCTTAAATGCCATGTTTTCCAAAAGAATAGAAAAATTAAAAAACTTTTAAAACACAGGAAATACAGCATCTTATATAAAACCTTCAGGGATATGTAGGAAATGTAACGAGAATACATCTCTAAGAACAAAACGAAGGTAAGCAAAGCAAACTTAAAAAAAAAAGTAGGCTCAGACCCACAAAATCTCTATGAAATGATCATCAGAACAGAACACTACTATATTTTCCATCTGTCATCTCAGACTACCCATGTCTCCAATCAGACATTAGGCTCTGTTTCACAGCTGAACCAAATTCTATAGTTAGAATGTGTGCTCCAAACACAGCTGGATTAAGGAAGTGTCACGAAATATTAGATTATTTTAGAGCCAAGGGAAGTCTTTCCTCTTTACACATAGTATGAGATTGCCCTAGGCTGGATGTGATGGCTCAGGCCTGTAATCCCAGCACTTTGGGAGGCTGAGACAGGTGGATCACTTGACGTCAGGAGTTAGAGACCAGCCTGGCCAACATGGCATAATCCTATCTCTAGTAAAAATACAAAAAAAAAAAAATTAGCTGGGCATGGTGGTGGGAGCCTGTAATCCCAGCTACTTGGGAGGCTGAGGCACAAGAATCGCTTGAACCCAGGAGGCAGAGATTGCAGTGAGCTGAAATCATGCCACTGCACTGCAGCCTGGGTGACAGGTGAGACTCTGTCTCAAAAAAAAAAAAAAAAAAAAGAAAAAAAATCTGCATATGGCTAAGCAGTTTTCCCAAAACCATTTATTAAATAGGGAATCCTTTTCATATTGCTTGTTTTTGTCAGGTTTGTCAAAGATCAGGTGGTTGTAGCTGTGCTGTCTTATTTCTGATATCTCTATTCTGTTCCATTGGTTTATGTGTCTGTTTTGGTACCAGTACCATGCTGTTTTGTTTACGGTAGACTTGTAGTATAGTTTAAAGTCATGTAGCATAAGGTCTCCAGCTTTGTTCTTTTTGCTTAGGATTATCTTAGTTAGACAGGCTCTTTTTTGATTCTATATAAATTTTAAAGTAATTTTTTTCTAATTCTGTGAATAATGTCAATAGTAGTTTAATGGGAATATCATTGAATCTATAAATTACTTTAGGCAGTATGGCCATTTTCATGATATTGATTTTCCCTATCCATGAGCATGGAATATTTTTCCATTTGTTTGTGTCCTCTCTTATTTCCTTGAGCAGTGGTTTGTAGTTCTTCTTGAAAAGGTCGTTCACGTCCCTTGTTAGTTGTATTCTTAGGTATTTTATTCTCTTTGTAGCAATTGTGAATGAGAGTTCATTCATGATTTGGCTCTCTGCTTGTCTATTGTTGGTGTATAGGAATGCTTGTGATTTTTCACATTGATTTTTGTATTCTGAGACTGCTCAATTTGCTTATCATTGAGCAGCAAATGATCCTACATAGATGTAGGATCAAGTTGTCTGCAAACAGAGACAATTTGACTCCCTATCTGAATACTCTTTATTTATTTCTCTTGCCTGATTGCCCTGGCCAGAACTTCCAATACTATGTCGAATAGGAGTGGAGAAAGAGGGTATCTTTGTCTTCTGCTGGTTTTCAAAGGGAATGCTTCCAACCTTTGTTCATTCAGTGTGATATTGTCTGTGGGTTTGTCATAAATGGGTCTCATTATTTTGAGATATATTCCATCAATGCCTAGTTTATTGAGAGTTTTTTAAATGAAGGGATATTGAATTTTGTCAAAAGCTTTTTCTGCATCTATTGAGATAATCATGTGTCTTTTGTCATTAGTTCTGTTTATGTGATGAATTACGTTAATTGATTTACACATGTTGAACCAGCCTTTATTCCCAGGAATGAAGCCAACTTGAAAAAAAAAAAAAATTGCTCTTCTGATTCACTGAGATTGAAACAGAAAGAAAGAAAAACACAACTTATTAGTCAATAATTTGAACTCCTCCTCTTAGCAGCATCTCCTGGTCAGCATTATAATAATTATTCAAAAGCAGTGATTCTGAATATTCAAAAGCAGTGATTCTGCAAATAATCTCAGAAATTCCCCGATGATTTGAAACATCTACTATAAGTTCTCAAAATAAATGGAAAAATATTATTGTATTATTTAAACAAAGTCCATATCTTTGTTACAAACCACTGACTACACCCCAGGGATACTTCAAGGAAGAAAAGACACAAGAAGATTTTGGGGTAAGAGCTAAATAACTAGAAGTTTGAGGAAATCGATTTATTTAGTGGAAATGATTTTCATTTACTGATAACATGGCAAAGCTTAGAAATTCCTATATATTTATTATCTAGGAATTCATCCCCACATACTAAATTGGAGACACACACCCATGCAATAGAAAGCCTCAATTTTCTTTGAGAGACCTATGAGATGTAATGTCTTAGAATCCTGGCTTATTAACACTAATGCCATTAAAACTTTTGTAATATTTTGAAACTTGAATTTTAAAAAAAGGATTAAGTTATGAAGACAGGAAAATTTTTCTGTATGCTGGTAATTAACTTGATGTAAATGAACAGATGCAATTTAAAATTGTATATACTAGGATAATGATTTAAATGAATCTTAGCTAATACAGCTTATGAACTGAAAAAAAATTAACAAGTTTGAAACTTAGCAAATGCAGAAAGTAACAGAAAGAAAAGCAAAACTTATTCATAATTACATCATTCATAGACAACCACAATTAGCTTTGAAGGTATAGCCTTCCAGTTTCTTTAGCAAATATATGTTTTATGAGTGTATGGGTGTATAAGTTCAGTTTACACTTGGAAATTTTTTTCCCCTTAAATGCATATTGAAACTTTTGTCAAAAGGTTAAATAATTTTTTCTAAAACAATAATTTGAATAAATTATACATATTAATTATACGGCTATCCCATAACGCCGTACTTAATGAATTTTCAATTATTAAAGCTTATTTTGTTTTTAATGTTTTTATTGAATAAACAATGCTAAAATAAATATAATTCTAGATTAACATTTGCCAATGTCTGGTTATGTCTTAGAGTATAAATGATTTAAAATTATTTAGCCATTGAAATCACCCATTAAGATTTTTAATATATTTTTTTAAATTGATCTCCAAAGTCTCTACGACTTTACAATTCCAACTGACAATGTAAAAGAAAAGTCTGTTTTAAAATATTTTTGCCAATTTTGAATACAATCAATTCTTTCTTCTTCGTCAATTTGCCAGACATATTTTTAAGATATCTTATGTGCTAAATTATATTTTCTTAGCACAGTGGCTTAAGAACATATGTATAGGAATTTGTCAGTCATAAACTTGTGATTCAACTCTACCACTAAATAAATTTCGACAACATAACTTCCCTTTTTATTTCCCCATTTCCTCATCTGAAAAGCAGGTTTTATAATAATAATAATAATACTTTTATATACTTTTAAAATACCACTTTTATAATAATAATAATAATACTTATCTCCTACATTTGCTATGATGTTTAAATGGTTTAATTTAGGTCAGCGCTTGGCACATGGTAAACGCTTAATAAATAGTAGACATAATTTTGTTGTTACTACTAGAAGCACTACCGATCTAAAATTAATTTGAACTTCTCTTTACATTAATTGAAAACATTTATTTTTCTGAAATTCCACATTTACTTTTAAGAAACTTCAAAATTATGGGAGTTTTATTTTTATTGGTTTATTAAAGTTCTTTACTTTTAAGCTGCATCATTTTCTTCAATATAATATCTGAAAAAAATATGTTATTGCTATTTGTCTTTATCCTTTTAATATGGTTTATGACATTTTCTGAACTTTGAAATTTTGTAATTTTCTTTAGTGAAATAGTATGCATTTTCCTACTTCATTTTGCCTTTGCTTGTACACTTACAAACGTTTTGCCATACTAAGATAAGTAATGGATATTAACATCAAACCACAATATCTAATTAAAGGATTATATGTGCTAAGAAATCTGGGTGCCAGCAATATGCCATGACTGAGAATCTACATAGTTAACAATAGAATTTCTGAACAAGGTCACAAAACACATTCGATTATTTAACATTGTCATGCATGAAAACAATGTATCAATAAAAACATATGCCAATGTCTATTGAACGGTAAAACTAAAGAACGTACTAATAGAAAATAAGGATTAGGCCAAATGTCAAAGGATATGCTTTGAAAGATTCATAAATAGTGATTAAAAATGTAGATTAAAATAAAACTATCTGAGTGTAATGCTCCTGTGTTAAATTATCCAAGAAAATTTGGTCACCGTTACTCTCTACAATTTAAATTGATTGCTATCAACATGTTTGCATAATATTAGAATACCCACAAAATGTTGACTTACTCTGTTTTAGAGGTTAGTGTTTCAGTTCCTTTTCTCTAAGAACATGCATTAAAAGACTTAACTTTTTATTGTTTCTGAATGACTAATTTTTATTTTGATGAGCAGATTTCTAAAGCAATAAATACCTCATGGCATATCTTAATTTTTTCTTTGTGTGTATTGGATACATAGGAAATACGTTTTGTTCCAGTTACTAGTTATAGATTCAACAATGCCAGAGAGACACTTCAGAAAACACTATAACAGACCTCAAGAGACAGCTGGGTCATTGAACATCATTATTTCCGAATCGTTGTCATACCTAGACCTTCAGACATTTGCATTTCAGTTAGCCTCGACACACTACACAGAAATCATTTCTTATATAGTCCTAAACAAGAAGACTCAACTACAATCTTTTCGTTATTTTTAATAAAATTCATGTAAATATTTAAGAAGAAAATACAGCCTTTTCTTCTTCTACAATGTGCTTAATGAAGTGATTGTGGTTATTAAATAGACTTCATATGAATACTATTTCATGAATAATACTTCCCAAAGTTATAAAGGGTCAGATGAGAGCATATATTACTTGAAAAGAACTTGGCTCCATCTCTGTTAATCACAAAGACTTCCTGGGATTACTGTTGAATAGTTATTATGATAATGATCTTTCTCTATATAGATGTAAGGTAATTACATAGTTAGCAGATGGCAATAAAATAATTGTGGTAATATTAAAATGCTGATAGGTTTATCTAGGAAAAATTAACTACTTTGCAACTAACAAAATGAGAGTAGCCAAACATTCTTACATACTATGTAAGTATTTTTCTAAATGTTCCAGATGTATTAAATCATTTAATCTTCACAACCATTCCATGAGATAGATAATGATGTCAAATAAGGAAAACGAAACAAAGAGGAATTATGTAGCAGGTCTGAATTCACATAGCAAATACAAAAGAGCTTTGTTTAAAATTTAGGCATAATTACTCCAAGATTTATACTCTTAGCCACTTGCCATCCTAACTCAAAAGAAGAAACCCCATAATATTGTTTATTTGAATCAGATTTTCAAATTACTTTAACACAATGCATCTTCAAACTGAGAATCAGCACCACCTGTCTTAGTCTGCAGTCACAATTCCAACTTTGAACATGAGATTCAAGTATGTAACCCGGGTATACTCTTCTAGCACTCTTAAGATGTTCTATATTTGAAAATGTAAGAAAGAAATAAGGCAATTGTTGAGGAAAAGAGAGAACAAGGGAGGATAGATTAGTCACCTTCCAAAAATCTCTTTCTTCATAAGTTTATGACTAAATCTTGGCATGCAGGGAAACTCAGACTAATACAGTCACCATGCCATGGCAATTTGATGTAACTTTAGAAAGTCAACTTCAAATATTATCCTTTCTAGTTTTTCTATTCCCACTTTTATTAAACGTACTCAAAAGTATGTAAATTTAGATTGTACAATATTGTGCAATCATATACATTATGAAGAAATGACAAATCCCTAATTTGTTTCACAACCTCTATCTTTCATCCTCAAATCCTCGTGAGACAGTACCAAAGCTTTTCATTTCTGACAGTATAAATCTGAACATTTTTAGACAGGTTTTTGATTGGCTCTCAAATGATTATAAGAAAAAAGTCTATATCCAGTTACATAGTGTAGAAGGATTTTAGGATTTTCAGCATATTGTACAGTCAAATATTCAAAAGAGTAAAAGAATTCTACTTCTAGCCAGTGTGGAGAAACAGTAACTTGATTTACTATTCTTCTCAAAACAACCAAAATAAAAAACACATAAAAATACAAAACTGTATGTTATGATACTACATACCAGGTAATAAAAGATATTTATCTCTGAGAGATGAGAAATAAACTAGGTGAATCTCAGGATTATTTCACTTTATTGCCTGGAGAGATATTCAAGGCTACAGTAAAATGAGGAAGAATCTGGGCAGAATCTAGTGATTTCCTTCTAGGAGAAGGAGCCGGTAATACAGATCCTTCCATAAGAGAAATGGGTGGCTAGCATTTTCACCAGAGAGTTAGTGCCAGAGAGAATAAAGCTGGGGAGTGTAGGGGGAGGGCAGAAAGAGATATATTCAAGGCTATAGTACAATGAGGAAAAATCTGGGCAGAATCTTGTGATTTTCTGAGCTGAGGAAAAGAAGCCAGTAATATAGCTCCTTCCATAAGAAAAAAGGGTGGCTAGAATTTGCAGGGGTTAGTGCCACAGAAAATAAAGCTGTAGAGAGTCAGGGGAAGAGAGCAGGGGGAGAAACTGTCTGGAGAAATGCAGGTTTCTTCAAGCCTTCACTCATACTGATCAGTGCATGCCATATGATGTTACCACCAGAAACCAGATATTAAACAGCAAAAAGAATTAGAGGAATAATGCCTATTCCCACCAGCCAGAGTGGGAACTTACAATTCACGAAACATTGGGTGTATAGGTAGGTAACTCAGAAGTGAATTGCTTCATAAGTGAAGTCAAATTAACTGTAAAAAAACACTTATCTGGTCCTGATTAAAACAATCTTAAAAGCCAGACCAAAAGGATCCAATTATTTTCACATAAATTAACTGCTCAAGAATATATGTAGAAATACAAAAATATCCAGCACCCAAAAAGATAAAGTTAGCAGTATCTGGTATCTAGTATAAATTACCAGATATGAAAAGAAACAATAAAATACAATACATACAAGAAAAAAATTAATCAATTAAACTGACCCTGAAAAATACAGAAAATAGAATAATATATGAAGCTATCACAATAGTTATTAAACTTTATTCCATACCTTGAACTAGCTAAATTGAACTTGTTCAGCAGAGAAGTGCTAAGACCTAACTCAAACTTCTAGAGTTGAAAGCAATGTCTCAAATGCAAAATATACTAGATGCGATTAATAATAGTAGTTTATACCTTATATAAGAAAAGATAGAAGGGATGGCAACATAAACAATCCAAAAATGAAGCAGAGAAGAATAAAATGATGAGAAAAACATTAACTGAGCATAAATCACCAGGACAATTTGAGTCCTGGTGTAATTTGAGTCCTGAAGCATAAAAGACAGAGGAAAAGCAGAAAATATATTTGAAAAAATAATGACCATTTTTTCCAAATTTTTGGTTCACCAAAAATCTCAATCAAGCACAAGCAAAATTAAGGAAACTGTAGTAAAATATATCTTAACCAACTACTTAAATCCAATGATAAAAACAGCCAGAGAAAAAGGCACATTATATTCAGAGGAAAAAAAAGATGAAAAATTACAACAGACTTCTCATTAGAAAACTGAACACCAGACATCAGTTGAGGAGTAACTTCAACGTAATGAAGTAAAAATGCTATCATTCCAGAATTCTGTATCCAGCAAAATGTATTTTTAAATGCAGAAGAAATAATAGCTGAACATACAGAAGCTATGTCTGAACTAAAAGAAATGTGTTACCGGAGGAGTAACTAATAACAGAAGAAAGTATAATCTACATAATTGAATAAAGAGCTCCAGAAATTTAACTACATAAAATATATCTTTCTTATTAAAAATTTTTAAAAGATAATTAACTGTTTAAGTAAACATAATAACACTATATTGTTGGATTTGGAGCTCATGTAGAAGTAAAACGTTTGACAACACCACCACAAAGGCCAGGAAAGAAAAGATGAAAATGTAAGGTTTTTATACTAAAAGTGAAATGGTCTTATATTTGTGGAAGGTAGACTATGATAAGGTAGACATGTATACTATAACCATTAAAACAAAACAACAACCACAATAACACCACAAACAATTATAGCTAATAAACAATAATGAAAGAAAAAAGAAAAACACATAAATTTACCAATAAATCAAAAAAAAGGTAGAAAGAGGGAAAAATAAGTTAAACAGAATAGGAGGACAAGAAATACTGGCCAGGCGCAGTGGCTCACACCTGTAATCTCAGCACTTTGGGAGGTGAGGTGAGTGGATCACCTGAAGTCAGGAATTCAAGACTAGCCTGGCCAACATGGAGAAACCCTGTCTCTACTAAAAATACAAAAATCAGCCAGGCATGGTGGTGGGTGCCTGTAATCTCAGCTACTTTGGAGGCTGAGGCAGAAGAGTTGCTTGAACCTGGGAGATGGAGGTTGCAGTGAGCCAAGTTCGCATCACTGCACTCCAGCCTGGGTGACAGAAATAGCAAGATGCTGTATTTAAACCAAACCGTGGCAATAATTATATTAAATGTAAATGATCAAAATGCTCCAATTGAAATATAGAGACTGTGAGTGTCTAATTAATATTGAAATGGGCAAGAATGAAAATAAAGTAATACTCTAACTCTTCCAAAGAAATTCAGTCTAAAAATAAATAAATGAAAGAATAAAACATTACTTGGTCCTAACTAAGCAAGATGTATATCTCTGGTGGGAGTTGAGGAGCTGTGGTAATCCAGCAAGCCATGTCAGAACCTGAATAGAGAGTGTTTGTGCATCACATGTCAAACTTCATGGTGAAGAGTGGGATTCAGGAGGATAGTTGAGTGTAGGATGTTGGGGCCCATAAGGCTTCCATGTATGGGAGTGACAGTGGCGGCCAAGCACTGAATGTCAAAGGACTAACCATTATAAAGAGGGCATGGTGGGTGGCTTAGAATATGGTACTGAAGCCCAGGCAAAATGAGTAAGGTAACCAAATGAGGGAAGCTATGGGAAGTGTATCTGAGCTGGAGTAGGGTTAGGAATGTGTTAGTAACATTTGAAACAACCAATTGAGTAAATATCTTCAGGCTAATGGAAGGCAGGTTTCTCCATGTTGGAGAAGAAAGAGACACTTAGAGAAAAATGTAGAACAAACCTTATGGTTTATTGATTGGTTTGGAGATAATTGTGAACATGTGATTTTTAACTGACAAATGATATTGGTAGACATGAGATAGAGATAGTAATATCCTAGCTCTGTCATATGAGAGGATTTTGAACAACATACCTTAATAACAATAAACAAATATAGTTCACAGGTTTCGTTTTCCAAATTTCATTGATAAAATGAACCAGAACATCCTTAGAACAGGTGTCCCCAAATCGCTAGCCACAGAATGGTACTGGTCTGTGTCCTGTTAGGAGTGGGGCCACACAGCAGGAGTTGAGTGTCAGGCAAGCATTACCTCCTGAGCTCTGTCTCCTGTCAGATCAGCTGTGGTATTAGATTCTCATAGGAGCTCAAACCCGGTGGTGAACCATGCATGCAAGAGATATGGGTTGTGTGCTCCTCATGAGACTCTAATAACTAATGCCTGATGATCTGAAGTGGAACAGTTTAGTCCCAAAACCATCCCTCCACCTCCTACCCATGGAAAAATTGTCTTCCACAAAACCTGTCCTTGGTGCCAAAAAGGTTGGGGACTGCTGCTTTAGAGAAATGGCTGATTCCAGTTCCAGGAGAGAGGAAGTACAAAACTAACCTTAAATACTTTTTTCATGCCAGACAGTAAGGGAGTGTTCAAAAACCATAGACACACTCCCAAAAGATGCACAAAATATCTTGAAAGTGCTTCTATTAACCAAATCTTGGGGAATTTGAGATATAAATAATGAGCATAAAGATTTTTAACCCAAATATTAAAATAAGAATATGTGAGTTCATACTAATATAAATAAGTGAATAAAATTAAAGTTTGAAGAGAAATTTAAAGTTTGAAGTAAACTAATATCTAGTTTCAAAGTACCTTCACAAAATTACAGTGAGAAAAAAGAGAAATCTTATTCGTAGGAGTCTGGCTAACTCCTCTTAATTAAAGGATTAAAGTTACTATCACCAATGGTGGAATGAATGGAAACCGCATAGTATCTTATATGTAATGTAAGAACGCATAGGTAGAAAACACATTCATGTTTCTGTCATATCCCTGCCAAAGAAGCATAATCTATTGATGAAGAACCATCAAGCAAACAGAAACTGAGGGGCTTTCTATAAAATAAGTGGCTTCCAATCTTCAAAAGTATCAAAATCACATGCGTTAAAAAAAGGTTGAGGAAGTATTTCAGATTTGAGTAGACTTAAGAATAATCAAGTAAATGTAACATACATTTATAGACTAGAATCTTCTGCTTTAAAGGACATTTTGGGGGACAATTGGTGAATATTAAATAAATTTTGAGAATTAGTTCCCATAATCTATCAGTGTTCATTATCTGATTTTGATGGTTATACTATGTACAAGGATATTAGGAAATTGTCTTTGCTTATAGAAGTACGCCAAAGTGTTCATTGGTAATGAAGCATCAGTTTGTCTAATTTATTTTAAATGCTTCAGGCTAAAAAAATTATATTTTTGTACTATATGGGCAACATTTTTTGAGATTTTTAAATTAAAAAATTAAATTAAAAATGTGTTAAGTATTTACACATGTAAATACTACAACTTTCTTGAAATTATTAACAAACTTTAAAAGGTAAAATATAAATGAGAAAACATTTGAGATAAATATTAATACCTATCACTAAGATTTCATGTGGAGAAATATAAATGTAGGATCTAATTCAGATATGGTAGGATTCAATAAAAAATTTGAGAGGCTAGGGAAGTGAAAGTCAGAACTGGCAGTATTTAGGAAATCAGGAAGGGCAGGGATTGCAAAATATCATCAATTTTAATATTAGTTGCTTACAGAATCAAAATGGGTAATTTGCAAAAGAATATTCAGAAACATTTGGTAACATTTCTTACACATCATCTGTCAGACCATATTCCTATTATGCTACTGCAGCAGAAGCAACAATGGTTTCTCTTTCTATCTCACTTTCCAAGTCTTGTGTGGATGCTTTATATTGCTAGAATCAAATCCAAAAACATGCTGGCAAGCATTTTGGAAAATGTAATTCCCAGGCTTCCAACTCTCAATATATAGAGGAGCCCATAGAAGAGGGAAAATGGCATTTAGTTGGCAGTAGATAATTCAGCACATGATAATTGTATTAATATATAAGGATCTTATTAAAAGTTAATGGATTGATTAATTTAGAAAACCTTAATTGAAATTTTATTGCAGGACATACACGGAAAAATCACAGGAAAAAATATACATTATTAATAAGTATGACAAATATGTAAAATGTACTTTTTCTTCTTCATTAAGCAAAATTAAATTTATGCCTTTTTTTTTTCTGGGAAAGATGTAGTAAGTCGGGCAATCTCATACATAAATAATAATATACACCACCATAAACTTTAGGACACAGATTTGCAAAATGTATTTAGTGGCCTAAAATATGTAGTCTGTCTCTGTGACTGGATTTCATAGAATGTATTTTAAAAAATATTCAGGCAACAAATATTTATATAAGTGGATACCTTTTTCTTATTAAAGAATGGAATCAACATAAAAGCCAAACAATAGGGGAGTTCTTAAAAAAAAAAAGAAAGAAAGATCATTCCACAGGATAAAATGTTATGTAACTATTAAAGATCCTGACCTCAACAAATATTTACTTAAAACTAGAATTAGTAGGAAGAGAGAAATAATAAAGATTAGTGCATAAATAAATAAAATAGAGACTAAAAAACACAAAAGATCAACAAAATGAAAATTGGGTTTTTTCAAAAGATAGACAAGAACCAAGTAAATAAAATCACAAATGAAAAAGGAGACATTTCAACTAATAACACAGAGATACAAAATATCATTAAATTATATTATGAAAAAGTGTAAGCCAACAGACGAGAAACCTAGAGAAAATGGATAAATTCCTTGACACATACAAGCTACTAAGAATGAAGCAGGAAGAAATAAAAAACCTAAACAGACCGATAACTACTAAGATTGAAGCAGTAATAAAAAGTCTCCCAACAAAGAAAAGCCCAGGACTAGATAGATTCACTGCTGAATTTTACCAAACACTGAAGAACTAAAACCAGCCGGGTGCCGTGGCTCACGCCTGTAATTCCAGCATTAGGAGGCTGAAGCAGGTTGATCACTTGAAGCCAGGAGTTCACGACCAGTCTGGCTAATACAAAAATTAGCCAGGTGTGGTGGTGGGCGCCTGTAATCCCAGATACTCAGGAGGCTGGGGCACGAGAATCACTTGAACCCAGGAGCCAGAGGTTGAAGTGAGCCAACATCACACCACTGCACTCCAGCCTGAGTGAAAGAGTGAGACTCGGTCTCAAAAAAAGAAAGAAAAGAAAGAACTAAAACCAATTATTTGTCAACTATTGTATAAAACTGAAGGGGAGAGAATTTTTCATTCTGTGAAGCCAGCATCACTCTGATATCAAAACCAGACAAGGGCGTAACAAAAATGAAAATTACAAGCCAATATCCCTGATTAATATGGATGTGAAAATACCAGCAAACTGAATCCAACAGCACATCAAAAAGATTACACACCACATTTAAGTCTAATTTATCCAGGGATGCAAGGGTGATCACATATACACAATTGAAGAAATGTAATACAGCACATCAACAGAATAAAGGAAAAAAACCATGTGAGTATCTTAATAAATGCAGAAAGAAACATTTGATAAAATTCAACATCTCTGCATGACAAAAGCTCTCAGAGAATTAGATTTAGAAGAAACGCATCTAGACACAATAAAGACCATATATAACAAACCCACAGCCAACATCATACTGAATAGGGAAAAGTTGAAAACTTTTCTCAAATAACTGGAACAAGACAAAAATGCTCACTTTCACCACTTTTATTGAACACAGTACTGGTAGCCCTGACCAGAGTGATTAGTCAAGAGAAAGAAATAAAAGACTTCCAAATTGGAAAGGAAGAAGGCCAATCGTCCCTCTTTTCAGATGACATGATCTTGTATATCAAACAACTTAAAAACGTTACCAAAAATCTTTTAGAACTGATAAATTCAGTAAAGTTACAGGATAGAAAAATCAATGTACAAAAATCAGGAGCATTTCTATACACCAATAATAAACTAGCTGAAAAAGAAATCAGGAAAGCAATCTTATTCACAATAGCAAAAAAAAACCCATAGAAATAAATTTAACCAAACAGATGACAAGTCTTCTCAATAAAATTATAAAACTCTAGTGAAAGAAAATGAAGAGGATGTAATCAAATGGAAAGACATCCCATGCTCATGAATCAAAAGAATTAATATTGTTAAAATGAGCACAGTATCCAAAGCAATGTAAGTATTCCATACAATTCTTATCAATATATGAATTACATTATTTGCAAATATAGAATAAATAATCCTAAAATTGATATGGAGCCACAAAAGATTCTGAATAGCCAAAGCAGTCTTGAATAAAAAGTACAAAGCTGAAATCTTCAGAGTATCTAACTTCAAAATACACTAGAAAGCTACAAAACATAATATTAATAGAAAGAAAACCAAACAATGTGGTAACTGGCATAAAAACAGACACATGACCAATGGAAAATAATAGATATTTTAGACATAAATCCACATATTTATAGCTAACTGATTTTTTCATACTAGTGTCAAGAACATACAATGGGGACAACATAGTCTCTTCAATAAATGTTCCTGAAAAACCTGGATATCCATATGAAAAAAAGTAAAACTAAATCCCTATCTCTCACCATATATAAAAATTAACTCAAAATGAGTTAAAGACCTAAGGGTAGGACCGGAAACTACTGAAAGAAAACATAGGGAAATTCTTCAAGACATTCTGGCAAAGATTTTTATGGATAAGACCACAAAATTATAGGCAACAAAAGCAAAAATAAACATATATTGTATCAAACTAAAAAGCATCTGTACAGCAAAGGAAAAAAATCAGAAGAGTGAAGAGATAACTTATAGAATGCAAGAAAATATGTGCAAATCATTCCTCTAAAAAGAGATTAATATTCAGAATATAAAAGAACTCAAGTCAACAGCAAAAATAAAATAATTCAATTTAAAATGGGCAAATTATCTGAATGGATGTTTCTCAAAAGAAGACATACAAATAGACAACACATATGAAAAAATGCTCAACATCACTAATCAGCAGGGAAATGCAAATCAAAACCACAATGAGATGTCACTGTAACCCAGTTAAAATGGCTACTATCAAAAAGACAAAAAATAACAAATGCTGGTAAGGGTGCAGAGAAAGGGGAATTCTCATACAGTGTTGGTGGGCAGAATGAAAATTAGTACAGCCATTATGCAAAACAGTATGTAGACTCCCCCCCACAAAAAAAACTACAAACAGAATTACCATATGATCCAGCAATCCCACAACTAGGTATATATCCAAATAAAAGCACATCATTAAGTCTAAGAAATACCTGCACTTCCATATTGCTGCACTATTCACAATAGTCAAGATACGGAGTAAATGTAAGCATCTATCAACAGATGAATGGACAAAGAAAATGTGGTATATATTCACAATGGAACATTATTTGGCCATAAAAAAAGAATGAAATACTGCCATTTGTGGCAATATGGATGAACCTGAAAGACATTATGCTAAGTGAAATAAGCCAGGTACAAAAAGAGAAATAACAAATATTCTCATTCATATGTGAAAACTAAATAATTTGATCTCATAGAAGTAGAGAGTAAGAATAGAATAGCGGTAGCTAGAAGCTAGGATGGGTAGGGAGTGGGGGGGATAGAGACAGGTTGGTTGCTTAAGGAATACAGCTAAGTAAGAGGAATCAGTTCTAGTGTTCTATAGCACTGTACAATGAATATAGTTCACAGTAATTTATTCCATATTTTTAAGTATCTAGAAGAGAGAATTTTGAATGTTCCCAACACAAAGAGATCATAAATAGAGGGGCTAGATATGCTAATTACTCTGGTTTGTTTATTACACATTGTATACAGGTATAGAAACATTGCACTGTACCTCATAAATATGTGCAATTATTATGTATCAATTAAAATTATAATAAAGTAATAAATTTAGATGGTAAAAATAAATAAAAGAGAGAAAAATCTTAGTATGCACTTAATTTTTAAAACCATGGTAAATAAAAAACAGTATCAGTGTAAAATAGGCATATATACATAAAGACTGACAGATATTATTAATACTGTATTTTCTTTCTTATTCTTTTAAAATATTTCCCAAATTTTCCACAATTCATTTATGACAAATAAAATAAAAAAATAACATTTTCACATAAAATATATTTCTAAAGCCCCCCCGTTCTTTTTTTTTTTTGAGACGGAGTCTCACTCTGTCGCCAGGCTGGAGTGCAGTGGCGAAATCTCGGCTCACTGCACCCTCTGCCTCCCAGGTTCGAGCGATTCTCCTGCCTCAGCCTCCAGAGTCGCCGGGACCCAGCTACTTTTTGTATTTTTAGTAGACATGGGGTTTCACCATATTGGCCAGGATGGTCTCGACCTCTTGACCTCCTGATCCACCTGCCTCAGCCTCCCTAAGTGCTGGGATTACAGGCATGAGCCACTGCGCCCGGCCTACTAAAGCCCTTTTAAGAAACAAACAAAAAAAATGCAGATAGGGCAGAGCAAGAGATTTAAATATTATATTTATTGGCATGTAGGAAATAAGTGAAGCCAAGAGTCTACATACATAAAAAGAAAAGAAGGTGAATGTTAAGACTGGAGAGAATGACTACATTATAGTCCTTGTCCTGTTGTAACTCTTCTAGACATCCTAATTTGAAACTACTGATAAAATATATGTGCTAATATATCATTCCGTTTACTGTTGAGTATCAACTCTGTATTGATGACCAATATGATTGTAGTTTAGAAATGCAATTTCATTTCTAACATCTTTTTACTTATCTAAGAGAACAGTTTATTTCAATTTTAGTGATAAGGTCCAAGGCAATGAGTGGGGCCATTTGTCTGAAGCACTCACTGTTAAATAGCACATACAGAGATCTTGAATGGTAAATATTAGAAAAAATATCTATATTTAGTATTAAATATTGAAGGCTTTCTCAGATTTGTACCAACATTCTTACTTGAGATTCGGCAATCAAAATGGCTTATTTAAATTAGTAATTCAGATTCAGCACCTCCCCCGATAAACACACACCCTTATATCAAAAGAGCTTACATATGATGACTAGTGACATCTGAATAAAAGCCATGCCTATGAATATCAAAATGAAGAGAATCATGGCTGTATGAGGCTGAATGTTGTAGCTTCAGACAGTGTTCACCTAAAGAAATATTGGTATCATTGACCACTCTAATGAGGAACGTCCTCCCTCCATTAAACCCAGTTAAAATGATTGATCGATTTGGTCAATGTTTTGCCTCTATTACTTGACTCTGCACAGAACAAGGTAGACAGGTTTGCAGGTAATGTTTTCCAAAGTCTCTAATTTGAACTAAATCTATATAATTTCTAAATTTGCAGGTAATGTTTTCCAAAGTCTCTAATTTGAACTAAATCTATATAATTTCTAAATTTATCCCATCTCTTCCTCCTGGCCCCTCTCCATCTTGTTCCTTACACGTAAGCCTAAACCTTTTTCTGCACTTCTGAACTTTCCTCACTTCCAGTTTATCTGTTATGTATTTTCTTATCTGATTTTGCTCAAATAAAATGCTTTTAGAGGCAGAAAGAAAAGTGTTGCAATGACCATATATGTCATTAGGACAGCTCTGTTATCTCAAACTAAATATTTCAGGTAATACATTTTATTTAAGTGTATTTTTATTTTTTAGCTATTCAGGGCACAACTAATTTTGGTATAAAAAATCATTAAAAACCCAGAATTGCAACTTGCTCAAAATAGAATGCACTGTTGAGATATATTGTACCTACTAAATCTTCTATGCTTACAGTCTAGGCCCATATTTGGAAGAATAAATAAGATACAATTTCCTGCTTTCGTTAAGTTTAAAGTCTATTGAGATTAACTTAATGCTAAGCAGGCTACTATAATTTAGTCAGCAACGACCTGGGATAGAGTACTTTGAAAGTACAGAGGAAGACTTCCTGGTGCCTTCCATCACTTTAGATAACACTTAGACCGGAAACGATTGAGTATGAAATATCTAGGAGAAGAGCCAAAAGGGAATTTTATCAGAGAGAATGAAGTCATGTAAAAAAATTGACAGTGAGAAAAAATAAGGCAAATCTGGGGAATTTAAAAGTATTTTTGTATCACTAGAATGTAAAAGATAAGGTATGAGTTGAAAAGATTAGGTATGCTGGTGAAATACATAGGAGTAATTAGTTACCCTGGGGACAGTTTAAAGCATTTCAGAATACTATTAAACAAGGGAGTTAAATGTATTCAGATTTATGATTAATTCATTGGCACTAGTGAAGTTTTTGGGAGCTAGCAAGCTCTGATGAGTGAGTAAGGGTCATGGCATTTTATTATGGTTTATTGTTGTCATGGCAGTTTATTTCAAGAGTTACCAAGTAAAACTGCTCTTACGGTAATAACAGGTCATTTCAGCAGCTGGCTTGCAGCATAATCCCTCTGAAGGCAATTGTATCCTGAGTGTTTTCCCCTCCACCCCGGTCTCTTGACTCTAATTTAGTTAGGTATGATAAGATAACTTCAATTCATATAATCAATTTTCACACAATTTAAACAAACTGTATCACTTTCTCAAAATTATATAAACTACTACAACTCATTTGATATAAGATGAAGTTATCTGAGCAGCCCTATAACTATTAATGCAATGGAATTCATGGTTTAGAAAGTCTCAGAAAAAAAATCGGAGAAAAAATATTTTGACTGTATCAATGTCAATATCCTGGTTCTGATATTACATTATACTTTTGCAAAATGTGATCATTAGGAAAGCCGAGTAAAAGGTACACAGGATCTCTGTGTTATTTCTTACAAATGCATGCGAATCTACAATTATTACAAAATAAAAAGTTAAAAATATTATGACAAATTAACTGTAATTTTAAATTCAAAAAATAAAATTTTAGATTTGTAGCATGGATATTATTTATCTTCATATTATGTAATACCACCTTTAAATACAAGTATAAAAGTATTTTACTTATATGCAAAATAACCAGTATTTTGTATTTTTCATTTTCTTTCATTTTAATAATTTCAACTTTTATTTTAAATTCAGGGGATACATATGCAGGTTTTGCCACATGGGTATATTGCATAATGCTGAGATTTGAAATATGAATGATTCCTTCACTCAGGTAGCAAGCATAGTACCCCAAAAGTTAGCTTTTTAACACTTGCCTCCTCTCTTCCTCCCTGCCAGTAGTCCACAGTGTCTATTGTTCCCATCTTTATGTCCATGAGTATCCGAGTTTAACTCGTACTAAAAAGCAAGAATGATGGCTTTCAGCTGCATTCATGTTGCTGCAAAGAACATGCTTTCATTCTTTTTATGGCTGCATAGTACTCCATGGTGTGTATGAACCACATTTTCCTTATCCAATCCACCACTGGGCAGCTAGGTTGATTCCATGTCTTTGCTATTGGGAATAGCACTGCAATAAACATACGAGTACAGGTGTCTTTTTGATAGAACAATTGGTTTTCTTTTAAATATACTCCCAGTAATGGGACTGCTGGGTCCAATGGTAGTTGTGTTTTAAGTTCTCTGAGAAATCTCCAAACTGCTTTTCACAGTGGCTGAACTAATTTACATTCCCACCAACAGTGTGTGAATGTTCCCTTTTCTCCACAGCTTCACCAGCATCTGCTGTTTTTTGAGTTTTTAATAACAGCCATCCTTACTAGTGTGAGATGCTGTCTCATGGTGGTTTTGATATACATTTCTCTGAGGATTATTGATATTGAGTATTTTCTTCATATTTTTGTTGGTCAGTCATATGTCTCATTTTGAGAAGTGTCTCTTTATGTCTTTTGCCCACATTTTAATAGGGTTATTTGGTTTTTTGCTTATTGAACTAAGTTCTTTATAGCTCAATCATCAGCATTTTTTTATCTTGTGCAAGCATATGTTTTGTTTTTGCTGGAATAGTAGAAACCCTGTCCAAAGATTTTTATTTCACTTCTAATATACATATATTCTAAAAATCCTAT
The DNA here is from genome assembly GCF_028885625.2 of Pongo pygmaeus. NCBI lineage: Eukaryota > Metazoa > Chordata > Mammalia > Primates > Hominidae > Pongo > Pongo pygmaeus. The sequence continues at coordinate 106,396,456 of NC_072382.2, read as the reverse complement.
ATCCAGCTTACAGGGATGTAAGAAATAATTGAAATGAAATGGAACTATGGATTTCTCTACTTTTCCCTTCCTTAGTGTGCTATTGTTTTCAGCACAAGTGTTTGGCTAATATAATATCAGGAAGTAAAGTGAGTTTGAAAGGATATTAGATGTAAGGCTCCTTGGGCCTTGGAGTCTGTTAGAATGCTGGTATCTTCTTTGAGTGTCTGTTTCAGATGGAAAACAAGGCCTCCCACAACTCTCAACTCCCAACATCCTTAGACACAGACTTGTGGTTTTGGAACATGAGCACAGAATTTCAGTGGAATCACAACACTCAGGGAGACTCAAAACAACCTTGAATGATTGTTTAGATATTGCCGGAGAGAAACACGGGTAGTCCAGCCTAACATAGCGGTTATTTTCTGGGCAACTGCAGATCTTCTTTACTCATATAAAATTACATTAAAGTTCTATAAAATAATCTTTGAAATATTATGAGAAAATATTTCTATTCTTAGAAGACAGAGTGAAATTATGAGGAGTATATGCTTTGAGTAAGACAGCTTGGATTACGTGGATAAAACAGGAAAAAAAGTGGGAATAAATAACATGTGATAGTATGAAACATTCAGTGAATGCCTGGGGGATAGTAATACATTAAATTCCTGTAGTAGTTGTATATAGATAACAATCGCTGCTGGATAACCATTCGGCAGAGTAAGTATGCAGTGTATATACTAGCAAGAGAAGGTCATGAAAAAACAGTTTGAATAAAAGTCTTTGTTAAGTAGCAATTATACAATCTTTTAAAAAGCCATCTGATTTCTGTATGCATATGTTGTATGTCATGTTTTAATGTAACATTGTATTTTAACCACAAAGGACTGAGAGAAAGATATCAGAATCGTGTGTGTGTGTGTGTGTGTGTGTGTGTGTGTGTGTGTGGTTTGTGCCCCCAAGGATTTCAATCCTATTCAGAAACAAGAGAAATAAAAAGAATCAGCTGGTAGAAGATACACAACTATTTTTTTCAAACCAAGAAGAATTTATAATGGTCAAAGCTGTCCAAAGCTAGAATTTTCTGTCTCAGAAATTTGACATTCTGATTTACTAAATCTAAAGAATATATATATGTATGTGTGTGTATACTTTAGAATATATATATATACACACACTGTATATACTATAGTATATAGAATATACTTAAGAATATACTTTAGAATATATGTATATAGAAATACACGAAATATCTATGTATATATGAAATATATGAATAAATGTATATAGTAATATATGAAATATATACATACATTCTAAAGTATTAATACATATATTTGGAATGTTGGAATAAGATTTCTTGAATTCTTTTTGTTTTGTAATATATAACACTAAAATAATTTAAGAAATTGATTGTAGGTTGGACTACATCTATGCTTTCAAGTCGTTCTTCACTGGCATTCCAACATTCCAAAGTCACCTAAGATACATAATAAATACTTAAGTGCCCAAATTAATTTAACACTTATTTTGTGTCTGAGGTACAAGGTCCATAACTCTGAACTTTTTAAAACCCTAGAGATGACTCTGATATAGTCTGCCAATGGAGCTGCTGACCTAGATGACCTTTCATATCCTCTCAAATTTGATGTTTGGTTTATTTGGTTTCTATCAGTGCTTGGAGTACAGGAATGAGTCTTATGCCTTTCTTCACATGCAGGGCCTTGCTCATAACTGGCATTAGGTAAATGTTTCATAAATAAAAGAACAAATGAATGATTGAATAAAAGGACATCTCATTCCCCCCTCCGACCTCTCTGTGTAATACTAAAGACCTTTATAAAAATTAGCATAAAAGTTAATGAAATCAGTATGAAAGATGAAATAGAATGCAGTGGCAAGATGGAAAAAATATGGGTAAAACAAACTCAATTATTTAACATGTGGGGGAAGAAAAGGAGCTTGGGGAAAAACTATTTAAACTAAGATAGGATGATAAGTTTAAGAAACTAGAACATGCTGAAAAATATGCAGTATATAGAACTTGAAACTGAAGAAAAAGAAGGCAATGCATCAATATTGAGAGGCTTGAGGAGTAAGAGACAGGGAAGAAGAAAGCTCTGTCACTGAATCTGATATACTCATCATCTAAATACTACAGGCTAAGAAAAAAATTATGTATGTATTTCCTTTTGCTCTAGGAAGTAGCTTCATTACAAGAACTGTGAATGCATTAAGCATTTCACTGTTCACCTTAAGGGCATGCTACATAGACTATTTTTTTTTTCCTAGTCTGGCATGCTCTGGGGCATAAAATGATTTGGTTGCCGAAGTTTTGACATTTTAAAATATTTCAATGATTAAATGTTTAATTAAGTCAGTGGACCCTGAGGTCACTTGGCAAAGGGTAGTTTTTTTGTTTTGTTTTGTTTTGATTTTGATTTTGGATCAAATTCATTAAAACACACACACATACACACCCAATTTGAGAAAAGCATTGGTAAATCTGTTGGGAAAATGGCTTTCCTAAAAATATTCATTTACTACTGTTTCTTGAGTTAATCAGAGTTACAAGAAAGTGGTACTTCTGCATAGAATTATCTGGAAGTGTTTCATTGGAAAAAAGTTTATTATCCTAATAAATGATGGAGTAAATAACAAATAACAGGCCTGGTACAGTGGCTCACACCTGTAATCCCAGGACTTTGGGAGGCTAAGGTGGGCAGAACACTTGAGGCTAGAAGCTAGAGACCAGCCTGGCCAACATGGTAAAACTCCATCTCTACTAAAAATACAAAAGTTAGCTGGGCGTGGTGACATATGCTTGTAATCCCAGCTTCTCCAGGAGACTGAGGCAGGAGAATCACTTGAACCCTGGAGGTGGAGGTTGCAGTGAGCTGAGGTCGCGCCACTGCACTCCAGCCTGGGCGACAGAGCAAGACTCCATCTCAAAAAATAAATAAATAAATAAATAATAAATAATAAATAAATAACAATAATAAATTTAAAATAATATATACATGGGTGGGAAAGCTAAAAACCGGAACATGTAATACCAAGGAATCCTGTAGCTTCTGTATGCATCCAACTCTATCCTAACTTAAGATGCAGGCTCACTGTGGACTGATCAAAGACAGTCAGATTAATAGTGGAAAATTATGCATATTTCACTGTAGTTTAATAATTTAGTGCTGCATTAAATCCTTTGGGGATTAAGGCATTATATGATTAATTTATTCATAAGCCATTGATTCATCGATTCAGAGACATTTGCTAGTTAGTGAGCTCTCCCATTTGCAGACATTGGTTCAGTTTGTTTGTTGTTGGTGTTTTAGCAAAACTTGGCAAAGCTTCCTCCATATAGTAATACAGTTATTCTTTGGTATCCATGGAGGATTTGGGGGATTGGTTCCAGAACCCCTGTGAATACCAAAATCCACAGAGGCTTAAGTCCCTTATATAAAATAGTGTAGTATTTGCAGATAACCTACATACCTTCTCCCATATAGTTTAAATCATTTCTAGAGTACTTATATTTAATTTACATAACAATACAGATGTTGTACAAATTGTTACACTGTATTACTTTTAAATATTTATTATTTTTATTGTTGTATTGTTAATTTTATTATGTTTTTAAAAAATACTTCAATTCATCGTTGGTTGAATTAGGGAACCAGTGTGCAATTAAAAAAAAAAATGTGGCGTGTAGTATCTGTAGCATTGAATGAATTTCCATATATATTTATGACGATAATTTTTTGAACAGAGATGTATGTTTTTATTGCATATTCTGTTTTTTTTTTTACTGTTCTCCTCCCTTTCTTTTCCCCTTCAAGTAGCTGGCCACATTCTACTTTCTTTCCTCATATGAGATTTGTTTTTGTGCTTCTAGACTTTTGTTTCCAAGTGTCTAAACCCACTGAAGATAATAGAATTTGAAGAAACATGCTGTATCTCTAGACTAAATAAAGATTCTTGCAGGTTGAGTGGTGTGTGTGTGTGTCTGTGTCTGTGTGTCTTTGTGTATATGGTGCTGTGTAGGGGGAGATGCCATGTGGCAGCATCTCCAAGGATGTGGCAGAACCTCAGTAGTAATGAACACACGTTACATTGAGAAGACTGGAAGGGTCCAGCACTTCCAGCCAATATGGTAATTCCCATGCATAAGGAAGGCACAGAAACAACGGGCAATTGGTGTTGCCAGCTGGATAATAACATTTTTAAAGGAAACATAATCAGTGATCAATTAGTCATCCCTGATGTTTAGTGTGGTTTACAATTCCAAAAACTTGAAGTGAGAAAAACAACAAATATGATTGATATTAAATTATTTACAAGGCTATGGAAATCAAGAGATGAGTTTATCAGTTGAGATTTATACATAATATACAGCAGTTCCTAGTAGAAAGGGCAATAACAAGAATAATGACCATAACCCTGTATGTATAGGGATGTTGTTTGTGTTTTCCCATAGATGGATGAAGCTCATTGAAATCAGCAGAAGTATTGTATGAGTCATTCATGGGCATGGGAGCCTCTGAGACAGAGAAATATATACACTTTGAAGGCAACTCTGAGAGATTTATTCACTGATTGCTTGGGAGAGGATATCGGAATTTCAACAGAAATAATAAAATGCGAAAAATCCTTGGAATTTACCAGACCTGTATCCAACCTCCAATGCAAGTAACATGAAGATTATCTGTTGATTCTTATTCTGTGGTGACAGAGACACACTGGCACCATCTTGTGATGACACCAGAGAATAAAACTAAAGGCTAAAATAATAGAACATCTCAGATTATGAATAAGAGAAATGGGAGCTCCATGAGATAGATCATCCATTACTAGAAATACAAAATGTTAATATCTGATTAAGTGTGAATAACACTGGAATACATTACAGTAACACAGTAATGGCCATGCACTATTGGTTAAAATCATGAATTATTAAATGAGTATATCATGATAATGCTTTTATTTTTACCTTCTATACTTCATTCTAAATAATTTTCTCAAACTTAAAATAAATACATTATTTTACCTCTAGTCAAACCTGATTTATAAATTATCTTTCTAGTTATCTTTTTTATCCATAAAATGAGGAGTTTGTTATATTAATTGATCTATTAAGCTTCTTCTAGATCGATAAAATGTCTTACTGACAATGATAATACAATAACAGTTCAGCTTATAGAAGAAAGAAATTTTGGTTCATTAATTTGTCTATTCAACAAATCTTCATTGTTTCTGGTTTACTAGCTATTACAGTAAGTTATAAATTTGAAAATATAAGTAATATGAAGATATTTTCCACAAAAAGGATAAAGACTATAGGGACAGACATGTACGCAAATAATTACTCAAGATGCAGTACTCTGCATCACACAGAAATAAGACGATTTTGACTCAATTTTGGCTCACGTCTGTAATCCCAGCACTTTGGGAGGCCAAGACGGGTGGATCACAAGGTCACGAGATCAAGAACATCCTGGCCAACATGGTGAAATCCTCTCTCTATTAAAAATACAAAAATTAGCTGGGCGTGGTGGTGTGCAACTGTAGTCCCTGCTACTGGGGAGGCTGAGGCAGGAGAATAGCTTGAACCTGGGAGGCGGAGGTTGCAGTGAGCTGAGATCGCGCCACTGCACTCCAGCCTGGTAACAGAGCAAGACTCTGTCTCAAAAAAATAAATAAATAACAAAAAATAAATAAATAAAACTATTTGGACTCAATTTTCTTTTTCGTTCATTCAAAAAAGCAGATTCTCTCTGTTGTCATACATAGTCAAAATTTTAACATTATCTGCCAGAATACTTAAGTTCACAGGTATTTTTTAAAAGAATTGGTGAAGGAAGGTGTATTAGTCAGTTTTCACACTGGTGATAAAGACATACTCGAGACCGGGAAGGAGAAGAGGTTTAACTGGATTTAGAGTTCCACATGGCTGGGAGGCCACAGAATCATGGTGGGAGGTGAGAGGCACTTCTTACACGGCAGTGGTAAGAGAAAATGAGGAAAAAGCAAAAGTGGAAACCCCTGATGAACCCATCAGATCTCGTGAAACTTATTAACTATTACAAGAATACCACAGAAGAGGCTGGCCCCCATGATTCAATTACCTCCCTCTGGGTCCCTCCCACAATATGTGGGAATTCTGGGAGAGACAATTCAAGTTGAAATTTGGGTGGGGACACAGCCAAACCATATCAGAAGGTAAAGACAGAGTACAGAAAAGGTAACTGACTTTGGGAGGTCACGGTGGGTGGATCACCTGTTGTCAGGAGTTCGAGACCAGCCTGGCCAACATAGTGAAACCCCGTCTCTACTAAAAAATACAAAAAAAAATAGCTTGACATGGTGGCGGGTGCCTATAATCCCAGCTACTCGGGAAGCTGAGGCAGGAGAATAGATTGAAACTGGGAGGCGGAGGGTTGCAGTGAGCCATTGCACTCCAGCCTGGGCAACAAGAGTGAAAATCAGAAAGAAAGAAAGAAGAAAGGAAGGAAGGAAGGAAGGAAGGAGGGAAGGAAGGAAGGAAAGAAAGAAAGAAAGAAAGAAGGGAGGGAGGGAGGGTGGAAGGAAAGAAGGAAAGAAAGAACGAAAAGAGAGAGAGAAAGAAAGAGAGAAAGAGAGAGAGAAAGAAAGAAAGAGAGAAACAGAGAGAGAGAGAAAGAAAGAAAAGGAAGAAAGGAAGGAGAAAGAAAGAAAGGAAGAAAGAAAGGGAGGGAGGGAGGAAGGAAGAAAGGAAGGAAGAAAAAGAAAGAAAGGGGAAAAACAAGAAAAGGTAATTGAATTCTCTTAAAGATATGGGATTTGCTATACCAGCGGTATGAGAGAGAACCATTTATTGAGTAAGTGCTAAGCACTGTGCTAGGAACTGAATATTTATTGCCAAATAAATATGGGTATATAAAATCACCAAATTTTATATTTGTGTGTGTTGTGGCGGATCACATCTCTATCTTGATATCATTCTTCTTCTTTTTTTTTTTTTTTGAGACAGAGTCTCGCTCTGTAGCCCAGGCTGGAGTGCAGTGGTGCGATCTCGGCTCACTGCAAGCTCCACCTCCTGGGTTCAAGTGATTCTCCTGCCTCAGCCTCCTGAGTAGCTGGGACTACAGGCACATGCCACCACGCTCAGCTAATTTTTGTATTTTTAGTAGAGACGGGGTTTCACTATGCTGGCCAGGCTAATCTTGAATTCCTGACCTCGTGATCCACCCGCCTCAGCATCCCAAAATGCTGGGATTACAGGCGTGAGCCCTGTGCCCAGCTGATACTATTCCTTTTAATTTAAGTCATTATTTCACAGGTCAGAATCTGTCCTATTCCTTCAGCCATCAATCTTTCCCCAGATAAGACTGAAGAATATTAGCAAATTTATTTTGGAGATAGAATTTTTCTCTGTTGGTAATCAGTCTTAAATAATGAAATAGTGTCCTGAGAGAACAGTAGAAGTTCTACTAATTTAGAACATTTTAAATTAGACATAATGACATTGCTAGACATGATCTTGTTAGGATTTTAATAAGGCTATGTCCCCACGCTTTATATGACTCTGAGATCATTCATTTGGAAGGATTCCTGTTCTCATTGAAGACCTCATACTCTTTTTTGTTCAAGTGGAAGCATTTATTCTAAAAAATATATTCCAGTTCATCTCATTAATAATGTATATTGTAAGGAACAATCTTGCGCCAGCAGGTGTATAGAACAGTTGGCCCAGTAGGTCATTTCAATCTCTTATTTCTGTAATTCTATGAACCTGCTCTGAAAATGTGAGCACTGGAACACCCAATATTCCTAAAAGCCGAATGGCTGTGAATCAGGAATTTTGATGTCTAGCTGGCAATATTAGCACAAGACTGTCAGAATGAGAAGAGGATCATTTCAACTCCTTAGCAAGATTGAGATAAATCTGGCAGAGCTACTGGATGGAGCATTTGCTAATTAAACTACAATCTCTTAAGTTAAAGGATGAAAAAGTGCCAAATAAAGAGAGAAAAATGAATAATACATGTTTAAAAAGATGTTTCTCTATGAGGGTTGGCTGCAGTGTTATTTATGATATCTAAAATTAGAAATATTGTATACTCTAACAATAGAGAAATGATTTTTTGAAACTAAGCTATAGCATGGGATAATCATGCAGCAATTTAAAAAGTCAGCATATTATGTTTGATGTAGAAAAAAATCAAAGACTTAGTTTTAAATCCAAAAGTAAGAAAATTGCAGAACATAATACATAATGTAATGCCATTTTTTAAAAAGTTACTAAATTGTAAATTTGTGCGCTTACATATATCTGTATGTAAACAATACAAGACTCAAAATTATTAACATTGGTTACTCAGAGGAGAAGAATTGGGTTTGAGTAAAAATTAATGGCATTTAGCCACTGTGAACTGCTCATAAATATTATAGCAGAATAGATTTTTATATTACTTTTTAGATAAATGTGTATAAAAATAAAAGAAAAACTGCTTAATTTTTCAAAATAAATTTGAAAAGTAGAAGAATATAAGGGAAAGACTTGTTAATCTGGGGAATTGAAACAAACTAGGCACAGGTCTGCGTTTTTCTGAGTCTGAATTTCTTCATCTGTTTTCAGAATAGTTAATAACTAAACCACAAGGTTAATGTGATACCCTATATACAATCACAAGTACAGAGCCTGCTACAGAGTAAAAATGTTCTTAATGGCTACAAAATAATTGTCCTTTCTCTCTTCCCCTTTCACACACTTAAAAAAGAGACAGGTCACTTACAGACTTCTGCTATAGTACTAAGAATGGAAAATTAGTCAAAAGGTGAGTGAAATTTACAGGATTCATAAGAAAACAACAACAAAGCCCAGCCATCGTGCCTCACTATTTGAAAGTATAGCAAAACATATGTTTCAGGACTAATCATTGGGAACAGAGATCTAAAACGGAAGAAAAAATGTTGAACAGATGAACTTTAAAATCCAGACAGAGACAAGATCTGCATTTAGATACATGTGGCTATTTTAAAACATATATATGTCAAGAGAGGAGACAGTAGTTGGGAAGAGAAGGTTACTGAATCACTGGTGTCTGCTTTGGCTTTTCCTTTGCCCTGTAAGGAATCTTGGCTGGAAATTATATGGGAAAATCCAATGAATAAATTGGATATATTCCCTAGTCATTTATCTTCAGCCCGTGGCTCATCAAAGTGGTGCTGTGATGCTGAGACTGCTCCCTGCTCAGGCTGTATTTCATCAGTCTCATTCAAAGAGTGTACTTGCCAAGGAGAGTGTGTAAGAAGCAGGATAGAGAGGAGGTCAATAAACTCATAATCATAGGAGCATCCTGCAATGCCATTGATGAGGCTCTGCACCCCCTGAAAAAGCTTGGGTATTTCCTTAGCTTTATCATTTTATGAATTACGGCTGAGACTCTGCAGCATATATACTCATGTGGTGATTAAGATCCTTAGAAACACAGGACAAATTACACACCAAGCTCTTGGACAATTTTTATTTCTGGATATATCCTAAGTTGCCTTTTTTTTTTTTTTTTCACCTCTCAGCCATCCTGGCCCTTATTTTTTCTCTCAGAGTAAGGATCGTCTAAAGGAAATAAGTGTAAGGAAAAAAAAAAAAACACCTTTGTATTTCTCCAACTACAAAAGAGATTAGGGAGCTTCCACTTTTGGTCATGATGGCGTAAAGGAGCCAGATTTAACCTCCCATTCTGAAAACCTACAAACTGGATAAAATACATGAAATGATAGTTTAAGACATTGGATAACCAGCAGCGTAGAACAGTGATCACTGAGAAAAGGACCAAGCTAGATGTGCCCTATGATTTCCCCAGCTTACTGGCTGCAGACAGACCTTAACACAGAGGAGTTAAGAATCTTAACAGAGCTCAGCAATCTCAATGAGTTAAGGAAAAAGACTTCCAAGTTCAAGGAGAGCAGAGCTCTGGAGATATGCAGAGGACTAACATAAGCCTTCTCATGTAAGCATGTGGGAAAACTACCACAGCCAGAGAAAGAACTAACAGAAAAGTGCAGGTAGAATAATTCAAGGAGCTTACATGGGGCAATAGCAACTGTGGAAGAATCACAGCAATAAGGGCAAATCAAAACAATGGGCTAAACTGAAAGTCATGACTCTTGCCTAGGACAATATTCCTAAGAACTAGGTATGACATATTTTACTGAACTTTGGCTTGCTGCCAATGTCCTAGTCCTATGAGTTGCTACTTGGAAGACTGCAGACTGACATATTAAAGATTTCTCTCTTTCAGGCCATAAAACACAGAAATAAATCACTGCTGCTAATTGAACAGTCTGGATCACTCAGGTAGACACCCACGGTTAGGGCCCATTCTCTGATGACATTGACTGCAATCAAATTACTGATCAAGATAGCACTGCCTGTTCACTGAAAACTCTACCTAGATCTATAATCGAACCAGACATGGTAATCCATCCAACATCACGGAACGGGCACAAAGCTAAATATTATATGTTTATGATGCAAATGCTATCCTTGCACGTCAAATATTTCATGTGGTGACTCTCACCAATAATTCTCCCATTTGTTTCATGGTGACAGAGGCTATATTGCATGGGGTTTGCCTCTGCTTACTTCTGGCAAATTGACCACATTGGAGTATTTGCCCATTCCTCTGGGCAACGGGGCCTCACTACTATTTCAGTCTGACCAGCTGATTCTGGTACCATATTTTCGCTTGAAACAAAACTGTCATGTTTTCAGCTCATCCATAGTCAATGATAATGGTGTACATTTTGTAGCAAAGACTGCTCAACAGTGGGTCAATTGTCACAGCATTTGATGGACACTTCATACCCTTTATTTTCCCCAGGTTGCTGACATCATCATGAGGTGGAATGGACTTCTAAAAATAAACTCAAAACGGTTTCTGCTCTCTATTGCTCTCACCTCCTCCTCGTCCATACACCTTAGCAAGGCAGTTTGGTAATTAAAAATGGTTGTCCACAACAAAGGTTTACTTCTCTTTGTTAATGAAAGAAATGTTGAGTTACATAAACTATTTAAAAAATCAGGTATTTTGCTATGACCAGTCCTAGGCATGATGCTTCTTCTTCCTCTTGACTTCTACTCTGAGGAAGCTTGCCTTATATGTTTCTGAATGGCCATCTGAATAAAAAAGTGCCTGAGAAATTCAAACTTAATTCTAGTTCAGCCACCTGCATTGTCATTTGGGGTGGATGTGGTCTTGGATCATAAAAACAATTACCACTTGCTTGAGTACACTGCTCACTGGGTTTGCCTTTGCTGGCCCCATGCAGGCAAAGGTAGAAATAGATTTCCAAGTTCCCCACTCAGCCTCTGTTGGCATTCAAAGACTAGGCTCTTTGTGAATGCTGGACAGAAATGGGAGTTCCGGCTCCCAACTAGGCCTTCACTGCTCCATCCGTGGATGGGTTTGAGTACTTCATTACTGCTCCACACTTGGCTTCCACTGACACCATGGATGGGTACCTCATTGGCAATTAGTGGTGGTGGGAGTCCTGGCACGTCATTTGATGTCCCCTGTTTTCATCCCAGCAGGAAGAAGTAGTACCTCTTTAGTGTCAGGTGAAGATGGAACTTCGGGTTCTTTATGTGGTCTCCACGTCACCGTGGGGCCGGGGGTGGTTGCCATCCCTTCCAGAATGAAATTTTCAGCTCCCTATTCAACCTTCTCTGACACCACCTTGGTGTGGGGAGGGGACTGGGGCCACCCATTATAACCTGATGAGAATAGACATCTATGTTTCCCACTTAGTTTTTCCTGAATAAAGGAAGTATCTCAGTTTTATCTGAGGTGCTTTGCTAGAACAGAGCAGCTATTATCTAAAAGTTTTTGTCTTGTAATGCTGCCTCTTTTTCTATACTTAAAAGGAGGAATAGGGAAAAACAAAAAACAAAACAAACAAATGAAAAACAAAAAGATGTACTCCATCTTCCCAGAAGTTCTGTTTGGCTCACATTCACAAAAGTTGATTGTGAAAATAAACATTTAAACATTTACTTCCATTAAAAGCCAACTTTTTCAACAAAACTAAGCTGCTAAGAAATTTTGTTGCGAGTAAATTCTACTGGGAGTGGCTATTGCTTAGGCATTTTATAGGTGGGTGTGAATGTATTTGACTCTCCTATCTAGAATTAGGGACACATTTTGGAAGCATTATAAGCTTTTGCAGATTTTATAGCATCATTTAGCCAAGAAGAGATTCAAAAGAGAATGAAAGGAAAAAGAATGATCATTCAGAAAAGGGAAACAGACTTCATGGTTAGAATTTTTTGGTATTTAACTCAGAGGAGAAGGGAGATTCAGCTTCTTTTACAGAAATATGAAGGCGTTTATTAAATTCAGTGACCCAATAATATGTGCTTGATTCTACAGAAAAAAAAATGTATTAAAATCTTTGCAGAGATTATACAACTCTAGAGTCCTCAAATTGTGAGCATCCTTTAAGAGAGCTTTCAATCCATTTATGTCTTACATTACCATACTTTATAAAAAAAAAGCTTTCGTGTTTTGTTACTTCCAAACGTTTTAACTCTCACCTCCCTATGTTTTTTCTCTGATGCCTTATGCTCCAGTCTTTCCATACCCTTCTTAGTGTCCTAAGCCTTCCTGGGACCAGCCAGCTATTATCTCCTCTGACAGAAATGCCCATCCCTTGCCCACCCCAACCTTTTTTCTTTGTCCACACCCCACCTCTGTGACTTTATTAAGTCCGTTTTAAATTATTCTAATTTGAGAGTACCACCTATTCACTGTTGCAAGCCTGATTAAACTGCCAAATGCCTTATAATTTTAGTATTTCTACTTACTTATCCAATAGCATGAATGACAACAACCCAATTCAACAGGTCACATCCCAGGTTGGTAGTCAGCCTTCAACTAACTGCCCTTATGTAGGGGGCTCACTGTAGTGCAACTGTGGATGTGGCTAAGAGGACAGTGATCACATTGTACCAAATAGAACTGCCTGGAGCTGACCTCTTTTTAAGAGATTTTGTAAAGAAGGATATGTAAATAAAATCATATAATATGTGGCCTTTTATATCTGGTTTCTTTCATTCAGCATATTTTCAAGGTTTATTTATCTTGCCTCATGTATTGAGTACTTACTTCTTCCCTTTTTATGATGGAATGATATTCCTGTGTATAGATATACTACCTTTTGATTACTGATTTGTGAGTTTATAGACATTTGAACTGTTTCAAAATTTGTGTCTATCATGAATAATACTTCTATAAACATTTATGTACAAGTATTTTTGTCATATATTTTCATTTTTGGATATATACAAAGTCATAGGTCACTTAAAAATGAGAATACATTATTAGAAATGTGTTGTTAGGAGATTTCACTGTTGTGCAAAGATCATATAATGTACTTACACAAATCCAGATGGTATAGCCAGCAACACACCTAGGCTATAAGTTATAGCTTATTGCTCCTAGGCTGTAAACCTGTACAGCAATTTACTATATTGCATACTGTAGACAATTATAACACAATGGTATTTGTGTATCTAAACATACCTACACATAGAAAAGGTACAGTAAAAATATGGTATTATAATTGTATGGGACCACTGTCATATAGTGGTTCTTTATTGACTAATATGCCATTATGCAGTGCATGAGTGTATATAAGAATATAATTGCTAGATCACACAATAACTTTATGTTTAACTGTTGGAGGATCAACTAAATTGGTTTTCAAAGCATTTGTGCCCTGTACATTCACACCAACAAAGTATAAGTGTTCTATTAGGTTGGTGCAGAAGTTAATTGCGGTTTGCCATTACTTTCAATGGCAAAAACCGCAAATACATTTGTATCAACCTAATAATTTCTCAACATCCTTGCTAACACTTATTATTTTTCATGTTTTAAAACTATAGGCATCCATATGGGAGTGAAGTGGTATCTCATTGTGCTTTTGACTTGCATTTCCATAATGATTAATGATGTTGAGTATATTTTTATGTTATTATCATCCACTTGTATATCTTCTTTGAAGAAATGTCTGTTAATTCCTTTGCCCATCTTTTCTTGGTTCTTCCTCAGGTGGCTACCAGCCTGCTGGTTTTCCCCGTGAGTGTCAACTCTTAGTTTTCAAGTCTACCGTAGAATTGGAAAGGAGTAATGGGAATAGGGAAAATTTAAATACCACAAAATTTACAGGTTTTACCAAGATTCAATAATCTTTAATAAGTAAATGCTCCCTACATTGCTGCAAGCCTTTGGTTAATTTCCAGAATTCTGAAAAAATTTATTTTGTCCATTTTTAACAGTATTCTTATTGCCTCTTTGAAAGGGAGAATTTTCAGAGGTCTGTGTCCTACCATTCCAGAAATACCAGCCTCTATTATAATTTTAAGGAGTATTCTTTTAAACCTTTTTTGTATCTTTCACCTCACAATAGATATATCATCAAACCCTGTTTGTAATTTTCTCAACTTATATCTAGAACACAACTACTTATCATAATTCTCTGCCACCATCTTGGGCTATGCCACTATCATCTTACATCTTGATTGTTACTGAATTCTTCCATAAGGTCTGAGTCAACTGTTGTCTTCCTGTAAAACTCAAACAAGCATCTAGGCTGTCCTCTTTGAAATGTAAGTCAAAGTATGTCCTTTCTTTGTTTTAAGTACTCTAAGTAGTTTCCTTTCTCACATAGAATAGAATCGAAGTCCTTATAGATGCCTAAAAGTCCCTACATGATCTGATACCTGCCTTCCTTTCTGCTTTCTCACCTCTTCCCTGCTTTCTCATCTTACATCAACTGCAGTGGCCCTTTACTATTTCTCAAGTATGCTACGTAGCCCTGCATGACTTCACCTCAGAACCTTTACATTTTCTTTCTTGCTCTGTGCAGAGGTCTTACTTAGTTCAAGTGACACCTCAATGGGGATAGCTTCCATAATTTTCTTATATAAAACAATAAACCAGATCGAGTGCAGTGGCTCATGCCTGTAATCTCAGCAATTTGGAAGGCCAAGGCAGGTGGACTGCTTGAGCTGAGGAGTTCGAGATCAGCCTGGGCAGCATGGAAAACCCCATCTCCACAAAAAAATATAAAAATTAGCCTGACATGGTGGCATGTTCCTGTAGTCCCAGCTACTCAGGAGGCTGAGGTGGTAGGATCGATTGAGCCTGGGAAGCAGAGGCTGCAGTGAGCCAAGATCGCACCACTGTGCTCCAGCCTAGGTGACAGAGTGAGACCCCCATCTCAATAATAAGAATAATAATAATAAATGAAAACATAATAAACCTTCTGCTCTATAGGTGGTTTCTTCCCTGTGTTACTAACCTGTGTTATTCTCTGTAGCACTTACCACCTAACATATTTTTTAAATTTATTTAGATTATTTCTATTTTTATTTCCTATCTACTAAAATGTAAGTGATATGAGTACCAGGGCTTCTACATTTTATTTCTCACATTATCTCCAGTTCTTAAATCAGTGCCTGGTATAATGAGTGTGTTACAAATATTTTCTAAAATAAATGAATGAACCAGAGATGTGCAAAGCAAATTAAGAGCAAGAGAATTAAGTTTGCAAAAACATTAATAATTTTCTATCTCTGAAATAAAGGAACAAAATCTCTTGATATATTTTATAATGCCCATCATAAACTAATTTATTTGAGTTGCTCTGCCTCTGTGGATTAATTGCAAATGTGTTCTCACTTAATAGAATCCAGATCAATAGAAGTGACAGCAATTAATTCAGGGTGATTTTTCCCCCCTCCTACTTCAGAATCCAAATACCAGAGGAAGCAAAGAAAGCCCGCCCAGTAGTTTCTCTTCACAAACACAAAACTGTGGAGCACATCTTGGCTCAACCCAGCTTCTGCCTGAATGGTCTCCATCTGTTTGGTACCATGTGGCACACTAGCATATGCCAAGCAATCAGTCATTCTGCTGTATGCGAAGGGAGACAATGAAAAGATTAATACAATTCCTTTAACTCTGATGAGGAACACAACGGCTCAGTGGCCTCACACATGCATTCTGGAAATTACTGTGCTACAGAAAACTGTTAAACTCATTTCTGGGCTGAGTAAAATATTAAAAAACAATTTGACAGAGCAAGTGCATTGAACAATGTTCATGACAATCCCCTCTAGTCCTCATTTTCTTGCCCAGGTTGACAAGACGCATTGAAAAAAATGTACACAGCAGCCTCAGAAAAAGACGTGTCTTCTGTGTTAGAACACCCAGGCAAGGGACTCTCTGTTAGGCATGAGATCAGAGCAACACAGCCATTCACCCTAGATAGCAACATTGCCACTGATTTTCTGTCCCAAAGACCTCCTCAAGTTTCTAGGAAGCTGAAAAGAGGACTGCAGGGTAACTTCAAGCTTGGTAGAAAGGCAATTTTAACTTGGTTTTCCTAGACACCAGCTTGGAATTTAATAATTGATCTTAAAGCATGGCAGGAACTTTCTACTCAGTTCAAGCTTCTCTCATAATTATCTTCTCTTAACTTTTTTTAATGTCTCAAGAAATAGATAACATTTATATTCACCAAAAGTGGAGTCCCTGAGTTACAATTTCTTTATAACTTTTTCCTTATTAAACATGCAATACATATTCTTTGGTAGATAACTTGGAAAATATAAATGAAGAATACACCTAAATTCCTATAATCCAGCAAAGGACTATTAAAATTTAAGTGTATAGTATTCTTGAAATTTATATTTTGAAAATTGTGTGTGTGTGTGTGTGTGTGTGTACACAGTAGACATACAGATGTTTCTCAACTTATAATGGGGTTATGTCCAGGAAAACTCATCATCAGTTGAAAATATTGTAAGTCTAAAATTCATTTAACATACCTAACTTATCAAACATTATATCTTAGCCTAACCTACCTTAAACGTGCTAAGAACACTTACATTAGCCTACAGTTGGGCAAAATTATCTAACACAAAGCCACTTTCATAATAAAATATGAATATCTCGCATAATTCATTGAATATACTATATTGAAACTGCAAATGTATACAGCATAGTTATTCATAGTTACATATGTTGAAGGACATACATATGTTTCATATATATATACAGAAAATATATATATATACAGAAAATATATATATACAGAAAAAAATATATATATATACATACAGAAAACTCAGGAATGCACAACTGATGTTTTACTTGCTAATTTACCAGTTCTGCAATATGACAAGGAAATTATATTCCCAGAGGACAATGAGAGACAAAGAAATTCTGATTACTAGCTAGAATTCTGGCCTCGAACTTTCGTGTGGTAACCTGCTGAACTAAGTAAGCATGTACCAGGAAGAGCACCTCTTACTCAGGTGACATAAGCCAAAATGGTCTTATTTTCTGTAACAGCCATTCTTATCTCACCTTTCCTAACTAAGAAAGGATGATCTCTGAGATGAGGATAACACTTCTTTCCAAGCAGGAAAAGACTACAAGCATTGTATTTTCACCACTTGTACTTGTACAGCAAAAATTAGAGGGGTTCATGGTTTTCCACTGTACCACATCTCCTTCCAAAAATGACACTAATATGATAATAAAATATATTTTTAATGACATAAAATTTAAAAAATACAGAGAATGTGAAATAAAATAGAAGAAAACATATTAGAAATGGGGCCTCATTCTGTTGGCCATGCTGGAGTGCAGTGACACAATTGTAGCTCACTGCAACCTCACACTCCTGGGCTCAAGCAATCCTCCTGCCTCAGCCTCCCTAGTAGCTAGAACCTCAGGAATGTGCTACCATATCTATATATTTTTTTTTGTGTGTACTTTTTGTAGAAACAGTCTCTTACTATGTTGCCCAGGCTGATCACTCTCTGTGATCATGAGTGTTACATGAACAAACATGAATGTCAAATATGCAAAAATTAATTCATATTTGAACTGCAGATAATTATAAGATACATATTTACTGTCAATCTCAGACTTGACTGCACATTAAAACTACTTGGGGTACATTATCAAATCCTAGGATGGACCCTAGAACAACCACTGGTGTTGAGGCCCAGGCAACAGTAGTTCAAAAGCCTCTCCATGCAAAACTAATTTGCAGACAAGTTTGACTACTGGTGGTTTAGAATAGTGGTTCACAAAGAGCAGCCCCAAACTAGCAGTATCAGTATCATCTAGGTACTTTTTTTTTTTTTTTTTGAGACAGGGTCTCTCTTTGTTCCCCAGGCTGGAGTGCAATGGCATGATCTTGGCTCAATGCAACCTCTGCCTCCCAGGTTCAAGTGACTCTCCTCCCAAGTAGCTGGGACTACAGGAGCGTGCCACCATGCCCAGCTAATTTTTGTATTTTTAGTAGAGATGGGGTTTTACCATGTTGGCCAGAGTGGTCTCAAACTCCTGACCTCATGTGATCTGCCTGCCTCAGGCTCCCAAAATGCTGGGATTACAACCATGAGCCCCTGAGCCCTGCCTAGGCACTTTTAATAAATGCACAATCTCAACATCTAACCCAGTTGCACAGAAGGAGAAATTCTGGGGGTAGGTAACAGCAATCTGACTTTTAGAAAGCATTATGGATGATTCTCAAGCATGCTGTAGTTTGAGAATCTCTGCCCTAGGACCTTATCATATAAAGTGTAGTCCACAGACCCACAATTAGGGTTACTGTTGTCCCAGTTTACCAAGAACGTTCCTGGGTTAGCACTGAAGTCTCATATCCTCAGGAAACCAGAATGGTTGGCCACCCTACTCTCAGCAATATCATAAGTTGGATGCTTGATATAAATGAAAAATGTCAGGCCCTGCTCCAGACATTCTGGATCAGAATCTGCATTTTAACAAGATCACTAGATGATCTGCATGCACTTTATGGATTGAGAATCACTGTTTTGGGAGACAATGGTAGTGAATCTCGAGCCTGCTGCACAATAGAATCACCTGGAAGTCTTTTAAAAAATGGTGGTGCCCAGGCTTTTACCCAAGACTGAACATGGGCATGGGTCTCTGGGCATGGGCCCCAGGCATCTGTGTGAATCCAAGTTTGAGAAAAACTGCACATTCCAAATATCATGAAGCAAGAATGAAGTCAATCTTACATGAACTCTTAAACTTCTAGACATCCACAGTCCAAAAAAAAAAAAAATATGTTGGAAGTATGTTTTGAGTGTCTATTCGGATAGTAGATACTGTGTTAGGATCCTATGGACACAAAGATGAGTAAGACATAGACCTTTATATGAAGTAATCATAATCTAGGGACAGCGTCTCCTTCCTAATCTCTATACTTCATGCATAGAAAAAAAAAATACTGTTAACAATTTAAGTTCTTTTAGTGTTTCCCATTTGCTTTCTTTTTTACTGTCTTTCAGCCTTTGCCCTCAAGTTTGGAGAAATTAAGATGTTTCTGATTCAGGTTTCAACGAATCATCACTCTTCTATGAATACGCAACTAAGAAACTTCAACAAAAATTATAGCGAAAAATAAACATTCGTGTCCCAACTAGGGCAGATATTTAAAGATTCCCTATGTTTTAGACTGAAATGAATCTTGAACTGTAATATGTTTTTACTTTTTTAGTTAAAAATTTTTGGGCTTCATCTACTCTCAGTAGAACACTTTAGAAAACATTTTTTTGGAGGTATTTTTGAGAAGTAAATATATAACCAAGAAATCTTTATGACATATATTAAGCATTAGCTGTAATTTATCTCTCTTTTGAGCACTTAATTAAAATAAGATATACAGAATAGAAATTTGCAATCACACAGCTTAAACAAACTTGAGTATTCCCTTTGCCGGCTAATCTATCAGAGACTGACATGGCCATACATTGTGTATTCAGGTGTGTTACTGAAATGACTCAGTGGCAGAAAGCTTTAGTTCATTAGATAAAAATCAGACTTGGTCTTGCCTTGTAATGAAATCTTCTTACATGCATTTAAGAAAGAATACTGAGTATAACTCTTTGTCATTGAAATGACTGCTTCTATTATTTTCTCCCAAGATACATACATTCTTTAAATTGAACGTGCCACAATCACATTTCACCTTGCTGACACAACTTTTTGAGTACTAACAATGCTCCTAGATCAAGTAAGGAGGACATGAGATAACACCTTCTCCTCAGACAATGGGAATGAATTTTATTTATTTATTATTTTATTGTACTTTAAGTTCTAGGGTACATGTGCACAATGTGCAGGTTTGCTACATATGTATACATGTTCCATGTTGGTGTGCTGCACCCACTAATTCGTCATTTACATTAGGTGTATCTCCTAATGCTATTCCCCCACACATCCACCCCACAAAAAGCCCCGGTGTGTGATGTTCCCCATCCTGTGTCCAAGTGTTCTCCTTGTTCAATTCCTACCTATGAGTGAGAACATGCGGTGTTTGGTTTTCTATCCTTGCGATAGTTTGCTGAGAATGATGGTTTCCAGCTTCATCCATGTCCCTGCAAAGGACATGAACTCATCATTTTTTATGGCTGCATAGTATTCCATGGTGTATATGTGCCACATTTTCTTAATCCAGTCTGTCATTGTTGGACATTTGGGTTGGTTCCAAGTATTTGCTATTGTCAATAGTGCCGCAATAAACATACATGTGCATGTGTCTGAATGAGTTTTTAATAATATAGCATCCAAGATTTCTTACCCAAAACTCCAAGAACACAGATCTACGTGATCATTGGCTAGAACTGAAAGAGTATCCTGAGATGGGAGGTCAAGATGTGGAGCAAAGCTTTGTCTATTCAGGTAGCAAGTTCTAAATCTTGGTTTCTGCAGGTTAGGGTGCCAACATTTTTAGTTATTACTATTGCAGCAACTATGTGTAACTGACCAGGTATTTATCAATTACCCATATCTAGTATATATTCCATCAAAAAGTGATGGTGCAGGCAGTTTGCTTTTGCATTAATGTAATGACTATCCTTATTATTGGTAATACTGTCTTGTCACAAGTGACAAAATCTGGGGCTCAAGTGAAATTCTAAGATACCGCCTTGGAAAGTTTTAAATATATGAGGCATAGAGCAGTCTGGATGCTTGAACCACTATGACTAGTTCTCATCTGCTTCAGGACTTCAGAAACCAACCTTACACTAGTTTTATTGGTCATTGGGATTCCATTTTCTTGCTTGTCTCTTTTCAAGCATCACTAAAATGTATGCTCTAACTTGGTCAATGAGTCTTCTAACTTTGTGTTTTTAAATAAGCAATTGGAAATCACTTTAAATTCGACTTACATAAAAATTAATTGCTTTTTATATGATGTTGAAAAAATTTAACCACATTTCTTCATTGGTTAGAAGCAAAGTTTAAACTTTTACTTCCTCTGTTTCTTGTTAACAATTATTATTTTATTTAAATGTTATTAAAAGAAACAAAGTCTTTCTGAGATATTTGGCTTTTTAATTATACATATATATATACATGTATATGTATATAATCTCCAGAGAATGTAACCTTTAACCATGAGAACTATGAAGACTCTAGAGTTTTCTTTTTAATAGGAAATTCAATTAGTCCATTTTACTGTAGCATGGCCTTTGACTTCACTCTCTGGCAATATGGATGCTGTCTGAATTCTGTTTCATATCTATAGCAGGATGGCAATTTTGTTTGCAAAACTTTTAGTTTAATTTTCATGTCTAACCAACTTTAATTCATGCAATTATTCAGGTCTGAGATTGCACATTTCTCAAATATCACTTTCTGGCCTGCTCTCACCCTAAACAGGTGCAGTTTGGGAGAAATAACAGATTTTACTATGCACTGTTAATATAATCCCTTTTAGTTCCCCATCTCTCCTCTGAACTACGATTTTTACAGCTCCCAAGATGTCATTCCCCACCACAACTTCCTCCCTAAATCCATGCTGGCTTGTTGTTTTCTGAGTATCTCTCTCTCCTGATGAGAAACCAATGTTGAAGAAAGAACAATGTTGAAGGAAGAAACCAATGTTGAGAAAGAACTAAAATGGATGAAGAAAAATTAGTACATATAGGGAAGAGCAGTAGCTCATTTTCAAGGTTGACATAAATTTACTTTTCAGTCCAGTATCACAAATAATCTGTTTTAAATAAAAGGTTATGTCTGCCTATCTAGAGAAGTTTTTTTTTTTTGACTTGGCTGAGCATGAGAATACACAAATTGTATTTTTAAAATATGATTCCTCTCAAATTGCAATTACTAAAAACTTCTAATTTTGACCACAGGTTAACCTTTCTTTCTTGCTTTTATTTTCTCTGTCTTCCAGTATATTTTACTAAGAATATGGAAGAAAATAGCAGGTCAACAACTTGCTGGAGCAATATAATTTTTTAGAACAGTTTGATTGAGGTGTAATTCACATACCATAAAATCCATCCATTTAAAGTGAACAATTCAATGATTTTTAGTATGTTCACAGAGTTGTGCAACCATCACCACAATCAATTTTAGGATATTTAAATCAACATTATAAAGAAGTCCTGCATTCAGTAGCAATCACTCACCATTTCTCCTACAACTTCCCAGTCCTAGGCAACTACTAACATATATTCTGTCTCTATAGATTTGCTTATTCTGGATATTTCATACAAAGGAATCACACAATATCATCCTTTTAAATTGGCTTCTTTCACCTGGCATAATATTTTCAAGGTTCATCCAAGTGTTAGCATGTATCAGCACTTCATTCCTTTTTATGACCAAGTGATACTCCACTGTATTTATATAACACATTTTGCTTATCCATAAATCAGTTACTGAACATTTGCCTTGGTTCCATTGTTTGGCTATTGTAAGTAATGCTGCTCTAAATATTTGTGTACAAGTTTTGTGTGGATGTGTGTTTATTTCACTTTATCTTGGGTATATGAGTATGTCTAGGAGTAGAATTGCTGGGTACTATGGTAACTTTATGTTTAATGTTTTGAGGAAATGTCAAAATGTTTTCCAAACTGACTGCATCACTTTACATTCGAACCAACAACATTTGAGGGTCCCAAGTTTTGAACATTCTGGCCAATACTTTTCATTATCTATTATATTATAGCTACCCTGGTAGGTCTGAAGTAGTAGCTCACTGAGGCTTTGATTTGCATTTCTCTAATGGGTAATTTCTCTAATGATATGGAGCATCAATTCATGTGCTTACTGGCTATTTATAGATCTGTGGAAAAATATGTATTCAGATCATTTGCACATTTTTAATTGGGTCATTTATATTTTTGTTACTGAGTTGTAAGGGTATCTTTTTGTATTCTGGGTACAACTTCTTTATCAGACATCTGATTTGTAAATATCTATTCTATATCTGTGTTGTCTTTCTTATTGGTAGACTTTGTAGTGCAAAGTTTTTGATTTTAATGTATACATTCTTTCTATTTTTCTTTCATCACTTGTACTTTTAGAATCACCCAAAGCCTCCTACGTTACTCTGTAGGAACACTTCTGATTACAGTGAACTCATACAGATAAGCTAGAATAACTTTTTCATCTGAATACTTCTAATTTAATGACATCATCAAAGTTTACTTGTCATTTAAGGTCACATTTTTACAGTTTCTGGGAAATATGGCCTGAACATCTCTAGGAGTAATTATACTGACTACCTCAATGCTTAAATAATTATTTCATACTTTTTTTTCGCTGTTGCTGTTATACCTATTATAACTTCATATGTTACAAACACAACAATTTATTGTTACAATTATTAATTTAGATCATTTTAAGTTTTTAAAAAGCTGGAAGAACAAAAGAGGCTAAGCATATATTTATAAGGTTTGTTGTATTTACATTTTTATTTACTATTATTTAATATCTTCATTGATTCCTGTGGATTCATATGGTGACCTGAATTTTTTTATACTCTAATACACCTCTGCCCTCATTCACCTTACCTGTGTTGTTAGTACCAAATATATTACATTGTTACATGTAATAGGCCCAACAACACAATTAAATATATATTGTGTTATGCAATTGCTCTTTAAATAGGTGAGAGGAGAAAGAAGTATGCAATTATACTATCTTTTATACATCCCTACATAATTACCTTTACAGATTTTTTTTGTCTTGTGTACATTCAAATTACTATCTGGCATCAGTTGATTTCAACGTAAAGAATTTCCCCTGCTATTTCTTATAATGCACATTTGTCAGAAAAAAATACCTCTCGGTTTTTGTTGATCATTTCTTGAAGATAGTATTGCCAGATTTAAGAATTTTGACTGATTTTTTTCCCTAGTACTTTGACTATTTCATCCAATTGACCTCTGGACTCCACTGTTTCTGATGATAAGAGAGTGGTTAATATCACTGGCCTTTTTTAAATGTGAGAAGTACATTTTTTTCTGGCTACTTTTAATATTTTCTTAATATATTTGTTTTTTGACAGTTTTACTATGATGTGTCTGTGTATAGATCTCTTTGCATTTATTCTATTTAGAATCCACTGAGTTTCTTGGATGTGCAATTTAATATTTTTAATATAATTTGGAAAGTGTTTGGACATTATTTCTTCATGTACTTTTTCTGCTCATTTATCTTTCTCCTCTCTCTCATAATCTCAGTAGCTATATGTTGGTGTGTTTAATGTTGTCCCACATTTCTCTGAAGCTTTTTTAACATTTTTCTTCTTCATTTTTCTTCTCTGCTTTTCACATTTGGATGCAGATATTGATTTATCTTCAAGTTTGCTAATGCTTTCTTCTGTGAGTTTAAATCTACTGTTTAGCTTTTCTAGTAAAATTTATTTTACAACTTCAGAATTTCAATTTTTTATATTTCGATATCTTTATTAGCAATTCTTTTTTTTATTTGATGACATAATACCACCAAACCTTTCATCGTGGTTTCCTTTCATTTTTTTGGCAAATATTTATCATAGGTGCTCTGATTTTTTTTTCTGGTAAGTCTAACATCCTGGCCCTGTCAAATACAATGCCTGTTAATTAGTTATTCTTTCCTGGGTATCAAACATACATTTATGTTTCTTTGTATGTCTCATATTTGCTTTTATGTTAACTGCACAATTTAGATAACATATTGCAGCAACAATGGTGTTGGAGGCACCAACAGACAATTGGAAGCCTGGGGGAATGACAATCAGATTTTTTTTTTCCTGCTAGCCCCACTACCTGCCTATTCTATATTTTTCAGTATAATTTTGTCTTTTTGTAACTATAGCTCCTACCAGATTACACTCTTTCCTAATGTCAGTGCTCACATGGCTCTGCTAACTGTTTCTTCTCCTTCACTCAATGGAGCTTTTTCTTACCACTGCTGGTTTCTAGGGCCTCATCATGTCTTGCTGGTTCCCTTATCCTTGTCAACTATAAAGTCTCATTTCAAAATATCAGCTAAGTATGGATTATATTTCCTAATGGATCCATGACTTGTTAGCTTGGTGAGAATCTTAGCTTCCAGCTTAGCACTTGTAACTACAGATCAGATATTTAGTCTCCTATTTTTGAAAGTTCTCTAATAATGCACATTTATCGTCTATTCATAGATTTTAGGCCACTTTGTAGGACCCAGAATCTGTCATTATTCCCATTTATTAGCTATAGACATTGGCCCAGGCATGTATTTGTCAAATACATATTTATCAAAGAAAATATATATTTATCAAAGTATATTGAATAACTCAGGAAATTTCAGGAAGGCTAGGGAATCATGCCTGGAAAATTAGGCAGGAACAAAGCAGGACAGTCATCAGATAGGACCACAGTCAAAATCAGTAACATTAGTCCAATGAAGAGACTGCTACAGTTTCCACAGAACATGAGCAACCTGTTTAAATTGCCGCTAGCAGTACTGAACACTAGACACTGTGCTATGCCGCCTCTGGGATTTGTTCCTGCAACTAATGCTGCACACTGGCAGAATGGGTTCTTTGTTCTTGTCTCCCAATTTCAAGCCCAGAGTTGGTGAATCAGTTTGACAAAACCAGTATTTCATGTCATGCCCTGAGAAAACTGGTATCTGGCATTTTCAGCTTGCATGGTAGAAAGCAGTCTGTATCTCCACTGACACTCCAAGGAAGAAATTGTCCATCCATAAAATGGGAACTGGATGCTTGTCGTAGAGGACGTGATAAGTGACCACCACCATATACCTATTTGTCTGCCAAGCATTTGTTATTTTTGGCTCTCTAGCATACAAAACCTTTTCACATAGTTCCACTTCAAAAATGAAAATGAAATAAAGCAACCCCATCCTAATGTAATACACTATGCTTTATGAAACCAAAATGCATTCTCACCTTCTGCAAAGAAGAGCAACTCAAAATTTCATCAGTTACTACATTTAGCTAGAACACCAGGATCTCTAGAGAAATGTTTATTACTTCTTCTGACCTCAATACGTCTTCATAGATACACACACACACACACACACACACACACACACACACACACTTCAGTTACTTATTTTGTTCCTTTTATTTTTGTGTAAAATATTTTCCCTGCTTAATTGAAATACCATTAACAAATAAAAATTCTATATATTGAAAGTATACAACATAGTGTTTTGATAAACATATACACTGCAAAATGATTGCCAAAATCACGTCTTGATATTTTTTAACCATAGCATTATTACCAAGCATGCCCTATAGAAAACAGCAGAAGAAATGAAACTGAAAGAAAATGAAAGAAGAATGAAAATACAGAACTTTGTTTCTCCTCTATTTGGGGTTGTTTACCTACTGAAGAGGTTAAGTAACTAAAATATTTTTTCAGACATGGAAATTGTGCTCCATGTGCCTAATACCCAAGTCTATGGATTACTTTCTATGCTTTAAATGAAGAAATTTTTGTCATCTCCATATCCTGTAGTCCAAGGTGCTGTTGAATCTAGTTTCAGTTAACTAACTAAATTAAACTCACAAAAGCCCCAGGCTGCTTAATGTGTCATACAAATCTATAATCTTTGAAAAACCTGATAAACTTTGGGATGGGAGAAGGTAGATGGAGGTAGGTTTTTCCTGCTGTTCACTGAAGTCTTGGGAATGCATTGATAAAAGAGAGGTTAAAACTGTCCAAAGAGTGTGCAAGGTCAAATCAAAATGCATGGTGGACATTATTCTCATTTGGCACTTAACAGAAGTGGGTAGTCTGAAGAAAAAAAAAATGAATAAACTAAAAATGATTATCAGCTTGCATTATTTATGGTTAAGATCAATTACAAAAGTTACCTATATTTACAATTGCTTTTTGAAAAGTGGATATTTTCAAGTGCTCATGTTATGATCAATTTCAGCAGTACATATTGCTCTGAATAATGTAGTTTCTTTTAAAGACATGACATACAGCTATGGCTTTCTTTTTCTTTCTTTCTCAGGCCAATGATGAGCATCAAGTAGAATGTCTTTCTTCATAGTAAGCAATTCACTATGTGTTGACAACATTTCATCAGCATATTTCTAGACATCTCACTAAATTCAAGCTTCTTACCAAGATTTATGATGTTCTTACTTTTTGTCAATCATCTCCCCAATGGCGCGCAGTCAGAAACAATTGAATTTTGCAATTCATAGACTATTGCAGCCTCATTATCAGCAGAAACTCCTTGACCCATAATCTTCAAATCATGCAGTCTTGCATGATTCTTAAATACCTTAATCTATCCTAACTCAGTCTACTTCTCAGCTCATTCGCTAAGTCATCATACTCCTTTATCGTGGCCTTATTCAGGTCTTTAAATATGTTTGACACTTTCTGCTGTACCAGTATGATGTTCAGGGGCAGCCAACACTGATTGTGATTCACATGCAATGGGCAAGTTAATTCTCTGATTTTTTTTTTCAAAATTAATATGCCATATATAGGTAACATGTTGAAATTTTCCAGAATCAGTGAGGCAGGACAATAGGGTCTGGCGTCAGGGAACCTAACACTGAGCTGACCTCCTAGAACTGAATCAGAAGGAAAACCCCACCTCTCCACATCCAAGTAACAAAAGGATCAGAGGCTACTCCCGTGCCCAAATAAAAAAGGGAAAGTATCTCTGATTGGTCCCCTCCCCCAACCAGTCTTCATATATAATTTTGTAACTTTACTTCAGCCTCTGATTGGCCCCCTCCCACAACCAATCAGACTGGTCATGGCCCATAATCCTTCATTTATATAGGGTGTACCCAATTAACCAATGGGAAACCTCTAGAGGGTATTTAAACCCCAGAAATTTCTGTAACCAGAGCTCTTGAGGCGCTTGCTCTAACCTACTCCCACTCTGTGGAGTGTACTTTCATTTCATTACGTCAGTGCTTTTGTTGCTTCATTCTTTCACTGCTTTGTTTGTGTATTTTTTTCCAATTCTTTGTTCAAAACGCCAAGAACCTGGACGACTCATAGTCAAGACTCTCCACTGGTAAAGCTAGCAATAGCTATCCTTCATAATTGTTATTTATTTTCCCATGCTGAGGAACAACTCAAACAGTTATTGGGAATATGTGTATGGCCATGATTATGTCTTTTAAGTAGCCACCTCTGTTAAAATGCTTTATTACCTCAAATGTTTTTTCTAATATATAATTTTCGTGCCGCTTAGGCTCACCCATTTTCTTCACAGCATTTCTACTTTGTTAGAAGACTTTTTCAACCTACTCATGTAGGAAACAATGGTAGCAAAAATACACATCATATTTTTTAAATGCAAGGACAAGACAAAAATTTATTGAGGAAATCACTGAGGTAAAACTATGACATACTCTGCATATTTTCACATTAATATCCATGCAATTTAAATGTTTTCACCGAAACTTGCATGTAGGTTTGTTATACCAGGTTTTCAATTTGGATAGTAAGAATTGGCTAATTTCATTGAAAGGTATTATAACATCTATTCAGATTATTAGAGTTCACATAGCATGGAATACATTCGTTTAGCCATTGCATGCTAGGGATGAACAGAATTATTTCCCCAAATATTAGTTGTGTTTTTCACATCACATCTGGACAGATCTCTGTCCAGAAAATCTATCTCAGATTGTCTGCATTTTTTTGAGCTTCTGTGATCACTTCTTGCGCCAGTTATTAGATTCTTTTTTGTGTGTAACAGGAACAAACTTGTTAATTTAAACAGAATATTTATGTAGAGGGTAGCAAGCAGTACACAAAAGAGTCAGGAAGATTGAAGAATCAGGTTGGAAAAATGGCCAAGAAGAGGAAAAGCTAGGTTACAGCTAGCAGCAGACTGGCTGCCATATCAAATATCAGCTCTGTGAGAACTGTCTGGCTGCTGCTGCTGCTGCACACCACATATGCCAGCTTGCACTTCTGTCACTGTCAGCACCAAATACTGTATTCTCCCTGTGCACTGCACTGTTTCTACTATTGCTGCTCCTCTTCCTGGAGCCTTGGTGATGTTGCCACTATTGCTAAAATTGATGTTCTATGGTTTTTGCCCTAAATTCCAATTCAAAGTCTAAGGTGGGGAAAACTGATTTGAAAAACTAGATCACATGCTCTCAATCTAGCTGCAAGAGAGGCTGAAAATCTCACAGTTCTCTAGGAAGAGATGGACTTTTTCTTTTTGATACTCAGAGTCAGAGTAACCCACACATGGGAAGAATTATCAGATAGACAGCTATCTGACATCAACTCACCTCTATTGCATATCTTATGAATTTTCCACGGTTTCAATGAGTTGAAGGTATTGACTTGTCAGTAAAATAGACAATCAGAAACCCTAAATATAAGTTGATGGATCAATGGAATTCATCAACACAGAGACAATGGAGAATGGGCATAAAAACATTATTGTTGGTTTTAATTTGTGATTGAAACTACAAATCCAATATTATTATGAATGTGCTTTAAGTTTTTCTTTTATTGTGGCATTAGAACTTCAAGAATTTACCCACTATGAATGAATCTGAATAAGCATTTATGAAATGACTGACCTGGGTTAAATATGTACACTGTGGACATGAAAACGTGTGAAAATAATGAGCCCGTAGGAGACATGAGGTCTTGACCTGAGATTAATCAAGCTCTCACCTGCTGAGTTAGCCATCTGTGTACGTAATCTTATTCTTCTTTTCTAACAAGCTTACGTGAAACATATACTGAAAAGAATGATAAATTTTCAGGCTGATGCTAGATTTTGTCAAAAGACTTAGACCAAGTTTATATTTCTTAGCTCTATTGTTTTGCTGTCTCAAACCCTTTATCTCCTCTCCTGTCTGAAAAACTGGCATTTTTGAAATCTCTTCACTGAGAAGAGGGCAAGTAAAAATGGCAGAGGGGCTTGAAGTATGGCTATTGTTTACATGTAATATAAAAATAATCCAGTGTTTTAGAACACATTCCCCAAATAAACATTTTTTCTTTTGGTAACTCTACTTTGCTCTTTTTCTCTGTGCATATATATTATATATAACATACATAAGATAATACATATGTATTATATATCATATATGTTATATGTAATGTTACATATAATTATATAACACATAGTTCAATATTTCTCCTACTTCCTCAACCCATGTGTGTAAACATTGAATATGGAGTATTTAAACAAATAGTAATGATTATAATAATGGATTGAGTTTTTACTGTGTGCAAAAGTGTCAGCTAGGCATTTTTTGTGTGTGAATTATTTCTAATTATTCAAACATCTCCACCAGATTTATATATCAACAGAGAGGAAACATAATTTTTTCAGTGTTACAGAACTCTTAAACATTGTGTTAGAACTGAGTACACATTGCCCACATTTGAGGTCCCAGAAAACTATTTGAGGACTGATACATAAAGAAAAAAAATCAAGGGTCTATCCACCTTTTCCATTGTGAACTGTACTTAAGGATAACCAATTAATTAAGTTGTGAAAATTCTCCTCCAGATTATAAACGAAGAATAGTAGAGTCAGAATGTCAGCATTTTGCAACTTCAAGAAAAATAATGACCTAATAACAGCTAAAAACACAAAGGAGAAAAAGCTAGACATTATGTGCCTCCTGGTGTTAGTACACAGCACCACATTTCAGAATCTGGACAAGGCTCTTAACAGTAACATGGCACAAAGAAACATGTTAAATAATACCACAAGGAAGAAATCAACCAAATCCATACTGTGCATAACCACTTGAATAGTCAATAAATAAACTTCTAGAGAGAGAGAGAGAGGGGTGTGTGGGGGGGGGGAGGGAGAGAGAGAGAGAGAGAGAGAGACTATATAAAGGAGACTCTTGCAATTTATCATCCAAATGCAATGTATAAATTTTATCAAGATCTTGATTCTTTTAAAAATTATCAAATAGAGATACTTAAACACTGCCAAAATATTTGGTGTTATTAAACAATTAACTTTACACATGTTTTAGGCATAATAAATAGCAATATTGTGGTTATGTTTAAAAAGTCTTGTATTTTAGATATCCCTAATTAATATTTATTGATTAAAGTACATATATTTTAAATTTGTATCGATTGTCCTTAAGGAAGAGGTGGAAGAAGGTGGGGTGTACAGATGTAAGATTGAAATTGGGTGATGAGACAATGGAATTTTCTCATATCAGTCTTTCCACATTTGTAAATATTGGTCCATAATTTTTAAAAAAAGTATAATTTGTAAAAAAATTTAAAATGCAAAGGGGAAATTGTGAGTCTTTTTGACTTCCTATAGTTAATATCAAACACCCCCAACATATTAATTTTTTTTCAAATTTTTCACTCCCTATTAGTGACATAGCAACAGTAAATCATGTTCGCACCATGAAAGATGATTTCTCTAGGTTTCAGAAGACTCAGAAAGTGTGCCAGTTGCGTTTGTTGATAATCAATATCTTGCCTACTCTTCTAGACCTGTTGTTTGATTGTGGCAGTATAAAGCCTTAAAATATTATTTACCATATGCCCTTTCTAATAGCTTTCTATTTTAATTCTTCAGTGGAAGGCACTCAGGTAAAATTTGATAGACTGGGGAGAAGGAGAAGCCATTTAAAGGAAAACCTATTTTTATCCACAGAACATTTCTGACACCAAATGTGTATCAAGTTTTCCCGCACCAACTGACTCACCAACTGTACAGATACCAACTTGATGTCCTACAGTTTAATTCTGCAACTACCTGGAGTTAGTGCAGATCCAAGAGATTAAGGGCTCAGTCCCACAAATCTGTTTACCTCTTCAAATGCCAATCACAAGTTCCAGGTTGTCACCTATACTTCTGACCAACCAGTTATAAATCAGAACTTCTCACCCTCCTCATGTCAAATAATTTGCTATAACAGCTCACAAAACTCAAGCAAATATTTACTTAAATTTACCACTGTATTGTAAAGGATATTAGAAAGAATACAGATGAACAGCCAGATGAAGAGGTAGGTACATAGAATGGGGACTGAGGGTTCCTGAGCACAGGAGCTTCTGTGCCCATGGAGTTGTGATGTGACACTCTCCAAGCACATCAATATATTCGATGCCCAGAAGTTCTCTGAACCTGTAGTTGAGGGATTGTTATGGAGGCTTCATCACATAGGCATGATTGATTACTAACTCAATTCCCAGCATCTCTGAGGCTGAAAGTTTCAAGTTTCTAATATGGCTTGGTCTTCCTGGCAACCAGCCCCCAACTTGAAGCTATCCAGGACCCTACCAAGTGTTGCCTCATCACAAAAAAAGATATCTTTATCACCCAGGAAATTCCAAGGAGTTAAGGAGCTCTATGTCACAAACCAGGGTCAAAGGTCAAATTGAACAAAGGATGCTCTTAGCACCCTATCACTCAGGGAACTACAAGGGTTTTAGGAGCTCTATGTCAAGAGACAGGTGTAGAGACCAAATATATATTTTCTCTTATGCCACAGCATTATTTGCTTGCAGCAGATGCAAGCATATATAAGTGTGTATGTGGCTACTGGCAGGGCACAGAAGTAAAGTTTTGCTTACAGCTTTCAGGCTTCCTCCTCAGAAACACTCACTTAGGTATGGAAGCTTTGGTGGCAGCTTCTCTGAAATTCCTCCATGAACAGGAATGACACTAAGCAGGGATGGTGATAAATGCCTATTTATTCATCTGAGTGTTGGTTACCAGAGTGCTTAGTGTGTGAAAATCATTGAGCTCTATACTATGATATGTGCACTTTTCTGTGTACGTGCTACTTCACTCTAGTAAAATGTTAAGACAAAAAACAAGAATAGAACATGGCAAAAAAAAAAAAATCTATCTGTGTGTCTTTTCACATTTGTCTCAATTGAACAAGAAAAGAAGGTCTACCCTGTGGTGCTGAAAGACAGAAAAGGCTGACTACAGATAAATTCATATCTGCATTATTTATGGATATCTAAACTGCAAGTCAACCAATTAAGACCTCAGTTTTAGATTAACCCTATGCAAATGGAGAGCAATGATTGATCTTTCTTATGTGAATTGAAGCATTCTATGGTTCACATTCAATTTGAACTTTTATAGCAATTTTGGGGATTCTATCAGGGCCTATACCTGCATTAGGAATTGTGAAATATTGTGAGAAACATTTCCTGGCTCATTTCAATTTGGTATATAACAACTCAGCTTCACTGGTAATGGTATCTCGAGGTGGAGGCCATAAAACTTGTGCATGAAAGAATTACAGGGAAAGAAATATGAGCCTCACGTTCCGACCTGAGGGTCAGAGAGTGGACTTGTAGATACAAAACGCAGGGAGACTTCATCTTTGGAGGAGGATTAGGATAGGGAATTATGAGGGAAAGGAATTAGGAGTTGCTCTGTTTGACACATTTAACCCATTTTAGAGCTATCAAAGTTAAACATAATGTAGAGTATAAAATTACATTTTGATGACACATTATTTAACACATTGATCTTAAGATACTGATGCATAAAATAATATATATGTTTTTGGAGATAATTTGTAATATTTTAGATATGGGGAATTATGTGTCATTAGGTTAATTGGTCATACAAATGTTCAAATAATCACATCAATTCTAACACAATCAATCTTAAGTATTATATATATAAAATATATAATATGTATTTATACACATAAGATAAATAATATTATATATACAGACATAAGTATTATATATAATTAATAATATTAAAATATACTTAATCACATAATAAAAATATAATAATATGTAAGTATTATATATAATACTTATGTCTGTGTATATACATATCCTAATCAAATATAATACTTATGTCATGTGTACTCATATATATACACTAATCAAAACTAACATTGTATACTGTGTTCTATTTCACAGAGTATTTTGACATTTTTGTTAGGAATGACGTTACATATATCAAACATTCAGCATGCACTACATACAGACCAATAATTCCTATGAAATCATAGTCAAAACAATCTGTTCATATTTCCCAAAGAAAACGTGGTTTTAAATTTTTAAAAATGGTAATATAAGACAATATTATCTTTGTGAGAAACTCAAACATTACCAAACAAAGAAAATACTATTATAAAGTCCTTGATCTCCTCCTTGTTATCCACTTAAGACCATAGAGAAAAAAAAACACACTTATTAACAATTACTATGCATTTTTCTTACCTTTTTTATGCTTTTCAAGTCAATATGCATGTATCTACCTTTTTCTTCATACATAATAGGATTTTTAAAACTTAAATAGATCATTGTTTTCTGTAACTCTTCCTCCCACTTAATATATTCTGAAGTTGTGTTCCATGTTAGTAGACATATATATAAATCTATTTAACTACTGCATATTCTTCAACATTATGAATGCATCATAATTTTGTTGACACCTATTTCCAAAATGTTCACTATTATAAATAACAATATAAGAACTTACAACTTCATATAATATGCTTCTAAGCACAGGCTCTGGGGTCAGACTTTTCTGCTGTCTAAATAGTGTGAACCCTTGACTGAGGTATTTAACTATTTTGAGATTAAATATTCTTAACCTATAAAAAAGAAACAATAAGTATCAACATCACAGGGTTACTATGAGTATTAAATAAGTAACAGGCCCTTAGCATAGAGCCTGCAATCTAGTAAATATTTAGTAAATATTAGATAATACTACTATATACATATAGTGTATAAGGCATCTTTATAACGTATATACTTTATACATAATGTATAATATAACATTTATAATGTATGTATTTTATAACATACAAAATGCCTCTAACATACTGAGATATAAAATGCTCAATATATGTTAGTATATTTTTAATACATTCTCTATTAACACTTAATGTTTATAAGAACTATAAAAGTAGTTAAGAACTATGAAAGTAGTACTATAAAAGTAGTTCTTATAAACATTTATAGTAGTTTCATAAAAGTAGAACACTGAAAAGTACCAATCATTTGTTAATAATGTCATTTGTCAACATTTTCAACCAGTCAAGATATTTTTATTGATATAATATTTACACATTTTTATGAGGTACATGTCATATTTTATTACATGTATAGAATGTGTAGTGATCAAAGTCAAGCTATTTAGGGTATACATCCTCTCAAGTATTTATCATTTCCATGTGGTAGAGACATTTCAAATCATCTCTTTTAACTATTTTGAAATATACAATACATTATTATTAACTATAGTCACCCTACTCTGCTATCAAACATTGGTACTTATTTCTTCAATTTAATGTATGTTTGTACCCAGGCACCAAGCTCTCTTCATCTCTCACCCCACATAAACACCCTTCCCAACCTCTGTTAACGGTCATTCTCCTTTCTCCCTCTATGAGATCAGCTTTTAATTTCCACATAAGTGCATATGGCAATCAAGCAATACTTGTATTTCTGTGTCTGGCTTACTTCACTCACTTAACATAATGATTTCCAGTTTCCTCCATGTAGCTAAAAACAACAAGAATTTCATCTTTTTCATGGCTGGACACTATTCCACTGTGTCTATATACCACAGTTTCTTTATTCACTTATCTGCTATGGGACACTTAGTTTGACACCATATCTTTGCTATTGTGAATGGTGCCACAGTAAACATGCGAGTGCAGGTATCCCTTTGATATAACTATTTCCTATCCTTTGAATAAATGCCCTGTAAAGCGATTGCCAAATCATTTTTAACTACATATAATCTCTTGTTTAATGAATTGTTTTTTTCAATTTTATGAGCACATATTACTCAGCCTTTTCCTTATAATTTTAGGGATTTGTGTCCCGCTTAGAAAAACATTTTACAAAAATTAAAACAATATTATCTTATAGTGGACTATAATTTATGTATTTTTCATGTTACCCTCTAATCCCTTCTGGAATATATATTTTTATATCATGTGAAGTAGGCATTCAGTTTTTATTTTTTTCCAAATGAAAAGTCAATTGCTTTTAAGTCATTTTTATTACTTTGACCCATGGATTTGAAATGTCACTTTTAATGATATAATAGATAACTTCACATGCATGAATCTCTTCATAGACTCTTTATTTGGTCATTGAGATTAACTTTTTTTAAAATTTTGAGATATATTTGGTTGTTTTGAATATGAATGTTAACCTTGCCATGTAGACATAGTTGGAAAGACTGCCAACCATAGGTATTTATTCCTTTTTCCAGAATAGCATAACAATCCTCGGTGTATTCATTATTCTACAATATGGGGTGGGGCCTGGAGAAAATTAGAAAGGTGTCCCCAGTCTGTCCCCAAACTTAACTATTAGAAAGTCCTTGC
This sequence comes from Pongo pygmaeus, assembly GCF_028885625.2. Taxonomy (NCBI): domain Eukaryota; kingdom Metazoa; phylum Chordata; class Mammalia; order Primates; family Hominidae; genus Pongo; species Pongo pygmaeus. The sequence goes on along the minus strand of NC_072382.2, from coordinate 106,359,817 downwards.
TCTCTTCCCTGTTATCCACTTCAGACCACAGAGGAAAAAAATAAAAATAAAAACACTTATTAACAATTACTATGCATTTTTAGTACCTTTTTTATGCTTTTATGTATCTACCTTTTTCTTTACCCTTCTCTGCTGCAGCTGATCTTGTCTCTAATTATTAGAAATGGACATGAAATGCTGCAGGCTGTGTAGTAGATATTTTCTGTCTAGCCTCTACTTTAGGCATCCCCCCATTCATTAGGGGATTTGCAAATATTAATTCTTTTTTTCTTTTTGTCATTAACCATGTTGACTAGCTCCTCCGCCTACATATTTTCCTTTTTAGGCCCAAACATTATATCCTTTGCCTTTTGAGCCCTCTAAGAGTATCTCTTCCTACTATATTTTCTAAATAGATTAGACTTTTTTGCAGTAATTTCTATTATCTGTTTCACAGAGGAGAATGCTGGTGAGGCTCAAAGAGCTTCAATGACTTGCCTCAGAAATGACAGGATGGACCTTGTGCAACCCAGTGATGTCTTCATAATCGACAGTTGCCAAGTTGATGCTCCATTATTACCTTGGTAAATTGTTGTAAATATGCGTAGGTCATGTTAGATGCTAGCAGTATATCAGTAGTTACGGATTCTTTCTAAAATGATTTAAGGACTTGGCACAACCTAAGGCCTGATTATCCGCCTTTGAGGTGCTTGTAGTGGTTTGTGAAGAATGCACTATCTCCTTCTACTCCAGCATAACCTCTCAGTGTATGAAGGAGTGTAATAGTGCATGCATCATTTGTTATGGTGTGTACCATGATCAATCAACTCAAAATAATGCTCTGGCCCTTTAAGTTAAATAATAGTGTAAATGGGTTTTGAAAAGTGTTGAAAAGTAGGACAGTGATCCAGAAAGACTGAGGTACTTGCTTTAAAGGGAAGTATAGCTCTATAATCTGTAATTTAACTGTACACATTTGCATGCCTCTTTATCTCACTCTGAAAAGTTAATGTAATTGGAATTAACAGTTCATAGGAAAATAAATGTTTTCCAATGACCATTATGGCAAATCATGAGACCTTAAATGATAACTATGTTTTTCATTAACAATATTCTTTGGCTAAGATGAAGATTAATAATTTTCCTTCATCTATTATAAGGATATTAAATTTTTATTTCATTAACAAGTTCAAGCTATAGGGTTCAGCCAAGCCTCTGAAATGCCACCAAATTTAAGTCTATAAAAAAGTATTTTATATTATAATTTGAACTGTAAAAAACAAACATTTTATTTGAAAAGGTAAATTTTAGGACTTCAAATTTAAATTAGAAAAAAATTGCCATTCTCTGTTACTGTACTTAATTTTATCTAAATGAACATAAAACAAAAAATATATGTATATATTTGAAGGTCCAAATTCAGCTTATTTTTGAAAACCAATCTGGTTAAATCATCTTACAGACATATTGTGATAAGCTAAGTGGTAAGAACTTAGTATAGTTTAAACAGGAAAACTGAAAAGAAGTTGAGCTGCAGAGTTCATTAATGTAATATTTACGAAGTGCTTGAAACTAGAAGTCAGCACAGATTTTGTCTAAATTTTATGGAAACTAACTCTGTAACATGGGAAAGCCAATTACCATTCTGCAGCTTAGATAAAAGGAGAAACTTGGAATCAAAGTCTTGAAGTTCTCTTCCTGAAATAAAAAATGAGTAAATGCAGTCTCAATGTGATAGCATAGTTGTTATCACATATATTTATTTTTGCTAGTTTAATGTTGAGTCTACTGTAATCCATCTCACTTGAATGAGGAAAAAAACATCTTTTTTTTTGCAATAACACAAAGGGTTAACAGAAAATAGACTAAAATTAACCTTTCTTATATTTGTCTTTTTCAGAGTTTTAATGCTCCTTTGATATGCCATGACCCAATAGGTGCTGTATATCCATTCATTAAGTATTTATACATGTATTTCTTTATAAGAAACACATAAGCCAAGTACTTTCCTTTTTTTTTTTTTTTTTTTGAGATGGAGTCTCGCTCTGTCACTCAGGCTAGAGTGCAGTGGCAGGATTTCGGCTCACTGCAACCTCCGCCTCCCAGGTTCAAGCGATTCTCCTGCCTCAGCCTCCAAAGTAGCTGGGACTACAGGCACCTACCACCGCGCCCAGCTAATTTTTGTATTTTTAGAGAGACGGGATTTTACCATCTTGGCCAGGCTGGTCTCGAACTCCTGACCTCATGATCCACCCGCCTCAGCCTCCCAAAGTGCTGGGATTACAGGCTTGAGCCACCGCGCCCGGCCAAGCCAAGTACTTTCAAGAACCCAGTTACTTGGAAAAGAATGTGATGATTACTAAAATTAAAAAAAAAAAAATTCCAGCATTAGACATTAAATAATATAATGTACATAAAATAGTATTACTAAACATACACCTTAAGTGTTCAAAATATACAGATATCCATGAGGAACATATTTCAGATGATTTTTTCACTTATTATTGAAATATAAATTGATATTAACAAGAAAGTCTCATTAACTATTTCATCTGATCAAAACAAATCTGTTTTATGTTTAAGAGTGTAGCACTAGTCCCATTAATACCAATATTATTATAAACAAAATTTATATCCCTTCTTATCATTTGTTAACCCCTTAAAATTGTCTTGATAATGTAGAAAGTTTAAATCAATACTGTTTGCGAGGCTGGTCGTGTGGTGGCTCACGCCTATAATCCTAGCACTTTGGGAAGCTGAGGCGAGAGGATTGCTAGAACCCAAGAGTTTGAGACCCATCTGAGCAACAAAGTGAGACCACCCTCCCCATCTTCACAAAAAGTAAAATTAAAAAAAAAAAATAGTGCAAGAGTTTGAGACCCACCTGAGCAACAAAGTGAGACCACCCCCCACCCATCTTCACAAAAAGTAAAATAAAAAAAAAAAAAATAGTGATGTGCCATGGCATGCACCTGTGGTCTCAGCTACATGGGAGGCATGGGAGGTTGAGGCAAGAGGATGGCTTGATCCCAGGGGGCTGATGCTGCAGTGAGCCAGCCTGAGTGACAGAGCAAGATCCTGTCTCAAAAAAATAAAAATTGATTGGTGAGAATTTCTTGTTAACAAATTTAAAAATTCGATTCCAAAAATTAGAGTTGTCTTAAAAGGAAAGTTCATCAAAACCAAGTGATTATTACAGTGTCAATCACCAGAAAGTTTAATTTTAATTATTTACTTTAAAATAATATTAATATAGTAAGAAAATGAGAACACGCCTATTTTATTTTTGAAAATGCTTTTTTTGAAGAAGACCACAGTGACTCATGTTGTTTAGGTCTCTTCTAAATCTCATTTATAGCAGAAAAATACATAAATGCAAGTTTGTATTTACTTAGCATAAACGGGCTTTTCACCTTTGCTTATGTATAGACTAGCAAGAGCATAGCACAGGGAAATGTAATGAGTGAGGTGCTAGGAATGTGGTGCTTTTATAACAGCACATGGTTTTTAGAAAGGTTTTATAAATAAATATATGTGAGTTATTTCCTATTATCTTTTTAATCAAAACAAATACATAATTATGAAATATAACCCTGAAATTATTTTTACGAAGATTAAATAGAATAAAGGGCTTTGAAGTTCATAAAGTTTCCTAAAAGAATGGAAGTATGAAGTTCCAGAACTGATAAATTTTCATTTGCCCTCTAGTAAAACAACAAATCAAACCACTGCAAACCAGTGGCATATGTGGTAAAATTATTGTGGGGGAGGGGCCAATGGGGAACATGAAGGAGCCATGGTTTCCTCCCAAAACTTTGAAGCAGTGAGAACAAAGTTACGTGATGCTGTCTTCATTCTAGAATCTCAAAATTTCTAAGCATTTCTTTCATATACTCTCAGAAAAAAATGGAAACCCTGGAACTGCTCACCTACCAGAGGTAGGGCTTACTTAACGTTTCTGTGGCAACCTCATATTTTTTCTCTAATAGGTTTCCCCTATCTACCTGTGAGTGACACATGGTTCTACGAAGTAACCCTTCCTAAAAGATAATCATTAAGATAGGAGGCAAGTTCATTTTCCCTAGTTACACTTAGCTGGGCAATCTTGTTCCCAGCCTGTGTACTCATTGATGCACCTAATGTAAGATGTATATATACATCTTAATGTCTATTTCTTTGTATGAATTTAATGCTTCATAATATTGAGGTGTTTTGTTTTTTTAAAAAAAATCTGATTACAGTCAGATGAGCACCAGTTTGGGGAATCAAGATTTTAGAAAACTCATCTCAGTCAGACAAGTTCTCTTACCTTGATGACCCTTGCGGATTTTACAAGATGTCTTTTCCTTCCCTAATACCATAAACTTACTTTGAAATCCCTCAGTCTGTGAGATGTAAAATATAAACTCTGTTGGTAAAACTCCATTTCAAACATCCCACAGTCTATTTCAAACTGCTAAAATAATTTTTTTTTTTCAGAGATAAGGTATCCTGGGAGTGGAGAAAGGGCAGTTTAATACATGTTGTCAGCATGTCACTTGTTTTTTCAATATTTAAGGTAAGGATCTGAGATATTTTTACCTTTACCACACTTGTTAGGATTTTCCCTGACCTTACGACTTCCTGAAATTTGAAATCCAATTGAATTTTCATAGATATCTCCTCGAACATTAAATTGAAATTGTCTTTAAATAAGACTCTAGCCACAATCTTAACATAAGGATGGGATTCTTCCCCCTGCTTTGTGTTTGCTAACCACTGGTTAGGTTGAGTATTATGGTTACCATTGATAATAATGAAATAATCTATCTTTACTTCTTCCCCATTTGCTTTTTCTACCGAGAATGTCTTAAAGTTGGTGAAATTCTCTGGATTATAAATCTTGTTTGTGCATAAGCATTACTGGAAAAGCACCTAGCTCTCTATATACCCCCAATGATAGAGTTTGAGGAAAGTTTTCACTATAATTCTTCAAAGTACAGAAGTAGACATTTGAAGAGTCTGAACAGTAGAGGAGCTTAGGGCTTTTCTGAGAGAATATTGAGAATTCTCAGATACTCAGTTATTTCATATGTAAATATTTTGTTTATTTGTAAAGATCCATAAGCAAGTAAGATAAGATGTCTCAAGAATTGCATATCAGGTCTCAGAAAAAACTGAGTATACAATAGGACTCATTCCAGTTCTAGTGTCTGTCAGAGACTCCACTGATGCATCAGTAACTGTAGAAAGTATTCTTTATATCCTCTAAGAATGAAGACACTGTTTGTTATGTATTCTCTCTCCTCTGCTCTGCTGATTCTCTCTCTCGCTCTCTTCCTGTCTTTCCCCACTGAAACACACACAGACACAAAATCTCTACAAAACCTAAAGTGAATATCATTGGGTGAGGCAGTCCCCATTTGATACAGACATCTTCTTGGGCTGTACTTTTATGCCAGGCCACCTAATAGGCCATTGACAAACCTATTGATAACAGGCTTTAAGTGAACATCTCACTCCTATTCCAATATATAGTGATGGTCTTGGGACAAGAGGGAAACAAGAGGGAAAGTATTTCAACATTTGGTGCTGAGATTTTTCAAAATGTTTGGTGCCCAAAGGAAGCTCAGAAAATCATGGTCTTCTTTATAATATTTTCTTAATCCGAGTTGTGAAGCAGATTCACTGTACATTGGTTACCAAGTTGTCTGAGTCTGGTGAGACAGGATACCCCCCCATACACACACATACACACACAAAGACAAGTTATATGAAGCGGATTTGTTACTTACAGATAGGCAGCAGTATATAACAGAAGCCTCGGATTTATGATGAGCTAGGTTGAGGAAAGCTGCCTGGGGCAGATAAAGTCTGGTCTGTGCATGTCCCAACTGCACCACAGCTCAGGGACTCTGAAAAGCAGCTCACCTCTTTGGGTTTTATACCCTGGGAGCAATAAGACATGCTGGGTTAAAATGTTGAAGGACATCCTGCTTCTAAGGGGGGCTGGAAACAAGTCAGAGTTTTTCTAGTCAGCCCTTCCCTATCTCAGCATGTTTCATTCCCAGAACATTCTACAGTTATTCTGAAGCACTACCTGCAAGAATAGGGTACAGCTGGATTGGTCCAAGGTCATCCAGAAGACTGTCCTATAAGAGTATGCACCAGGCACCAGCAGCACAGCATCACCTGGGCACTCAATAGAAATGCAGAATCTCAGGCTCTTCTCTGAGGGACTGAAACAGAGTCTGCATTTTTAATTGACTTCATTTAACAAGTCCTCCAGGTGACTCATATACATATTAAAATGTGAGGAGCACTGCTTCTGCCAAGCTTCCACTAGTCTCCAACTTGACTCTTAATAGACTCTTAATAGTCAATGCATCTGTCTAGATCTTAGATTCCTCTTCATTATGCTAAAATTTCAGGTCTGAAAGGGTCTATAAAGGAATGTTTTACATTTTTGAAGAAAGTTAAGCAAGTAAGAAACACCTCTGTCTGGGGTGCATATTCTGACTCTTAACAGCCTGTGATATATAAGTATGGAATGTATAATCCACTCACTTATGTCAATTGAAGAAAATGATGAGACAAGTCTCAATCATTTTAGGGGATTTATTTGCCAAAGTTAAGGACACACCCCTGGGAGACAGGTCTATGCCCTTCTCCAAAGATGATTTGAGGACTCCAAATTTAAAGTGGAAAGGGTGGGAAGCACAGTTTTCACATAAGCAAAAGCAGGCAGGGGAACAATGTGGGGAATCTGCCTTTTACATAAGAAAACACAGACAAAACACGGTACAGGAACAATCAGATACGCATTTGTGTCTGGTGGACTGAAGTGGCTGCACCTGTGAAGATAAGCGATCAATTTGCATCGCTATGGTGCAGTTTTAACAGCTCACCAGGAATTTCCTCATGGGCAAAATATGGGGGAGGCACATAGCCTTTCATCTTGTAGCCATCTTATTTAGGAACCAAAAGGGGAAGGCAGGTTTCCGTGACCCAGTTCCCAGCTTGACTTTTCCCTTTGGCTAAATGAGTTTGGGGTCCCACAATTTAATTTCCTTTCATACTTATAAAAGAAGTGAGAGCACCACAGTGCGTACAGGTCCAAGTGAGAACTTAAATGGACACACCACAGTGTGTACAGGTCCAAGTGAGAACTTAAATGGACAAACCACTTAGGTGCTTTTATTAGTGACTAATTAATGCTTTGGATGATGTCAACTTACTGAAGAAACAAAATAGTCTTATTCCAAGAAATAATTTAATGGGAATATTTTATCAGTCAAGTTGAGTTCGAGTTTTACAAAATTACTAACTAGAACTTAATGAACAATTTTAAAGTTGCCTCAAAAAAAGTATAAAATATTTTCATTTTGTTCAAAATGAAGAAAATCTAACTCTGTAAGCCAAAAATAACATTAAAGCCCCCAACCAACTGAATGGATCCCTCTCTTGGCCAAGGGCATTGCAAAGTAAATCTGAAAAACTAGGTCAAGCCATGATGGAAAGAGCAGGTCAGACATCCCTCATTTTACCCTTCTCCCTCCGGAATTCAGGTATGGATGACCAGCATTAACATTAAAACAGAGATCTTAAGACTGACAAAACAGACTGTTTGCAGCAATAAGATACAAAATTCCAACCCGACTCTAGTATAAGATCCCATGACACATAGTGACACCTGAAAGAAATCCAAGTATTTTGCCCCAGAATATATTTTTTGACATATTTTGAAACAGCTCTGCAAAGTTGTCTCTTGTGGGGACATCTACATTCTGTAGAGAACCCTCTTCCCTTTCTAGGTCTTTTCCTGATCCAAAAGAGAGTTAACTAAGAGACTGACACCTTTTAGGACGTGATAAGAGACATTTTCTGTTTATTCTCTGAAGTCTGCTACTTGGAGACTTCATCTACATAATAAGAACCTTGGCTTCCACAACACCCTTTATCTTAACTACAAGCATTTATTTCTGTTGACTTCAACTCTTTAGGCAAAGCTTTCCCTTTCAACCAATTGCCTTCAGGAAATTTTTGAATCTACCTATAACCTGGAAGTCCCCAGTCTACCCTCTTTAACTCATCCCTTGCTTCAAATTTTCCTTCCTTTCCAGACCAAACCAATGTACACCTTACATGTATTGATTGATATTTGCTGTAACTTCTGTCCCCCTAAAATGTATTAAGTCAAGCTGTAATCCAACCACTTTGGGCATGTGTTCTCAGAAACTCTTGAGACTGTACCTCAGGCCTTACTCAATCATATATGGCTAAGAAGAAATCCCTTCAAATATATTACAGAGTTTGATTCTTTTGTTAGTCACAATTCAATTCAATACATTTGTCATACCACTTTTTCTTCTAATACTAAATATTTATGCTCACTAACCAATATTTAAAAATCAAATTTCTAGAGTCATCTAATATTAAAAAAATTCAGGCCTGGTGCAGTGGCTCATGCCTGCAATCCCAGCACTTTGGGAGGCTGAAGAGGGTAGATCACCTGAGGTCAGGAGTTCTAGACCAGCCTGACCAACATAGTGAAACTCCATCTCTACTAAAAACACAAAAAATTAGCTGGGCATGGTGGCAGGTGCCTGTAACCCCAGCTACTCGGGAGGCTGAGGCAGGAAAATCTCTTGTACCCAGGAGGTGGAGGTTGCACTGAGCCGAGAATGCACCGTTGCACTCCAGCCTGGGTGACAGAGTGAGACTCCATTTCAAAAAAAAAAAAAAAATTGAAGAGCAATATTTGCAATTATTATGCCTATATCATGAATAGCCCCAAATAAGAAAATGTTGGTTGGTTGCCAAATCATTTCCCTACATGAAAGCCTATTTTTCTAACTTTGTAACACTGTGTGTTAATCTATTTTTGGATTGCTATGAAGAAATACTTGAGACTGGGCAATTTATTAAAAAAAAAAGAGTAATTGGCTCATGGTTCTGCAGGCTTTACAGTAAGCATGATGTCCACATCTGCTAAGCTTCTTGGGGGGGGTCTCAGGAAGCTTTTACTCATGGCAGAGGGAAAAGTGGAAGCAGGCACTTAAAATGGCAAGAACGGGAGCAAGAGTGAGAGTGACGGGGAGAAGTGCCACACTTTACAACAACCAGCTTTTACAAAACTCACTCACTACCACCAGTACAGCATCAAGCCAAAAGGGATCTGCCCCCATAACCCAAAAACCTCCCACCAGACCCCACCTTCAACACTGGAGATTACAATTCAATATGAGATTTGGACGGGTAAAATATTCAAATGATATCACACGGTATTCTGATATTCTTTTTTGTCTTCATTAGGGTGGCATGCGTTGAAAGTAATTTAAGAACAGTATTAAAAAATCCAGTTTCCATATAATTTTTTTGTCTATGAATAAAATAGTAAATTTAATGTTATTTTTAACAATTTCAATGTCACTTAAATAACAATACACATTTTTAACTTTTAATTCTGAAAAAAAATTAAACTTACAAAAAATTTATATGTTTCTTTACATATTGCTCCATTAGCTGTGTTGGACTCAGAAAACAATATCCTAAAATGAAGTCTTCTGCAGCAGTTCTAGATGCAACAAGTTTTCTTCTGATCTTCTCCTGCCCTCCTGTCTCTCAGTCCTGTTCCCCCGCCAAAGTTATCCATAGAAGCTAAGATCCCTCCTCCACAATGTGGGTCATTGAAACCAGGACCTCTTTTGCCCAAAGCCGGTCATGAAACCTAAAAATGTTATTCTAATTTTTCCTCTACCTTTCTCTGTAAAAACTGGCCATAAAGAAATTATCTGATCTAACTCTTTGACTGTAGGTCATAAGTCCCCATTCCAGAGAGGTCCTGTCCCACACCCAGAAGAAAGGAATGCATGCTCAGAGACACCAAGAAGAATCTAAGCAGGGAGGACTTGCGGGTTTTCCCCACTCAGTATATTAACATTAGATCATACCCTTTTTGTCCAAAAGTTTAGAGCAACCAAAAGAATAAAGGTGGGGCTGCAGGCTGATGACTTATGGGACACTTTTTTTTAATTGTCTTCTTATTCTGCTGTGTGTGTGTGTGGGTGTGTTTCCTTTTAATAGACATATATACTTTTGTGTAGCTCTAGATGTTTTTGAGTATGATGAGTGGAAGAGAAATATCTAAAACTGGTTATTAATAGAAGGGAGAGAAGAAAGAATCCTATGTACACTAGGGCCAATATATTATTGGGGATCAAATTTTGTTGTGACACAGATTTCTAAGGGTAATTTAGAAAAACAGGTACTAAACAATATACTTTTAGCTATTTGTGCTCCATGTTTTATAATTATACTTATGGGTGGAGCTTCTGCCAGCGCTATGATTTTTTGATAGAAATTAAAGTGACAGAATTATCTTCTCCTGAATCAAATTACCCAGTTAGTGGCTGTGAGATGGTGGCAGAAGGAAGGACATGTTAGAGTCACTCATTCATTCACTCCAGTGAAGTACTAATGTCAATTGTTGAAACATGGAGACTGAAACAAGTTATCACAAGGAAACAGCATGAAAGTATAAAGCATGTTGCCAAAATAATAATTGTGTTCAATTGCCCAAAAGAACAAGTAATTACCATGTGCAGATAGTCACATACTATCTGTTGCATTTGATTTAATTTTATCCCTGTCATCCATGTAGGTGGCAAAGTGCAGGCACAGTGCATTCTTTCAGAAAATTGAGTTTTCATGACAGGGCTGATCTGTGGATTTCAGTTGTTTCAGAAACTAATTCATCCATAGTCATCACTACTGATTTGAAGAAAGCAGAAAGAAACTTTAATAGAATTAGAAGGATAAACAACCTGTGCATTTATAAATAAATTAATTGAAAATAATTACTGAATATCACTACATGTGAGGCAATGTTATACTCACTGAGAGCATAGCAGTTAAAACAGATGAAAGATTCTCCCCTAATGGACTTAGTATCCTGTCATGTGAGAAAGGAAGTAAAGAAACATTAGCTTATGCCTATTGGACATTTAAATTGTGGCTGGGAATTTTTCTAAGAACATTGCCTGTATTCCCTCATCTAATACTCAAAGAGACTTGAATGGGTAATATTGTTACTTCTATTTTACAGATAAAGATAGTGAAGAAAAGACAAGTTCAGTAATTTACACAGTAATTTGCAGAGTAATGATTCTGAAATTTGAAGCCAGGTAATATAGATTCCATTTATACTAAGCAATAAGAATCCTGAAGACAAATGAGCAGGAAAAGGTCACCTAAAGTAAAAAGTAGTCATGGTGGTGGTGGATGGTATATAATTTGAGAAATGGTGGTCAGCAAGAGCTTCTCTTCTAGGGGTTTTCAAGCAGAAGAGGTATCATGCTGATATCTATGGGACAAGCATTCTAAGCAGAGGGAATAGCAAAATCAAACATACTTGAGGACAGCGCATTTAAAGAGCAAAGAGAAGGCAAATATGTGTGAAGTACAGTGAGGGAGTGAGGCAGAGAATGATAACAGATCAGGGCAGAGGAATGTTGGTAGGGGACATGTTGGGGGAGGCAGTGGTAGCATATAGCTCATCACCTATTATATGTTCCAGTCACTCTCAGTGCTAAGCTCAGGTACCCTCAGATCCTTTTTTACTATTCCTATGTTCCCTTCTTAGACTTGAGCGTGCTTGCTTTTAGAACTCATCTCTGAAGAATTTTTCTCAGGTTTCTAGAGCCCCTTTCCCAAAGCATAAAAAGCTACTAGTGATTGAGAGCTACCTCTCCCTATAGCAACTGACTGATGGGTGCAGCATAACAAAAACCAACTCCCTTACCTTGGGCCATAATGAACTCCAAGGAGTAACTTATACTCTTGAGTCTCCTTCTAGGATAAAATTAAAGCTACCTTCCCCAGAACTTTGCCTGAAATTGCCCCCTTGCTTTGCTTCTTCCACTTCCCTCATTTCTGTACTGGCTTTTCCTGGGAACTTGCACATGAATCTTCATTTCAGGTTATGTTTCTGAAGAACCCAACCTCAGGTAAATGTGACTGAATAACCTAAACTGGTTCATCATAGGAAGGAATCTTGAAAAACAGGAATCTGGAGTTGAATTCCTCTATGGTCAGATGGTATCATGACCTCATCATTGGCGTAAGTGAACTGTTTATGCACTGTGCTATGCTGGAGCTAGAGCTGATTACCAAAATTTTCATCCATCACAAATTGGAAGGTTTCTGGGTGGAAGGAAATAAATTGTTACATGCAATACCTCCTATACTGGACAGAGAAGGTGGATGTTGTAATTATAAGTATTGTCATATAGTTAGTTTTTGTTGGATGTAACTGATGCATTGAAGAAGGAAAATGAAAGCCCCAAAACAGACAAATACTGACTCAAGGTACAATTGGCAGTGCTTAAAGAGAAACTCATTTCCTATGGCTAGATGGTTGACTATGTTGAAGATCAGACCTAGGACATAATGATAAGAATCAGTACTTTACAGGAAGCTGGATTTGTCATCTCAGCAAGTATCCATCAGATAGGGAAGGACATCTGACTGGACTTGTAGTAGGCTTAAAAATGGCTCTTCAAAAGATGTTCACACCCTAATCCTTGGAACCCGTGAATGTTACTTTATATGGCAATAATAATAATAATACAAGGGATTTTTGCAGATGCGATTAATTTAAAGATCTTGAGATGGAGAGATTATCCAGGATTACCTGGTTGGGTCTTAAATGAATCCCTATAAAAAGGAGGGAGATTGCTCATACATAGAGGAAAAAGTAATATAAAGATGGATCAGAGAAAGATTTGAAGACTTTGGCCTTGAAGATTGGAGTTATTAATAATTTATAAGTCTGTCATGAAAATTATGTATTTCTCCTTATTTATCTCACTTTTCACTTTATAGTTTTGAAAACTGTTATTGAAAAATACATAGAATTCTGACACATTCCTATCGGATCATTCCCATTACCATTATGGTATGTCTTATGTTTAATTATCTCCAGCAATATTTCTTTTTTAAAATCTAGTGCTCCTGAGGTTAGTATGGCTCCCCCAGCTTTTAGTTTGTAATTACATGGTATATCAATTTCCATCCTTCTTTCAAACCTTGTACATCCTTTTATTTCATGTTTGTCTCTTTCAGGTAGCAGCACTTTTTCATTAAATCTAATGCAATAATTTAATCTTTTTCTTGGAGAGTTTAGTCCATTTATAGTTAATATAATTACTGATATGGTTGGTTTTAATCTACCACTATATAACTTTTTGTATTTGGTCCATCTGTATGCTGTTCTTTCTTCCTTGACTGCTGCTTTCTTTTGAATAGATTGGATAATTTTATAATTCATTCTTATCAAGTTCTACAAGTAACTTGTTAGAAACCCATATTTTAACTATTCTTTAATTGTTACATTAGAGACTATAATATTCATCTTTAACCCATTACACTCTAATTCTGATACTAGTGCAATAATCTAAACTTTATACTGCATTTACCACATTTACCTCTTTTTTTTTTGGTAATCGTCCTTCATTTTAATCATCCATACAATTTAAAGTTAACTAAATTTTAAAATTTTTAGTTATATTTTAATTTTTTATTTGGGTAATTTTTCTCCTGCCTGATGAAATCTTCCCTTTTATCTTTTTCTTATAGTGGAAGTCTGCTGGGATAAACTTTCTCAGCCTTTGTCTGAAAAATCTTTATTTTACCTTATTTTTAAAGAATATATTCACTAAGTATAACATTCTTTTCTAGTAGTTGTTTTCCTTCAGCTTTGTTAAGATTCCATTCCTTTGCCTTCTTGCTTTGAGAGTTTTTATGGAGAAGTCATATGTCACTCTCACTCTTGCCCTTTCAATGTACTGTGTTTTTGCTTTCCCTCAGGCTGCCATTGGTCTTTTTTCTTTGTCTTTGTATTTCAGTAGTATTACTATGATGTGACTTGGTGTAGATTCATTTGTATTTATTTTGTTGGCAATTTGTTTCACTTCTGGAATATATATGTCAATCATTAATTTTTCTTTTTTTCTTTTTTTTTTTTTTTGAGACAGAGTCTCCTCTGTCACCCTGGCTGGAGTGCAATGGCAGGATCTCTGCTCACTGCAACCTCTGCCCCCCAGGTTCAAGTTATTCTCCTACCTCAGCCTCCCGAGTATCTGGGATTACAGATGCCTGCCACCATGCTGAGCTAATGTTTTGTACTTTTAGTAGAGACGGGGTTTCACCATATTGGCCAGGCTTGTCTTGAACTCCTGACTTCAGGTGATCCACTTGCCTCGGCTTCCCAAAGTGTTGGGATTACAGGCGTGAGCCCCTGCACCCAGGCCTACAAAATTTTTGTGTTATATCTCTTCAAATATTAATTTTGATCCATTGGCTTTTTTTTTTTCTTTCTGGGACTCCAACAGTACATAGATTAAACATTGTAAGCATGTTCTATTTGTGTCTTACATTCTATTCTCTTTCATCCATCTCTTAACATTCTGTGATTTGTTTGGGACATTTTATATTGAGCCATATTCTAATTCACTTGTGTGTGTGTGTGTGTGTATGTGTGTGTGTGCAGAAAAATGTATTCATATTTATTGGCATCTTGAATGAGTGATTTCACTGATTATTACTTAAGGAAAGTAAGGCTGAGGCTGGGCGCGATGGCTCTTGCTGGTAATCCCAGAACTTTGGGAGGTGGAGGCAGGTCTCCAGACCTGAGGTCTGGAGTTCAAGACCAGCCTGACCAATATGGTGACATTCTGTCTCTACTAAAAATACAAAAATTAGCCAGGTGTGGTGGCGGGCACCAGTAATGCCAGCTACTTGGGAGGCTGAGGCAGGGGAATCACTTGAACTTGGGAGGCGGAGGTTGCAGTGAGCCATGATTGTGCCATTGCACTCCAGCCTTTGTGACAGAGCAAGACTCTGTCTAAAAAAAAAAGAAAAAGAAAGAAAGAAAAATAAGGCTGAAAAAAATGACAGGGTATTACATATTTATGGTTAGGTTTCTAAATAGTTTCATTTGGGGTTTAAAGTTCTGTCAGTTGTAAGTGATAATTTTGATGGTATAAACCATATTAAATCAGATTCTTTATAGATTATTTATATACCACCAAGAATGAAGAATGTTGAAAATATAATAAAATAATATGGTCTTCAGAAGATAAAAGGGAAATTATATTGAAAGCATATTCTTTGGCAACAGAGATACTTATTTTAGGCTCACAATATTTAATTACCAGCAACTTGAATGTGATCTATCGCTAACATTTTATTCTGCAGATTCAGCTTTTTATTTCCTTATTTGCATGATTTATGTCATTTCTCTAGCCTATTAATAGTGTGTTTAATACTTAAAGAAAAATCATTATCAGTTTATATAATTCGCCTTAACCTCCTATATGAGACAAATGAAAAAATAACGGATATTTTAAAGTGCATACAAAGAGAAGTTTAGAGGGAGAAATAATACTGAGTGGGCGTGATTGAATTAGGATGCGTTCTATTGATTTCTAGAAGCAGCAGCTCGTATTAGTCATCTGTCCCTGCTTTAGTCATAATCCAGCTGCAAGTCATACACCAATCAGATGGATAACCTAAGCTGGCAGGAATGTGGAAAGCCATACCCTTTTCTCATATTAGTTTCACAAGATGCAGTTTTAAGGATTTGCAGGAATATTAGGCTGTGTGAGAAGGCCATTAATCTGTCATCTCTATACATCTCTGAGCATCTCAAGATCTTTTTCAATTAAAATCAGATGACTTTGTAAACAAAGTTACTACAGTTGTGTGAAAGCCTGGAAGTCATTGAATAATGAGCACTTCCTCTTCGCTTTGCAAGATGGTTTTGATCAGCCGGATGCTAACCCCAGCACTTCATACTTATGCTCATGAACAGAGTATTGTTCATATTTTCAAGTGTGCTCCATAATCAGATGTGTTGTTTTTCTCCCAGCAACAATTCTTTCCTACTCGTTCACTATATAAATTGAAATGCACATGCTCTTTGGTTTAAACAGTCTTTTAATCTTCACGAAGCATTCTTTGTTAGTTTTGTTTTTCTCCATCTCTCTATGTAAGCAAAGTAATTGTGTTGCTTGTGAGAAAGCAACTATTATTTTATCTAAGATATAAATATATCACTCAGCAGTAGGCCCATGGCTTCTGCATAGCAGAATAGGCAGTGCAAATAGAATAGTCAGTGTTCTTGCCAGAGTATATTTTTCCACGATGTAGCTCAGCCTAAGAGAAACAGACATAATTAAATATTTGAATGTAATAGCATTGTCCCTGAACACAAAAGAGTAAGCAGAGAAAGTGTTTTTTGTTATAAATGCCATGCCAATAATATCCAAGCATATGGTAATAAATTGTTGAACACTATTGTAAATGTTATGTTAGTAGTCACATTGTTACCTAGGATAATTTCCCGTGGATTCAAAGTCTCTGTTATGTTAAAATGAAAAATGATTATGGTCATTAGGATAACATTTTTGGTATTCATTCAGCTTTATTCAAGTGGCCAACTCTGCCCCTTTCTCTCCTTAGTAGTTTCCTCTCCAGGAATGGCACATTGAAGACAGGAAAGAATCATAGACTTTGTTTGTATCCTGCCAACCCTCAACAGAACAGACTGCAATAGGGGAGGAATGGATGTAACCACTAACAGTAAATAACTCTTCTCCAGGAAGCATGTCCAAAGAAGTCCATCACACCTTTGCTCTTGGCAAACATCCTCACTCTTCTGGTTTGCTTTGAAAAGCAACAGGCAGCATGTACACAACAAACGTCACCCAGGAAATAGGCAGGCAGTAAGTGTCATAGATTCCTCTATTTGCTCAGTTCTTACAGAAAATCTTATACATGGACTAGCAAACTGCACAAGGACATTACTTGTCTTGCCCAAACCCTGCAGTTGGTGTTGTCTTTCTTCTCCTGGTGGGGGCCAATGTCCTAGTCCACCCATACAGCTTTTTCTCCTCCATGAGCCCTGTTCTGTTTCTACTAGTACTTCCTGAGCCATATTGTGTCCCTTACTACTGGTGAGCTCTAGCTAAATTATGGATCCCATGACAACAACATGGGCTAATTACAGCCTTTTTACATATTTAAAGACAGAGTCTAAGGAAGAACAAAAACAACTTTTTGCAATGAGATTCATAACTAAAGATGCATTTCAATGACTTCTCCTGCCTCTACCACCACAGATACGGCAGATTTAGTGCCTTAGTTACATCATAATTGCTCAGGAAAAAGCAGACTGACATTTCAACTGCTTGTTAGCTACAACTATAGAGAGTTGAACTTTGTTTTTCTATATAAAGGGCTGTATTCACTATCTGTTTTAATTCTCAATTTAATTTGAGCTGGAATCACATATGATGTCAAATAAAGAAGGTCAGGTATGGTGGCTCACGCCTTAATCCCAGCACTTTGGGAGTCTGAGGTGGGTGGATCACCTGAGATCAGGTGTTCGAGACAAGCCTGGGCAACATGGTGAAACCGTGTCTCTACTAAAAGTATAAAAATTAGATGGGTGTGGTGGCTCATGCCTGCAGTCCCAGCTACTCAGGAGGCTAAGACAGGAGAATTGCTCAAACCTGGAAAGCAGAGGTTGCAGTGAGCCAAGATCGCGCCACTGTACTCCAGCCTGGGCAACAGAGCAAGACTCTGCCTCATTAAAAAAAAAGCAAAAATTATCCAGGAAGAGCAACAAAGAATTAGATTTATAGTCCTGGGTTTAATTTCCCAGTAAAATAGTACAAGCTATTTTATGATGGCATACTTGGAAAGCCATGAACCTAGACACAGGGACACTGTATAAACTCAGTGTGCCCTTGCCAAAAGATGCCAAAATGGAAAGTAAAGAGGTTCGGACTAGTGAACCTCACTTGTACAAGAGATGAGGATAGCCAAATACATAGGATCTAACAAATAAACTACAATTAGAGAATCTTGTTTGAAAAGAAAATAAATCTTGGGGCCCCAAAATCACTAAGCTAAAGGGAAAATCAAGCTAGGAACTGTTTAGGGCAAACCTGCCTCATATTCTATACAAAGTCGCCCCTCTGCTCACTGAGATAAATGCATATCTGATTGCCTTCTTTGGAGAGGCTAATCAGAAACTCAAAAGAATGCAACCATTTGTCTCTTTTCTACTGATGACCTGGAAGCCCCCTCCCCACTTCAAGTTGTCCCTCCTTTGCTTCAAGATGGAACCAATGTTCATATTACACATGTTGATTGATGTCTCATGTCTCCCAAAAATGTATAAAATCAAACTGTGCTCTGACCACCTAGGGGACATGTCGTCAGGACCTTCTGAGGCTGTGTCACGTGTGCGTGTCCTCACTTTGTCAAAATAAACTTTCTAAATTAACTGAGACCTCCCTCAGATATTTGGGATTCACACCGGCTTTTCTTTGTTCTGACTTTTAACTGTATTGTTTTTGGGCAGTGCAATTTATACATTTCCTATGGGGTCTCCATACTACTGTATTTCTTGTAGTATGGTTAAAGGTACTTGAAATAACTTCAACATGGAAAATGGAATCTTGACACCTATGAGTAAAATAAATGCAGGCACCTTTTGTCTCTGAGTCTCAATGAGCAGATGAGAAGGGATTCTCTAGCCCACGGAGAGCAAGGGTTAGAGTATTAGCCTATGAGAGTCAAGTGGGGAGTCAAGAACTTTGTGTTTCCAGGTGGCCAGCAACATTTCCCCTTTCTCCTCTTCTCCAAAGGAGTTTTGGGTTAGTCTTACCTGGTTAGGAGAGGGATAGCAATTTTGTCAAGCAGGTCTGATAGCTGTAATAGCAAAAGGACAGAATACAGTGATTACCTATTACCTCAGGTTGCCCTGGAGAGGAGATTCAAGGACTGTCTCTTTTATGAATCATATTTGAGTAGCTCTGGGTATTACTGAGAATGGCCTTGCATTAACTACTCAAGGGACTTATGTATAAGTAACAACCAACCACTTTAATGATAGCATCTTGAACAGGTGACACCCTTACATTTTAAATATGTTTTGCACTTAATCTAAACTGATTATAAAATCACATCATTATGTTTATATATTTAGGCTACAGATTTCGGCTCATTTCAGAAATAATTGGGTTAAAAAGAGACAACTGTTGATAGAAGTGAAAAAGGACATTTTGGGGTGTGGTTCTCATGCACCTAAAGGGGATTTTGGGGAGATCATCCTATCAAAATGGAAATTTGGAAAAGGAAAGAAGAAAGCTCACATATTAATATTTTGAAACATTAGTCTTGTACAGATTTCCAAGGGCAGAGAATATGATTTGTCTGCATATTCCATACCTCTAGATGGAAAGTTCAATACTCAATAGAAGTAATTAAATAACTGGAATCACAAATAAAGGAAGATGACACTCATGCCATGGAAGAAGGAGATTTCCCTTTCTTTCCTGGCCTTCCTACTTTAACTTCTGCCTTCCCTTTGTACAACAGAAAATCTCTCGTCCTGTACCCTTCCATCCTACCCCAGACCTAAATGTGCCTTACCTTTTGAGAAGATCTGTCAGAGGTGTTCTATTCAAGAACAACTCCATCTTGAATAGAAACTGGGCAACACAATGCTGATACCTACTGGGTTGCATTCCCAGATGGTTAAGGCATTCTAAGTCACAGGATGAGATAGGAGGTTGGCACAAGATACAGGTCATAAAGACCTTGCTGATAAAACAGACTGCGGTAAAGAAGCTGGCTAAAACCCCCAAAACCAAGGTGACCACGAGAGTGAACTCTGGTTGTCCTCACTGCTACATTCCCACCAGTGCCATGATAGTTTATAAATGCCATGGCAAGGTCAGGAAGTTATGCTAGATGGTCTAAAAGGGGAGGCATGAATAATCCACCCCTTATTTAATATATCATCAAGAAATAACCATAAAAATGGGCAACCAGCAGTTCTTGGGGCTGCTCTGTCTATAGAATAGCCATTCTTTTATTTATTTACTTTCCTAATAAACTTGCTGTCACTTTATGGACTCACCTTGAATTCTTTCTTGTGCGAGATCCAAGAACCCTCTCTTGGGGTCTGGATCGGAACCTCTTTCCTATAACAGATCCAGAACCTGCAAGGTAAGGATGAGGTTGCATAAAAGCTTTGGAAGTTGGAAGTTAGAGAAATTTGGCTTTGAATCTTGTTTTAAAGATAGGGGCTCGCAAATAGAAAACTAAGTCAGAAAGGAGGTGAATGCAAGATCATTCACAGGAGAACTTCCTACGTGAAATCAAAAGACAACAAATGATGTTGGGTAGGAGAAAGAATCCAAGTGACCAGAGGGACAAAATGTGGAAAGGCCACAAATCTGACTTGGGGTGGTTGTGAGAAAAAAAAAAAAATCTTCTCAACAAGAATATAGACTCAGAGAGAGAAGGGGATACACTTTCTTCTGTGAAGATGAAATGCGTAAGCAGTGGGTAGAGGCTAATGGGAAAAGACATCTTCCTGGGATGCTTGTCTCTGTACTCTTCAAGGGTTATCTTGCTCTGGGCATTTATAATGGCTTTTCTCCATTTTCTCCAGTGAAGTCCAGTTTTCTAATCAACTCTCGTATCAATCCTATATCTTTTTCGTCTGCCTTAAGGATTCCTTGCATGTGCGAGCAGGAAAGTCTTTGAGATTCTTTAACACAGTCAACTAACAAATGGGAAAACTAAGGATCAAGTCAAACAAGTGACTTATTGTCACTAGAAATAGTTGTGGGCAAACATTTTTAACAAATCCAAATTTTCTTAGTCTTATTCCAGTTTTCTTTTTAGCGTGCCAGGCTGCTTCCAGTTATTTCATTTCTCTTTCTGAGAACTCTGTGTGTGTGCACATGTGCATTTGTAAGTGTTGGTCTCTTATGTACATGTTAATAAGGATAGTCATCTAAGGGACAAAATTACTGACTAAGATATGAAAAGGCTTCTAAGATATATTTTGAAGGTTAATATAACTGCCAAATGTGTTCAAATGGATTTTAATTTACTCTTTAACAATTTATTTGCCTCTGACAGTCCCCTTGGAGCAATGCCATCAAATAGAAATATAATGAGAGTCACAAATACAAGTTGCATATGTAATTTTAAATTTTCAAGTAGCTACATTTAAAAAGCA